>NC_136506.1:5526666-5924166 GCF_053919585.1 Euprymna scolopes | reverse complement strand
CTGGGATAAGGGTTATTACGTGTACAGTAATCAATGGGATAGTATCGTAGTAATAGTTAGTATTGGAGATTTGATAAAGTGTCATTACTTAAGGGGGCGGTTCATCAGGAATTTGTTTGTGTTGGACTTGAATACATCTCAGTAAAGATTACAATGTATTGTAGACTAAGTCACTATCCAGAGGAATTTGAACTTTTCTCCTGGTTTAGGGCTCTGAGTCCTGGATGAGAGCAGACAATCAATTATTTTGTTTGAAAAATAGGCAGTTGCACCAATTTCCTTGCGAACAAAAATTTTTTTTTTTTTTTTTTTTTTTACACAGTGATCACCACTTGTCAAGGCCCGGAAGCCACTCAGGGATAAGGGTTATTGCAAGTACATTACGTTAGTGAGGAGATTTGCTGAAATGTTTACTTAAGGAGGCGGTTCATTAGGAATTTGTTAACATTGGACTTGAAGACACCCAAGTTGTAGTCCGGAGGGAAGCAGGCAGACGGAACAGAGTTCCACAGGCATGCAGTTCTAAGAAAGTAGCTTTGTTCATGGAATCTGCGTTTTGATTTAGGCACAGATATAGAGTGGGGGAAATTTTTCACAGTGGATTCAGCTAGACGGGTGTTTTTTGTGAAAGATTGGCGAGGGGGGACCAGAGATTGGAGTTCAGACGAGCATCTGCCATGGAAATAACGATAAAAAAGGACAGGCTCGCAACGTCTCTTCTGTGGGAGAGAGGTTGCAGGGTAGAGAAAAGGGCATCCCCCACTAAGCCACGATGTCTATTTTGTACTCTGTCAAGGCGGGATAGGCTGTTTTTAGCAGCTCCTGCCCAGCTATGGCAACAGTATTCCATCCTTGGACGTACTTGGCTTTTATATAGATAGAGAATTGCATCCGTAGTGAGATATCTTCTGGAGCGGTAGAAGGATCCCACCATCTTTCCAGCGACCTTGGCAACAGACTTGATGTACGTGTTCGATTTCAGATCAGGAGTAAAGGTCAAACCCAGAAGCTTGTCAAAACACGGGGCCTCACCCAGACGAGAGCCATCCATCACAATTGATGCCAGATGGGGATCAGAGCGTTGATGATGTAAGGATAGCAGTTTGGTTTTGGATGCATTAAAGGTAACCAGCCACATCTTCCCCCACTGAACCACGCGCTCGAGATCAGAGGAGAGAGAATCAGAGAGAACTTTGTCATTTACAGCCTTTGATGTGTTGCCGTAGATGGTCGTGTCATCAGCATAGATGTCAACGAATGATTTAAGTATGTGTTTAGGGAGGTCATTGATGTAGATCAGGAAGAGAGTTGGGCCCAGGATTGACCCCTGAGGGACTCCAGCATTTATATTGCAGGCCTCCGATTTTTGTCCATCTACCACTACTCTTATGAGCCTATCGGAGAGAAATGATTTAATGATCGAGAAAACATTTCCAGTTATACCGTAGCTGGAAATCTTGTGAAGTAGACCCTTATGCCATACCTTGTCGAAGGCCTTTGATATGTCGAGAGCAATTGCCCTAGAAAGGAAGCCTTTGTCAAGAGATTCACTAATCCTGTGGGATATAACCGTCAGCACATCTGCGGTAGATCTTGCAGAGCTGAAACCATATTGTGTGTCACTAAGAAGGTTATTCCTGCTGAGGTGGTTGACTATTTCTCTATTTAATATGGATTCCAGCAACTTACTCATAACACATAGGAGACTTATTGGTCTGTATTGAGAGGGAGATGACTTATCACCTGAATTCTTAAATACAGGGCAAACTGATGAGGTCTTCCAGGGAGTCCGAAAGCACTTCTCCTTAAGGCAGCGCTTAAATAGTTTCGTAAGTGTGGGAGCAAGTTCTGGTTGAAGCTTTTTTAACACTATAATTGGGACGCCATCAGGGCCAGTTGCTTTACTGGAATCTAGGTTCTTTATTAGCTTGGCGACCTCATGCACGCATATTTGTATGTTACCTAGCTTGTTCTGGGAGTGTGTGAAATATTCGCAGACCATCATAAAATTCCGGGCAACGTTTTATCTCACTGCTAGTTATAAATACCAGTTGTTCTGTTTCTATGACCACATCGTTTTTTTTTTCTCTGTTAAAAGTATCATTTATCTACCTGTTGCATTATTTAAAGACAATAATTTCTATGATAATAAAAATATTGAAAGTGTAGGATATTCCCAGATCCTCATTCAATGCCAGATCCACCGAGCAGTTTCTGACAAAACATCTAGAGTAAATGCGATATTGTGGTTAGCAATCTCTATTCATTTATATCTATCTCTGCCTGCGCATTGAATAAACACCATACAACTTCGTTCGCAGCAACCTATTATAAAAAAAATATACAAAATTTCAGAAAGATTGCCCTAATAGCTTTTTAGGAAAAACAAGAATTGAATAGCTAGATATACAGACAGACAGACTAAAAGAAATATAATATATTCATATATATATATATATATATAGTATGTCTGTTCTAAGTCAATGCGGATAAAAGTTTGCGGTGTTGTACAAAAATGTGCTGTACATTCTTGCGAGTTGTGTGTTTATTTATCACGCAAAATAATAAGAAATGTATAAAACGTGCCATTTTATCAGAATATACAATCGAGATGGTTCGTTTCTCCAGTTTCCCTACAGGCTATGACGATTGGCCTGCAGCTAATTTGCTTTCCCTTCGGCGAATTTCGTCCAAGGACAATTAGTCAAACGCTTACATCCACTTCATGTGAGATTCGTTTAGGTAAAGAATAAACGAATTTTTTTCTTACTAATAAAATAGTCACTTGCTCTGAAATAGCGATTATGTAAACGATTAAGTTACGTTAGCGGTTTTTTTACAAAGTAAATAACTAGAAATAGTTTAGTATTGTAACAGATCATTAAAATTTGTTACTGACGTGCTTGACCAAATATTTCTTGGAGTTATTATATTAGATCCTTTACTATTTCTGTTTCTCATAAAACCGATTCTCCCTATCGTTTTGGTTCAGAATACTTTCTCACAAATGAACCTGTTGTATATATCGACGTTTACTATCATTCAGTAAATAAAGTTCAAGAGTCATATTTAGGCGAGTGCACTTCTGAACCATTTGAAGAAACTTAAAGTGCAGAAAAGTATCTATAATTTGATTGGTTCCATTTTTTTGTCTACACACACACAACCACACTAACACACGCGTGTGAACACACACGTATACACACATACTCTCTCTCTCTCTCTCACACACACACACACAGATGTGTGATATTAATATTCTCCGTCTTTTTAAACATACTATTTCGACATGTGCTTTTCAGATTAATCTAAGCAAAAAAAAAAAAAAAAAAAAAAAGAATCCTTGCTTTCTTTGTTCCAGCTCATTTGAATAGTTGGTCTAGTCGTCTTACTACGTGCATTGTCTTTATGCCTGATTTTAATACAGATTATTATGCCAGTAACTTCTTTCCAAAAAACTGCAAAGTTGTTGAACTTTATTTTTGCTTACGTACACGCGTAGACTTTTTCTAGTTTAATCCTAGTTAATTTCCACTTCTAACCATTATTACGATATTATTTAATTGACTACCGTACACTAATTTATCCTTTTCTCGAGTGGCCACTGGGCCTTAATAAATGGGGACTTCTAAAAAAAAAGACGTAATAAGCATCTCCCATCTTTGTGATTACCACACACACACACACACACACACACACACACACACATATATATATATATATATACATATATATATAAATTACAATTAAATTTACCAAAATGATCCAAGATGATAAAACTAATGTATATTATAAATATTAACGAATTAAGATTTATAAATTAATCTCAACCAGATGTATAAGCTCGATAAAACCAAATAGGAGATAGAGCTTATTATAAGAGCGAATAGATAATAAAACATGTTAAACAACACGTTGAAATGAGTTAAAACATATTTAATCTGAAAAGGAAACACTTAAATACATAGTCCTTAATCCGCGGAGTTTCGAAGAAATACTTTCCTTCTCATCAGAGGGTAGGAATTAGCAAAATGCGGGATCAGATTTTGTATGCAAAAGTATTTGATGAAACTGCAAGTAAGTAAAAAATCTTACTTGATAACAAAAACGGGAAGCAGAGGGAATATGGTGGAGAAAATTGTGATTTCACGTGAATATGACTATCCATTCAATTCTTATTATAGGTATACATGCTTTCCTTTTCATATGTATTTCCATAGCTTTTAATTGATTTTTGTATCTCCATTTATAGTTGATATGTTTACACTTTCTTTTCTCCCTTGTCTCGTCTTTCTTTTATTGTTCATTCTTCTTTACTTGTCTCTATTATTTCTTAATATTGTTTTACTATCATTTATACGTAAATTTTATCGAGCGATGTCCGTACACAGTTATGCCAGTCTTTTCTTGTTGGCATTTGTTGTCAAAACTTATACAAATTATAACTTTATTTTCTTCCTACACTTATCATTCAATTTTTTAGTGTATATATATATATATATATATATATATATATATATATATATATATATATATATATGAACAAATGGTTAATAAAACATGTTAAAAAACATCTTGAAAAAGAGTTAAAAACATATTTAATTTAAAAAAAGGAAGCACAAGATAAGTGGATGGTCCTTAATCCGCGGAGTTTCGAAGAAATACTCTCCTTCTCATCAGAGGGCAGGAATTAGCAAAATGCGGGATCGGATTTTGCATATAAAAGTATTTAATAAAACTACAAGTAAGTCACAGATCTTACTTTGTTAAAAAAAGGTGAGGTAAGGGGAATAGGAGGTAAAAGAAAAATGATAAAAAGATTTCACATGAATGGATATATATATATATATATATATATATATATATATATATATATATATATATATACATCGATTTGAAGTTGACATTATTTTGGTAACAATATCTCTAACCTGGTGACCTTTGAAAAGTCTGACAGTTCAGTATAGCAAAAAACAAAAGTCACAATATATGCATTCTTTTTAAGAATTTCTTTAGAAAATGGCCACATCATATTCGAAAGGAGTACAGCTGTTCGATGACCGTTCTAAATAATATCATTATATCTGTATAAAAAAATTAAAGATTAATCCCGCCTCCGCCACATTAAGAGATATTAGCTTAATTACAAAAATTTATCCTAATCTATTCTGTAATCCAGTGAGAACATACTGAAGGGTGGCGATTCTGCGGCTTTCAAAAGATATAGGGTTCAGACATCGCTCGGTCGCTTTTTAATTTGGAGAAAATACATTATTACACTTTTAGATAACTGTCAAAAGGTTGACTGGTGAAGTTAATTAAATAATAATTAATTTACTTATGATAATAATTGTGTTATTGAGCAGTAAAAGTCTCGTTTAGGTAGCGAACATTTTTTAGAACAAAGTGTAATAAAATTTCATTGAGTGAAAAAAGATGGTGACTCGAGCAAAACAGGATTGCCCTATAAAACTGTCAATAAAACAGAAACCTTCTGCAGGTGTATAGACCATTTAAAAATTATAAACAAATTATATAAGTAAAATAAATTCATTTTGGAGATCCAACATTTTAAGTGCAAAACGAGTGTGACTCGGCAATGACGTATAAAACTAAAACAAAAACGTAGTGCCGAAAATCATAATTTTCAAAAATATAAACAATAAATATATTTCTAAGTTGCCAGACATTTTGAGTCGGCGTAACGTGGAAGTGAGTACAAATTTGGCACAAGGATTGAGCGGCTGTATATCATTCATCGGCTAATCACAGAATTGCTTCGTATAGCCCCTCACAATGACTCCAACTAATTGACCGAATATCTAAAACCAATCAGAGGCTAACCAGGGTGATTGTTACGATGATACACATAAGTCGGCAATCTCTATTGCCTGACCAATGAGACACTGATTGTTCGAGCCTATAAACAGAGGATATCAAAAGCGAAAAATCGAGTTGGTTCGTTTTTTTTTGTTTAATTTTTTGTCCCCGATTAAAGAACCAAATCTGTTGCCACTCCGTTCTTTCTAATTAACGCTGCCTAATTACAGTTGAGTTTCTATAAGAAAACTTTATTCTGCCAGTCTGCCACAACCACTCCCATTCCATGGTGTTTGTTGAAGATTGTGTTAACAAACGTTGTTATTGTTTATAACAAGCGCTTTCTGATATTTTTTTTTCAATTGCTTGGCAAATTTTCTTCCCTTCAGCAACAAATTCAACCTTCGTCGATTGGACCGTACTCATCTCTTCTTCTATGGATCTTACAGCAAGGTGGGTGTGGAAGAAAACAGAGAAAGATCAGTCGAAACATATGGTGATCACGAAACCACCGGTTAACTCGGTTACGTAAAGATATTGTACAGCAGCATCTCTCCAAAAGATGGCCCTAAATTGGGATCAAAATATCGCAATCTGAAAGGATTTGCACGCCCAAACATGCCGACACTTTATTCCAATAATCTGAATAACTTAGCTCTATTTGTTTCTTGTAAATAAATTATTATTTTACGGTTTTCCACGGCAAGAAATAGAAACGGATTTCGTTAGCCTTCTGATAATATATACCCAGAGGCCAGTTTGATTATCAGAATACATCATCGATATTCACTGCAAAAATCAATATTTGATTCTGATGAGTTTATTTTTATCGTTGTTAAACAATCTTCTTTTACAATGATACATCTTTGTTCTTTTTAGTTCTTTTCAATAAATACTTATACGAATCGGAAAGATGGATAAAATTAACACATATTTAAATATATTTAGGGAAGCCAGTCTGAGACGCGCAGTTTGTAATCGAAAGTATTTAATGTAATCAATATTTTATTTTGATTATCGAATCCGTATTTATTATTGTTCTAAGTTATACGGAAATCACCTCAGTTTCTTTTTAAAAGATTATCCTGCCTAGCGATGTGTTAACTAAAACATTTTTCAATAGTGCCCGAAAATGAGGAAAAGGGTTATCCCATTAATAAATAAACCAGATTAATCTAACTATCCGATCAACGCATATCTGTGTTTTAAGTATTTTTTCCATATACACAAAGACCCCCCACTGAATAAAATTCCTTAAACTGAACATGATTTACTAAGAAAAGTAAATATCTCAGAGGTCAAGATGTGGAGCGACGTTCGCGAGGCAACGGTATTGTTTATTAAAGCTGCGTTTTGTTTCATAAATGAAAGTCCAATTGAAAAAAAAATACTGACTAAAAGATAAACAAAGTCTTTCAAAGAAATCAATGAACACAACACTTTAAGGATCGAAATATGTATTTCTTTATTTTGTCTAGGAAAAATGCAACATTTATGCAACCGAACATTTTTCCTAAAGACTGACAAAATAGAATGATCGAGACTTTTAACGCTCAATATCATCTTTCAAATTCGGAATATGGGATTGCTATTATCTCATACAGTAATTATAGTTTTAGAAAAATCGACTCCTTTTATTAATGTAATGACATTATATTTGCTTAAATTTTGTTGCATAAACATTACTTGTATAGCATAATAGTACGCGATTTGTTCTTGCATCAATCACTTGCATTGTTTGTTCTATTAAGAATTATAAGATGTAGTAAGAAATGAAACGTATCTTATATTAAGAAACTCCGACCGTATTATTTATTTTTATGCAATCATTACAAGATTGTGTGCTACAAAACAGAAATTGACGGCAAATTATTTCTTCAAGTACATTCCGAAACTGTCAATATTTTACTTATAACTGATATACAGTCGGCTTATTTGTGTATCATTGTCATGTATACATAATCAAAATTATTGAATTTCTACAAAGATGAATGCTGCTAATAAATATATACACTCACGATTGTTTTAACCGTTTTGACAATCACACTCAGAGACGGTTTCATACCAAAACTGAATTTATTTAATATTTTGCCTGTCCGTTGTTCTCGGATGTGTCCAGCAAGGGTAGAGAAAGGGAAGGTCGGAGTTGACAAAATAACGAGCTTACGACCCTGCGCCGTTCTCCGTCTCTCTGTCTATCTTTCTGTTTGTCGAACTGTTTGTTTTTATTGACAATTTCTTCTTTTCTTCTATCAGAGGTCAATATGTGTGTACAAGTTCAACCCGATATTTTCTTTTTTCTCTCAGAGGTCAATATATGTGTACAAGTCTGACATTGTATTTTTTATTCTATGCCAACCTAAGTTTGTGTGTGCACGATCTCCAAGTACCTTTATTCAACACAATAGATGGGGCTCAATGCATTACACAAATATTGAATATTAGACCTTCGGACACCGAACTATAGCTAAAACTAGTCTGAAGAAAATAATGTAATTCAAATATAAAAAAAATAAAAGTTTATAATGTTTTATCTGTCGTTCATAAGACAATGAATGTTTCATTCAAATAAGTTCACTAAGAACGTTTCTAAATTCGTGAACAATATAAAAAATGCCAAACAGGGTTGTTAATGTTCTTCAAGAATCCCTTATGCAATTCATTATAAACGCTTTAAGATGCGCACGTCAGGTATCTGTTATAATAAGTTCCTTTCTGTTATTTTATTTGCTTACAATTTGAATAATATGTACAGCTGTTGTTTCATACATAATCTTCAGATTAAAAACTTATTTATACACATTTTCTAGCATGATTTCTATATATTTATATTATATATTAAACATAACATAAAATAGATTACATTAAGGAAGTTACCTTTTTTACATATGACATTTATGAAAGTATATTTTAATACTTATCTCCATTTTATTAATCATCACAAGAAATAAAATTGTTTTAATTGTCCTATTGATGATTGTTTGTTAAAGTAGATTTATTGAATATATTTTTAACGTAATTTGTTTGAAATTATTAATTGACATGATTTACATTTAAAAACCGAAGTTAGCTATATTTATGTCCGTTACAAGAGTTATATTCTCTTCAAGTAATGCGAGTTATTTCCCGTTTTATTTTCATTGATGAAGATGGATTAGGTTTATACTAGTATAAACATGTGTTTCAACTTCAGAAAAAACGTAACTACTCAAGATATCCAGTTTCTTTTAAAAAGTATGATGTACAGAAACCACCCAGTCATTATGTTTCGAGCCGGCAACGCCGAGTATATACATCTGGTTATATGTATATATATATATATATATATATATATATATATATATATATATATATAATTTATTTATACAGAGTAATTCGGGGGTAATTCTTGGCCTGAAGACGTAATCCCCCCAGCACGGGTGATTACAGAAACATGTATGCACATATGTAGCCATCAATGTTTGTATAAATAAATTTAATATACCTGCTCTGTTTACTCATTGAGCACTGTTTGATATTCCACAATCTTTATAATAAATGAAAGATACCATTATTATCCGAAGGGTGGACACAGTAAAGCACGTTATATATGAAATAATATCTTCAATTTACCTATCACTTTCTATAGTTGCACACGCGTTTTTTGCAAAGATATGCAGGTATTTTGCGCCATTCTTCTTTGCAGAACTGTTCCAGTTGTTGAATATTTTGTGGATTTCTCTTATGAACATTGCTTTTCAATATTTTCTACAAATTTTCAATTGGGTTGAGGTCTGGAAACTGACTGGTCCAAATAAAAACGTTTATTTCGTTATTTCTAAGCCATTCTTTGGTTAGTTTGGTTTTTATGCTTGGGATTATTTTCCTGCTGAAACACGAAATTGCTATAATGTCCTAAGAAATTAGAAGATTTCTGGAGGTTTTTCTCCAAAATTTCCATGTACATACGTCCATTCATTCTACCATTGATGATTTCTAGTTCACCAGTACCTTTGGATGAAAAACACCCCCATATCATAATCGAACCACCGTAGGAATAGTATTATTTTTGTTATAAATGGTGCCATTGTTCCGCCATATGCGTGTTATTGTGTTTCTTCGAAAGATTTCGATGTTCTTTCCGTCTGACCAGATTACCTTGTTCCAAAATTTTCGGGATTGCTCCCCACATGTTTTAACATAATTCAAACGACATGTTTAAGCTTCAATAATGGAACTTTTCTTGGGAAACTTTGATACAAAACGAACTCTACTCATTGTATCCTTGCTCATATTAATCCCAGCTTCTCTGAGATCGATTTGAATTTCACCAGGAGTAAGGAAAGTTTAACCAGGAGTAAGGAATGTTTCACCACGAGTAAGGAAAGTTTCACCCGGAGTAAGAAAAGTTTCACCAGGAGTAAGAAAAGTTTCACCACGAGTAAGAAAAGTTTCACCACGAGTAAGAAAGGTTTCACCAGGAGTAAGAAAAGTTTCACCACGAGTAAGAAAAGTTTCACCAGGAGTAAGAAAAGTTTTACCAGGAGTAAGAAAAGTTTCACAAGGAGTAAGAAAATATTTTTGTGCCTTTCTGCTTACCCAGCTTTTTTTTTCGTTTAATTTCCTTGTCCGACCACATCGTATAAGATATGCAACAGCTTCACCAGTGTTTTTCAACTTTCTTATAATGTTTTCAACTGTACTAAGTGGTAGATTAAGTCCCCTTGATATTATTTGATACATTTTTCCTTCTTATCAATAGTTTTTGACGAATGTCTATTGGCAACTCGTTAGCTTTAGGCATTTTTACAAACGTACTTGTTGACTTCGAAGGACTGAGCCCAAACTGGAAGAATTTTATAAAATTATTTAAATATAACTCTCTGATTGGTAAATAAAAACTCGTTCGCATTATTGCAATACGCTAAGCAAAAGTCATTTAAATTTATTCCAGAAAAATATTTTTTAAAAGTGTATCCAATACTTTTGCGTTTATTAATTAATATTTTCCTTAAATATAAACTTTCTAAGCTTTGATTTTGTAATTACTACTCCAAATATAATTTAGAATAGTAATAGGAATATACTGCCAACATTTTATGTAAAATCTTGAACCCTAATTAAAGTTATGAAGAAAAAATGTAATGTATCCAATACTTTTGCGTGGCACTGTATATATATATATATATATATATATATATATATATATATATATATATATATATATATATATATATATATATATATATGCTATTATTTCATACGGCTTATTGCGTTGACACACCGGTTCCCGTCAGGTCACAGAAGTTTAGCAACTTTGGTCAGGAAATTCCAGGTACCGTATGTTCTTTTCGCTTATATTTCCAGTTCGTATCGACCCTCTTCCAACTGAACAGAAGCAGATTCCATATAGGGCATTTGTTGTTTGTGATTGCGCATTCATTGCCTCACAATTACAAAGGATTCTACCCTTTCAGTGGGATCCATTGCCTCTTTCGACTGAAACGAGGCATTGATCGATTTATAATTGAAACAACATAGTCTAACGATAAGAAATTAAATTTGTCTACGTAGAATAAATATCTAAATCTTATTTACGTCTAATTATTAAAATCCGGTCGACATAATGATATATATATTTCCCTCTTTCATAAAACCCAAATCATTACGAGGATAATGTTTAAATTTAATTTAATAACATCTTATAATAGAGACACACTATTTTCCGTTTATATTTGCAACCACTGAGGCATTTAATTAAAATTCTAAACATAATAGAAAATAAAATAACGTTTTAATTCAAAGTCTGAATATCACATAAAATTAGTAAATATAGGTGATTTTTATAAAAACAAATAAGAAAGAAATAAAACTGTAAAACTTCTTAATTTAAATTCCAGCGTCCTAAAAGATGTTGGTATCATAGTTGTTAATTATTATTAAGAGTATTAATCTCTCTGCCATGAGGGTTTGCGATTTATATTTCATTGAGATGTTATCCACTTAAATTTGCATCTGTTATTCATACATAGCTAGGTGTGTTCATCGATATTATATTTCTCTTTATCTGCCTATTAGGGTGCCCGTCTGTATATCCAATTTTTCTCAGGAAAAATGGGGCCACTCTTGCTGAAAGTTTATATGAAACTTAGTTATGCGAAGGCATAGCGAACTAAGTATCATGATGTGCAGTCAATGCATAGGTAGGGAGGAATATGGACCTTTGTCATCATGTTGGGCAGGAACGAGATGTTATGGCACCCGGTCGATGCAAAGTCAGGTATCTCTAGGAATTATTAGAATGAATATTTAATGCAAAAGTGAATTGAATTTGGTTGGTTTGGTTTGGTTGTTTTTTGTTTTACGGCATATCAACCCTTTTCGGGTTATTTCATGCCGAATCCAAAGATTTTGAAGAAAAATATTTTTAATAGAATATATTTGTTGTTTTCACGTCGGTTTTTATCTAACCCATAGTTGGGACCCTAACAGGTACTACCACTCCGGGTCAGAGTGGACCTGAGAGCAATGGCAATTAAAGGGTGGCCCCACACTCCCCAAAGCCCACAAGCTGGGGCCTCACCACTGGATATAGTTTAAGGTCATATCCAGGACCCCCATTGAGGGATTTTTACTCTCTGCAGGGGAGCAGTCGACGTTTTCTAATGCCCCACCGACAGGGCCGAAAAGTGAGTTGAAATTAACATAATTCAACCATCAATATCCAAATATTATTCAAAGGTCTTTACCTTTTGATGTTTTAAAAATGTTTAAGTGTTTATACACACACCCACACACACACACACACACACACACACACACACACACACATATATATATATATATATATATATATATTGGCATGCGCGCACTTCTGAATTTATAAACTGATCAGTTCGAAATAATGAACCAATTGCTAGATATGCGAGTAAGCTATATTCAGTTGAATTCTGTACTTGTACCGAATCCTCGCTGAGAGAACGGCAGCATACTATCCCCATTGATTAGACCAACAGTTTAATTGGACATATTGTGCAGATATCCGAATCCGGCAGAAAGACTCTCGAATTCGACAAGATATACGTGAGGAAAATCGAATGTCCTTAGAAAACAACCAGCTCCTCGGGTGTTAGACAGGATATCCAACGATAGCCACATGGAAACTTCAACAAAACGGGTCAAGATGTCGTCGACTGTAACAGGCTGGCATGGATCGCTTCTTGTGTTTCCATTATATCGTTACAGGCAGCTTTCCATCGTCGTATTAATGGAATAATCGGGGGAAACCACAAGTTGAAATCGAACGCTCGTGGAAAAATAGCGGACAAATACATTTTTATAAAAACAATATAATTTATTTAACAATTATCAAGTAAAAAGCATATTCAGTCGACTCATTGCGTGCACAGCAAACTACTATACCCACCGCGTACGAGGTACAAGCTTCAACGGTTTTAAAACAATCGAATTATATTTAAATCTCTCTTTCTTCATTGGAGAGAGAGATAGGGAGTGGCAGAGAGAAAGAAAGGAAGTGACAAAGACGGGGCATTCATACATTACGTTTAAACATTTTTTTGTCGTTGTATCCATGAGTTCGTTCAGGGTTGACCTTTGCAAATTCGAAGGTCATATATCGTTTTGCCTTGGTTCAATATTATAAACAATCTGCCATTCTTGGCTTGAGTCATAGCAGACCATTTGCCAAATCACAAACACCCGCTTAACACATCTGCACCTTTCAAGTAGATACCAGTTAGGCACAAGATTCATTTATGTAGAAGCCCCCAACTCCTTTAAAAATTAGCGCTGTCAATTGTGCCACGCCTTGTAAAAAGAACAAAATAAGAACAGTAATAAAAAAATGTAAAAAAATACGAACTCACAAGACGTTTATCCGGTTTTTAAAAACAATAAATTTTAGTCGGTGTTAGTTTTAACTGTAATGACACTTTTTTCGATGAGATAATTAAATGTAAAGCTTTGCAACATCTAGAGATCTCGACATATATATTTTGTACAAAAGACATTTTGAAGATAACTATAGTGTTGCTTGAGGGATGCACAACAATAAGTGTTTTTTTATAGTTTGTGCTTTTGCATACTTTTTCAACATTTTATCCAGGAACATGCTATTATCTCTGAGGAGTTGTTTAGTGTGGATTTCTATTTAAAGAAATACGTGTAAGACGTACTTTTGCATACTTTTTCAACATTTTTTTATATTTAAAGAAATACGTGTAAGACGTACATAATGAAATCAAATAAAAACTTATTAAATACATCAAGTTTGAATGATAACAAATGGTATTTATATACATATGCATATATATAAACATATATATATGCATATAATATATATACATATATATATGTGTGTATATGTGTGTGTGTGTGTGTATACAAATAAATACATTGTTCAAGGATTTCGTACAACACGCGCTATATCCATTGATTTAATATTATATGGGTAGATTCTTTTCGAGTGCAAACATAATGCGTTCTTTCAAGCACATTCAAATGTCAGCGTTGTTTTATTCTTCAAGAAATTGTTGCTCTGAAATTCTGATCACAAAAATAATTTCACCTTTTTTTCTGTGCATTCAGATAATTTTTGTGCAGATAAAAACCCAAATATTAAAGTGAATCTTAACAAAAGAAAAACAATGACACAAAAATTATTGTAAACAAAAGTTAAGATAAAATTATAAGAGAAATAGACAGGGAAGAAGAAGTATTAAGGAGAAATGTTGTTAATAGGGATGAACTGTAAAAATTCGAAAATGAGATGAAAAAGAAAAAAAATAATCGTGAAAAAGTAAATAGATGTAGAAGGGAGAAATAAAAAAGGTATGGAGATAAGTAAAATGGGTAAAAAAAAACGAAAAACAAGGAAGAAGGAAAAGAGAACAGAAAAAGCCGAATAAAAAATAGAATTAAAAAATACGAGTTAAATAATACAGCGGAGTGAGTGAAAAATGAAGAGGAAACAGAAAATGAAGAATAGGACGACAAGAATGTTGAAAATGGGGGGAATAGATGAGTGTAGAAGAGAAAAGAAAATTAAGAAAAACAGTAATTAAATTACATTACAAAGAAGCTGACGAAAAGAAAAAAGAAGAAGAAACAGATAAAATATAGAAAACAACATGGAAATCGGAGAGAATAAAACAAAAGTCATTAAATTAAATGAAAAAAAAAATGATGGAAGGGAACATAATAAGAATGATAAAGTGATAGGATATACAGAGGATAGAAAAAGGATATACAGAGGATAGAAAAAGGATATACAGAGGATAGAAAAAGCAAGATGACACTTGAAAAGAAAAAGAGTAGAAGTAGAAAGAGTATACAAAATCCAATAAAAAAAAGCTGAAGATAGTAAAAAAAAGTTAAAGAGACACATTTATAAGAGAAATAATGTAGAAATAATAACAAAAAATATTAAGATGTAATGAGAGTAGTAGTAGTTGTAGTAGTAGTAGTAGTAGTAGTAGTAGTAGTAGTCGCAACTACCAAAGAAAATGTTCGGTAAAATAAATATGAAAACAGAGTTCAAAAAGTACAGAAAAGAAAAAGAAAAATATAATTTTAAGAAAAGGATTAAAAATATCACGGAATATCAAAAACCAAAAACCAAATAAGGAGAAAACGTAATTATTCTAAAAAAAATACTTCGTTCTTGCATAAATAGCGAGATGAAACATTGGAACGAAATCTATTCACGTGAGACTGACATGGACGCGAATGCGCTGCTAATGTGCTTCTCAAACGAGCTGCCATTTTGATAAAATGACCAATCGTTTTACAAAAGAGATAATTATCTTCTCTATCTTCTTAGAAAAGTAGCGGGATGAGGAGAGCGTGTATTAAGGTGAGAGTTGATAACTATTTTAATTCCTGCTTTGAAGTGTTCCGACTAGTCTTAATCACAGCCACGTTTTTTTAAAAATTCAAAATAAATACAACTGAAAACATCAAATGTGATCATCTTGTGTGATACAACCGCGGTTAAATTGATCATTTTTATCCAACGTTGTTCGATATTCGTAATTGCCGTCGTGTTACGATGTACTAAGGTGTGTAATATTTCTTTCAGTTTTCTTGAGATAAACTGATTTGGAGTCATTTTTTTTTACTAATTGAATTTGTGCATAGAATTCTACTATGCCTAAGCTTTCAAATGGCAATCGTGGGATTTTTCTGAGTAGCGAAATAGTTGTTTCGTAAAATTGGTTTCTTCTTCAGATCGCTAATTTGCCCAAGTTTCGTTTAATTATAAATGTTATGTTTATATTTAACATATATAACCAAAAAATATATACCTTTCTTTATCATGTATTGAGCACTGTTAAAGCATATATTGAAAATCCACACATAAAATACAATGAAAATGGCATACATGAAACATTATTCTCTTATAAACATTTTATGTGGGTATATATATATATATATATATATATATATATATATATATATATATATATATATATATATAATAAAAATCCATTCACGTGAAATTACTTTTTCTTCACTCTATTCCCTCTGCTTCACTTCTTGTTATCAAGTAAGATCCTTGACTTGCTTGTAGTTTCATCAAATACTTTTGCAAGAAAAATCCTATCCCGCATTTTGCTAAATCCTACCTTCTGATGAGAAGGAAAGTATTTCTTCGAAACTCGGCGGATTAAGTACTATCCCCTTTTTTGTGTTTCCTTTTCAGATTAAATATGTTTTTAACTCTTTTTCAAAGTGTTTTTAACATATTTTATTAAACAATTTGCTCTTATATATATATATATATATATATATATATTCTCCTTCTTGTGCTGCGTTTAATTTTCATCGAAGGAGTTGCGCAATCTCCAACAACCCTTCTTGTGAATCTAAGTTTTAAATACCAGTTGCAAGTGGAGGTTCAGTACGACTAGAAACTATGCAAAGGTGAGAAGAGAGCCTATACTTTGCTTCTGTATTTTCCAAATAGTCTATCATCTGGTACTGTCTAAACCTTTCTTACCCTCGATGATCTGACGAGAACCAGTTTTTCAAAGTGATAACGTCGTGTATATATATATATATATATATATATATATATATATATATATATATATATATATATATATATATATATTACCTCATGGCCGGATCATCGGCGACTAAACTGATTCCCCATCAGACTTTGGTGAGGAGGGTTACTAGTCTCCCTTTAGGATTAAAAAAAAGACCTTCCAAAGGGCAAATGCACCCTTTTTCGGGGCCAAGGGCCAACTAGCACTGTGTTCGTTCGTTTGTTTGTTTGTATGTATGTGCGTGTGTTGGGGTGGAGAGCGCTCCCGTAAGCCGTGGTGAAGGCAACCTATTTAGGAGAAGCAAATCTATGATTTAAAAAAAACTATAAAACGGGAGACCTGTACCCGCATTAAGCTAATCTGCAGTTTAACTTGTTGCTGGCTATCTTGATCTTGCTTGTTACTTGGTCTCAACATTTGGAATCGAGAGAGAGTGAGAGACTTAGCCTTCGTACAATGTTAAGACTCTGTAACATCATCTATGTATAGATACTTCCTCAGACATGTGTCTATAAAAATGGCCCTGTGGCGATGGAAGTCATTTTTGAGTTCATGGGCTTAAAGTGTCTTAGGGAGTGGAACTCCTCTGACAATAAGTTGCAGTCATTATCATATATATATATATATATATATATATATATATATATATATATATATATATATATATATATTAACTACAAAGAAACTGAAAATATTAGTGGACTTCAATTTGAAATAACATTAGACTGCAATAATAAAAATAGTATAGGGAGGTATTATCCTAAACCTTAACAACAATACATATGAGCCGTATCACAAATCGAACAAAACTCTTTTATATATAGACTATAAAAATAATTTTTTTGTTTTTAATTACATTTTCACCCCAAACAAGGCACATTGCCACTTTGGTGTAGGGGGCTACTATCAGGGGAAACATCTACTGGGGTACTATGTAGGGATTAGGGCAGCGAGATGTTAGTTCACGTTGCACTTGAACTTATGCATGTCAGTACAGTTGGGGAAGCAGTGACCTGGAATGGAATTCCAAGGTCTAGCAGTTCTGGGGAAGAAACTACTGGAGTAGAAAGATCTTTTACATCTAGGGATCTCTACAGTGTGGGGGTGGGATTTTGCAGCTTGTCGGGACTGTCGAGGGTGTTCACGTCGTGGGGGCACAAGCGCTTGCAGTTCTTCAGAGCATTCACCATTATAATACTTGTAGAACAGGCAGAGGGATGCAACGTTTCGACGATGGGACAGAGGCTGAAGTTTAGATGCCAGTTTAGGGCCTATCAGATTTGCGACTCTCTTTTGAATCCTGTCAAGGAGCGAGAGACTAGTAGCCGATGCACCGGCCCAAATATGACAGCAATACTCCATACATGGGCGAATAGTGGCCTTATAGAGGTACAGGATACTTTCGGGTGTTAGAAGTTTTCTAGCACGGTAGAGAGAGCCCACCTTCCTTGCAGCGGCCCTGGCAATGCCCTCGATGTAATTGTGATAACTCATGTTTCCTGTGAACGTAAGGCCAAGGAGCTTGAGAGACGTACTCTCAGATAAAGAGTCGTTGGCCATTGCTATAGGTGGTAGAGAAGGTTTCTTGTAATTATTGAATGAAACCAGTTTTGTCTTGGTGGTATTGAACGTTACCATCCATATGAAAAAAAGCAATTATCGCTAGTATATGAAAAGGAATATCAAGATATCACAAAATGAAAATATATTCGATAAAAATTAAAAAAAAAACACTATAATGAAGCATAGGATGGACCAGTATATGATGAAAGGATCAAATACATAAAGGATGTTGATAAGGATGATAAAAGATCAACTGCATAAATGAGATGGTGAAAAAAAGCAGGATCTACTGCACAATATCATATAGCATGGGGATGATAGGAATAAATAAATGGAATAAATAAAAACAGGTATCAAAATTAAGTTAAGAATACAAAGAATTAAACGAAAAAATGGGAAACTATCATATAATATTAATAATGTAGTTATAGAAAAAAGAACAATAGACGCAAAAAATAAATTTGGTGGAATCCATCTTTCAGTGACCATATACAGAATAATTTCCCAAAAGAATTTTACAAAATAATTGATAAGATCTTCCAACACAGACAATAGATAAAGTAAAATAATTAATTAGAACACAGTTAAACTTCCATTGTCAACCGCTACAAATTGAAGTAAAACTATAATAAGTTAAATAATAGTAAAATGCGCAATAAAAGTACTTTTCAATCAGATGATTTTAATTTGGAGAAAAATGTAACTGTAAAATACTTAATGATTGATGATAGTAGATTATTAGAGAGAAATATCAAAAATATCAGATAAGGAACATAAAGGATAATCAGTAGATGGATGTGAAAAAATCGAGTTATGGCCCTTAGACTGTCTCAATAATATTGAATGAAAAAGGAATAGTAAAACATAAAAGATAAAAACTTTTTATATTAAGATAAGGCTGGGAAAAATATATTTTATATTTAAATTAATTGCATAACCAGCAGAAGGTGAGTTTTCTGTCAAAATATACAACATAAAAATAGAATAAAACCAACAAATATATCGTTACATGTAAATACAAGCTGATATGAAACTAAGGCAAATTGAGAAATGAATGGTTGGACATATAAATATGGATTAAAATGTAAAAGATTTAGACTCGGATATGGTGAGTAAATAAAAATAAAAGAGATCAGAAAAGGAGAAATAAATATAAAAATTAAA
The DNA here is from genome assembly GCF_053919585.1 of Euprymna scolopes. Lineage (NCBI taxonomy): Eukaryota > Metazoa > Mollusca > Cephalopoda > Sepiida > Sepiolidae > Euprymna > Euprymna scolopes. The sequence goes on along the minus strand of NC_136506.1, from coordinate 5,904,568 downwards.
AAATACATTAAATATTTAATGGATTTAAAAATAGGACATTGTAGAATTATCGTCTAATAATAAGAGCACGAAAATGGAATAGGTTACTTAATTCGAAGGTAATCAACAAATAAATAAATGAATAAATAACTAGAAGAAGGGAAACTAGCTGAGTCCACTGCTTTCCGCCTTAAAATAGGGATTATGAATATGCCCATATATACAGGACAAGTGCATTTTGGTGTCTGAAGATTAACTAATTTTGGAATATATTTAAATGATATAATATTTAAATTTGTCCGAATGGTTATGAAACAATTGTAACACATAAATAAATAGTTTATTATTTTATATTTTGTTGTATTGATTTTTGAAAAAAAATTATATAGATATCCATTTGTTTTTACATAAGCAGTAATATGTTGCTACGTTTTTATGAAGAAGCTTCGTTCAGCTTCTTACTAGCAGCTACAGATATCAGCAGACAATACAGCTCATACGAAAGCAAAAAGGTATTTGGCCAATTTTCCGTACACTGAAAAAACAAAATATAACAAATTGCAAAAAGCCTCCGTCAATAACTATGATATTCTTAAAAAGATCAGATTACGAATTTATAAGCTTAAAGATATATAGCCTATCTATCTATTTATCTCTCTTATGTGGGTCAATTAACCATTGAAATAAAACCCTTAGAATCTCTTTTGTTTTACGTCGGTATAAAGAACTGCAATCTAAAAAGTCCAACAGTAAATGCATAATCGGTTACGAAAACGGTTGTACACTCAGTCAACAATGTAAAGGAAAAGAGAAAGAAAAAAAGAGATAGTTCCCGTATATATTTATAACGAAGATTTAATCTTGTCGCTAACAATTTCAAGAAAAGAAATAGAAAATAAGCAATAAACAAATCGGGAAGGTAATTTTTTAAATTATACTTTCACTCCAAACAATGCATATTGCTACGTTGGTGTTGGGGGCTACTATCAGAGACATAAGCTACAGGAGTATTATGTAAGGTGTTGGGCAGCAAGATATAGGTTCATGTTGTGGAGAAGCAAATATAAAAGATTTAAAAACTCACATATCAAAACATTTGGATATATGTATTTTCTATATTACATAGTATATTTAAAATTACTCATTAACAACTTAAAAATCATTAAATATTTTCGAACACGGTTGCGAGGTTATGACAATATATGAATATAAAGGTTATGGCTATATATGAAAATAACTGTTATGACTATATATGAATATAAATTTTATGTCTATATATGAATATAAATGTGATGAATATATATGAATATAAATGTTATGATGATATATGAATATAAATGTTATGACCATATATGAATATAAATGTTATGAATACACATGAATATAAATGCTATGACTATATATGAATATAAATGTAATGACTATATATGAATATAAATGTTATGACTATATATGAATAAAAATGTTATGACTATATATGAATATAAATCCTATGACTATATGTGAATATAAATGTAATGACTATATATGAATATAAAGGTTATGACTATATATGAATATAAATGTAATGACTATATATGAATATAAATGTTATGACTATATATGAATATAAATGTAATGACTATATATGAATATAAAGGTTATGACTATATATGAATATAAATGTAATGACTATATGTGAATATAAATGTAATGACTATATGTGAATATAAATGTTATGACTATATATGAATATAAATGTTATGTCTATACATGAATATAAATGTTATAACTATATATGAATATAAATGTTATGACTATATATGATTATAAAGGTTATGACTATATATGAATATAATGTTATGAACATACATGAATATAAATGCTATGACTATATATGAATATAAATGTTATTACTATATATGAATATAAATGTTATGTCTATACATGAATATAAATGTTATGTCTATATATGAATATAAATGTTATGGCTATATATGAATATAAATGTTATGACTATATATGAATATAAATGTTATGTCTATACATGAATATAAATGTTATGTCTATATATGAATATAAATGTTATGACTATATATGAATATAAATGTTATGACTATATATGATTATAAAGGTTATGACTATATATGAATATAAATGTTATGTCTATATATGAATATAAATGTTATGTCTATACGTGAATATAAATGCTATGACTATATATGAATAAAAATGTTATGACTATAAATGAATATAAATGTTATGAGTATATATGCATATAAATGTGATGAATATATATGAATATAAAGGTTATGATTATATATGCATATAAATGTTATGACTATATATGAATAAAAATGTTATGACTATATATGAATATAAATGTAATGACTATATATGAATATAAATGTTCTGACTATATATGAATATACATGTTATGACTATATATGAATAAAAATGTTATGACTATATATGAATATAAATGTTATGACTATATATGAATATACATGTTATGACTATATATGAATAAAAATGTTATGACTATATATGAATGTGAATGGTATGACTGTATATGAATATAAATGCTATGACTATATATGAATGTAAAGGTGAATGTTAACAGTAAATTAGCCTTTAATTCACAAAAACTATATTGTTGGGAATATATTTATATAATCTAGTTTTATAAAAAATGGGTAAATGCAATGAAAATCATAGATATTCTTCGAATTTTAGAATAGTTGTACATATCAATTATTAAATTTTTTCTTAATTTTGATTTTATGAATATTTTATGGTATTTTGGTGGCTTTAGTATAGGTATAGCTTCCCATTTATAAATTTAATGTATCAGAGTCGCATTACGGTTCATATATATGCGAACCTTTAATAAAACATGTATTTATTTGTATATAATTCATATATGAGTATACACTTCTATTCACACAAAAGTTTGTTATTAAAAACTGTCAGATGAAAACAATTGAAATCTTTAGGTGAAAGGAGATAACAAACACTAAGTCAAATTAACGGATAAAATGTTTTCTGGTGAACTCGTTACACGTGTGTCCTCTTGACGTACATATCCTCGAGAAATAAACTTAGCAACAAACTCTTGCTCCGTTTTAGTGTTGAGGTCTCTAAATGGCAGAAAGTGTTTACTCTAATAGTTTCTTTCCTCGAACATCTACACTTTGGAATTCCAGTTTTGCTATCTGCTTCCCAGACTGTATTGATATAAAGGAGTTGGAATTGAACATGAACAAACATCTTGTTAATATTTTGTAGGGTTATTCTCAAATAGAAACATCTTACATACAGGTGTCGATTTGCTTTGTTTATGGTGAAGGCGAAAAAAAATAAATAATAAACGGGATTCATTATCATTATGATGAGGCTTTTTATTTATTTGTTTTTACTTTGAAATGTTCACTTTTCATTATTTAAATTTACTGATGAAAAAGTTATTTTTATATGAGTCTAAATGTTATTTTTAACACTCATATTCTTTTAGACATTTCTTATCTAAAGTATGCATACTTATATTTTAGTATTTTTGGCAGAACCTGTTTCTTTCGTTTTGATCGATCCTTTCGAGTTAGCGAGCATTAGATTTACCGTGTTGCTCAAGTGGGAATTAGAACCCACCGTATCTGTAAACGTTTTAAACTAGCATCGATTATTATTATTATTATTATTATTATTATTATTATTATTATTATTATTATTATTAATGTTATAATTATCATTAATGACTCACTAGGAGTATTTAAGCAGGCCATCATTAAAGATTTCTATATGAGAACAATTTTTGGTGTTTTCTGGAATCGGAATGACAACAAACCTCCTCGGATTTCCTGTACTCTCCAGTTTTTTTTCGATAACCTTTGAAAACGAATGTGCCTTATTGCTATAGACGCTTAGCATTGATTTATTGTTAGCAGTTACCGTCAGTCTGCACTGGAATTTGGGTCGCAATAAGGGTCCACAAGGTACCAGCCAACTTTGCACTCAACCAGCGGAGCTCTGGTTAGTGCTTTCTCCCCTCGGTCTTTCCGTGACTTTTTCTACTTTTAACTTTCCTCAGAATTATTTAGTCTATGTATAATAGGTAATGAGTTCTTCTTTCCTTCTGACATCTTTTATGTTCCTCTGGACTTGATCCGCAATGATGAAGGGAATGATAAAGTTGTTCCCTCAGTTGAACTGTAATTAATGTAGGTAGACATGTTATTGACCATTTCAATGTCTTTTTGCAACAGTGTGGTTCTAAATTTAGTAATTCACTCTGGCACATATGAATCATAAATACCTTTTTCCAGGTTCTGAATTAAACTTTCGTGTAGTGTTGTGAATTTCTTAAACCAGTGCATTGAGTGGCTTATCAAGATGACGCCTATTCCGTCATGGACTGATGTTCTCAAATGTGTCATTATGTAGAGTGTTTTCTTGACTGTTTCCTTGTTGATTTTCTTCTCTGTCCTTTCTTCGATTTGCTGTAACTTTTTCTGCATGTCTTTCAACCATGCTGAATCTCTATTAGGATCCTGTCGCTCTTGCAATATATGGCTGCAGTAGCATTCTTTTTGTTGTTTTGTTCGCGGTTTTCCTCCGTTCACATTATGATAGCGATTGAGGTGATAGGGGTTACGTCTGGGCTCCCCAGATAAATCACGTTAGAAGCATGTATCAAATAATGCCTTTCTGATAGTCGATTAAGAAAATCAACTAGTATTAATAAAAAAGTTAATATGTTAGATAATGGAAATTATTATTATTTTGTTAACTCACATGTAGAACAAAGAATGCAGAGTTAATGGTTTGAAAGAAAAATGTTTAGTAAAAAATGTAGGTGAACTTAGAAACAAAGTAGAAAGAATGCGGTAGACATGAATAAATAAGGATTAAACCTAGGGTGAAAACAATAAATTTAGCTAGGAAAACATGATTCAAAGTAGCATGTTAAAGAATGTGAGTTGATGTACGTCACAGCAATGATTAGGTATAATATATAATAACTGTGTTAGAATTTAGAAGAGATAGTGTTAGCTAGAATCAGAAGACGGGCGAAAGGTGTTGGAGCGTTGGAGGCGGGGCCTGTAATGACTCTGTACGAGGGCAATTCAGAATCTAAACAGGCGTGCAATCTTCCAACACGAAAACATTTGGAATAAAAGCTGTTTTAAAATATAACCGGAATCTATTGATCGTGTCGTTGGATGGCTGTTCATTTCAGCTTTGGCCAGTTCCTCAACCAAGATCATCAGATAAATTACGATAATGTTGACCTGCATGGCAAGATACAATTTCTCAGATGAGGTTCCATCCTTTGTTCTTTAGGAAATGTTGTTGATAAAATGTTATGTTGGCCATTTGTTGAACTGTTGTTGAAGGTACATAGATTTGTTTATTATAGGTACACACACACAACGTACATAATATAGACGACTATATAACATATACATGTTTTGGTCCCCTCGTTTATACATCCTAGTTATATATATATATATATATATATATATATATATATATATATAACTAGGAATATATATATATATATACATATATATATATACTCGCGATACGCCCCTCCTAGTTATATACAACTGCCACTATGTAATAAAATTATATTAGGTAGGAATTGCCTTACATACCCGACTCGCAGTTTCGAAACGTGAAGGTCGTGAAAGCAAACATACCAAAGCTGTCCGACAATTAAGATTGTCTAGTCGTATACCATATTTGAAGGCTAAATAAGTAAATTAAACGGAAATATATTCATTTTAGTCTATCTTTATAAGTAATTACTTTTCGTGTCTCGTCTCAAGTACAAACCTATTGTCCTCAATAAAACCTCTGAAACCGCTCAACTTTTCATTGTTCTACGTATGAATTTTATTCGACTTATGTTTACAAACGATCACACCCTTTATAGAATCAGCGGCCACACTCGCAGGAATTGACCATGGAAAGAATGCAGACGGCACGCACGTGTAAAATGACTTGATCCATCGTGAATCAATGAATTATCTCCCCAATAAAACCGTTGAAACCGCCAACAAGCCTCTGTTACCTATACATGAGTTTTATGTATCTGAAGTTAACAGATTATAACCAATAAGAACCCAGCGATAGAAAAATGTGCACGTATGTAAAATAAGACTTTTTATCAATTATTTTGTTTCTTAACCATTATAAGGCAACGCCCCAAAAGCACAACGAGTAAGTATTTGTGTGAAAAGAGTGTGTGCTTCTTATGTGTTAACCGTTCATTTAATGTTTGTACATTAAATTTTTACACAGACACAATTTTAGAATAACTTACGTGTCGTTTACTTACCAAAGCGATCACGTGTTTTTTTTTCAATTATCTCGATTTACCAGAAGTCATTTATTCGTGGAAAAGGTCTATGAATATAAATCCACCCAAAAATGTAGTTTATCTGACGATAAGAAGATTCGGAACATAAGCCACCTGGCGTCAAATGTCGACAGGGTAGATAAAAACAACCATCTTAATATCTAAATTGAGTGGCTTATCAAGATGACGCCTATTCATTGATTTAACGGGACTTATCTATCCTTTCCTTACGCTCCACACAAATAAGATTGACTTATGTGGACCCATGTAAACTACGCATTATTATTATTATTATTATTATTATTATTATTATTAATAATAATATTATTATTATTTCATACCTTACAGAATCTATTTTTATTGTTCATTGTCACATTATCTCTATTATATCTTTTGCATATGGCTAGCTTGATAATTACGTAAAATTGCTGTTTTCTGGATCATATTGCTTGGTTGTTATTGGCTTTGAATAAGTATTTTATGAAATAGTTTCTCACCTTTATATATTGGCTTCATACCTTGTCTAAAGCGATATCTGTAAAAATCTTGTACGATGTTAGTAATGCTTTTCTATAAAATATGAATTAGCTTAATTATATTAAAATGAACTATTGCGATAAAGTTCTGAATTGTTTAGATGATAAACAGACACCCCTCACCTATAAAATTCAGAACTTTATGGTAAGAGTTAATTTTAATATAATTAAGCTAATTCATCATATACAGGGTGGCCGAAAAGTCCCAGGACACTATACATGTATTTTTAATAAAACACAGTATTTTTTAATGAAACACACAGAAAACATATATATTCAACAAAAAAAGAGAACTTTATTAGAAACAAAGCAGGAAACAACTAGAGTAATTTAGTAGTCTAGGGGATCAGTATGTTGGCCCTCGTTGTTCTTCCACAATTCCATTCGCCTCCAGGTTCTTTGTGCCATTTTTTTAGAGAATTCCTTGATACGCTAGCAAAAGCTGCAATAATCGCATGCTTTAGCTGATCAATGGTTTCGTATCTTATACCAGAAACTTGACCTTTAATTAAACCCCATAGTGTCCTGGGACTTTTCGGCCACCCTTTACTATATAAATACATATATATATATATATATATATATATATATATATATATATATATATATATATATATGTTGTTTTCTTGGTTTTCAAAAAAAATTACCAACATACCAAAAGAAGGTCGACAAACAATCCGACCAAAACGTTGCACAATAGATCAATTAATACAAGTAATATAATATTAACACTGTTGTAAACAAATTAACACTTGTCTAAACTTATCTCCGTAAACATTGTCTACAGTAGATTATAAACAGACATCCCACATCTAATCATCATCATTTATTTAATAATAAAATAAAATAAAAGTATTATGGATTTGCTTAATTAATTTAAAATTTGCTCTAACACTGTTGTAATTAAATCTAACACTTGCCGTTCGTTTCATCGTGAGCTTAAAATAAGCAAAGTTCAACGCTTATATATAGTGGAATCGTGCCTTTTCTTCAATAATATTAGGATCTTTTGAAAATATAATTATATAGTTTATGATGAATTCGCTTAATTAATTCAAATTAACTCCAAAGTATTTTTATATAAAACAATTGAATTAAAATGATGTTCAAACAAGGAATGTACAAATTGAACACAAACAACAACAACAACAAAAGAATAAACTAATGCGAATTGGAATTTTCTTTTTACCATTTTTTTTCAGCACGACATTATAAGTGTATCTCGGTGCTACGTGTCCAATTTTACGTGGTCGCGGTTTTCGTGATCATCAGCTAGCCATTCTTCCCCTTTGCATTTACACGTCTATTTTCTTTGATGTCGTATTTCTTTCTAGAATTAGACAGCCATTTCTCGTCTGCGACTTCACACGCCCATTTAATTCGACGGGCCCTTTGTTTATCTCCAAGCAAGTGTTGATTTTTTTCTCTCATTCCCTTCTTCTAGCTTACACCTAATTTGCATATGCAGTTTATCACCAGTCAACAGCTGCTGCTAACTTGCTGGCATTGTAGCCATCCTTCGCTGGTACTGATACTTTACGTGCGCTTATATGAACTATGCTACACAAAGCCATTTACAAAGTGTAAAAGTAAAACATTTATGTCTATATAGATTATGCGCTTTATATAAAAGCAATATATGTTTATTTGTTTACGAGCATTTAAGGCCAGCGTTGCCCGGGTGTTTGGATGTGCGTGTTGAGCAAAAAGAAAAAAAGTGGTCGTAGGAAGGCAGGCTCGAACCCGTACCATGAAAGAGGAAAAGACCGGTTAAAAAACATGATGTCTTTGCTGTTACGATCAGCGGCAAACTGGAAGTAACGTAGGTTTTAATTAAGACTAGGTAATCGAAATAAAGGGTTGACTTTCAAACATATCGACTAAAAATAGCGACACCCACTGTAGAAAAGTGCCCAGTTGAAGGTGAAAATATTAATGTTTTAGCCAATTTTTCGATATTTGTCGTCTGAAAAGTCGAACTTCAAAATGATACTGATCATGTAAAAACCCGTCACCTATGTCGAAAGTTTTAGGCAGACATGCAAACATACATACATACATTTATATATTGGTAACTAAAAATGTTCCACTCAAACCGATGAAAAAGCTTGCCCTATCTCTGAATATCCTTTATGTAAAATTTCAAATGCTTAGACCAGAAATTTTCTAAGTAATTTGGTAGAGACCACAGAAGTCATTTTTTTTTAATTTGGCTCCTATTATGTCCCCTTAACATTTATTATTTTGGGCTCAAATAAAGTTATTAAGTTAGATCCATGTCCAAGGAACCTATATCTAAAATTTCAAGTGTTTAAACCCAAAATTGTCGGAGGAGTTTGGTAGAGTTCGCAAAGGTCGAATCGTTGAACTTTGACCCCTTAACAGCCAAATTTTGGCCGAAAATACATCACAAAGATTTTCCCGAAGCTCAGTACCCTGTATATCAAATTTCGAGTCTGCAGACTGAAAAGTTATTGCGTAGGGAAATGTACACACACAGCCACACACACAGACACGTTCACTTTATATATATATATTGATAGATTTTATATATATATATATATATATATATATATATATATATATATATATATATATTGATAGATTTTATATAGCCCATCAAAAATTGCCAGACGAGTAAATACTCTTTTACATTTAATACGCGCATTTACATATTTAAATACAAATATTTTTAAACTAAAAAAAATATATTTTATTTAAATAAGCTTGCTTAAAATTTAATTAACATTAAAGAAGGTTTTAGTATTTTATAATGTGATGTAATCATTTTAGTACTATTATTAATTGCGAAAAATTATCGCGTATCTATATACATATAGATACTATTACAAAATAGGATATAAAAATTAGAAATGAATCACACCAAACACTGTTTTATAAGGTGTGTAACATAGTTAAAGAAATTAAGCATATAATTACAATTTTTCCTCCTATACACACACACACACACACACACACACACACACACACACACACACATATATATATATATATATATATATATATATATATATAAGAAATGTTGTCCGTGTGTATCTGTGAGTTTGTTCCCTATGAACACGGAAATGGTTGGACTGGTCTTTGGAAATTTCTCATGATGGTTTTTGATGTGTCTGAGAGTGTTCTTATGTAGGTTTTCTGTTAGAATGGCAAGTATAAGAATCGAGATAGATAATCGAAAAAATCCAATTAAATAAGGAAGTCCAATTTCTACCAAAATTAATACTTTTATAAAATATGAAACCATCAGTGCATTTAGAAAGTTTTATCGCCACACAAGCATATAGATCTAGCCTATATAGTAAACTTAAATTCTTTTGTAAGGCAGAGCGAATTCGAAATGAATGTTCCTTTTTAGAGTGCAACTGAACAATGCCAGCTGACTTTTGTACGTTTAAGTTTCATTAAAGGAATTATGTGAACATACTTTCATAAAATCAGTAGTTGGTTCTTAGATAAAACTGCGGCGCTTTCGAAATGGATGTTTCTGTTCAGAGAACAATGAAGCTATGATACTTGAATTTCGCATTTTATATATATATATATATATATATATATATATATATATATATATATATATATATATATATATATATATATATATATATAGTTATTCAGGAGTGATGAATAATGAATTAAAACGAGTCGCTTTTTTTTTTTTTTTTTTTTTTTCTGATGAGAATTTGTGGTGTTAACTCCCCATCTGTTCGAGACATTAGCATGGTCAGTGAAGCGATATTGTAAATTTGCTTATATAAATAAATAAATAATAATTCAATATATAAATAATAAATTAATAATATTAATATATAATATATATATATATATATATATATATATATATATATAACTTTGTTACTTAAGATTTAATAATGCTGTAAAACAGACACATATATGTACAAACGTTCACATGTTTCTCTTTTGTTGACCAAACTTTGTTTCTTGCCAGAATGTTATCTTTCTTAATTTCGTGAAAGATACGATAGAAAATCGCTGTCAATGAATGGCCCTTTTTAGTCCAATAGTGTCTTCCATAGAAGCCGATTAATCACGGAAACAATACCCGATAACATTTGTCTTGATTTAATCGTAATAAAGTATTCGATTTAAAACATTCGCCCATCAGATCGAGACTTTCTGTTTTCGTACGAACAAGTCGACGTCTGCGATTTATTATCGATCATGCTACCATTTTTCGATTCTCCTGTAGAATCTGTTTATCATCACGGATAACTATATTATCGATCACTGCCTTCTTGTCTTCTGGTTCGACGATGAAAACACGCGTAAATAAATGGGAGTTTATATATACTCTCACTCATTTTTATAAGCCACTGTATGGTTAAGTTTCGATTTTATATAAACTAGTGTGTTTCTAGTCTGTCATACATAATTTATAAGTAGACTGTATGTAAACTTTACCGAGCACGCAAATAGGAATGAGGAAACTATACTCTCGCAACAGACAATTTTGTAGCTGGTAAGTTTCGAGGAACAGAATATTAAAGACGGATACAAACACAATCACACTGCATGTATATATATACATATATATATATATATATACATATATATATATATATATGAACAATAATTAATAAAACATGTTAAAAAACATCTTGAAAAAGTGTTAAAACCATATTTAATTTTAAAAAGAAGCACACGATAAGTGGATAGTCCTTAATCCGCGGAGTTTCGAAGAAATACTCTCCTTCTCTCAGAGGGCAGGAATTAGCAAAATGTGGGTTCGGATTTTGCATGTAAAAGTATTTAATGAAACCACAAGTAAGTCACAGATCTTACTTGGTTAAAAAAGGGTGAGGTAAGGGGAATAGGAGATAAAAGAAAAATGATAACAAGATTTCACATGAATGGATAGTCCGGTGAAGGGTAAAAAATCCAAGAATGATAAAATCCAAACACGGTCGAATTAAAAAACTTCCAATCCAACAGGTAAAATCACAAATGGTTCAAAATGATCCAAAAATGGAATGAATTCAAAATCATTAAAAGAAAAGTTCAAATGTGCACAGAAAAAAGCACTGGAGAGAATATTTAAAACACGTCTGTCAAGCCTGGAGGAATCAAGTAAATTAAGGTTTGAAAAAAAACAAAAAACGGTGAAAGTTTAAATTTGAAAAGCAAGGTCAAACGTACCCAGACAAAAAGCGCGAAAGTTAACGTTAATAATTAGGTCAACTTAAATACGCAAGTGAAAGTGACAGAATGAACTTAAGAACCACGAGTCAGAGAAACAGGTAAATGGCTAAGTTCATGAAATGGAGCGTCTATTATATTAAGGAGAGTAAAAAAAGTGAATAAGCAAATAAAAAATAAAATAAAATAAAACAATAATTTAATGAGGATTAGTTTTTATTGCATTGCATGAATTAAAGTGTAAACTGCAAAAGTCGGCTATCATTGTTCAGTTGTTTTGTCGGCTATCATTGTTCAGTTGATTTGTCGGCTATCATTGTTCAGTTGTTTTGTAAACAAAATAATTAATTTTGATCGCGCCTCTATTATATCAAAGAATCTGCCATAGGTTCTATATTCCTGTACTTTTTTTATTTTATTTGTGAGGTTAAAACATTATTAAATTCACTTGTTTTGTTAGACTACATCAGGTTATTAACGTTTGTCAAAATCGGAACGTTCACTCAAAAATAATATTTTTTCGATTATCGATTTTTCTGAGACTTATTGTGGAGGCATTTCGTACAGAACATATTTAAGAGCACTCCCAGACATAGAAAGTGCAATCAGATGAATATTTTAAAAAGCGGTCTAGCCGTTCCGTACTTATAAGAAAAGAAACTCACACAGAAAATGTTTATATATGTACATATATATATGTGTGTGTGTGTGTGTGTGTGTGTGTGCATATATATGTGTACGTGTGTTTGTGTTTATACATAATTAAAATTTATTAATAATATTTAAAATATAAATACTTTAGTGCTATAAATGATGATTACAATTAAAAAAAATACAACATAAAAATATTGTATTACGCAAAATGAGAACAATGCAATTGTCAAATTACGAAGCAATCAAACCAAACAATATTGTATTGAAGCAAAATACGATAATGCAGTTTTCAGATTTACGAAGCTATTATAAATGCCATTTTTACAATTACGGAGCAAACAAGCCAAACATTCTTGCATTGAAACGATATTGTAAGAAAGCGAAACAAGATGAATGCAATTTTAAAAATTACACATCTATCAAGCCCAACAATATTGCATTTAAAAACCCACATACAATTGTTACATACTACTATGCCAGTATAATTTCAATTAAAATAAGTTTTTATTTGCGATCTACATGCAACATATTATGATTTTCATGTTTGAAATTCTTAATTAAAACTGGGTTAGGCTTTGGGTGGATTGATGAATCTTTGCATTCGGATTATCCAAACACAAGCACACACACACAGCTATGCATGTCTGTATATTTATATCTCTCCATACATATTATATATATACAGATATATATATGCATATATACACATATATTTTTAAGAAATAGTGTATGTATATCTATATATTTATATATGTGTATGCATATATATACATATATATATATATATATATATACATACATACATATATTTTTAATGAAATATTAATCGAAATAATTTACAAAATCTTTGTGCGATTATATAGAGTTGGTATTTGTGTCAGCCTAGCCGAACTGAAGAGCTGTTATAAAGCCAAACAGTCGGTCTGAACATAACTACGCACATATATATATATATATATATATATATATATATATATATATATATATATTTGTGTGTGTGTGAGAGAGAGAGAGAGAGACATACAAAAGCAAAAATGCCAAAGAACACCAATAAACAAACTGATCTTTATTAAAAGTTTCTATGCGAGAATTTATCATTATTGAAATTGTTTTGCTTCGGACTATTGTCCTTAACATCACTGATGAAGCCAAATAAAATAAGATAGAATGTCCATTACTAATCCAGCAACAGGAGCAATCAAGACTGCCATGAGTAAAGAAAAAACAAATTATTATCAGAAATATCTCATTCATGGTTTAAACAAGAATCTCCATTTATTCGTTAAATGACACGGACTAATTGGGATGATGTTGAAACATGAAAGCGATGCCATGCATATGAATATTGCCAATCAACCGATTCTACAATCAGCTGCAATGTCGCTTGTTGACCAACCACGATTATTTAATTATTATTTTCCTTGCAAATGTTTTTTACATTTAGATTTGTTTCATATAGAAACGCAATTTTTGTGACGCACAAAAAAAAAAAAAAATAACATTTGTTTTATTTTTACGTTATTATTTTTATAATTTTATTTTTTAAATTTATTCTATTTTATTTTATATCATTATCCCAGAATCCCGGATACAATTCCCGAAAGACGCTATATTTGCTTGAAACGTCGACTCCATTATCAGTGTCATCAATCAACAGTAGCTGTGCAAAACATTATTTATATTGTTGGGTATTCCGACAGAAAACGTATGATTAGTTGTTGTTCTTGCGAATTCCAAAAATTTGTTAACATTGGTCATCGCGTGTCTATTACACAATAAACATACCCATCTTTAGTCGTGTTCTCCACGTTTGTCTATTTATATAATTAATATATGCACATAATAGCGTTCTAATGTGACGTATAACTGTAACAGTGCGCGGAAGCGCAAATGAAAATGCATACAAAATGCGAAATAATGACAGCGTAAGTATAAAATTAATATAACAAACGTGTGTAACAGGCCGAGGAGCACGTTTAGCAGCACTCCCCGGAGCACGTTCGAGAGAACGTTCGGGAACACGTTCGAAACGACAGTCGTGAAGACAGGCGTCAAAGAAGAGGATCACGCTATAAACATGATGGACATAACAGTCTTACCGAGAACGTATGTGTGACGGGAGATTGAGGAAATAAATATCGTTGTTTCAACATGAAAAAGTGAGATCGAGTTATTCTTTGTCTTGGTCTCCTTTGCGACGTGAACTACATACAAAGCGTGTCTTCCGTATTAATAATATGATATAAAAACGATTTCACGAAAGGAGAAGCAATAACTTTTTATAGAAACTAAAATAGAGTTTATTTAATGAAGTTACCTGCAGTGTTAGGTATATATTGGAGGATGAGATGTTGGAGGAACCTAAAGTTAGAAAGCTCTTTGGATTGTTAAAGATCTGTCGGCAATTATCCTTAGGGTAATCATTCACATGCCACACTGCTTCATCTACACACTAACAATAGTCAGGCGAACAAAAATAAAATACTAAATTCAACTATACAGTAACAACAACAAAAAAATAAAACTCCTACATACATCCATACTGTTAAGCAGCCATACGCTAATATATGCATAATACTTACAAAAGAATAATACTTACATACCTATAATATAAACGTGATAATCATAATTGCATTCATATTATACTTATATAAATTTAATATTACATAGTATAGTATTTACATAGATATACTACTTACATAAATATTATACTTACATAAATATAATAAATACATATAATACTTATGTACGTATAATAATTACATATTATAATACTTATATACGTATATTTACATACGTAAAATACTTGTATATATATTATGTATAATATTTACATACGTATGATACTTAAAAATGTATAATACTTACATATGTATAGCATTTACATGTGTATAATACTTTCATACGTATAATACTTACATATAATACTTACATACATATAATACTGACATATGTAATATACTTACATACATATAATACTTACATACGTAATATACTTACATACATATAATATTTACACATAATAATTACATACGTATAATGCTTACATACATATAATATTTATATATAATACTTACGTACGTAATATATCTACATACGTATAGTACTTATATATAATATTTGCATACGGATAATACTTACACACTTGTAATACTTACATACGTGTAATACATGCCGATAATACTTACATTCATATTATACTTACATACGTAATATGTTTACATACATATAATACTTATATATAATTCTTATATATATATATATATATATATATATATATATATATTTACACAGTGATCACAACTTATCAAGGTCCGGAAGCCACTCAGGGATAAGGGTTATTGCAAGTACATTACGTTAGTGTGGAGATTTGATGAAGTGTTTACTTAAGGGGGCGGTTCATTAGGAATTTGTTAATATTGGACTTGAGGACATCCAAGTTGTAGTCCGGTCGGAAGCAGGCAGACGGAACAGAGTTCCACAGGCGTGCAGTTCTAAGAAAGAAGCTTTGTTCATGGAATCCGCGTCTTGATCAAGGCACAGATATAGAGTGGGGGAAATTTTTCACAGTGGATTCAGCTAGACGGGTGTTTTTGTGAGAGATTGGCGAGGGGGACCAGAGATTGGAGTTCAGATGAGCACCAGCCATGTAACAACTATACCTATGTATGTATAATATTTCATCCGTGTAATAGTTATATGCGTATTATATTTACATACGTATAATACTTACATACATATAACATTTATATACATATAATATGTATATACATATAATATTTACATACGTATAATTGTTACATACGTATAATAGTTACATTGTAAAAAAATTCATACGTATAATACTTACATACGCGTATTTTTAAACTATGCATTTTTTTCACATGTGACTACTGCCTTTACAATATTTGCCAAACACACGTTTCTATAAATAACTGAAACGTGCTCTTGATATTCTTACCTCTCGCTTAAAAGATTTTTAATATAAAATTTGTTTTTTAATAATTTTTCTATTTACAGGGTCGCTTTATGTTTTAAGCAATTCTTATTCCTTGGTGATCTTTCTCTTTTCTTAATGTT
This sequence comes from Euprymna scolopes, assembly GCF_053919585.1. Lineage (NCBI taxonomy): Eukaryota > Metazoa > Mollusca > Cephalopoda > Sepiida > Sepiolidae > Euprymna > Euprymna scolopes. The sequence continues at coordinate 5,887,801 of NC_136506.1, read as the reverse complement.
TCCTTGGGGGGGGATTTTGCCCGAGCGTAAAATGCGCTTAAATATCATATTTGCAGTTATGCAGATTTCGTATATATTTTTTTATAGAGACGTGGTTTCAAAACTAAAAAAAGAAGTATTTAGATGTCATCAGATAGAAGTGAAACTGTAGATAGCTAAGCTAGTGTTTACCACTGTACCAACGTGATATGTATATAAATATATTTTAAAAATTAAAAATAAACTAAATTGAATGTACAAAATGCGTAACGATATTTTTTTTTCAATTTTGACCCCTTTTGACCCTTTTAAATTTAACCGGGTAACGACCCATAAATAAACAACCCGACAGACAAACATACAGAAATATAGCCGTTTATCTATTGGATTTTTTCCCGTTTTATATGCATGACAGTGTATAACTTTTATTTTTTCTTCGCTTCCTTCAATAATTACAAGCAACCTTCCCTGCCACCAATAGCAATAGCCAGTGACTCCTTGTCTGAGAGTACATCTTTCAAACTGCTTGGCCTAACGTTCACAGGAAACATGAGTTGGAACAATTATATTGAAATCATTGCCAGGGCCGCTGCGAAAAAGGTAGGCTCTCTCTACCGTGCTAGAAAACTACTGACACCTGAAAGTATCCTGTACCTCTATAAGGCCACCATTCGCCCATGTATGGAGTATTGTTGTCACATTTGGACTGGTGCATCTGCTACTAGTCTCTCGCTCCTAGACAAGGTTCAAGAAAGAGTCGCCAATCTGATAGGCCCTGAACTGGCATCTAAGCTTCAGCCTTTGTCCCATCGACAAAACGTTGCATACTCTGCCTGTTCTACAAGTATTTTAATGGTGAATGCTCTGATGAACTGCAGACACTTGTGCCTCCACGACGTAGACACCCTCGACAAACCCGACAGGCAGCTAAATCCCACCCCACACAGTAGAAATCCCTAGATGTAAAAGATCTTTCTACTCCAGTAGTTTCTTCCCCAGAACCGCTAGACACTGGAATTCCATTCCAGGTTCCTGCTTCCCTAACTGTACTGACATGCAGAAATTCAAATGCAACAGGAACCGACCTCTTGCTGCCCAAATCCCAACATAGTGCCCCCGTAGTTGCTGCCCTTGATAGTAGCCGCCTACACCAAAGTGGCAATGCGCCTTGTTTGGGGTGAAAATGTAATAAAAATAAATAAATAACAAAAATATCTTTTATACCCGATTTTAATTAAATATTGGTGTCTTTTTTGGCAATCTTCAAAAATGCTATCTTCGTCCAGAGACGGGTTCTACCAAAGTCAGGAACCACGGCACAGCATAACCAACATTCTGACATATTTGAGGCCGAAATGAACACATTTTTTCTTCAATGATTTCATTGATCAACTTGCAACAATACATTTAATGAACCCATCATTAAATTTCTTTGGTCATCAAACGTTTTTCTTTGTTTTCCATTAATTTTTTATCTTGATCTATAATATGGGTGTTTACCATCGTTTTGCTGTTACACTAATTGCAACCTCATTAACGGTTGCATTTGACTTGCAATCTGTTATCGTAATTTATGCCGCAATTTATGCGTTGATTTGTTATTTTTAAAGACAAATTTTTAAAATATTTTTGAATTTCACGTACGTTAATCATTATATGGTGTTATATAATGCATGAAATTAAAGACCGTTCAAAGTCTACACCCCTGTGTCAGAAAATCGCAAAAATATAACTGCATATTGTCAACTCTTAAATGAGGATATTAATAATGAGTGCACGAGTAAAATAAAAATAAAAACCACAGAATATAATGGATTTCATGATTATACGTTTTCGAAAGAACCGTACTCCTCGATTTCTTCGAGAGAACTGTTCTTCTTGATTTTCCCCAGTACTCTAACCACTGCGCCACGGGTCCTTGTGTAGGATGAGAACAGTAGTCCGATGAATAATAATTATAAATAACCATTCTCATCTCAGAATGATTTTAAATTGTCTGATTATCGTCCGTTTCGCACAAATTAACTGTACTCAAAGTTTTTTTTTTTATCCATCGCTTCTATTTAATCTCTGTCTTTTATTTGGCCTTTATCTCTTTTTGCTATTAAGCTTTATTTTCGTTTGATAATATTTAAACTGAGCATTATTCATGTGTATTATTTCATTAATCGAACGGCTGTTCACATTGTAGATATTATTCCAACAACGTTTCGTTCTTCATGTGATTTTTGGATTCGATTTTAGAAATCTATGCAAGATTGTAAACGAAAGGCTTCATTGAAACCAATAGGGCAGTTTTCTCTCGTTTTCTCAGCCATTAATTATTTAAGACTTCTACCCGGATGTGGCAAAGGAGCTTTCTTTATTCTACAGAAATAGATGCTATGATCAGTTTTGAATTGATTATTTGTATCAATACGCGTTATGTAGATTATACGGGCTATTGGTCTTAATTTGAATGTAATAATTACAACGTTTGCACTAATATAATCTTCGACCTTGGCTTATCACACGTGCGAATCTATGTAGAAGTCGACAAACCATACGAGATGAAGCATCTGTAAAAGCTCCGATGTTATATTGGTAGAAATGTTAGAAGAGTTTAACCCATGATTGGAACAAGAGTCTGAACAATCCAGATAATACAAGTTATTAATGTTGATCTAAAAATTCTATATTATTGAGCTTTACTGCGAAAATAACAAAAACCATTTAGCCTGAGAAATAAAAGTGAACATGAGAGATTATCAAATTTGCACCGATAATGCTAATAAATAAAAACGAAATAAAATCAACTCATATTTCTTAGCATTTTGTATGAGAGTTGATAATTTACATTATTTTGATAATTTGGACTAATATTCTCATTTTAAGTTTTATTATTTTCATTTTAAGTTTTATATTTTCATTTTAAGTTTTATATTTTCATTTTAAGTTTTATTATTTTCATTTTAAGTTTTATTATTTTCATTTTAAGTTTTATTATTTTAATTTTAAGTTTTATTATTTTAATTTTAAGTTTTATTATTTTCATTTAAAGTTTTATTATTTTCATTTTAAGTTTAATATTTTCATTTTAAGTTTTATTATTTTCATTTTAAGTTTTATTATTTTCATTTTAAGTTTTATATTTTCATTTTAAGTTTTATATTTTCATTTTAAGTTTTATTATTTTCATTTTAAGTTTTATATTTTCATTTTAAGTTTTATTATTTTCATTTTAAGTTTTATTATTTTCATTTTAATTCTATATTTTCATTTTAAGTTTTATATTTTCATTTTAAGTTTTATATTTTAATTTTAAGTTTTATTATTTTCATTTTAAGTTTTATTATTTTCATTTTAGGTTTTATTATTTTCATTTTAAGTTTTATTATTTTCATTTTAAGTTTTATATTTTCATTTTAAGTTTTATATTTTAATTTTAAGTTTTATATTTTCATTTTAAGTTTTTTATTTTCATTTTAAGTTTTTTATTTTCATTTTAAGTTTTATATTTTCATTTTAAGTTTTATTATTTTCATTTTAAGTTTTATATTTTCATTTTAAGTTTTATTATTTTCATTTTAAGTTTTATATTTTCATTTTAAGTTTCATATTTTCATTTTAAGTTTTATTATTTTCATTTTAAGTTTTATATTTTCATTTTAAGTTTTATATTTTCATTTTAAGTTTTATATTTTCATTTTAAGTTTTATTATTTTCATTTTAAGTTTTATTATTTTCATTTTAAGTTTAATATTTTCATTTTAAGTTTTATTATTTCATTTTAAGTTTTATTATTTTCATTTTAAGTTTTATTATTTTCATTTTAAGTTTTATATTTTCATTTTAAGTTTTATATTTTCATTTTAATTCTATATTTTCATTTTAAGTTTTATATTTTCATTTTAAGTTTTATTATTTTCATTTGAAGTTTTATTATTTTCATTTTAATTCTATATTTTCATTTTAAGTTTTATTATTTTCATTTTAAGTTTTATATTTTCATTTTAAGTTTTATTATTTTCATTTTAAGTTTTATTATTTTCATTTTAGGTTTTATTATTTTCATGTTAAGTTTTATTATTTTCATTTTAAGTTTTATATTTTCATTTTAAGTTTTATTATTTTCATTTTAAGTTTTATATTTTCCGCCGATGAAACCTCGGCTATTTTAGGTGCATCTTGTTGAATTTTGGTCGCACTCCCACGAATTCGGAAATCTGTATGTTCAACTCGGGAAACTGCAGGGCATTTCAAACGGGATCCTTTATAGTATAGTATCAAGTGCAGATTCCCGAGTTCGAAAGTAAGAGTCATTATTGGATCGAAAGATTCTCGAGTTTGGGTGGAAATTACATCGGTCAAAACGTTGGCATAAGAACACAAAATATGTGGAAAAAGCACTCAAACTATTTTTCCGAATTATCGAAATATTATAAAAATCAATTTATTTGCATCAGTGCTGCTTTTTTCGTGTACTTTACTTCCAGATATGCACTTAGATATTTAGCTACTCACACAGATCTCATCGTATTTTCTCTTTTTTATTATTACCTATATTAGCATTGATTTATGCTGTATTCTCTTTCATAGGCAATAAGTGTGTTAAATAGCCCCGAACTTAAGAGAAAACTGCAAGGTTACGCATCATTTTTTAGCATCACATTAAACATAAGACAAAAGTATTTGAGGTTTCACATAACATTAATCAAACATCGATTAAACAATAGAACCTCATTGGCTTTTTAGATTATACAATAAATACAAAGCGCACAGACACATTTGAATGATTATTGAAGACATTTTAAAAAGGTTCATTGGGAAAATCGGTATTTTTTTAATGGCGGCCAAATTTGAGGTCTATTAATAACCAGATATGTTAAAGCGTTATATTTCGTAATATCTCGGATCAATTTATATAAACACACTGATTCTTTTTTTACGTGAAGCAGAAAAATAAATAGTTTCTACTAGTAAGTTATTTTTTTATATTCAGTAAAAAACTAAGGAAACATAGCTTTAAACCGGTAGACGACGGTGAAACGTGGTGAAGAAATAAAAACTATAAAGATTAAGATAACAGACGATGGTGAAACGTGGTGAAGAAATAAAAACTATAAAGATTAAGATAACAGACGACGGTGAAACGTGGTGAAGAAATAAAAACTATAAAGATTAAGATAACAGACGATAGTGAAACGTGGTGAAGAAATAAAAACTATAAAGATTAAGATAACAGACGACGGTGAAACGTGGTGAAGAAATAAAAACTATAAAGATTAAGATAACAGACGATAGTGAAACGTGGTGAAGAAATAAAAACTATAAAGATTAAGATAACAGACGACGGTGAAACGTGGTGAAGAAATAAAAACTATAAAGATTAAGATAACAGACGATAGTGAAACGTGGTGAAGAAATAAAAACTATAAAGATTAAGATAACAGACGATGGTGAATCGTGGTGAAGCAATAAAAACTGTAAAGATTAAGATAACTGTCTGCCAAAGTATAGACACCAAAAATTATGAAGCCTCGTTTTAAAAGATTTAAAAAATTAAAAAAAGTTAATAAATAAAAATAATATATAACACCTTTTGGTACGTACCTGACAATAGAAAACCAGATAAGAACACGTAATTGGTTTTATAAGTCTATGAAAGAAAACCTTGATCGCCCACCAGGACCCGTAGCTCAGTGGATAGAAGCATTGGGTTTCTACGGTTCTAAGTTAACATTATCTGAAGTGTTTTATGCTACACAAGCAGGTCAGAGGATTAGTTGGGTAAAACATGGTGAGACAGCAACAGCTATGGAAGGCAGTAACGACTGGGGATACAGTCAGGGGATTGATCATTCTTATCCCGTCGTGATTAATCACCTGAAGAAAGCCAGAATATCAGTTGGCCGAAATATGAAAATAACAAAAACTATGAAGATAACAAAAACATTCCGCAAACGAATAAATCCATAAAATAAGTTACTATGTATTATTTATAAGTAAATCCACTGCTGAACGAATGCACTGTACTGAGAATCCTGTTTTTTTTTAAAGTAATGTTGATCCAAATAATAAATGCATTTTATGTCTATCTGATAAAAAATAACACATCTAGTAATATTACAGCTACTACTAATAATAATTATAAATAAAATAAATGTATGCTAAGAAGGTATAAATTTTAGTTAATACAACACAAAAGAGCTATGAACGATCAAGGAGGATTGAAATACCTGGGCGCGAGAACCCTACTCGTGCCCCCATAGAAAAAGTGCAAAGCTATTATGACATAAAGTAGGTTTATTGAGATACAAATCTTAGTGAATACTAATAGTCGCTACTAGCGAGAAATTAATGGCAAGCGGTTGTTGCGATAACACAATGTCATTTGCCAAAGTTATCAGAAGAGCTGAAGCGTGCTCGAAATTTGGAGAGATACATTGTAACCCAATTTTCTGGGAACACCACCATTATCAATGAATAAACTCTGAGAATATAATGGGTAAGAACTCCTTCTGAGTACATAATAATAATAATAATAATAATAAAAAGAAGAAGAAGAAGAAGAAAAGGAGGAGAAGAAGAAGACGAAGAAGATGAAGACGAGGAAGAATCGTGCAAAATAGTTTAACTCTTTGGGAATCAAGTACAACATCACAGTACTCCAGAAGGCAGTTATGTTTGGCACAGCATACATCCTGCGCCACGTGCTATTTATCTAATTGTCTCATTGACTATCTACGCTATGTTGGGTTTCAAATTTGATGTTGAGTGAAAAAACGATGTAAATCTTCACGGCACTCTGAAGTTAAAGAACATCATAACAAGAATCTATAACTACTACAGATTTTCTATTTTCTTTATTATTACCAATGAAAATATAATAATTGGCTGCTAGCTGACAATTCGGTCATTCAAGAGTCTAAATCTTTTTACAAATGCGAACGCTTCAGAAATTATCTAAATATGGCGTCACTCTCTAAAAGAGGCAATATATGTAATAAAAAATAAACCAAATACAAACATATTAACCAACTGCGACAAATCAAGACATGTTCATAAGCCAGGAATACTTTTATTTTTTACATTAAATATACCGTAGACGTTAATTCTCCTTATACAATTACACTACCGTGTTTTTCTGTGTTTACATAAATATTATATAGTGCTTTTTTTTATTAAATAATGATTTTCAGCACATCGGCACATGCTTTTTAAAGATAGATTAATCGTTCTTTTATAAAATTTTATAAAATTGCTTCTTTATAGGCTAAATAAAAAAAATAAATAACGATTAAGCGAATAATATAGCCGATACCCGTATTTTGCCGAAACCTTACACAGTAAACTATATTGCTTGACTGTAACATTTAATCCTAACAAGAAATTGGGAGTTAATATGTTTCAAAATAGCCTTATGTAATTTTTTGAAGACCTTTAAATGCTTATTCCTGAGTATTCGCATAGTGTAGGCGTGTGTGTGTGTCTGTGTGCGCGTGTTTTTTTACGAAGAAGGCTCCACTTATCAAGGCCCATTCGAAGATAAGGGGTAAAATGTGTACAGTAGTCACTGGAACAATATCATATTAATCGGTAATAGTGTAAATTTTGTAAATTAGATTACTTAAGGGAAACGTGTTTACGTTGGACATGAATACAACGACTATATTGTAGTCAGATGGAATGCAGAAAACGGAAGATAATGAGTGGGGAAATTTTTGGAAGATGTTTACAGCTAGACGAGTGTTTCTTCTAAATGTTTGACGAGTGGGGACGATAGATTTGAGCTCAGATGAGCACTTGTCATGAAAAGACGATAAAACAGAGACACGCTCGCAACGTCTCTTCTGTGAGCAAGAGGTTGCAGGGAAGAGAAAAGGGCATCCTCTGCAAGACTGCAAACCTATTTTAATGTCTGTCAACCTAGGATACGCTTTTCCAGAAGCTGTTGTCCAGATCTGGAAACAATACTCGGCCCTTTCATGTACCTCGCTATTATATAGCTAGAGAATAGCATCAGCAGGTAGATATCTATGGGACCGATAGAAAAAATCCCCTCATTTTTCAGCAACCTTGGAAAGTGATTTTACGTACTTGTTCCATTTTACATCAGGAGTAAATGTCAAAACCAGAAGCGTGTGAAAACATGGAGCCTTCACAAGATGAGAGTCATTCATTTCAATTGATTTCAGATGAGATCAGAGCGTTGATGATGCAAAGATAAAAGCTTGATTTTAGATGCATAAAAAGTAACCAGCCAGCCCCCCCCTGTTGCACATGCTCAAGATCAGAGAAGAGAGAATCAGAGAGAACTTGGTCGTTTATGCTCTTTGATGTGCATCCACAGATGGTAATGTCGTCAGCATAAATCTCTACGCATGATCTAAGGATGTAATTTGCAAGATCACTGATGTAGATCAAGAAAAAGGAGTTGGACCAAAGATTGACCCCTGTGGAACTCCAGCATTAATACTATGTGCTTCTGATTTCTGTCCATTGACCACTACCCTTAGTAACCTATCAGAAAGAAATGATTTAATAATTGAGAAGACATTACAATCTGTACCATAGCTGGAGATCTTTTGAAGAAGACTTTTACGCTATACCCTATCAAACGCCTTAGATAGGTCTTGGGTAATTGCCCTAGAAAGGAAACCTCTGTCGAGATATTATGTGTGTTTGTGCTTGTCTGTGTGCGTGTTTTGTTTTTTTGTGTGTGTGTGCGTGTGTGTGTGTGTGTATGTCTTTATATGTCCGGGTGTGTGCATATGTATGCGGGTGTGTGGGTGTGCGTCCGTATGTGTGTGCATGTGTTGGTGTGTGTGTTTGTGCTTGTGTGTTGTGCGCGTTAGTGTGTGTGCATGTGCGTGTGTGCATTAGTGTGTATCCACGCGTGTGTATGCGAGTGTGTGTGTGCGTGTGTCAATCAATCTAATACTTGCGTTAATTAGACTGCCATGGTCACGCGTGGACGGGCGGGTATGACTAGTTTATATTATTAAGAGACCATGTGGAACAAGGAGTCTGGAATTGACAACTGGGAGACATCACCTGCCGAAATTAAAAATACACAGAGAATCTTTTAATGAGGCTCACTATTACCACTATTGTTTGTCATAAGAATGATGCAACTCAACTATATACTTAAAAAAATGTAATGCCGGGTACGAGTTTACAAAATCCGAACAAAGAATAAACGCCCTCATATAGATGGATTACCTGCATTTCTAATCATATTTGGAATAAAAAAAATAACTGATAAGTATACGATCTATTGTAAACGTAATTCCACAAGAGAATGCTATTTTCCTCGCTACGTGATATTGCAATCTCATGTTAGAATTGAAAACTCGCTTTCGTTTCCTCATTAAAAATTAATCACTTTCTGAAGAAGATTAGTAATAGACGCGAATCAATTCAGATATGTGCTCGAACTATATATAAAGCTCAAACACGATATGCGAATCTCATAGTTCAAATTACACTGCCATATTAATATGTTCCTAAATATATATATAATTATTTACCATACACCGACAATTGCATTGATTTCTTATTTTACAAGTATCATTTAAGTAGAATACGTCAATTTAAAATGAAATAGCTGTCCGTTTTCGTGCGGATTAAATATGTTTAAACATGTTTATAATATTATCTGTTTTTACTCTAATTAAACTGCAGGTATTTTGCAAGACAATAATATTCAATTTCCACTTGAATAAAAGTTGGCGAAAAATAAGAGCTGCGCTTTAGGACATAACGTCTTGAATACAATGACAACCAGTTCACTATGCGGTACAGAATAATAAGGATTCTATCGTAGACTTTATGCAATTGGCATGGCTATAACAATTGCGGTTATTGAAAAACATACACTAACACAAGTAAATTAAGACAGCAAATATAATTTTTACTCAGCCTTCCTTGTATTATATGCTTATAGCAATAACATACATACACATATACATTTATGTATGTCTCATATATATATATATATATATATATATATATATATATATATATATATATATATATGAATAAGAATTACAGTTAAGTTTACCAAAATGATCACAGAGGGCAAAACTAAAGTAGATTATAAATATTAAAGAGTTAATATTTATAAAGTAATCTCAACCAGATGTAAAAGCTCGATAAAACCAAGTAGGAAATAGAGCTTATAATGAGAACAAGTAATTAACAAAACGTTAAAAACACTTTGAAAAAGAGTTAAAGACATGTTTAATTTAACAAAGGACACACTAAATAAGTGGATAGTCCTTAATCCGCGGTGTTTCGAAGAAATACTCTCCTTCTCATCAGATGGTAGGATTTATCAAAATCCAAGGTAATCGCGCAATTGGAGATGATCCAAAATAATCCAAACGACAGAAATTCGTGGAATAATTCACAAATAGGTACAAGGAAATTGATTTTGGAATTTACCTGTGTGAATGGAAATTTAACTAACTTTCTTGGATTCTGCATCTTTGGATTTTATCGTTATTGGATATTTTACCCTTCACCAGACTATCCATTCACGTGAAATAACTTTTTTATTCATCCTGTTCCCTCTGCTTTACGCTTTTGTTATCAAGTAAGATATATGACTTACTTGTAGTTTCATTTAATACTTTTGCAAGCAAAATCCGATCCCGTATTTTGCTAAATTCTAACTTCTTAGGGGAAGGAAAGTATTTCTTCGAAATTCCGCGGATGAAGGACTATCCACTTCTTTAGTATTTCCTTTTTAAAATTAAATATGTTTTAACCTCTTTTCCAAAGTGTTTTTTAACATGTTTTATTAACTACTTGTTCTAATTAGATAACCCGTATTATTCGACACTTTATGGAATGAAGCTTTTCTTATTTATTTTTTCTTTCTGTGGGAGAATTAAAATTGCATATACCTTCCTCACAAATCTTAATGTTTTTTTTTTAATTCAAGAAATTTTCAGTAAGAAGATTATATATATATATATATATATATATATATATATATATATATATATATATATATATATATATATATTACACGTGTTTCGTCGTCCGCGAATCATCAGAGTGGCTGAATCTAGGGTTATTTGAAATCGGAACCTCGTGATAAGAAGCCTAAACCTCTACCACGCGGCTAACCTCGCAGGACTATTTAATGTATCACTTTTATGTAGATGTTTTTATTTTTTTCTGTTAGCGATACTTTCTTGAATGAATTCAAGTATTTATATGAAAGTGCATATATATATATATATATATATATATATATATATATATATATATATATATATATATATATATATATATCCGGAATAAAATATAAACGTTTCTGTGTAGCATGCCTAATATTGCAAAATTTCTATACTTAGTCTATACTCCTAATACTTTTAGTGTATTGATAAACATATTAAAACACATTTTTGTTATATATGTAAATGAAAAATACAACTGTTATTTTTATTTCTCGGTCCCTATGTAATTTTCATAACTTTATGTGCATACATATATATATATATATATATATATATATATATATATATATATATATATATATATATATATTAAAATGTGTGACACATGTCCAGGTAATCTACATCTAAATCTAAAGTGCTTATACCCATAATTGGCGGAGGAGTTTGGTAGAATATGTAAAGGTCACGTCTTTATATTTGACATCTTGGTAGCCACAAATTCGTCCAAAAACTAATTTAAAAGCTTGCTGCATGTCTGACTACTCTTTATGGAAAATTCAGATCTAGAAATGGCTGAATTGTTTAATAGAGACCGCAAAAGTCGATTTTTTTAAGTTTGACCCGGGGCATTCATATATTCGACCAAAAAATCTATTACAAAGCTTGCGCTATGTCTGAATTCACTTTATGTAAAATTTCAAATGTTTAGACTCAAGATTAACTGAGTAATTTCCTACAGACCGCATAGGTCATTTTTTATAAACATTGACCCCAATTTTGACCCCTTTCACATTTAATAATTAAAAAAATATGATCATTGTCCACGTAACCTACATCTAATATTTCAAGTGTTGTCGAAGGAGTTTGGTAGAGTTTCAAAGGTTAAATTGTTGAACTTTTACCTTTTGACACCCAAATTTCTATCCGAAAACTCATTAATCTCAATACCCCTTATATCAAATATGGGTCCTCTGAGGATTGATAGAGTTATTTGGTAGGGAAATGTACACACACATGCACCTACACACGAACGGATGATTTCACTTTTATAGATATGTAAATATGCAAAACTGTTTAACCGCTAAAAATCGTATATTTTTTTTAATAAATTAAAACTATTTGAACAATGTATATGAATTTTTGGAATATGACATTTTTATTCCCTGAGTAGTACATGCATAAAACACTTTCTGTATTTGTGTTTTTAAACAAGTGTAATTCTAAATAAGCAGTGGATTACATTGTTCATATTTTTGCTGATCGTTTCAAAAAGGAAATGTATATGCTAAACATTACGAATTATTGGGATTTCTAAGATGGAACGAGAGCATACTGTCACATATATTTAATACAACATTTTTTTTTCGAAAGTGTGTGCAGATTCATGAAGTCAGCCTGAACACAACACACAATTTCGATGGCTATCCGAAAATTCATATTTTTCAAACGCAAACGAGTAATATTTTCAGTTATTTCTTACTTTTTATCTCTCAGTATTGCGATATATACGATGTGAAATTATATTGTTTCTATTTTTTCGATGAGTTGGCTGGCATCTCGTTGTCTATGTTGATAATCGTGTCCCTGGTGAATATTGCGTTGCCAATATGAGAGAAAGCATAGATTGCTTAAGTACCTTTAAATTTATTGCTTGGCAAATTGACCAAAAAAATGTAATGACCTTTGGGATAATAAGTAGGCACCGGAAATACTTGATAGTCATCTATGCTCCGTCTACTGGGAACATGCTGCGTATCATGTTGCGTTCAGTTGTAAATAGTAAAGCTTAAATGAACACATTTTGTGTACAAAAAATTGTTCAAAGTCGGTGAAACATTTTCCATGAGTTAACTTCCACAAAACCCACGCAAATTGCATCAACGTACGAGCATCGATCACTATCGAGTTAAAAGTGTAAACTTCTGGTTCGACTGTCATGACGCCATAGGACCCTTTGTTTGATCGAAAAAGACAGACACCGTACAAGCAACTCTTGATGTTTGCATTAGCAATTGCAGTGATTTTTAACAGTATGATATAGAGGTATTGTGTCCGACTTGTTTACTACTAGAACGAGAGATTTGAAAAATTGGATTATTGAGTTAAGGCATGCGTTAATAAATAGCGATATTTACAACTAGAACTAAAAAGAGGTTTAAGGCTTTTAAAATTCGTACTAGAATTGTCCGCAAGGCAGTAAATATGAAATGTAGATCTTAGTATGATCGATGGTGTCACACACACGCCCATTTGTAGAATGTGTGGGAGTTTTTGTTTTATTTTATTTTATTTTTTTATCGCTCTGAACCATTGTCAGCAGTTGTTAATGCGTGGGAGGCGACAACACGGACATAACTTGACTTGCAAACATCTAAAAGGGGACTCTTTTACGGTTTGATCGTCTACTCACAATCATTGAGAGTATCACGGATAAAATTGATGATATATGTTCGCTAACCACCCCACAATCAACATTCAAGTCTGTGGAGATTTCAACGTTCACAGCGTTGAATCGTGGGTTCACTTAAACAAGACAGATAATGAAGGAAGACTCTGTCATGATTTCTCACTGTTTCATAAACTATCTTAACCCTGGCTTTATTTTACGTAGACAAGAATCAAATACAATCCAGGATTGAATACTGCTGCCACATCTAGTGAGGAGATCCCAAGGGCGCCTCTTGACAAACTACAAAACCGACTTAATAAATTAATGATCACTTCCCCCATCCTTTCCTTTGCGAGACTATCTCTACTTTATCATTACTTTCCGGTTAAGCGCTTGACTGGGCTCTGATCCACGAGGATGTCGTATTTTTTGGCTGTTCAGTTTCTAAGTAGAACAGGTGTGTCTGATAAACTTCCCTTGATAGGGTGTAGCTAGCATAATGTAACCCGGTATATGGAGACGAAGTAAGCATCGTTCTCTATTTCTCTATCTCTCTTTCTCTCCCCCGCCTCTCTCTCTCCCTTTACGTGTACACAGTTCAAGTGTCTAACTTTGAAATCATTGTAACCTCAAGAGGCGCACGTTTGAACTAAAAAGTTTAGATGATATTTTAATGATTAAGCTTTCGCATATCGGAATTAAGAAAATAGCTCAATATCCGACCAGGGACTTTCTTTCATTTTAATTGGGAAGACTTGAGGAGGGAAAGACTGTTTGAGTGCTGTCTCAATAAGGAGCATCTTTTTATCATCCTCGCAGGGCGGGATGGTGTGGCACACGGGGAAAAAGTGGGATTCAAAAACTAGCGCCTTGAAGAAAGTGCACTCTTGTGAGGAAGAAGGGCGATAACCATTAGTCGCGTGCTCTCGTGTAATGAATGAATGCTTGAATGTAGGATTGGCATGAAATTCTTAAAGATAAACGAAAATGACCGAAAATGGGCTGAAATGACTTAAATAAATAAAAATTAAATGACTTAGAATGACATTAATGAACTTAAGGATGAACTGAATGACCTTAAGAATGACTTGAATGCTTAAAAAATACCGGAATCCTTCAAAAACAACTTGAATGATCTGGAGAATGATGTGAATGGATTTGAGACTGACTGATTGTAAAGTGAGTGACCATTTTACATTAAATTAATACGGAAAAGTGATCCCTCACTTTATGTCACAACGTTAAAAACATAAGTGCAGCCTGCAGTAAGAACAGATACTACACTTTGATCTTGGCCAAAAGGGTATTTATTTGCTCCCCCACCGAGCAAATTGTTTTCTATTCTGTAGTTACACCTGGCAAATTAAAAAAAATCAAAATCAGTAATAAAAACTTGGCAAAGAGAAAACGACGCAAAATAGGACGTTTTATTATGAGAAAGCAAATCTGACCAGGGGCCGTTTACTATAGACTTTGAGTCGGGCATTTTTTTATATTATTTATTAAATTCTAGCAGCTTTTTCTTAATAAACAGAAATAATTCTTTGTCACTTAGTTTATTTTAGAGCGAAAGCAGAAGTTAAATTAATATTTGCGTAAAATTACTGTTATCTATTACGACCGTACGCGAGTAAAGATCGACTATTTTACCTTGAATACATTTCAGCGGGGATAAACCAGAAGATTAACAAATAACATGTATGGAAAAACGACGATTAGAAAACCTAATGGGAGATTTTTCTCTTCCCTACAACCGCTTTCCCAAGAAGAGACGTTGCGCATCTCTCTGCTTTGTCGTTATTTTCATGGCAAGTGCCTGTCTGAGCACCAGTTTATGGTACTCCCTGGCCGGATCCCACGAAAAACAGAAGTTTCGTCTTACATAAACAACTACCAATAATGCCCTCACTCTATATCTGAGCCTAAACTTAAAATTAGATTCCTTGAATAAATCTTTTTTTTTTATTTGAACTGGACGCTTGTGGAAATCTGTTTCGTACTCTTGCTTTCCAGCATACTTTTATATGACTGTCTTCAAGTCCAATATGAACAAATTCTTGATGTGTCATCCTTCTATTAATCCAATTTATAAAATCTTCACAACTAACGATTACTATTTTAGTTTTCCATTTGTTGCGTTGTGTGCACTCAGTATATATAACTGCGTGGACAAATGGTCGCCGGACAAGTTTACCGACGAGTGTATATTTTGAATGACAACTAAAAGACTCGACTGTTTACAAAAGAATTCGAGTTTATTTTAAACAATCTTTCTTTACACTTTGGTGTTGGTTGTCACTGACTCCACTAGCGAGGAGAGAGGTGTTATTAGAGATAGGTGGCGTGGCGGGGGTGTTGACAGATGACAGACTTGTTCTCACCGCGTCGGCCGGCTACTCTCTTTGTAAAACCAAAACATCTTTGTTTATATTGGTATCAGTCACGTTTCTCTAGCCCCAGCTGCGAATGTCAGCTGCATTCCGATCTGGTCATAAAATATTTGTTGATGTTATTATTTTTGATTAATTCAAAGCATAATTGTCCCAATAATCCACAACCGCTGTTTTCGATTGTAGGCCAATTTCCTTTTGATTGTTTGGCCTTGAAACATCACCGCATTCCAATTATGTGTGTCACTAGCTCAACATTCCATGTTGCCATGCTTAAAACGTAACCCTCCCATCACGTTCTTGGATTGCCTCTCCGATTTCTTCACAGCCTGTCCCCTTATTAAAAAACACCCTTTCCATTCTCCATTTTCAAAATTTTGACCTCAAAATTTTACCTTCCTCTCTCCTCCCCTTGGAGTTTAAATACATTAACAACACATATAATTTCACAACAATTTACAATTTTTTTTTCTTTTTTCTTTTCACACAAGTTCACATTAAATATAGTTCACAAAAGTCTTTTAATAATTGTCCTTTTTCAACACAAAACAAAACAAAAACAAAAAAAATCATAATGCATACATCTTTTCCTTTTTTTTTTTCAAAAGTTAACCACACAACATATTTCAACAAACAACGATCAAATTTGTCCATTTTTCTTCTTGACTTCTGATGCGTAGTCCATTGACCACCAGCGGTTACTGCACTGTAATTATTAAATTAGCATCAGTTGTTATGACACTCGATAGCTTCCCTGCGTGCTTCTGCCAAAGTTTTTTTTTTCAAAAAAACTACTTTTCCCTTTCAACTTACTACTTGAAATGAGGAGCCGCTGCTATTTTCTCAAGTGTCACTCATTGTTCGACCCGCGGAGAAAAGGTTTTTTTTTTATATTAGGAGGGATTGCAGGTGATGCACCGACTTACATGTACCCCTTCTCTTCCCTAATTAATTTATTTATTCTCTCCGTTCCTTCCCCAATGTGCAAAATACAATTCTCTATTCAACCCAAGGTTCTCCTCTCCCGCACTCACAGAGGTAATATATATACCCCGCCCTGTACCAGTCGTATTCCGCGAGACCCCTTGCCCCGAGCCCGTTTCCTCGTTTACCGACGGGGTACTCCTTTCTTTTATCCGACTCCTGCTTCTAAGGACCACTCTATTATTACTATGCCCATCAGCACTATGATGCCTCCTACTCCACTTCCACCTATAACCCATTTTGGGGTTCCTCCTTGCTTCTCCTCAACTAATCCTACCTCCTCTTAACTCAATGCGTCCATCAACTCGTGGAGAGGGATTTCCTGTACCTTCTTCAGCTTCTTAGGAATAGAATCCACCGAGAAGTTCGGAAATCTATGTATTATTGGGGACCATACCATCGGGATGGACACGTTCATACCCGTGAGCTGCATCTGCTCACTTCTCCTAAACTTGGAATGCCCATTAATCTGTGCAGACAACGTCATAATTTGCTATGAGCTACGCAACCCTTATCTATGCTAATAATGGCTATTGGGGCCACTGCAACTATATCTCGTCTCTTAGATCCACATAATACCCTAAAATACACATCACTATTCGTTGCCACTGCCCATGACCCCTGACCTATCCTCACCGCCATAGGGAGTTTTGTGTTCGTCCTCACCGTCACTTGGCAGTTCTTCTCGATTTCTGCCGGATCACGTCGGAATAGCGACATTTCACAGGATTCTCTGGAACTGGCAGTATAGACAGTTCCGGAGACCCTGCAGACACTATCAACGCCTGTAGAGCACTGCACCGTCTCTACTTGATCAAGAAGCATATATTTTGTCCCTGCGTTATTTATGGCGATCATTTCCGACTCCAGCACAAACCTGGCGGTCAATCTATTTTTCCTGCTTTCCTTCCGTTGTACAGGCAACGGAAAGGGAAAGTTCACAATTTTATAAACGATATATGAATAATCTACCACGAGCACAGTAGCACCGGAGTCAAATAGCGTTGTGCAGTGTAGGTCTCTGTAATATTGCCAGATGTTTCGGACCGGATCATTCACTAACTTCAAGTTCCCTGGGAGTGCTCGAGCGACGCTAAGTAGCAGCTCCCTCAAATCATGTGGGCCTATTATGCTAGGCGACAAATATCCCACTGATAGTAAATTTAGCTGTATTTCAAGATGAGTCAGGGACATGTGGACAGCTAAGAAGTACTGTCTTAACTTGTCAACCATCATTTTATATAGCCAGTATCTGTAGGTCAGGATCCCTAGACGGGACACCCGTCCATCTAGTCCTTTCGCTTCCTTTGTCGCCGCAGCAACCATACTTTTCAGGCTCACTATTAATTTTTTTTTCCGTGGTATCGACCCCTGGTTCGTTTTTTTTTTTAAACCACTCTTGCATGAGTGGACTAGTCACGTGCACCAAAATATGTATATGTTACATTGCGTTTCATTTTAAAGAGAGTCTTAGAGTCTTATCATAGTGTTGGTCTTGAGAGAGAGAGAGAGAGAGGCTTAGAAAGAGTCTTATTACAGTGAGGGATGTTGTAAGACTCAGAGAGAGATAGATGCTGTAAGAGACTAGATAGATATTGTTCATGTTAAGAGAGATTCTTATATATTAAATGTTCATTCCTTAATTGTGTAGAAGAAGCAACTCTTGGAGTGAAGGGATAGTGTTCAGACAGTTCGGACATTGTGTAGACATGATGATGTTGAGATGTGTATGTAAAGACATATAACACAAATATATAATACAATTGGACTTTATCTTTTTGTAAGAATAATAAGACACAAGACGAGCTTTACAAAAAACACTTGATGGTTTATTTCTCACACGGCCGTGATTCCATCATCAAGAATTCAAAGGTTCACATTTTTTTCTTGAAGTGACGTCTCGCTCCTAGACGACTGGATCTCTCTGAGTTTTTTCACTGACTGACTAACTCTAAAGTTTTTTCTCTATTCCTCGAACTTTCTATTTTCCGTGACGTCATACACATGTTAAAACATGTGCCTTCTTTCACGTGTTATGGACATACGTGTCCAAAGCTTTTCCTATTTCTACAAAAGGAATTGTAACCGATATTCAATATGTTAAAAACATTATCTTATAAGCTGCATTCTTTCAATTTAAAATTTCATAACAAACTTGATAGTTAGCATTCTTTCCTTGAAATATTTATCTATATTCTAAACAAATGTTTGTTTTACATTTTTAAATTCTCACACGTAATCTATTTCTAAACTAGATTACGAGGTTCGAATTTCGCCTATGCTATTTCATTTTCATTTTAAACTAAATTCTCCATTTTTATACTTACATGAAAAGGGGACACCCCTTATCATGTAACACATTGACTACCGTTAACTCATGAACCTATATCCTAGAGTGAACTCCGGGCCTGTGTATGTGATGACTGCTTTGTTAAAAATGCAACCTTTCTCGTATATAAAGTCATTATTGTTAATTTCATTTTATCCCGCACTGACGAAAATTAAAATGTGCAGAACTTCGGGTTCGTGCAAACGACGAAGTGCAAACTTATTATTTAAATATTAAAATGTTAAAGAGACGAACTCCGCACATAAAGTTTAAATTCAGTCGGTTTCTTTTGCCAAAGTTTTAAATCAGCCGTTATCTATATCCGATTCTATAAAAAAGTGAGAAAAATCAACGCTAATAAGTTCCAGTCGGCCAAGCTCGACCCATACTGATTCAGACGAGTTTCCGTATGTTATTTTTATTTATGTTTCTCAGGTCGTGACTTCTCATCAATTTACATCTATTTCTCTTACCTTTAAATTCTTCCTGTACATCTCCAGTTCTGCATTGATTTCTCTTTTAGAAGTTTTCGTTCTTATTTGTAAGCAATAATAGATAATATCAAATCTAGTTTCCATTAGAATTTATCAGTTTTATATGTTATACCTATTCTATATATCTTGCCCAACTATTCTATGTTTCTCTGTTTAATCTCAGTCAGTATTCAGCAGTTTTTATTTTATTTTATAAAGATCTTTTCCAACCCATATGACGCCTATATATAATAAAAGTACGTATCTTAATCCGTTCCAGCTACAATTCCACTAGGAATATAAACAAAATCCTACACTTACAACTACTCTCTCAATTGTACATAAGGTACAAAAAGAGTACAAATGTAATAGTTTCCACACTATAGGTCACGATCCAACCTCTATAAATACAACATTTTGCGTCCTTGTGTCTGTTTTACTAGCACCATAATCTCACCCGTCCACATTTGACGTCCATAGATGTTGAAAGCCTTCCACGAGGGGCATTTCAATAGCAATGCATTATATTTTTATAGTTCATCCAGATGGATCCGCGGGGATTATAAATCGCACTGTTATAAGATTGAACTTGGATATACAGTACCTGACGTTTTTCTATCGTTGCAGATGCTATTATAAGGATCTAAAAAAGAAACCTCTACTATGGACGTGCGTCAGAACCATATATGCGTCATTGGATTATTGACAAAACTGCATTGAAAATAATGGTAACAACGTAAAATAGTTATACAACACTAAAGGTCGTTCGTTTTAATGGTACCACTCACGTCTACATAGCTCTTTAACTGTTTGTATTTGTGGAACTGCCTCATCCTCTATTTTGTTTTCTTCTCGGACTGAAAAATTCTGAAATCCTTTATGTTTTTCGTCTCTCTCTGTTTTAACCTACATACGTTTTTATATACTGTGAACAGATATCTCGCAACGAAGTCCGAACATACCACAGTTACTTGTTGAATATGATCCCCAATAATATCGCCTCACGTTTAAATGAATATATGTATTGTTTTGGGTGAAAAAGGTTTTTAGATAAATGCAAACTTTAAATATGTTAAGGTCCTTTTTGGTATTTACAGTAACTTTCATTTCATTGAGAGCATGTAAAACGATTTAAACTGTTTAATTCTGTACCTGTACACGAACACGTTTGATGGATTTTCAGACACTCTTCTTGTTGAAGAAGACATACGTGAATAACATTCTTCTTTATGTATAGTAAATGTTGCTTGTAATTGGATAACTGATCTACCAATTCTGTACGAACTATCCACAATATAGATAATGTATTTAATAGTATTTCAATTAGGATTAAGATACCGCTGTAGTTTTCGAACTATGGTTGAAATCATAACTACATTATTTAGAGAATCATTATTAACATGGTTTATATTCTGTATTTTACACCTGCAATTTCAGAAAACATACTTGAAATGAATATAAGACATTACTTGAATGTCCAATCGAAAGTTCGATTAACTATAAGCGTAAAAATGTATCCTCTTCTTCCCCAATTTTATTTGTAAAGAATATTTTGTGTACGGTTTTTAACGTTAATATTCCTCAACGGTGTGCTTACTTGTTAACACTCTGACCCACACGTTATGTATGCGACAGTTGCAAGGAAACAAACAAAAATAAATAAACTTGACTCATCTTTTTCAGTTGAACTGAAATGTATTTATCTTTATTTTTTTTTAAATAACGCGTTGCCTCTTATTTTAAAATCTATTAGTTTATCTCATCTCCGATATCTTTTATAAAACACCGGTTTTAAAGTTTCTCACTGCCAAATGCTACACGTTCATCTTACACCGGAATCGGCCTTTTCTCGTCCACTTCCCCCCATGTGTGTTCTATCTTCTTCGTCTACGTGTGCTCTTTTTTCTCCCGTTCTTTTCCTTCTATCCATTCGCTGTGACGGCCCTTCGCACACTAGCTCGATCATTTGCATCTATGTCATAATCCTGCTGCTGCTGCTGCTGCTGCTGCTGCTACCAGCGCTTGCTTCTCTGTTACATTTTTATTCTATTGACCGTGTTATGTATTGGGTAGCATTTACGACTAAACTTAAATTTTACGGTATATTTTCTTCATTGGATTGCTATATGAAAGTACACAATGATTAACAATCCCTCTGATTTTTATGGAAATATAGATAGATAAGCAGTACCTTTGAATTTTACCGACAGTGCTGACATAATAACATTCATATTTAGATAGCTATTCTTGATAAGTTAACGGTTCTGTAATTTCATAACATCTGGAAAAATCATCTCCTTTCACGGGCAACATCTCGACACCGGTAGTTAGTATTTATATATATTATATGTACCATGTATTAGTTCAAAGGTGCATACAAAAGTGTCTTCACAAGTACAAGAAATACGGACAAATTGCTCTGTCACATCCCTTAACGATTACGTAAGAGTTAAGCTGGAATGGGGTGTCATGTACGTGCACATGCGCTCAACATCGATGCGAAGAAATGGCAAGCTTCTGTCAGAAAGTGACTTTACTTTTATTATATATTATAGAGTTTCGTTCAGCAAATGCTAAATGCTAAAACATTTATTTTTAATCTCCGAACAAAGAAGGTATTAGATAGTAAGTCAGAAAACCTCGCTTTCTGAACTACTACAGAAAATAATCTATACTCTAACATTAGATATGTTTCTGTACGTCATCAGGAATGATAATGTAAATTTATGTTTAGGAAATTTAATTGCTGACATAATTCTGTGACTTTATATTAATACTTGCCGGTCGCCCAGTCGTAAAATACGAATAAATATATTTTTATTCATACAGAAACTGAGACATTTAATTTTTTCTAAACATTTCCTCCATTGTAAGTAAAAAAAAAACATACATGAGCTGAAATCGAAATCAAAACAATACAGTGAGTAAATACGATATCCATTAGGCCAGCTTGCCATGTGATTATAAAAAATACAAATATGCTTATTCTTGATATAATAAATTTGTCATGTGAACGGTTCGTGTATGCGCTTTCGTGAAACAGTTGACAAACAGATATAAATCCAATAAGCTCCACGTACCAATTTAAAAATATTTTTACGCTTTAGCACTTTTCATTACTCTTCTGCAGACATTGCCGATGTCTGTGCAAAAAAAACAAAACAGACTCTGTCATAGTCATGCGTCAGAAGCAAATGTGCATTAATAATAGCCATGACTATGTAGAAAAATAAAGTCTGGAGCACGGAAGGTCATTTGTTTTAATGATACAACTCCTGTCTCCGTAGTTTATCAACTTTTTTTGTTTAAAATAAGAGGCTTTTCTTTTAAGACTACTCTAATAATTGCAGCTATTTCTCCAAGATTATTTTTGTTAGACATGTTAGTGAAACTAATACCTCATTCGACTTAACATTTTAATGCGCTTGGATGATCACATTAAAAACAAAATAGGAGTAAAAAAAGAAACAGACACCAGCCAGGAAAAAACAAAACAATATTAAAACCACAGTGAATGGCAGCCAAATGGATTTTCATCAGAGATATGTTTCAAGTCAGCCTGTCAAAGCTATGCCACGCTTATGGGCCAGCGTGTCTCTTCTCGGGTTAAAGTGATTTGTCTGATAAAAATCTTTAATTAAATAACGTGCAGAAATAGTCCATTTTCAGACATGTTCCAAAGTAAATGACCTCTGCAAATGGCCATTCCCTGCAATGGCACAACTGCAATGGAGCGAGTTACAAAAAAGCTGAAAACAATAAACAAAAATAAAATCAAACTTAGGCAATCGAGTGGAATAAGGAAAAAAACTAGGAACAATTTTCTTGGCAATTGAAGAGACGACACTTCCAGAATCTGTTGGCAAACGTTCAGCTACAAGAGTATTGCAATTAAATGGTTTCTATCCTGCATTATGTGTGCAAATTTCCGCGGCTTTGTATATATCACGAAAGCATTCAATGAAAATAATAATATGCATATAAAACAACGTTTGTGTTAATATGTATATGTAAATAAACATATACATATATACACAACACACAACTAGAAAGTGACTTCGTAACAGCCATTAACAACTTCAAACGCACTGAGTTAACGATGCCTCGCATTTATACGAACTAACTGAAAGATAACACCGCCTCAGCTATCGCTAATTAGATTTTTAAAATAGCTATAAATTAAGTGACTTCAAGTAAAAATGTATATCTAAAGTTTAAATTTTGTAAATCAAATATTTAGAGAGGAGTTTGGTCGGGGCACACACACAAGACAACTTATATATATATATATATATATATATATATATACATATATGTATATATATACATATATGTATATATACATTTATATATAAATAAGAGTGTTAAAGAAAATGTTAAAGGAATATCTATCCTACTATTGAAACTAATTTTATTGGTCTTATTAAATTCCAGTTAGTTTATATTCGGATTTAATCGACATGTCTTTGATGAATTGCATGAGGTTGCATTCTCAGATACGAAACTGATTGGGGAAAAAACACCGAAAGTAAGCTAGGATTGAGCAAATTAAGATTTATTTATATTAAGTTTGTGCAAAGTGGCTAAGAGGCATAACAATAAAGTTAGGAGTGAATATGAAAATTTGGATTTTTAATGGTAGGATTGCGAGGAAGTCAAAATAGTACTATATGTAGATGTTTTAAAGAATATTAAATGGCGCTCTCTTAAAGTAAAGCCTGGGATCTAAGATTAGACATGCAATATGAACACATGCAGTTTGAGTAATAGGAAAAAGGAATCATTTACCAAAAGAAAACAAGCGAATATTGAAGTATTTTAATAAACATAATAGAATATGCACTGCTGATTAAACATTTAAAACTACTAAAAAATCTTTAAAAAAAACAAATTTTTTAAGGATAGATTTTAAACTCTTCCGACTTAAGGTTACCAATAGTACAATACAAACAAATGGAAACAAAAAGCTGCATTCCAAAGATTTATTTTTCAAATTTACATTTTTATTAGATTAGGCTTTTTACACATGATCAAAATTATTGGACCAGAGATAAAAATTCTATTAAATTATACAAAAAGTGTATGAAAAGTGTGTGGAAACATTCAACAATCAAACTTAATAAGCAATTTTGATGACTTCAGAAATTCTTTGGGGCATGCTAGGTTTCCATTTAGGTAAGGGGTATCCTGCTCCCGTTTTTGAAGATGGTTTCACGAAGTTCATTTTTTGGTGAATATTGTTTGCTATTCTGATAAACCATTATTGCCATCCGTCCCCAAACATTGTCAATTGGGTTCAAGTCCGGTGAGTATGCAGGATGTCCCAAGAGATGCAGTGTGGATTGCAGCATTATTCTGTTGGAATAAACATCCATCCCCACACAAACGATGAATGTCTATCATCAAATGTGCTTTTTGTAGCATGTTAACATAACCAGCTGCTGTCTGATGACTCTGCACCATCCGAGCTCCATCGTCCCTCTGTAAGAAAAGACACCCCATACTATTACGAACCCTCCACCATTATGACCTGTGAAAAAAATTTCAACAGCCATGTTTTTCTCTTGCCAATATCGCTGAAAAAATAAACCAAACACCATGAATACTTATATAAAGATAGAAAGGATTTGAAGCATATCACTTTTACCAAAATTACTGGAATCGGCATTTAATAATCCGAAATTTTAATGGGACGTAAAATAATACGACCAACCACAACACCATGAATACATATTTGAGGATGCAAAGAACTTTGACCAGAAATCTGTTTTCCAAGATTACTTGATTTTGTATAAATAATCTGGAAAACGGTGACAATTAATTTTTTAGGCATTACTTAAAATAATATCTTCTCTTCTAGGAGGGGACAGGTAAGAATCTGGTTTTACTAGGGCTTTTAGTAGTGCTCTAGAGGTTTCTTGAATTTGTTATTATACATTTATTGCTTAAAATTATTTGCCAAGACAATATTTGCCTGTTTTACAAGTATTTTAATGGTGAATGCTCTGATGAACTGCAAGCACTTGTGCCCCCACGACGTGAACACCCTCGACAGACCCGACACGCTGCAAAATCCCACCCCCCACACTGTAGAGATCCCTAGATGTAAAAGATCTTTCTACTCCAGTAGTTTCTTCCCCAGAACTGCTAGACTTTAAAATTCCATTCCAGGTCACTGCTTCCCCAACTGTACTGACATGCATAAGTTCAAGTGCAACGTAAACCAACATCTTGCTGGCCAAATACCTACATAGTACCCCAGTAGATGTTTCCCCTGATAGTAGCCCCCTACACCAAAGTCGCAATGTGCCTTGTCTGGGGTGAAAATGTAATAAAAAAAAATTAAAAGTCAATATAATCTCAAAATTACTATTTCTTACCATTTTAAGGGCAAATAGGGGATACAAAATAAAAAAAAAATAAGGACGGATCTGAGCAAACGTTTCTTAAAGTGCGCAGTTTAAAAAAAAACGTTTCTCAAAGTGCGGACTTTCAAGAAAAAAACAACAACAGTAAACAAAATAATAATAATAAGGAGGAAGGGCAGGAGGATCCAACGACAAATCGGGGCTGTTAATCGGTTTTGAAAATGGGGGATCAATTTACTAGAACGCTGTCTCTAAACGTGAACCCTTTCCAAATTTGTAAACATTGGTTTGTCTTTCGTTTTTTATTATAATGTTGTCGCTTAGTGTCCAATAATAAACAGAAATAGTTGAGAAAAGACGAAAATGAAACAACATTATGGCGGTTGTTCAGGTGCACCTGCAGAATTTAAATATATATATATATATATATATATATATATATATATATATATATATATATATATATATATATATATATATATTCCTTTCTCAAGATGTGCGGAATGAAAACTAGAACTTCATAAAAAGTACGTGTTTCGTGAGTATTTGAATTGCTTTCAAGCAAATATAAAGTCATTTTTAATTAATTTCCACATTAAAATAATTGTTTGTGTTTTTGCAAGTTTACCCAGCGTAATATTTTTCTCCTAAATAGAAATTGAAATTTACTTCTTTTTTTTTTGTTTTTGCTAATATTTTTCAACGGTCTTTTCAGTTAATATAAAAGAAATAATTTTGTTTTAAATAATTAACATTTCACATTAAACGTAAAAGATCACTTTCCTATATAAATTTAACGTAAAATGAGACCCAACTTCTTGGCGAAACATGTAATCGTTAGCACCTCTTCAAGTTTCCTGGCAGGGTTAAAGGGTAAATAATGTAGGAGTGGGGTTATTAGTCTCAACTATGTTTAAAATACGTAGAAACACTTCGAAACGTGCTTGTGCAGGGTAGATTTTTTATTAGTCCACTGTCAAAACGATTGTCCGTTCGCCCCTTCGTAGGATCGTCTGTGTGTTTCCATTTATTAACATATTGTTTTAGTGTTACGGTATAATTATATTGATAGACCGGTTCTTGTTAGTGAGGTACATTTAGCGGATTGAATCCTTGCCAGTACAAGATGCGTTACCATTTGGCAATGTTATGTACTGTATGTCATCGTTCCATAATCGCGTAATACATGCGGCTGTGGACAGCTTGGGAATTTTTTATTCGCTGTAAATGTTCACCTTCGGAAAAATAACTGGCATACTCCGAGCAGTTCTACTATAACACACGGTATTATGTGTTCGTTGTTGTTGACCATGACCGTGTAATTCGACAGCGAAGTGCGTACTTAATCAAACAGCCTGAAAGGCCACTGTAAACTAGAAGATATAACATTCAAAGTACCCACATATAGCTTAAAGTTAAACATCCAATAACAGTCAAAATTTTAATGGTATGACCTGTACATACAGGATGTGGGAGTAAAATAAACAGTATTATTTACTACATATTTTGGACAAAAATACAGCTACAAAATAAATAATTTCTCAAGCTGTGAGTAGGCAGCGCGAGAATAAGATCAAGGATGCGAGTTCATATTGTTAAGAACGTTTCTATATAAACTCTCATCCTTGAAAATAAATAACATGGAAATTAAATTTGCTTGTGTTAATACTTTCTTTTAAACTGAATAAAATTTTTATTCAAAGAAAATAAGAATAAAATGAGCTCACAATACTAGGTCCTCTTAAACATACTCCCGGACAACCCAGCATGCATAAACTCCCAGCTTTAGCTGTTGAGGATTTAAGCTATCGGAAAACAACTGTTTGAATAAGTTCTTGTCCATATTTCCTGCATCGCTAACTGTGCTGACATGCCGAATTTTTCATGTGAACAGACATTTTGTTTGTTCAACTTTCTACAATGTCTTATTAGACGTGATACCAAGTAGTAATCTATTCCGACTGAGTTACAATACACCTTGTTTGGGGTGAGCAAGGGCAAAAGGTTGATTTAAAAGCTTTAACAAAACACATTAACTTTAAACGAATTTTCTATAAAACTTTTCTTCGCTTTTGATTTTTGAATTGGAATATCAACCAAGCCTTGCAATTATGGAGCTAAATTGACGGCGGACTGTTTTCTTGTTGACAACTGATTTCGAATATCGTCACGTTTAAACAGAACGCGTATTTTTTTTACATGGTGGTCACCACTTATCAAGGCCCGGAAGCAACTCGGGGATAAGGGTTATTGCGTGTACAGTAATAAATGGGATAGTATCGTAGAAATCGTTCGTATTGGAGATTTGATGAAGTGTCTTACTTAAGGGAGCGGTTTATCGGGAACTTCTTTGACATGTGGCAAAATATTAACAACAGCAGAAGCCGGTAAAGCACGTACGAAAATTAGCAAGTGTGTGCGCGCAAGCTGCACAAGCAAAGGAGAGAAAAATACACTATGTGGTTGAAGATGAGAAGAAAATTATCAGACAAGCAAGTAGGGCGCCAGGTGGCTTAGATACAGAAATGTAAAGCACATGTGTGCGCGAATAGACTTTGGAAATATAATGGAATGTGTTGATTTGGAAGACCCACGATTAAATACATTTCATTTGCACTTTTAAAAAATGTCGAGTAAGATTCTTATTTCATTCCTGTTTTATTTTTGTTCCTGTAACGATACTCACATTACAATGTTTATAATCTTGTCTTTGTAGGAAAGGAAATTAGAAATATCTCAATCATGAAGCAATAGGAACATTTTTCTTAAGTAAACTACTTGTTTACGCTATATTTTGAATATTTTCGTAGGAAAACAAAATTGAACCGATTTCTTTATGTTTTATTATTACAAATCTTTAGAAATAGAAATAAAACTATTTTTCTGTGTTATGTTTGGATTCTTTGGACTATTTTCTCATTTTAGTGTTATATTCACAACGTTTCGGTCGATGTATACTCCAACCTTGTTCAGGTATTTATTGCTAAACTCGGAAATATTTCTATCGAACTTGGGATTATGCACATAATTGCGAACAAAAACCTTATTCAATCCGCCCGGTTCGTATGCTATTGTTCAGTCAGTTAGGTAATTCGCAACTCTATCGAATGTCGGCTGAGTTTAACAGATAAAAACAGTAATTCGAAGCAGAAAATAATTAGGATAATCGTTGTATATACACACATATATGGAAACATATACATATGAATATATATATATATATATACATATATATATCTATATATAACCTTTATTTTATAGTTCAATCCTCATCTAAAAAATTTAGAACTTATTTTTTTAAGTTTCAGCATTTGTAATCTTATTGTAGAATCTGGAAATGTACAGAATTCCGAACACGACTGTTAATTTAAGCCACGGAGATAACTTGCGTTTGTTTTTTCAACAATGATAAAAAAGAAACCTGAATAATTTTATTCTTTGTTTCGTCCGGACTGAGAATTGAAACTTCAATCTCCAGAACACTTTCATTTAACACTGATTAAACGGAGCATCTTTAAATATTGCGCCACTGCTCAGTTATGAGACTTTAAGAGATAAGAGATTTAATCGGCCGAAAAAACATTAACGAGGAGAATAGAAAAACAGTTATTATTACTCGTGTAAATGTTTGGAAACAAAATACCCATTTGCCTCTTGAATGCCTATTGGAGAAATCTTGAACTAGAACTGGAAAAAAAACTTGAATTCCTACTAGACACTATCCTAGAGTATATAAGGCGTCTCTATACATAGTTTTGTCAGGACACCCTGGATTAAATATTAAAAAATAGCATAAGATTAAAAATCCAAATGAGATGTGTTTGGTAGAACTACACACCATTGGTTTATATAGGACATCTTTTTGAAGTTATTTTGCATATAGTAATATCACTACGCTGAATACTAAACTAGGCTACATGAATGAATATGCAGTGATCCATTAATAATGATATAATATAACAGAATTATTGAGTAAATAGGTGAGACGAGAAGTAATACGTCTCGTCTGGATTCATCAGACTACTGTTCTCATCTTCAGTGTCATTTTACAAGGTTTCGGTTGATGTAACCTCCGACCTTTTCCAGTTGTATATTATCAAACTGTGAAATGTTTCTCTCGAATTCGAATTTTTAGGGCAGAATTTTGTAAGGAATATTTGCTTAAAGGGTGAAACATGCTTCTGTTCTGACGACTTTGATGCCCAAACTAATTAGCAATTGTATTTTTCGATCCCCTACTGAGAATTGAACCTTCAACCCTCAAGAGAATACCACTTTTACAATTAATACGCATAACTAATCTAAGCACTCTGCGCCACGAGTATTCCGAACAGATTTAGGACGGCGTTTGGGAGCCTTAAACCTATTTTATTTCCAGTTGTAAATATCATTATAGTTTTACTTATTACTTTATATATTATTTATTATTTATAATTAACGGTTCCCATATAATATTGAGTTCTATAATAGGTCTACTTTTATTTATCAAAATAATTCGAATAGCCAATCCTTTTAGAAACGTCATAAACATAAATGTCTTTCGTTTCTTTAAACACTCTACATTTCAGACGAAAAGAAGGATTGAATAAAGCACTAGATTATCTGTGTATCTCATATTGAGATCAAAGGTTTGTTCCAAGAAGAGGATCCCTAATTGTGGAGGTCTTTCATTGAAATAAAATGAAACGAAACAAACAAGTGGATGTTTTTTCGTAACGCTTTAATACCAGCAATTATTATCTATTATCTATTTCAGCGAGACATTTAACATCTTATCTCCCTTTCTAAATTGACGGATGGCAAAGTAATAATTATTGCTTTATTCGTATCATCAATGTAATTACATTAATTATTGGTTTTATTATATTAGATAATTATCATGAAGATACTAAAGAGGTTGCCACCTACAAATACGGAAAAGCAAAAGCGCTTGTGAAGGGGGAAGCAATAAAACAATTGTTAATATAATTAGCATTTTACGCTGCGATGTTTTATCCAATGCGAATTGTAACTCAGTGTTATTTTGGATCGATTTCATGATTGATTAATAATTCCTTTTTTGTTGTAACCTATATTTCTTGCTCTGCTGTTCTTTAATTTTACCTCCTCGAGGAAGGTAATATATATTCGATCGAATTGACAACATGGCTTGATAAATCATCAGTCGTAGTATCGTTACTGATAACTGATACAATTTTGGCATATGTAGTTAACGGTAAAGCTCACATAAAAGTTAAAAGTAAGTCTTTCGCGATACTATTCGGTTCTTCTTCTCACAGTAACCAATGTGGTTATGCATCTTATATAACGTGCAACTTTATATTGGAGCTTGAGCGGTCATGCTAAGAATTTTAATGGAATTTAAACTTCCGATTCTCCCAAAATTCATATGTCGATTAGATGTGCTTTTGGTAAGATTTGCCATACTATTGAACTCCGCCATGTGTCAGTATTAGTGAATAAACAAAATAACAAAATAAAGAGTAAATAAATTTAGCACAACAAGAAAGGTATAAGAGCGCATACGAAAAATCTTTAATAGAATTGTTAATGAACATACTGCAGCAATTCAGACAAACGATATGAATATGTTTAGAGTTTACGGTCAATTTTAAAAATAGCATTGAGTTTAACGACGCTTAGATACATTTGAAAGTTTTCGACAGTTAGAAACATTTTCCGGGTTTGCGCGGATAAAAGTCAGGTTTGAGTTGAATAGTTTCCAATTAAACACAGTAAAACGCAGGCTTTGGCTCAGAGCAGGTAAATGTCAACGTCAGTGTTTACAGGGTCGTTTTCTTGCGATCCTCTCACACGAACAACTTCAGAACTAAACTGATATGTACATGGGTTTTAGATGCTTTCTTCTGGGTTGTTTTATTATGTATTTCTTAACCTGTGCACACCCGTTGTCATCCGACAATGGTTGATAGAGTAGTGCATAACTAGGAGGATGAAAACCAGAGGAAATAAAAGAAATTCACGACACATGTAATTGTTGTCAATAGAGAGAGAAGCCATAGTTTAACACAGCAACGCGGAGAGAGAATTGAATTCCTACTAGGCACTATCCTCCAGCCTCTAAAGTCTTTCCATATAGGGTTTGTCAGAACAATCTGTCATGGGGATATTTTCCTGAAAGTAAACCTAGATTATATAATCAAAATAATACTGTATTCGCAGCATTACTAACCTATACTGGCTTTTCAGAGGAATGGTATAGCTATTCGATCTCCAAGTTAAAGCACGAAGTTGGCTACTTCACCAGACTTGATGGATTCTATTTCGTGGAATACGGTAAGACCAAATAACTAAGTACGTCTGAGGATGGAATACTGCTGCCATAGCTGGGCAGGAGCTGCTAAAAACAGCGTATCCTGCCTTGACAGAGTACAAAATAGACTTCGTGGCTTAGTGGAGGATGCTCTTTTCTCTACCCTGCAACCTCTCTCCCAAAGAAGAGACGTTGCGATCCCATCCTTGTTTTATCGTTATTTCCATGGCAGGTGCTCGTCTGAACTCCAATGCCAATCTTTCACGAAAAACATCCGTCTAGCTGAATCCACTGTGAAAGATTTCCCCCACTCTTTATCTGTGCCTAAATCAAAACGTGGATTCCATGAACAAAGTTTCTTTCTTAGAACTGCACGCCTGTGGAAGTCTGTTCCGTCTGCCTGCTTCCCTCCGGACTACAACTTGGATGTGTTCAAGTCAAACGTTAACAAATTCATAATGAACCGCCCCCTTAAGTAAACACTTCATCAAATCTCCACACTAACGTACTGTACTTGCAATAACCCTTATCCCTGAGTGGCTTCTGGGCCTTGATAAGTGGTGAACACCGTGTAAAAAAAGAAATATCTACTATAACATATTTTAAATGATCAATTGGGAAGAACGGAATTATTTCCTCGACTTCTTTACTAACTCTCTGTTTAAGAGGTAAAGCAGATCTTTAATTGAATATTAGAACATCTATGCATCTCTTATAGAGATCAAGTGTTAACCATTAGAAAGGGTTTCTTTATTTCTGCCAACTTTGCGATAAAACATTAAGGGAGAAATAACTTCCTTGTAAACTTCTAGCCTTATAAAATTTTCCACATTTTCCTGTAGTAACTCAGAAATCTTCCATGCAATATATAGAAATAAGGCTCAGATAAAGTTTTTCTCAATTTATAGGGTGTGAGGTACATGTATGTAGTCTCCTCACTCACTAATGTTTTTTATTGTAATATGTATATATATATATATATATATATATATATATATATATATATATACATATATATATATTTATAATTTTATTATAATTAATTTTATTAGTTTTTTAATTATAAGAATTTAACATTTTTTCCAATAGGATAAGACCATTATACAATAGCTTGATTGATCGGTTTTATGTTTGGTATCGTGTATGTTTTTTTTACATCTTTTAGTTTATTGCTTCGGCTACGCAGAGCTTTTGTAACCTATTCGTTGTATATTACTTGTTAAACACAAGTTGTTATTTAAAACTCTACTGTAAAAGAAGGGGGAGGGAAAGAATACCAGACGCAAGCGGCCTGAGTAAAGAAACTGTTAATATACAATGTAGAAAGCATTAGAGCAGAATGTTTGCTGGCATTTGTGAACTTTTACAGCGAGGGAGCAAGTTTTACAGCTTTTCGAGGTTGTCCGGTGCATTACATTTAGAGAGAGAGAGTGAGAAAAAGAGAGAATGTGTGTGTGTGTGAGTGAGTGAGAGACAGAGACAGAGACAGAGAGAGAGAGAGAGAGAGAGAGAGAGAGAGAAAGAAGACTAATGATTTCAATGGAGCAGAGACCAAAACGTGTACGATTTAATACGTTAGTCTTGCCTCATTTTTGGTATCGTGGTGAGTTTACGGTTGCAAAAATTAGAAAGAACTCTTCCTTATATTTTCACTCGGATCCAACACATTGTGTTCAAAATCATTAGCAACTATGTTACCATTGCTGTTTATCTGTGCAAGTTTACTACGTAACTTTATTGTCTCATTTTCACATGTGCGAGATTTTACCTCCAAATATTTTATTACTGTAATATAACTCATGTTAAAAAACATGTTGTTTTTTTTTAAATTACTTGAAATATTTTTATCTCTCCTAAGAAATTATACTAAAGATTCGGGAAATCTCCGGAGATTATCGTTCCTGTGTGTCTATTTGATTTTAATTAAATTATGTTTACACAAAAAATGAATAAATTTAAATTTGCTCTTCTTTATTGACCGAGTAAAATGTCGATGGCATGTTTGGCTGAGAAAATGACACGTGCAAACTAAAATATATGGAACATTTTTTTCTTATAAAACCTAAAATAAAAAAAGTTGGCGTCGTTTTTACTAACTTTGTAAATACTTAACCTAAAAGAAAAATCTACGCATATCTGTAAGGTTATTAGGGAGCAAGTGTGTTACAATGCTGAACCGCTCAATATTGTATTTGCAAGATCACATTTACTCTGAATGTTTTCTCTGAAAATACTGGACCGATCTATTTTAAATATATAAACCTTTGCTATGATAAACTGCAGCGAATTCAGTATAAAAGTATCGGTTCGATGCACATAAAGTACTAATAAGGAGTAATATTTAATGTAAATCTCCGGGAGTTCAGGTGTAAGATTGATGAAAGTGTTTGTGGGAAACAGACTAGATTTGAGCTTGTCAAGCCCAGGTTTTAAATCAGTGTCGAACAGATCATGATGAAATTTGGAATATATATACTCGATAACGCAGTGAGTGATATGGGCAAACATTGTTTTGAAAACTATCCCATTAAGGTTGTGTGTCAAACGAAACTATAAAAATGAATCAGATACAAAAAGTTACTGGAGGAAAGAATTTCTCTACACACAATTTTGACTTATAATTGTAGAACGATAAATTTATCGTCCTATAAAAAGCAACACTACTAATTTATTTGAAAAATTTTACTGATGAAACCAATTTCGGTAACTTTATTAGGTAGTAGAGCTGACATCTAATCGATGTAGTCGCTTCTAGAGTCAATCACTGCCTCGATATCGGTTCGGAACTGGGAGCATGCCTTCTCCACAAGTGCCATCAGCTCGGTGAATACTCGTCGGATGGCGGTGATCAGGCTGGCGTTTGTGTTGTGGGAGGTCATGTTTGTGTTTTCTTCGACAAAGTAGTCTAGCGGGTTCAGGTAGGGAAGGAGTGCCATATTAAGACAAGGATACAAAGTCGTAACACTCCTTCTGAAGCCAAACCTGGGTTTCGTTGGACTTGTGGACTGAGGCCGAGTCCTGCTATCACACATAGGATATGTCAGCGGCCACCAGATTGTGCCAAGGTATTACTATTCATCAAATATACTTTAGTGTTGAGTTCCAAGCCTTCGAAGATGTGAGAGGGCATGATGTGGCCATCACTTGAAAGCACACCAAAGACGATAACCGTGGCCGGAAACTTCATTTAATCACCCTGGGCACGTCCCTACAATTCGGGTTAATCCAGCGATGCATTTTGAGGGTGCTGGCAATGGTTTGGTTTTCATAACTTGAATTGGTGGAGAGCATGAGCTGTACAGCGACGCATTTCCTATCCCGCTCGTTGAACATTGTGTTACTTTCAAACATGACAGAAAGCTTCTACGCTCTTGGGATTTGAACACAACTCACCAACAAGTAGATGGTCTGCAACAACAACAACAACAATAACAACAACGACAACGACAACAACAACAACAACAACAACAACAAAAGGAAACCCGGAAAATATGTCTCTCCAAAGGGTACGTTCTTCAGACTGGCCTAAAAGGATCATAACCCTCACCGTTGAGCTCCTTAGATAAAGGAAAGCCTTCTAATCTGATAGTTATTTCTACTATCTCATAACCTATAGATTTCTCAATGTAAGGTAAACAGATGTTTTGCTGCTAAACTTTACATAATTGTTATTAGACCTGATCTTAAATAGTAGCCCTTTACGTGCCAAGTTGCAATATGAAGTGAAAATCATAATAATATTTTTTTTATTTATTCCATATTCGATTACTGATATGACTATACCTGAATCTAGGGACATCAGAAAACTACTTCATTTTTAGGTTTAATGCTACTGTATAATTTGCCGTAATTACTTTGAGTCATTTGTTTTTATGTACATTGTTTAAAAAACATTACCATCACCTTAAATGCCAATATCTCGGCAACTACTTAGTGTATCTTAATTAAACTGCTCATACTTTATGTTGAACATCATAAGTTTTATAAGCAAACATTTTAAAGAGAAAAAAATAAATTTGTAGATTCTATGATCGATTACATTTTTGGATAATTTTTCCAAGAAAGCACATTCCACAGTCTTGAATGACTGTGTTCGAACATATTCCAACACACAAAATGACTTTTCTTTTGATGTGCAAATGCTACATATATGAAGGGCTATGATCGACTTAATTGTATAAAGTAAGTTTTATTTCCTGGTAAAATGAATACTAGACACTTTATAGTTTACAATACAGATTTCTTTATTTAGACTTTCAACTTCAAAATAACAGTGACGGTTAGGGACAAGTAGGGGTCGCAAACCTTAGTGTCAACCAAGCTTTATCTCGCCGCTGTTTTCTCTCGGCTCTTTTATTTATATCACTTTGACCTATTTCCATTTTTCTCGTTAGATTGTTTATGGTTTTATAACTCTCTGGGCCATAGTTCCTGTTGATTGACCTGGTTATCTTATTTCCACTAGCTTTTGTTTATTGTACTTTTTGGTGACCCATTTAATATCAGTTAGCTTTGCTGGCCGATTGACGTCATGGATATAAGTCGTTTTACATCCCAGGATTTCCCATTGCGTTCTTTTGTTTGGGCGGATACGCTCCGTAACACTAGTATAGGTCACCTTTCCTGGGATTGACTTATTGTGTTCTTTGATCGCGAGGACACCTCTCATAATACCTTTCATGGGATTGACTTATTGTGTTCTTTGATCGCCTGGACACCTCTCCCTAAAACAAAGAGATAAATATCAAACACGAAGCATAAAAGCTCGACCTGTTTTTATACAAGCTGTGAAAATCGGAGGTCATTTTAATGAAAATTCTCAAAATTATTGGCCTTTGAAATTACCTAAAATATTTTAGAATGCTTGCATTTTTTTTGCATGTTTTTTTTTTATAAATGAGGTCAGTTAAGCATAACAGTTAATGAATGTACGGTTGGTAATGGCAAAATATCGTAGCAATCCTTAGTAGTGGACATTTGGTAAATTGGATTACTCAAGGGGGCAGTTCATCAAGACTTTCATCATGAAATCTACGTTTAGGGACAGAGAAGAGAGTAGGGAATTATTGATAGTGATTTCAGCTAGACGAGTGTTAAAAAACGATTGTTCATAAATGAAAAGACGTGCAAGAAAATAATAAAAGAGATAAAGCTTTTTATTGCTTTCTTGATTTTATATCTCCTTTATATCATGACTGTTCAATTCGTTTCAGTTCCTGTTCGTATATTCCCTTTTACATATATCCTCTTACTTCGTTGTTTGCATCATGTTCTGGCCAATAATTGATTTGTGCGATTTATTTCTTTAAATCGATTGCCGAATAAGTTCCGCTAAATTGACAGAATATCTTTTATCATTTTTTCCTCGCTTATTTTTTGTCCCTTTACGTCTTATTTTAGTTCAAGGCACGAATTTAAGATGTGTTCAAATTCTTATGCCAATCTATAAACGGAATGATTCGAATAAAATATTAATAAAAAAAACGATAACGATAAACTGTCAAAAATAAATTATATTAAAACTATTTATCGTGTCTTTCCACTGAGAATTTGATTTATTCTGGTCAAAATGAAAAATCTTTAAAAAAATCTCGAAATTTGACGTAAACACCAATTAATAATTAATAAAAAAAACATCCGTGTAACTTGCTTAAAAAAGGGAGATACAAAACTGTACTTCATTTTTTTGCTATTTCTCCCAAAACAAGGCAGAGTGCCACTTGAACGAAAGAGGCCACTAAAATTAAATTTACAGGTATACAACGAAGGGAGTTGGGTAGCGCGATGTCTGTTCGCATAATGCTTAAACTTCTGAATAGCAGCAGAATCAGAAAATAAGGGAGCAGAGCGGTAATTCCAAGACCTAACACTAGGAAAGAAGGAATTATTTGTATAGAAGGCTTTTAGTCATCGAGATATATCTACAGTGTGGGGGTTGAATTTTACTACTTGTCTGATTAGTCGGAAATATTTACATTGACGGGATACAACTACTACAGTTGTCGGAGCATATCCTATAAAAATACTAGTAAAATAGCTACGCGGAGGCAATATGTCGGCGATAAGATAGATGTTGGAGTTTGTTTGATAGTGCGATACGTATTAAGTGATTGTTTTGTGAACACCGTCTACGAGCGAGAGAGTAGTGGCAGCTGCACCAGCCCAAGTGTGGCAATAAAAATGAATACATGGACGATTACTGGCTTAAAGTAATACAGGATCCTCTCAGGTGTAATTTTCCCGCGCGGTAGATAGAGAGATAGAGAGAGAGAGAGAGGGAAATAGAGAGAGAGAGAGAGAGAAATCACCTGTTTACAGCCATGGCAATGCCCTCAATGTACTTGTTTTAATTCATGTTTTCTATGAATGTTAAGTCAATGAGTTTGAATAAAGAACTTTACAATAGTGTATTATAAGCCATTACATTCAGTAGGTAAGAAGGTTCACATGCTACTTTTGGGCAATGGCAACTGCACAAGTAGAAGTGAACCATTGTAGAGAGTGAAAAATGTTTACTATACATCTTTCCTGCGGATGTGTGCTTCAATTGTTGTTTTGAACCATTAAGTAACGTCATTTGAAAATGTATATGAAGAAGCGCAAAGATGCAAATCTATGGTGCATCTATGATGTGGTCTTTGATTGAATCCCAGTCAGCATTCTTGAATTACATCGTCGTTTGGAGCAATTACTCTTCAACTTGCGGCTAAGAATTTAGAGTGACATCTACTAGAATCGCATTCCCAAGTATTCTATGGGCATTTGTTATAGAATCCGGGTAACCGTTATCAGAAATAGGTCTAAAATTAAAGTTTGTTGATCTTGTCGATCGAGGAGACGTTTTGAGAGCGTTACTGTTTGTGCCAGAGAAATAGTATCTAGAGAAGCTATGTGTGCTGCTACCAGCCGAGTCTATATAGCTAAAGATAGCAAACTAATTACTGTGATGGATATTAAAGTCAATAAATATATGCAAAATAAAATTTCTATGATTAGTAAATAACGAAGAGAGTCAAGAAAACAATCTATTTTGCGCTTCACTTATGGACAGCGAGATGTGTGGAAGACATGCGCATTGGGGTACATAAAATATTCGACGAAGAGAAAGGAATTGACCTAGAAAATCAGCGTTATATACTCTAAGTTAGACAACTTTATAAATATGCTTACATGTTTTAAAGGGAATATAAACAATATGTAAAAGACGCTAATTCGAACATTAATTCAATCATTTATTTCAGTTTCTTTTGGCTATATTAGGTGGCTAAACACGGAGAGTAATAGTGTATTATGAGCATAGTCAAGAAATACATAGTGATCTTTATACAATTTGAGGCAACGTCGGGTCTTCGACACACACACACATATATATATATGCATATATACATATGTTTATATATACATATATATATATATAGATATATATATATAAATATATTTATTTATTTAACTCAGATCAGCTTGATTGCTTGCTTGCTTATCCCGTAAAGCGTCCATCCTCCTTGTTACTTCCGGTATCAAAACATTCGTCTGCTTACATAGTTCAAAGGCTACGTTTTTTAGTTGGCACAATTACCCCCGTATTTGACGCAATTACCCTAAAGTAATATATATATATATATATATATATATATATATATATAAAATAAATATAAAATATTATTATTTTTTTTTCCAAAGGCATCACCACATTATCAAGGCCCAGAGGCCACTCAAGGATAAGGGTTAAAGAGTGTACAGTAGAAATTGGTCAATATAGTAATCATTAGTAATGAAAATTTGGTAAATTTAATAACTTATATGGAACGGCTCATCAAGAACTTATTTACTTTAGACTTGAACACAACCATATTGTAGTCAGCCGGAAAGCAGGAAAACGGAAGACAATTCCACAGGCGTGCAGTTCTGAGAAAGAAGCTTTGTTCATGGAATCTACGTTTAGGTTTAGGCACAGATAAAGAGTGGGGGAAATTATTGATAGTGTTTACAGCTAGACGAGTGTTTCTTGTGAAAGTTTGGCGAGGGGGGACCATAGATTGAAGCTCAGTTGAACACTTTCCATGAAAATAACGATACATCAGAGACAAACTCGCAACATCTCTTATGTGAGATAGAGGTTGCAAGGAGGAGAAAAGGACATCTCCTACGAGGCTACGAAGTCTATTTTGAACTCTATCAAGGACGGACAAGTCCTTTCTAGCAGCTCCTGCCCAGATGTGGCAACAGTATTCCATCCTTGGACGTACCTGGCTCTTATATAGGTAGAGAATAGCATCAGCAGTGAGATATCTACTGGATCGATAGAAAGATCCCACCATTTTTCCAGCGGCCTTGGCAACAGAGTTGATATACGTGTTCCATTTAAGATCAGGAGTAATGGTCAAGCCCAGAAGCTTGTCAAAACTTGAGGCCTCCTGAAGACGAGAGCCATTCATTTCAATTGAAGACAAATGTGAATTAGAATGTTGATTATGTAAAGAGAGAAGCTTGGTTTTAGATGCATTAAAAGTAACCAGCCACTCCTTTCCCCATTGTACTACGTGCTCAAGATCAGAGGAGAGAGAATTGGAGAGAACTTGGTCGTTTACTGTCTTAGATGTGGTACCATAAATGGTAGTATCGTCAGCATAAATGTCTACAAATGATGTAAGGATATGATTTGGAAGATCATTAATGTAGATCAGGAAAAGAGTTGGGCCCAGGATGGATCACTGAGGGACACCGGCATTAATACTGTGAGCTTCTGATTTTTACCCCTCAACTACTACTCTTATGAACCTATCAGAAAGAAATGATTTAATAATTGAGAAGACTTTTCCAGCTATACCATAGCTAGCGATCTTATGAAGTAAACCTTTATGCCATACCCTATCAAAGGCTTTAGATATGTCAAGAGCAATTGCCCTAGAAAGATTGCCACCGTCGAGAGATTTGCTAATCCTATGTGATATAACTGTAAGGACATCTGCTGTAGATCTAGCAGAACGGAAACAATATTGAGTGTAACTAAGAAGGTTATTTTTGTTGAGCTGTTTGATTACTTCTGTATTTAACACAGATTCTAGCAACTTACTCATGACGCACAGGAGACTTATTGGCCTGTACTGAGAGGGGGATAAGCGATCACCTGAATTCTTAAATACAGGGCATACTGATGAGATTTTCCCGGGAGATGGGAAACTATTCTCCTTAAGACAACGTTTAAACAGTTTTGTAAGTATGGGCGCTAATTCAGGTTGAAGTTTTTTGAGTACTATAATTGGAATACCATCAGGGCCAGTTGCTTTACTCGAATCAAGGTTTTTGATTAGCTTCGCAACATCACGTACAGATATACGTATATCACATAGCGTGTTTTCTGATACAGGAGGAAATATTGGGGGTTGGCGGTCTTGGTCGCAAAGGGTAGAATTAGCTGCAAAGTTCTTGACAAACAGTTTGACTTTGTCTGATGCTGACGAGATTACCTCAGGTCCATTGATAATAGTTGGGATGGAGCACACGCTTTTGTTCAGGATTCTGTTTGCTATTTGCCAAAACTGGTGGGAACCAAGCCGCTGCTCAGCTACTTAGGACTTAACAGATTGAGCATACAACACTCTTGCGTTCCTTATTACTTTCTTACAATGGTTGCTGGCAGTCCTGAAAACGGCTTTAGTTTCTATACATCTATTACGTTTGAAGCAGTGGAAAAAGTGATTTCTGTGCGCAATGGCAGCAGCACATTCTGGAGAGAACCATGGCTGGCTGTTAGGTTTTTTCTGAAACTTTTTAGAGGGTATGAAATGGTCAATACCTACAATTAACCATTCAGTTAGGTCTAATACTCTACATAAACGTTTCATCTTTTCTGATTAACCACGTTAGGAATAATTATTAACGCCAGTCGCACGATTCAGACTCGTGAACTATATATGAATTTTTTAGCAATCGTAATCTCACGCTATTAATGAACAAAATGATTGACATATAGCCTCTCATTTTTGTAACCTCGTTATCCGTTGCTTAACTTCTATATTTCACTGAGGAGACCGCGCGCATTTCAAATAAATAATTGAAATAAAAAAGTAGTTCCAACTAAACAAAAAATGGCAACATATATCAAGTTAACTTTTAGAACGTAAGGGTTTGGTTAAGTCACTCTCAGCAAAATGTAGTGGTCTGCTCGTGTCAGCAGGGAAAAGTTATTTTTGAAGAATTGAAAGCGATTAAGTATTTTAAAAGCGATTTTTTGCATCTGATTCGTTCGTCCCTATCACTTGAAGTTCTAAATAGAATCGGCTAAATCAGTGTAATCATTGCTATATTTACTCGATGCCAAACAGTCATTCTAGACTAAAAGTCCAGTGTTAGGTAGATGGTGCTATTACATTGTCAGTAATGGAAGGACTTTAGAAAAGCAAGATCATTGAAGATTATTGTTGATGATTTTCCTTCTTAAATGCCAAAAATATTGCAACAGCTGATCTTCAATGGAAGCTAGTTTAACACATTCAAATGTATTTTGGGAAAATAAAAAAATCATATCAGCGTTTGCAAAAGTGTTTAAACCGATAACCCTCAGTATATTAGAGTAGACCTGAATGTGGGTCTAGATCTAACTTGTTCTCAAAAAGTCAGTCATTCCAGAAAGCGTGTATAATTGCAATGTTTGCCATTCTAATGCCCATTTTATGGGGATGCACACAGAAGACACTCTCATGCTGATTCGACAATCCTAAAAAACAGCCTTTAATCATTACGCGTATTAAGCCGCCTCACAGAAATCAACACACTTTCTCAATACACATACCACCACTCAACTGAACCAATAGGTTTTTATCAAGTTTGTTCCAGCAGTTTATTTCGATTAACTCTAAAAATGTCAGCTACTTCACCCCCTAGTCGACGCTGTCTCATTTGTCGCTAAAGACGCACATCACCTCCAACATTTCTCCACCTCATAACCTTGTGCAAACCCCTGACCCAGTCTGCCTTCAAAGCATATTCTTTCCGCGCACTCTAGTACCTTCTATAGCGCGCTTGCTCTATCTTACGTTTTCCTGCAACACCTGCTCAATCTCCTGCCATACAACGCACAATCTTTCCATATCTGCCACTCTAGCATTTTTGGGGGGTGCCCATGTTCCTCTTTCTCAATTCTTGGCGACGTTGATTATTTGTCCAGGTCTCAGGCTCTTGTAGATTCAGGTCTTTCTTGCTGTCCCGGTTCCAGTATTGTGCGTTCCTGCTGATTCAGTCTTTCCTGGCGACCAACTACTCCGTCGTTGTTGACCCAATCACTACTGTCGTCCAGGAACATTTTCTTCCCTTGAAACCTTCCTGCCTTTATAGACATTATAAACAACATGATTCTGTTCTTCGCCAGTATTTTTATTGTGTATGTAATGACCATTAACGTTTGTCTTATTTTCTTTGTTATGTTGTACGGGGCAGCACCAAATATAAGAACGGTTATTATTTTGGATTTGTTAACTGTTGTGTAAGTAAACAATATGCAGATATATTTTTTGAAAGAAAGCAATGTTTAGTTTAAATTTTTATGTTAAAAATCTGACGGAGGAAAGTTACTATAGACTTATGAACAATAATATATTACAAAGCTATTCATGGAATAA
Source organism: Euprymna scolopes (assembly GCF_053919585.1). Lineage (NCBI taxonomy): Eukaryota > Metazoa > Mollusca > Cephalopoda > Sepiida > Sepiolidae > Euprymna > Euprymna scolopes. The sequence goes on along the minus strand of NC_136506.1, from coordinate 5,843,826 downwards.
GATAGATTTAAGATTTTAATTCTATAATCAAGAAACAATGAAACAATAGGTTTTGATGTATAAACTAGACATACAATTAAGAAAAGAACGACCCTACAAGAGGATGCTAATTTTGTCAGCCGTGGACGCATTCAACTGATCTAAGAGACGATATGAGGGCAAACTGAAGACAAATCCTTGTAAATTCTTGAGAAAAAAAAACACGTTGCAATGAGAATAAATGAGGAAAAACAAAACTAAGTCCTATTGTTTATGCTTTAGTGAAATGTTTTTCGGAAGTGCCCAGGAACTGAATGGAGTCAACACCCAAGGTTAGTAGTCCGTTATCCGACGGCCATTATCGGCTTATGCGCCATGTTTGTTGAACCCATCCCGAACTAGTGACAGTTACCTGGTCCATGTTACGTGAATTCTATTTGAATTTGTATAAACGCGCACGCGCACAGCAGACATTTATAAATACTAGACGAAGCACGTGCATCGGTTTCATATAAACGTATATTTATAAAGATTAAGCGTGTATGAATACACGCATATATACCCGTTATACACACGTGACAATCCAACACCCGTTTTTCCAGAAAAAATTGTAACAAACATAATATCAGGGAAACCAATGTCAACGATAGAATTATCTTGATTCATATGAAATAAATAAATGAATAACTATTTCTATCGATTATTTTGTTTGAGAAAGAAGATTAATTTTGATATATCAATAAAACTAGTTTCGATTCTGTTCTTATCGGTTTGTTTTGTTATATATATATCGAGCAGTGACTAGGAACAAACATTTCTAAGCTAATGATAAAGAAATCACTATTCCAATTCTGACTGAAATTAGCAGAAGCTAGTAAAATATTAGGGTGCTTTATAAAAGTCGGTACATAACCAGTTTTATTGGCCTTAAGCAAAATTTTACTGAAATGATCGCCGAGTCAGAACACGAATCTACCAAACCAAACATTTTTCGAACAGACCTGTACGTTCAATGAATTCTGATTAGTTAGTCGGTCGTTCTCCTCGTAAAACAAGAACAGTTATCTCCGAGACGTGTTCATTCGGTCTGTGTGCTTAGAGATAAAAATGTTATTTAAATTTGGAGCGTGGCTGACCAGCGACGAGACCGAGGTTTCTACAAGAATTACATCAACGGTTCTAAAAAAAATACTTCAAACATAAGCATGATAGATCAACGAGCATGGTGTTTAAGGTTTATCATGACAAACGTACAAACATTATATTTCAAAGTTAACTCTGACAAACCAATGAACATTATATTAAAAAGACAAAATGTTTGACAGGCGCACATATTATTTCACAATGTAATTTGATAGGCAAGCATACATATTTCAATCATAAACATGATAGATGGGCAAACATTATGGTTAAACTGATACGTTACTGAAAAATTATATTGTAAACTTAAATATGATAGATCGATATACCGTTTCGAATGTAAACTCCGGATAATCAATTAATATAATATTCAAAATTCACACATAACAGACAGATAAAATGATATTTAAAACTTATGTGCGAAAAAGCATCCAAAATAATATTTCAAGCTTAGGCATCACAGGTAAGCACATTTTTATTTCAAACTTAAACAGGCGGCGAATATAATATCCAAAAAATAATTATGGCAGACAGTAAGCGACTTGTTAACTTTATATGCCGGGCCTCTCAGCTTGTCTGGTAATAAAACTTCTCAAATGCACTTGTGATGTTAGGCAGTGTAAGTACTTATCGAAACATTCCGATACGAAACCTATCTAAGAACACTGTCAGATACATAATGTACATTCCTGTGAAATGTCATATAAACATAGCAATACAACAAACTTGTACTTCATCTTCGCCTTAAAATGTTAAATGTGTAGTGAAGCAGTTTTATACCCCACTGTTAAAAGTGTTTCGTGTGGATAATGTCTTGTATATTAGCGAGCATTTTACCATTCTTCCACATAGTAAGCGTAGATGATAGATGAGGATGTTGATAGAATGTATATCAAATGAGATGCATCTATTCATAACGATCATTAAGTGATGGGAATCCTTTTTATAATCCAAGCCTAGATGTCCTACAGACAATGCGTCTTATAAACGTGCGTGATCGCATATACACACGACTTAAAATGCGCTTTCAGATAGACGACAGATAGTAAGAAAAAGCTGGGCTTGTACATCAGTTCATTAGTGAAAGGATTTCCATTCACTCGTACGAAACATACATATCATGTTAGCCTGATATGAGAGACGTGGTGAACAGGTTCAGTATCGACATCAAACGTTTATGTTCGGCTTGAGCAAATCAAACAATTATCACTGATGTGTAAAGTATAGGCAGACGATGGAACTTATGGCATATGACATTATATCTTACTGCTGCAGGCGCATAGTTTAAAAAATAGAGCTGCATAAAAAAATACGATGTGCCTTCAATAAGTTTAAAGATTTTTTATAAAGAAATTTAAAATTGTTGTAGCCTCTTGAAAAATCATTATGTTATTGCTATACATCTTATGAGATAGCTGATCAAATTTTATGAATACAGGTTCGAATAAAACAGCTAAAACAGTAATTGGAAAATATCTTACTAAAGTGTAATTGTTGAATTTCAAAAAATGCATTTTGGACGTGAGGAAACCTTAGAAGAACGATATGCAAATAAATTCTGTTTTAAACTTGGCAAAGTGACTCAGCAACGTAGGGAATGCTTCACACAATTTTTGAACCATTTTCTTTGAACAAGCGTCAAAGCAGGAAAATCTGTGTATTCTATAATAAGGCTTGTAAGCCTAAAATCAGACATAGTAATGACTGTTTTTGCAATCTTAAAATCAACATCTCATTCCGTTTCATTCGTTCCATGATCAGCTGGATAAGTGGCTGCTAATTTGCCCTCTTCGATAAGAAGTTGTCCTTCACCCCCCAAAAAATATTGCCGTTTTTTTTAATAGAAAATATTTTCACCTCAGTTCACGTTCTTGACATTCAATTTTCGACTTCACCTCAGTCCTTTATACTTGTTTCAACATCAAACACCACAGTTGCTCTTACACATTTTCCGACAATGAATGAAGCATAATCGTTTGCAGTGAAACTGTAGGTGCTCCCCTCCTTCCATTTCCGACAGTGAAGATCCTCCCTCCAATACGTTATGCGTTGTGACTGAAAAAGTTTGCTACCTATCATTGTTTAATATTTTTTGACATAGATTCTGATTGCTTCGGAAAGTTGTCGTTTGTCCGCCTGAGGCAAGACGGTTTTTTCCCGAAAAGTAAAACATTAGGCATAGACACAGTTCATAGGACAGGTCATCATCAAGCCAAAGATTTCCCGTCTAAAAGATTACGAGAAACCTCTGAAACAGGAGTGCTTCAACCCGGACTTTTACACCTATTGATACTTGCACAATTAATGATTTCGGCTTCTTTTTTTTTTCTATTCACAACGGTCTCTTCACCGTTAGAATCTTGTTCAAATAAAGGACAAGTTTCTCCGTTGGCTATATATATATATATATATATATATATATATATATATTATACTGAAAATAAATGTAATTAGTGTATTAGTATATGCTTGTATGTTCGTCGGGTTTAGTGCTAAAACACGGGGGTGGAGAAAAAAAGCAGAACGCCCTTTTCTTATTTCCAAGTGGCAAAGTTTAATAGCAAAATGACATCATATAACCTAGGCTCCGTACCAACATTCCTGCACTAGTTTCACCCACTCTGTAGAAGTGGCTGAGACAAGAGGTAGGATCAACTATAAATATGGTATAAGGGATGATTCAACATCACTGGAAACGATTTCATGTGAAAGATTGCACCTGGAAATTGAAGTAAAATGCAAATTTATTTGACCGAGTTAGAGAATAATAAAACATGACTCGTGAATCCAAAATGTTCACCTTCAAAATTTGAAACTTTCCTATGCTTGAATATTGTTAACTCTTAGTATGATGTATAGTAGACCAAACCACAACAAAATCTTAGTATTTGACGTTAATTTGACTGGACTGTGGAGGTTATTGTTGCGAGACATTTTAGAAGATGAAATAAGCTACGATGAGGGTCATTGACAAATTCATACTAAAGAACTCTCATGTAGCCTTCAAAAAGTTCAAGTGCATTACAGCCGGAGGAAATTACTTTGAAGGAAGTAGAGTTTCATGTGTGTACTATCAGTAGAACTGCCTATACGAAAAGAAATCTGGAAACTTATTGAAGACAACTAGTATTTAAAATCTCCTTGAGAATTTGGCGCTACCCAATCTATCTATATCTTCAATTGATTATCGACACTTGACTGATATATATATATATATATATATATATATATATATATATATATATATATATATATATATATATATATATATATATATATATGATTAAATTGGAATTCGTTATTGAGGCGAGAATTATTTATTAAATTATTTATTGCGGACTATTATCCTCATCTTTTTCTTAGTTATTGTTTCACAAGGTTTCGGCCAACTATTCCTCTAGCTTTCGTCAGGTGGTAACCGGCACAGGATAGGACCTCCGAATCTCTCAACTGCATTCGCAGCAATTACTGCCATCCGTAGTTGTTTTCGTCTCATTAAGTTTTTGGTCAAGTAAGCCTCTAGCCGGTTTTGTGTAGGATGTAAACCGCTATCTTCAGACAATTCTCACCTGGAACCGTAGAGATTGAACGTCCCTATCCACAGCGAAGGGCGAACAAGGTAGTATTTTTTTGGTCTTATAAATCCATGTTTATTTATTATCTTATTTTGTGTGGCCTTCGAATCTCATAACTGCATTCTCAGCAATTGCTGCATTGTTTTTAATTTAAACATTGTATTTTTTTAGTCAAACATTAAACTTTAATTTGGAAAATTGACATTTCTTAATTGAAATCTATCTATCTATCTATCTCTCTCTATCTCTCTATCCCTCTCTCTCTCTATCTATCTATCTATATATATATATATATATATATATATATATATATATATATATATATATATATATATATATTGCAATTATGGTAGGAAGGCCTGTTACAAGTCTCGCGGTTAAAACTGGGAAGTGAGAGAAAGAAAAACAATTTAATGAAAGAGTAGCTGATCAGTCTACCTCTTACTTTTCATATGCTTGATCGAGGGATTTACTTTTTCCTTTTCTTTTCATTTAATATTTTAATTATAAAATCCAGTGAAATGGGAGGTGATACATTTAATATAAAATAAGTTCAATACGTTTAAAAATAATACCGATACAGTGTATTAGAAAGAGGAAACGGGATAGACTATAGGATAAAATACCGAAATGAATGCTATCATCTAGAGACTGGTCACGTTCAAACCTAAGAGATATTTCCTCTGCTTGCAGAGAGAAGGCTTCTCTAAGCGAACATGAATCATCTTCAATATCTTAAAGTGATAGATCGAATAGGCATGACTCAGAATAGTTAATGAATGAGTTCTAAAGTCGTGCCACATGTCGGGCCTTTAAGCAAATGTTCAGCTATAGAAGACCCGGGTGTATTAATAAGAAAGTCTGTGGGTAGGTTAGTCCCATTCCTGATTTTTCTACATACGTGCTGTTGGACTTCTATAACGACGTCCGACCCACATAGTCAGCATTGCAACTGCATTTAAATTAATAAATTACATTAATATTATGGTGAGGAATAGAACGTCTTTGCGACAGGATATGAGGGGTGTGCAATAAGTTATGCCCCTGACACACTTCCAGTTTCTGATCTGGCTGAAATTTTGCACGCGCAATGATTCATATCTCTACAGGTTATATGGCAAATTACAGCTCTGAACTAATTGTGGTTTCTGTTTTACAGGTGTTTGAACTGAGTCAGGTGTGAAATGGAGCCTGTTGAATGTTGAGCAGTGATCCAGTTTTTGTATTTAAAAGGATGCACACCACAGGAGATTTTTGATGAAATGAAAGAAACTCATGATGATAATTCCTCATCATATGACCTTGTAAAACGCTGGCATCGTGAATTCCAGCATGGCCAGAAGTCTGTGGAAACAGCTCCCAGAACTGGTCTCCCCCTTCTGCCATTGATGAGATATCTGTCCGTCGAGTTGAGGCTGCGATTTTGGAAGATCGGCGCATTACTATTCGCCAAATAGCACAAGATAATAAGATTAGTACAAGGTCTGTGGAAACTATCAGTCATGACCATTTGCATATGCATAAGGTGTCTGCCAGATGGACTCCCAGGTTGCTCACATCATTCCGGAAGCGTGAACGCGTCAAGTACTCGAGGATGAATTTGGAGATGTGCCAAAAAGATAAGTAAGGTCTTTCAAAAGACTGATTACACAGGATTAAACCTGCGTCCATCACTATGATCCAGAGACCAAAACCCAGTCAATGCAGTGGAAGCACTTGGACTCACCACCTCAATAGAAGGCAAGCGTGCAACCCTCCGCTGGCAAGGTCATGCTCACAGTCCTCTCGGACCAGGACGGTGTAGTGATGACAGATTTCGTGGCAAAGGGTACCACAATTACACGAGCCTATTATGCTTTACTTTTAAGGAAATTTAGGGAAGCTTTCAAAATCAAGAGGCGGACAAGATCAGCAAAGGTACCCTCCTCCTGTAGGACAACGCCTCAGTCCACAACTCGCATGTCGCCAGCTCAGATGCACGGGCGTGTGGTTATGAAATCCTCAACCATTCTCCCTACTCTCCTGACCTTGCACCCCTTGACTTTCACCTCTTCCCAGCCATGAAGTTGTTTTTGAAAGGAAAGCGTTTCCCAGATTAGGCAGCCTTAATTTCTGAAGTCATGTCGTGGTTGGAGGAACAACCTGACGTGTTCTCCAGAGCTGCATCAAACGATGGGAGAAATGCATAACTCCGGGTGGTTCATATGTAGAAAAAGACTAATAGCTGGGGCAAGTTTCGTTGCTCTACTGCTATGGGAAGTGGGTCAGGCGCATTACTTATTGCACGCCCCTCGTATCATTATCGGTTTTATAAAGACAGCGACGCGTACATTTGAGTTAATTTGGATGGAAAACTTCTCACTTACTGAACCCAGCCACGGTAAACCAATATAAATCTGACATTTAGTCACCGTATTTATTTTTCTTTTTGAAAAATCAGTCCTTTTTCTTTTTGTTTACTGATTTGCTCACATCGACGGGGTGCCCGTTATTGGATAAAGGGTCAGTAATAATTTTCAGTTCTTCAATTAATTTTGCTGCGGAACAAATCATAAGGAGTCGATGCGTTAAGGTCCAAATTAAATTAATATTTCGTTTGGTAGGGACAGACGAATCTCGGAGTGGGTACAATCATATAATAATCATGCACCATGGTTAATAACGAATATGTTTTTGTTTGGATAGAGGAATAAGGCGTACAGGAGTCGGCAAGTTAAAATACAAACTGTTAATGTTATCTGGCTGACGTATTTGTATTTATTTCTACGCATTTCCAAATTAAATTTATTTCTTCAAGTCATATAATATTAAAACATCTCTACCGCTCTGTCGATAGCTGCATCAGTAAAAGTCAGGAATAGAACGTTAAAAGTTTTAATTTCAAGTCTAGCTGATAGCACCAAAGTTATTTTTTATTTTTGAAATATATTAGATACAATGTAATATTCAATAGAGAATTTGCTCTGAAATAATGAATATGGAATCTGCATTAATTAAAATATATCTAGGCGTGTTTTACGACACAGCAAATTTAAGTGCGTCTTGCTAATCTAATTAATAAAAAAGAACTATGTCTCTATGTCTTCATATTTCCAAAATGTGTACAAAATATAAAAAATGTTGTACCTCGATCCTAGTTTGTTTTTATTCGATTCTATGTGTGTCACGTTGGTGCATTGGTAACGTCACCAGATTTTAATGTTACTTTTTTTTGGTTTTGATTCTAGCTAATGCCACCCAAATAAGTTTTTTTTTTACTTTTGAAATATCGAGTTTATAATCTAATTTATAAAATTCACTATGTCTGTCTGTTTGCCTGTCTCCATATTTTCAAACTGTATTATCTCCGAAACTAAAAGCCACAGTGTGAAGCTAGGCGTCTTAAATAAGTGGCCTTTTTATGAACCTTTCTTTTATGAGTCTTCAGCAGATGAAAATAGTTTTTTTTACGGGGATAAAAAGTAGTTCAATTTTTAAAAACATCAATATATATTTTGTACACTCATTGAAGTTTACTTCTATAAGTTTATATGCGTGTCACATTTGTGGTAATTTCAGCAATTTTGAATGTTAAAGCTTTCTTTCAGTTTGGATTCTAGCTGGTGGCACCCAAATATTTTTTTTTATATTTGAAATCCCGACTCTGTAATAATATATACAAAATCTGGACAAATGAAAACAAGTTAAGCGGATTTTACGACCGAGCAATGCTTACGATTACTATTATATATTTTAACTAAGTTTCCACGATCGCAAAGTTCAAAAGAGATTTAGATAAACGAAAAATTACTTTTAGATTAATTCTTCATAACTACCAATTTAAATCGGCAAGCTGTCTAAATGAGTCATGACAAAAATTGAGAAAATAACGAAAGGAACATTCTATCGTCTTCACATACATTGATTATTATTTGCTGTCTTAATACGCACACGCAGATATGTGTCGTCGTCGATTCAAACCCACTTATTATCAGCGATGATAATGACGCGTAGTGATTACGAAATGTTTCACTATCAGCTTTATTGAGATAATACATTTTCATAACTTAATATATATATATATATATATATATTTCCGTAGAAATATATTTTCTTATAATAAATACCAATCCTTGTTTAAGAAGCTCAATGTAATTACAGAGCGATATGGTGAATATATTACAAAAGTTTATATTCTCAAATACATGATGTTGACCATCTTATAGTTTATTGCTTTAATTCAGTTGACATTTACAATTCTTGACACAATCTGTTTCTTAGCGCAAAATAAATCACTTTATTATATCAATCCGTGAATCTATTAATCATATCCTATAAATATTCTGTTAACGGCATAATAGATTCACTGATTGATATACTACTTAAGTGATCTATTTTGCCCTACGAAACAGATGTAAATGTCAACTGAATTAAAGCAATAAATCATAAGATGGTCAACAGCATGAATTTTGGAATATAGGTTTTGTATTTTATTCACTATATTCATATATATATATATGTATGTGTGTGTGCATGTGTGTGTGCGTGTGTGTATGTGTGTGACTTGAAAATGATAATGTTGGCCACTATCAAAGCTTGCAAACGTTTTACTAAATAAGTATATACAAGGGAATGGTCGAGATGAAAGTTTAGGTTTCAGATTGAAAACCGTAAAGATAATGACCTTTGTGAATGAAAGAGGAGTTCCACAAACGAAGACAAGAATACGAACCTCTACCACACAAGTAAATTCAGAACAAATTTGGTATGTAGATTATTTCATGTACTTGCCTCTTTTGTCGACTCTCATCTCATGATTCAGCGATACACCATGAACCCTCTCCCCATTCATATATTTGAAACGCAGACTACATCTGAAGAGATAAATTGCTAGGAGGTCACTTCATGCAGATATGTGTGGTCACAGACAATGAAGCAAACACAATCGGACAACATAACGAACTTTATTTGATGAGCGTCTTTATTTTGTTTATCTCAAAGCAATGAATTCGTGAATATTAACGGATTCTGCATACAAGGAAAACTTAAACGAATGCATTTATGATCTGAAGGTTCGTGGTATTGTTGTGAAGTATAAATTGTTTTATCGAATTTTGTTTGATTTGTTTAGGTTCCACGCTCGTCTCATCTAACACGTTTCCCGACGATGTTTGTCCACACTGTATTAATAATGCGAACATGTTTCTGAGTCAATAACGTAAAATTATTAATGCGATAAAAAGGAAATATATTCTGAATCAAATCATTTTTATGGCAGAATGCCTGGTTTGTTGTATTTCTAAACTAACATATAAGTCTCAAGAAAAATAGAGTCTCCGTTTGGTGAGAGGTCAGAGGGCTTTTTCACTATAGTATTAAACCATCCCATGAATCCGGTTCGAAGTTAAACCTCGTATAGGCAATAATTTTAATAGACAAAGCGGGGTTCAGCGAAGTTATCGACAAATAATCACTTTAACTATTAAAGCATGAGATATGATGAAACTGATTTGACCACGTGACAATAATGTTACAAACCATTCATCCTTTCTAACTTCGAGTAAAGTGGGAAATTAACTCATCTCATTTCTGGTAAGAGGGTTATAAGTGATAAAAGATGCTGCATCGTTGTAGTACCGGTTTGAGATATGCAGTTGTTCCACCCATTCCTGCACTGAGTGATCAGTGCTACTGCCATCAAACAGTGGAATTAGCTTGGGGTCAAATCCTGACGTCATGCCGAAATAGCTTGTGTTCGTTACAACTCTACTTTCAACCGAGTCGTTGTTTGTTTCGTTCACCACACTCTTTTCTTCTACCTCTTCTTTTACACACGTCTGTTCGCTTTAGTGACTAAAAATCGTCTCTCCTCCCGCTTTCCTTTCCTCGTTATTTATGGAACCAGGGTACGATTTTCTCAGAGATTCCCCGAGATTCCCCGAGACTTTTTTCCACATAAAAGCATGCGGGCGCCATCTTGATTCTCAATTTGTGCTCTGCAGGCACAAACGCGCAGCCGCTTTAACGATAAGCCACTTCTTTCTCCACAGCAGTTCTTGCTCCGTGAAGTCATTTATAAAGTGTTATGCCATCTACTTTTCACACACCCTGCCTACGTATTTGAATACATCAAACTTTATTAAATTGTAACTGAAATTGATTTATTAGAATTGCATATATTATCCAACGATATTAGATTGTGTATAGTTTAGGTTGGTTATTCTTTTATTTCCAACTTCCAAATTACAGAACTTGTTTTTGTTGTTTACTAATAGGTTGTTGACTTAAGTCCTGGAGATAGTCGACGGTAATAGTCGCATAGATCGTCGGTCGGTTCGACGATGGATGCTGACACAAATTGGATGAAAGTAGCTGGTTAAATAGGTAGTAACAAAATAAGAGAACCGTTTATCAAAGAGAACGGTTTAACATGTATTCTTACATTATACATAAACACTACCGTAATGTATTCAGTCGGGACGCAGTTTTCTTCGTATTTTTACGGATGAGACGCCCTATGAATGAAACTTGGTTCATGTACCTGAATTGACAGCGCAAATATATCACTCTAAGGGTTACAAATCTTAATATTCATCCGTTTTGTATCACCTCTGACTTCTGCAATACTGACCAAAAGTATACACATAGAGTACGACTTGCACAGAAACAAATAAATTTAACATTGGAAAAAAAAACATGAAATGATGTTTGTTTACGTAGGCATAATAATTTTTAACAGCGATGAATGATTGGTTTAATATATATATATATATATATATATATATATATATATATATATATATATATATATATATATATATATATACATCAGACGAGGCACGCATGTTGTTCAATCCATGTCACAGCTTTGCTCATTATTGCATGAAGACGTTAGAGTTATTGTCTGTATGGCAATTGTTTCATAAAATAATATACTTCCCTTCAGCAAGTAAAAAATAAATTGTTGTGCAAATAATTGTCAGTAGTACATATGTGTTTGGCCTATGTATTAGTTTCATGGTTTAGTTCTAAACCATCCTGAATATAAACCTAATCGTTTTTTAGAACTATTAAAATTAAGACTTGGTCTTTGATACGGGAAAGCGGAATAGAGAGAAATAAAGAGAGAAAAGGCACGCGTGAGGGAGGGAAAAGAGGAGTTCTCTTCTATGATTTGCCACAAGCTAGGATTTGGCGTGTAATTGCAGTTCAGTCAAGCTACATTAACACAAATATACTGTAAGAAGTGGATAGTAATCACCACTTTTTTCTTAAAATGGCTGCAGAGAAGAAAAAAAGTAATCTCCCACTATATCACAGAGTCAGATTATGCTCTATGAATGTATAAGGACTAATAGCAATACTTTATTTAAAAAACCATGTAACACTTATATAGCTTGAAGTTTGCACCAAGAAAAAGGTTTTATTCGACATATGGAACGACCAAAAATTTTTCCAGCGACCTTAGCAGGAAATGGTATGTTAATAAATCTGATTTAAAGAACTAGATCAATACTGTCTTGACATGATTCAGACCCGACTAAGAAATCTAGTAACGATGCCATTTTTTCTCCTTACTTCTTTCTGACATCGGATTCTATCTTTATTTTATCGTTATTATCATGACAGGTGCTACGCTGAGCTTCAATTTATGCTCTAATGTAAAATATTCACAGCAAACGCTAATCTAAATAGAACCATTGTCAACAATGTCTGTACTCCATCTGTGCCTTAAACTTAACGCAACTTCAATCAACAAAGTTTCTCTCGTTGATGTATCCACCCGTGGTACTCTACAGTGTAAGGCTGCTTTTCAGCTTACTAAAAAAATGGTCGTTTACAGATCCATCGCAACAGATTCTTGTTTAGCCGTTTTTTTAATTATTAAATTGGACATAATTCCCATCATTTGCTATTACGTTTTCTCCTACGGATCTCACGAAACTCATTAACCCTCATCCTCGTGTAGCTTACGCGACTTGATAAGCAGTGACCACCTTGTAAAAATAAGAGCACAGAAGTTGTTATTGAGTCAATTGAAACACCGCGTAGGCCTGGATGAGTTAACGATGGTACATGCACAGAAATATATTTTCATTAATGTCAATTAACTTTTCTACAATGATGCTGGTTACCATACTCAATCATATGCTAAAAACCAGAACATTAAAACATGGAAAAATAAGGATGCAATTATAATGTGGTGTTTTTGTTGCAACCAAATAAGAATAAACAATTTAACACAACACATTTCGATGCTCAATATGGGTAAGAGACGTTAAGACTGGTCAGTGCAAGGCGGATGTTTACTTGAAAGTACTAGGCAGTGTGCAATCTCTCCTGATCGGGAGATTTTTTCTTTAGGGATGTACCGCATATAAAGTACTAGAGTCTACTCGAGGGTAAGTGTTAATGGATGTTAGGTGATCGATGAAACAACATGAAAAATGGGTAGAAATTAATTATTTAAGATGGCTCAAAATGAACTTATGTAATACTCAACAGGCAAATAGTCTCAGGGTATCATGTTCCTGCGACTGGTAGCTCTAGAAATTTAGATTTGTTTATGGAATTTACGTTTAATTTTAGGCAAATATAGCGAGTAAGTGAAATTGCTGAGAATGGCTGCAGCTAGGCGAGTGTATGTTGTGGATTTCTTACGGCGAAGTTGAATCGAGCACCTACCCTGACAATAAGAATAAACTGAACATACTTGCAATTTGTCTTCTGTGAGGGAGCGCAAGCAGGGAGGAGAAAACAACATCGCTTATCAGATTAAGCAGCCATATTTATAACCTTCCTAGATAGGAAACGATGCCTTGAGCAGCTCCCCCACATATGGTAACAATAATCAATGCTAAGCGTATTTTGCTTTTAACAAGCAGATAATTCAGTTGATAATGAGATAGCTTCATTTCTCTATTGATCCAGCCATTTTTCTGGAGACATTGACAGCTATAAATGATATATTACTTTCTCTCTCGGAGAATATCCTTGTTAGTTCCGCAGCCCTGTCGGTGGGGCATTAGAATACGCCTACTTCCCCCCCTGCAGAGGGTAAAAGTCCCTCAATGGGGGTCCTGGATATGACCTTACACTATATCCGATGGTGAGGCCCCAGCTTGCGGGCTCTGGGGAGTGTGGAGCCACCCTTTAATTGCCATTGCTCCTAGGTCCACTCTGACCCGGAGTTGTAGTACCTGTTAGGGTCCCAACTATTGGTCAAATAGAAACTGACTTGCAAAAAACAAATATATTCTATTAAAAATTTTTCAAAATCACCAGATTCGGCATTAAATAACCTGAAAAGGGTTGATATGCCGTAAAACAAAAACAACCAACCAACCTTGTTAGTTCCGTCACACACTGTCAAACGTCTGGCTTAATAAATAAAAAGCAAGTGTTTTGTCTGTGACACCAAAACAAGAATCACCCACCCCCTCCCGCTATTCGATTTGGTTTTTCACCGGAATCCTTTTTTTCTAGATGTATTTCCCTCACCATGTCGAAGGAACTCTATTTACTTCTTTTATACTAACCATTTAGAATATCAGAGAAAGGCTAATAGGCGCTACACCTTGCTCAGGGGTAACATGAACATATACAAAGTAAGGAGTTAATCTTAAAGCATTTAATTTATATGCTTACTCGATTACCTGCAGCGCTTAATAATGCTAAATAAATAGTTAATATTACTAAATAAATTGTTACCAATATGGTACTGACCGGCTGTACATCGCTGAACACCAATGATCCAAGAAAAAGCACAATGTAAACGCGAGTATGCTGTATTCTTGTACATAATACAAATATTCAGTTATATGTTTAAAAATATTCGCGAGGATTTTTAACTTATACATTCGAGTTGTGTAAATGTGTCTCTCGCTAAACTTATTTCTTAACACGGGGCCAATCACTCGAATCGACTGCGCATAAATATCACTTTAAGGGTGTAAAATCTAATCACCAATCCGTTCTGTCTAAGATCTCACCTCTGCCTTGCTGACCAAACTTACACGTTTATATTACAAGTTTCATTCGAAATACCGTCTTTCGACAAAAAGAAAATTAGTCTTGCAAAATGAAATAAACAGTCTGAACCGGAAGCTCATATTCTTTTTAACACCATAAATAACAAAACATAAATATTTTTTTTCTTTAAATGTATAAAGTAACATATTCATTTATTATTTCTGCTTTCCAGAGAATGTGTCAGTGAAATAAAACGTGATTTATTCTATTTATTGCGTTGGACAGTGGGATGTCTTTTCACATTACAGCCGAATTTCTGCATGCCACTAAAGCAAGTGGAGCAGGGAGAGTAGAAAGCTTTACGGCATCTATGAATCTCTGCAGAGTAGAGGTGGGATTTTTCTTCTTGTCGGGTTTGTTGGGGATATTTTCATCGAGGAGGTACTAGCGCCTGGAGTTCGTCAAAGAACTTGATATTGAAATACTTGTAAAACAGGCACAAGCATGGGAGGTTTCAGCGATGGGACAGAGGTTCGAGTTTAGTTGATCGTTCAAGACATATAAGGTTGGCGACTCTTTGTGAATCGTGTCTAGAAACGAGATTAGTGGCAGATGGGTCAGCCAAAACATGGCACCAATATTCCATGCATGGGCAAACTGTGGTCTTTGAGGATACTCTCAGCTTTGAGTAGCCTTTAAGCATAATAAAGAATGCTTGTCTTCCTTGCAACAGTTCTGAAAATTGCCTCAGTGCATTTCTTCCCAATTCATGTCGTATGTTAATGTTAATCCTGGGAACTTGAGAGACGTACTTTAAGGCAGTGTATCATTAGCTATTGCAAATTTCCACACGAATCCAGGTAAAATAGCAGTAGAGGTTTCACCCTAAAGCCAAGTGAAAAGATTAAGCAAACAGATCGTAATATGTCGTCATCTCAAGAGAGTTACTGCATTAATATGATATTCGTGTTTTACAAAAATATTTTTCACACAAAGACACGCTAACGTTCGAGAAAGTTAAGGTAGAACAGGACGTAGACGTGTTAAAATGTGATAGACTGCTTTTTTAAATTCCCCGTGCCTGTGAAAAGAAAGGGGTTCCGTTTCGATTATCTCTGTGCATTATGTCATGGGGAAGAGTGACACCGATCCAATGCAGACAGAGTTGCCTTAGTACTTACGCTTACTAATCTACATCTACATATCTAGCTTATCATATATATATATATATATATATATATATATATATATATATATATATATATATATATATATATGTGTGTGTGTGTGTGTGTGTGTGTGTGTGTGTGTGTGTTAAACAACTTGTTAGACGTACAAGATTAATAAATGAGAGAAAAGAGATTTTTTAACCCGAGATGTGTTCTTCCATCTTCAACAGAGGCGCACCATGGCATCTTGATTTTACAAAAGAAAGAAGGAACGGAAAGAAGTTTAAAATAAGATGTAAATCAGACCCTATTTACAATTACCACAAATTAAACATGTTCAAGATGAACAAAACAGAAAGGAAAAAAGATATATATATATATATATATATATATATATGTATATATATGTATGAACATATATATATATTTATATATTCTGATCTAATGTATCAATGAACTTTTCTGCCGACATAGAGAGGGCCTGAGTTGTGCAATAGAGACATACTTGAGAATTTTCAAATAATTACTCGAACACAATTACAATAAAATTGTGCGTATATGCAAAACAACGTTATGGATTATCCAATCGCAGAATCTAAATTATTGTGTGTAGGGTTGAGGATAATTTCATAATTATTTTTTTATATATAATTGTATTAGGAAGACCTAAAGGTACACGTTGCCAGATTGTTGTTTATATATATATATATATATATATATATATATATATATATTGTGTTTGTTTGTGTGTGTGTGTGTGCGCGAAAATATCAACCGAACCTCTATGTGAATATGTGGTTATGGGTGGGAACAAGAAACTAGGAACATTTGAAGAGGAGAAAGAACAAGATGACGACAACGGAGGACAAGCAACAATTACAAGCGAAAGCAGTTTGAAGGAGATAGAAAAGGAAGGCAGAAATAAGACGAGAAAGTGACGAGAGCGGGAAACTAAGTCTAGCAAGAAAGAGAATCAAAACAGAAGATGATGATAACGATGAAATAAAAGAAGTATAATTTACATCGCAATAACAGTTACGTTCAACTCTGATATATCCGCTTGTTCTTGTTTTGTATAATTTTAACGGTTACAATCGCTAACTTTCATCGCATTGCCAATGTCAGATCTACCCGTAAAAAAAAAAACGTGTACTTATCTGAAATTTGAATTGTTCAACGCACAATCGGTAAACACATTACAAATAAAGGTTAGGGTTAAGGATAGGCAGAACCTTGGCAACCTTGGACCCTCTCCCTTTTGTTTTCTTTGCCGTGGTCGGCTATTCATACGGATCTCCTTACATTCGACTCAATGTATCCGGAGAATGAGCTTTTTCTTGTCCGTTTTTTCTATGACTTAGAGGATATTCGCTATTCTTCTCACGAGGCGTTGCCTGGTAACAGAGCTGTATCAATACAAAAGAGGAAGGTGAGAGATCTGCGGAGAAAGTTTTCGTTGTTAACACTTCGTTTGGATTTCATCCATTAACAAAAGAACGGATGAAGAGTCAGATTTTTTTGTTTCCTCATAAAGAAAACATAAAGAGAAAGAAAACTTTGTTATCATGGTTAATAAAAACTGTTTTGTTTTTCTTTTCTTGTTCTAAATTCTTTCTTTCGTTTAGAAGCTACGGTTTGTATAAAAAAAGACTCGCCATTGTCATTCTTTTGGAATTGGACTTCCTTTGCCGATCACAGAAGCCGACCCAAGGAAAAAACGTGACAAAAAGGATTGGCATTAAAATTCCGGGTTTTTACACGTGATTCGAGTCGAACATATCACATCGATAGTCCCATATTAACTACCTGTATGTGCATACTAAAATATAAAAATATGCTTTCTTTTTATTTATCTATACATTTATTTATCTATATAATCATTGTCTCCTTCTCCTCTCTGCTCTCTCTTTCTCTCTCTCTCCCCCTCTATACATACGTTTTGTGATAGCATGAAGGAGGGCTTTCATTTTCCTGTTGACAGTTGGGAGTCCTCAGCGTATGATCGCAAGCAGCGGAGGACACTGATATACACACCGCAGACCACTTTGAAGCAGCCAAAATAGACCGAGCTAAACTAAAGAGAGCATGTAGGAAATGCCAAACCCTGCCGACCAATTATGGATCTGAAAGGTGTGTGATTGGGCTCTGTTGCCTAGGCAGGTTTTTTTTTAATCATATGAAAGCCCACGATGTAATAGGTTCCGCTACTGTTAGTTTCGTCCAAACCAATGAATGTTTTCAGTGTCATGTCTGCTTTAGGATATGCAAGTCGCTGGCATGGCCGAAAAGTAATCTTCTGGCACAAAGATTTTAGTGACTGAGGGAGTGGCACTCGTGTGACAAGATGTTGCAATCATTACACACACACACACACACACACACACACATATATATATATATATATATATATAGTGAAATTTGTTTATTGGAGTATTCAGTCGAACAAGAAATTTAAATGGTAAATGTAAACTCAGTTTTTATTTCTTTTCTCTCTTATATATATATATATATATATATATATATATATATATATATATATATATATATATATGTGTGTGTGTGTGTGTGTGTGTGTGCGTGTGTGTGTGTGTGTAGAATATACTGATAAAAATTTATATTCCAAAATTCATGGTGTTGACAATCTTATAATTTATTCCTTTAAATCAGTCGAGTTATACAATTCTTTACAGTATCTGTTTTGTAGCGCAAAATCAATCACTTAATTATTATATCAATTAGTGAATCTCGGATGCCCTTAACTCGTTACAGAAATAGCAACAATCAATCCGTCAAAAGGAATTGAAATGCCATGATGAAACTCCTAAATTGAAAGAGAAGCTGCAGTTACCTTTATATTTTCCATTACGCCATATAGAATTTTTATCAAACAAAGGCATTAAACCCGTACTAACACTTTTAATTAATTTATGAATCTTCTACCAAAATGTTCTATTTAATAATTAGTAAATTTATTAATTCTAAGTTAAGGGTACATACTTGTGAAAATAATATCAGCAAATTGTAAAATGTTATATGTTTGTAAATTATTACTTGAATTTACTGCCTTTGTTTGATAAAAATTCAATATGGCGTAATGGAAAAATATAAATGTAACTGCAATATAGCAAGGAGGATATAGCGACGCAGGGAACCTGGTTCCTGCATTACTATAACGTTCTTATACTCTGCCACATACACAAACATACAAACTGATTCGGTTGTAACATTAATAAGGAGAAATATAATAAAATGATATTCATTTATTAACAGAACATGCTCAGAATAACAGTAAAATTACATCACATAACTTAATATTTGTTTTATTATTCAAAAATACAAAAAGTTTTTCTTTCTTTTTTATTGTTTTCGCATTAAAACAAAATGTGTTAAAAATAAAGTATTTTAAAGAGTTTGTTTTGTTTTTTCACGTCTCCACTCCGTGAATCATTTCCGTTCAGTTGCGTTACATAATCAACCGTATCCACTTCCGATGGTTTGATTTTTGCTAAACCCTAACCCTAGATATTACTTTAAAAAATATACCAATTTATTTTCTTTTATGGGGGGCTATTTTAAAACTATATCTTCTTCAGTATTTTCTTTAAATTTATATTTTTGAGCGATTATCCAGCTTCTCAAAACGTTATACTCTCATGTCGAATATTTTCTTCTAAAGGAACACTGTACACTACTTTTTTTAAAACTAAATAAACGTTTTAATATAAGTTGACCCATTAAAAATTTATAAAACTAGGTAGAAAATGAAGACTTCGGAAACCGATTATATATTTTTTAAAACAACAGTAAACAAGGAAATATATTTTAAATAGATATTATGAGTGTGTAACCTCTTTTAAAAGTAATACCAACTTCAATAACGGTCCGAAAATGTGAGGTCGACGAATTCCTACCAATAGAAGAAAATATAATGTTCGGAGTGCCCTGCAACCGTTCTGAGCATTTGGAGGGTACGACCTCACAGAGAAGGAGGGTTTCCTAGTTATCGCATCGAACATGTATTCCGAAACCTTCGTTCCACTAATAAAAAAACACATTTTGCTAGGGACAATTGTCGTATTTGACTGATGGAAGGCGTACAACGGATTTGGAGAAGATAGTACGAGCATGAGAAATTCAACCACAATCTACATTTTGTCGACCTTATTACACGGGTGACAAGGAACAGTGTCCAGAGAATGTGGAAGGAAGTGAAGCAAGGGAATAAAGTCGAGTGCGGGACTAACAAGGACCGATTAGGAAGCTTCCTGACGGCTTTCATGTGTAGATAGAAAATCAAAGAAACTCCAGTCGTCTCCATATGTAACCAAATAGCGGAAGTGAACCCTAAACTTCTCTCCTTCCATTGTTATCGTCTGCTTTTAGAGATAAAGGTAATTTTGCAAACATCCTGCCCCACCTAGAAAACATCATTAAAACAAATAATTTAATTATATGTCAACAAAGACAAAAAAAATCAAACACCACATCTTGAGAAAATAAAAAAGTGAAAAAGCTTCATGTTTGTTTTTTTCTGTGTCCATTTAAAAAAAAAATAGGCTTCCAAAAAATAATACATCGAAAACAATATTTCTGATTGTTATTTTCGTTCACGTAAAAAAAAAATCTGTGATAAACTCCTCTAAAATAGAAAGACTTGTTTTTGTTCTTTTTTTAAATAAATGTTTAACATTACTTTTTATGGATGCTTTGAGTTTTCATTCTGCACGCGTTTCTGCATCGGCATATTACGATTATTTCCGTTATCTGCCCGGAAACGCTCGTGAGATTTCCTATTTCTCGCTGTACAAAAAGACATAAGTACTGAAAAATATTTTATATCCCAATTGTCAATCGAGGCGAGGAAAGTTAGGGTTCTTCGATTCTTTACTGCCTAAACGTTTTGGGGGGTGAAGCACAAACTTACCTGGTATATTAAATAGATGACATGTTAGTGCATGGAAAAGGGCAGTAAATTTATTAGACTACACTGAAGTAAAATAAAACAAGTACAGGATGTAACAGTTTGGTTATTCGACAGAAGCTAGAGTTTGCCAGTATGCTTTATAAAAACCGTCCGAGAGGCGAGTATAAACTAGTATAACAAATCTTGAAAAGCAGAAAAGAAAGACAAGACAAAACTTATGGTATAATTCTGTACAGACATCACCAGATATGAAATGAATAAATAATACCAAATACCAACTGTTTCCTTTTCAGTCGTCAATTATACTCGTCTGTCTAATGGAATACGTAAAAGCAAAGTTCGGGAATTAGTTTACCGACGTTATCAAAACAATAGAAATAATATTTTAAAAGTATTCTCATTTTTAGAGATGATGTACTTTTGAAAAAAATATGCCATTGTCATACTTAATACAATGCTATCTAACCCATTATCTAACATCCATTTGCTTCTTGTGTCAGAAAATTATGGTGTTAGCAAATACAAGTATTCGAAATAATTCCCATGAACTTGATGTAATTGGTCACGTCTTATCAAAATCCAAAAGCTAGTCGAGAATAAAATGTCATGGGTAGTTTTACAGCTGAACGCCGAACAATACCCGAAGAGGTCAATAAAATGAAATGAAGAGTAATCAATTAAAGTGAATGGGTTGAAACTAATTAACATTGGAAATGACCATCTTGTAATCAGATGTAACGCAGCATCTTAGTATCGTGTTCCACCAACGAGAATTATTGGAGAGAAACTTTGTTCATTAAGGTTGGATTTGGTGTTAGTTAGACGGATGAGAGTTGAGGAGGAATTCTCAATTTTTTACAAAATATGTTAAACATTGAACTATCATAAAAAAATTGGACACTTTTTCTGTTTTGTACTGAGCGAGAATTTATACTCATGTAAGAATGGCTGTGCGTGTATTCTGGGTCAATACTTACGCAATCCTCAACCACATTTCCCTTTATTTGGCATTGTTTGATTCCAGTGACAGAGAGAATACCAGCAAAACCGGAAAAAATGAAGAAAACCGATAACAATACATACAACAGCTGGTATTTATAAATTGTCACCCATTGTAGTAATGTCCAGGTTAGGGTTTTAGTAATGTCCAGGCTCAGCAACTTTTTACTTTCGTTGCTCTACCCGAAACCGATATATGAGCGTAATTAGCCGTATTTTGTTTTACTAACAGCATATTTATATTGTATTACTTTCTTGTCCTGCTACGGTATGTACGGCATAATACCGTTAGCACCCCGGTTTCTGTTAGCAACATGCCTACGTGGACTGATAGGATAACATTTTCATTTTATATTAACATATAAATCACCTGACAGAGGTAAACAAGAAACCATATATCATACCTATCTTTCCTTTACACTTTCAAAAAATAGAAATGCAATATGTAACTTCTTAATACATTACTTTAAGTAAATGATTAAAGCCTATTTCTATCAGTTGATAAATAAAGTACTATAATATTTAGTTACTTAGTTCTCCAGTTATGTGACTCAACGTCGGGTTGATGTGAAAGATCGGTTATTTTGCGATGCGAAGCTACTACGCCATGTGTTTAAATCGATTCTGACTCTACCTCGCTCATTTATGTAGTGAATGTATTTAAAGGATGGACGACATATATACAGACTCTCAGGTGAAATTAAACGAAGTTCTGCGAGTAACCAAAACAGACTTTTCTGATCTATGTTGTTGCCTTGTCATTCAAACTTTCTTCTGAATTTATTGATTTCCTACGTAATATTTGTTAAGGATCGATATATTGACTTTTCCCGCCTGGGAAGGTTCGTCTCAACGCCGCCTTTAATGACATCAATAAATCCGGAATGGACTGTTCACATCTGGAAACAACTTGGCTTATCATGGAAAGGCCAGGCAAAAAATGTGGGAAAAACAAAACAAAACACTAAATGGTAATACTAAATAATTTCCGTCATCAAAACCCGACGTGATCAGCAACATCTTTGGCCGCGGAATTACTATCTCGGAAATAGTCCTATCCTGGCAAAATGGGACATTGCATGACCCCTTTATTTTATGGTCGTAATGCCGATGGCTATTTCTAAGGACAATAAAATATTAAATAAACAATTGATTTCAACGTCATATTTAAATTAATGAAACGCGTCATTTCTTGAAATCGACGCGCCCATCATTAAAAGATTATTTGATAAACATCTCATATATACATGTGTGTTAGTGTGAGTGGGTGTGTTAGTGTGCGATAGTGTGCGTATTTAGTGACCCCCTTCAATGGTTCAGTAAGAACGAAAGATCTTTTGGAAGAAGCCAATTTTAAGGAATTTTTTTGTTTTAGTGAAAACTGTTTTAGGTGTATATTTAAATGTTTAAGTAGAGCTAGATAATAAGCACAAACAAAACAATAAAATCAATGGTATAGATAAATAAAATATATTTAATATACTTTCAATCGTGAAAGTTTGCATGGGTATAAACACGTAGGATGATTTTTTAATATTTCTAAACTTCTACTAGAACTAGGCTGATTCATTCGCTAAGACATCGGACAAAACAGATTCGATATTTTAAGGAACATCAATTATCCACAGGTCTGTGAAATCGTAGTGAACACTATTTAGTTAAGTCATTGATAAAAGTCCATGTTCATTTGTTCCTAGTATATAAAGGAAGTTTAGTGAGAAATATTAGTATTATTTAACATGAAAAAGTTTTATTTTATGATAATAGGAAAAAATGAGTTTTATATATGCATATATATATAATATATATATATATATGTATATGTGTGTGTGTGCGTGTGTGTGTGTGTGTGTCAGCGTGCTTCGTCGGAGTTGAGATATATAACTTATACACTCAGAGAAAGGCGCTTAGTATTGTCATTTGTTTTTATTATTTCATGCAAGTGTATACGCTAAACACCTGCGTAATAACAATTTTTAGAATTTTCATTATTGACACCAATTGTCTCTACATATACAGGGAAATAATTTTATTACATTAAGCCACTAAAATGTGATAAGTAATTCTTCAATCTTCTCTCCTGTGACATCCGAATTATATCCTGAATACGTATGTTTTATTAATCATATGAACTCATACCATTTTCTATTCTTTTTTCATAAGCTTGGATCCTCTTTATTCCAAAATAAACCTTTGCCATTGTTGTCTTTTTTTTCGATGAAAATATTAACTTTCTTTTATTGAATTGTTTACATGTGTAAATATGAGTAAACAAAATACATATTATTAAAGGGAAATATAACCATACATCTTTTTTAGGATTTGCAATGTAAACTACTGGTATATAAACCTGTGCATCACTTTATTGCCAGCCAATGTTTTGTTAATTTGGAAAACACAGAGAAGTAAAATTAGGTACATTTAAAGAGCATACTGAGGTGTCTTATTTCCTTTATTTTTGTGGAATTTGAACAAATATTTTAGAAGTTATGCTATTTTTTTCTGGTAATTTAAATTATGTATCACTTTATTGCAAGTGTCGAAAATTTATATTTTTGATAATACACCCGTATTCTAACTTCCTATTTCTATTTATATGAAATATAGAACATATCCAGTATAAATATTAACCAAAAACAAGAACGAATTTAACATTATTTTGTTAAAGGAAATATTTATTTAGCAATATAGCTCCCATGCAGGAAAATCAATTTGAATAACCTCTTTTCAACTGATGATGTCAATCGGCGGATTTGAGATGATGTGATGCTTTAGGGCTGCTCAATTGGGTTTATATCTGGAGAACAAGATGGCCATGTAATCAAATGTTCTCCGCTAATACCTAATGACTAACGGTAGGATGTTGTAGCCTTAGTTTAGTGGGGAGGCACATTGTCGTGCATAAAAATCAATTTGCACATCAATGGAAGGTCATCAAGCCATAGTGAAAAAATGCTGATTTAAAAATAAAATATAAAATTGGCTTGTAAGTTTTACATCTTCTAGAACTCGGAATGGTCCAATTAGTTCATTGCAGATTGTTCCAGCCCAAAATATGACACCTCCACATCCCTGTTGACACGAAATCGATAAAGGGTAGGGAATCCAAGGGAACTCTAAACTTTGACTAACCTATCTTGTTCATTAAGGATTGCTCATCGGTTTAAAGAACATTTTCTAAGCTGGTTTTCATGTATTTCGAAGTCCACGGTAAACGTTTTCCCTGATGAGTTTGTTTTAAAACAGGTCTTGCAATGGGCTTAATTCTTCTTGCGATTTCGTTTTAAACATTGCAGAATATCTTTCTGGTCAAGGAAGGTATTCCAGCCTTGGCAAACAAATCAGTACTGTTGCTGTCCGGCTGTTTTAAAAGTTGACGGGAATGTTTCTAACACCACGAGCAGAAACTGACTTTCTTGTGTGTTTCTCCTTCCTTGGTCTGATGTTTAGATTTTCAAAGAATAGAGACAATGTTCTTCGATCTCTTAAAACCTTCTTGAATATCTACGAGAGGTAAACCTGCAATGACTGAAACAACACGTTTCTCTTCACTAACTGTCAATCGACCTTTCGAGACATTTTGGGAGACATGAAATAAAGTGATACACACTTTAAATTACGAAAAATAGAAAAATTAGTATGATTTTCAAAATATTTGTTCAAATCCCACAAAACTCAGGGAAATAAGCCACCTTGATACGCTTCCCCAGTGTACTAAATTTAACTTCTCTATAACAATTAAAAAATTAAGAAAATATTGACCCGTAATAATGCTATACACACGGTTTATACACACATACATGCACACGCACACACACACAGATATATATATATATATATGTTGTTTTAAGATTTAAGTAAGATATTGTCTAAGATTTATATATATAATATATATATATACATATATTAGTATTAGAAAATATCTAATCTCAATCTTAGAAATGTTCAAGCATTACAATTTTTATACCTATCTATGCAGCAACAAAATAGTGTAGCGGTAAGAAGCGCTGACTCTCGCCGAGAGGGTCGAGTTTGAATCCTGTCTTGCAGTACTTACTAATCTAGCCGCACTTATGAGATGTGATGCAGCGAAAAACTACTGTATGTGTATGACTATATATATATATATATATATATATATATATTTTTATTTATTTATTTATGTATATATTACTAGGAGGTTACTGCTTATCCTGAGTCAAAGGCCATTCAAGATAAGCGGTAAAGTGTTCCAGTTGGCCTGTAAGAATGTGTGACAATCTGGAATGGAATTCGACAGACTTAATTAAAATGCCAGCTCAGCAAAAACCTGCTTACGTTGAATTTGAAAATGGTCATATCATAGTCAGCTGGGAAGTATAAATAAGAGAGTTTGGTCATGGAATTTTCGTTTACTGTTTGGCATAAATAGCGCTAAGGGGACGTGTTGACAGTCCTGTTTGCTAGACGCGTGTTTATGTTTAATGTTTTATATGGGGGGGCCATCAATTGGAGCTAATCGTGTACCTTCCATGAAAATAACGATAGAAAAGATATAGATATGTAATGTTTCTCTGTAAGAGAACGTAGGGGAAGAAAAAATATCACCAACTATATTTCGAAGTCGATTTTGCATCCTTTCAAGGTAGAAAATGTTGCTTTGCTGCTTCTTCTTTGGATGTGGCAACAATATTTAATCTTAGGGGGTATTTAGCTCTTATACAAGGAAGAAAATCACGTTCATAGTCAGAATCTTTCTAGAACCGTAGATTCATCACATAATTTTCCAGTAGTTTTTGG
Source organism: Euprymna scolopes (assembly GCF_053919585.1). NCBI lineage: Eukaryota > Metazoa > Mollusca > Cephalopoda > Sepiida > Sepiolidae > Euprymna > Euprymna scolopes. The sequence goes on along the minus strand of NC_136506.1, from coordinate 5,817,310 downwards.
CAATAGATTTGATGTCAATCTTTGTTTCAGATTAAGAGTGAAGGTCAGTATTAGAAGCTTGTCACATCATAGTGCTTCACTGAGAGTAGTTCCTTGCAATAGCGTTCAAGTGGGGATCAGAGCGTTTGTGATAAAAAGATTAAACTTGGCTTCTGATTCATTACAAATATCCAATTAGCTTTTGATCATTGCAAAACGTGTCATGGTCAGCATTAGAAGTGTTTTCGTAGATTGATGCGTCATCTGAGAAATGGTATTTGTCAGATTATTGATGAGGATCAGCAAGGTAGTCGGGTTCTTGCTAGATCAATGAGTTAATACCATCAGCCACCGTTAATTGATAAACTGAACCAGTGTGACATGGCAGGGTGGAAATCATATCGTAGTTTGTTTTTGTTTGAGTGATTAAAAGCTTCTCTATTTAAAACTGATTTTAACAATTAACTCAAAACATGAGAAAATTGTTGCATACCCAACAATGTCGAAGACCAGCAGTATTCGTAAATAGTGAGCAGACTTACAAAGTTTTTCATTTTGTCTTTTAAGTAAACGTTTAACGAGTTTTGCACGGATGGCAGCAAGTTCTCGCTGCAGTTTTTTAAGCACGATGGTTGGAAAGTTTTTAATGCCTGTTTCCTTGCTGGCAACAAGTTTCTTGATGAGTTTAGCAACCTCCCGAACAGATATATTAATATTTTTAAGAGGAAATCCAAGAGGTATGGGCTTTAGATTGCAAGGCGTAGAGTTTGACACAGAGTTCTTAGCAAAGCGGTTGACTTTTATCATTGATAATGATGGATACATTGAACACGATATTCAAGAAAACTCATAGCAACTAAGCCTCTACTCAGCTACTTTAGACTTAGTGAACTGAGCATATTACTGCCTATCGGACTAGAAAATTACCCCCACTCCAAAGTACACTGTACCTCTACACAGTTTCTATTCGAACTATTGATGCAACTGGACTGTTGTGTTTAGCATTTTTATCTCCCTATTGAGCAGGTTTAAATAAGAGTCTCAAATTATATAGGCCACACACTGTCAATTAAGCTCCAACTGACCGCAATGTTCCCTTCACCTTTTTAACAACTATATTAATGAAATAATCTCATTGCATATTTGCACAGACGACGTACATATCCCCGATTACCATTTTAAATACAAAATCACACCGCTTCACTGTAGAGCCCCCTAGATGCCAAAAAGCTTTCTACTCTAATGGTTTTCTCCCCTCGAACTGTTCGACTATTGATTTCCCCCGGTTTGCTATAGATGTATGATATTTCTTATAGCTACCATATATATGAATGTATTGTAAACAGAAACCCATACTAAAAGTACACTCGTAATCTACTATAAAACATTTAGGACGAATAACCTAGTAGTAATGAACAATACTTCTCCAATCCTTAAAACACTAGAAAAATTACAATGCCACCGACAGGTTTAAATGCCTTATGGATGAGTGTAATTCCTACAATAAACCAAGAACCAATAGTTCCGGAACTTACACAACTACAACGGTATTCAAATGATTAACTTTGTATAAGGTCGACTCTAGTGCAATCTTTTATCTAAAAAATAAACATAACTTTCTCCCTTACGAAGTTAATAAAAATGTAGCCTCCAAAACAGAGATAACACGCCAAAGCAATGAAAAATCTAAAACAATGAAAAATGCTAGAAGCCAATATAGATGCTTTTTACTATCTCAGCAAAGAATGCACGAACACAAGCGGTAGTGACATAATTGAACTGTAAAAAACATACCGAATTTTAACATGAAAATTAAATATTTGGAGCTTAGAATGCAACTATACTGTTATTTCTTTATACATGCTCTGGTGTTATAAATAACATACATTAAGTTTCGAAACAAAAAGAATTGTGAAATATAATTTTTAAAAACCTGTTTTCAAAAAAAAAAACGCACACACACTCAAACCCAATCACGCAACACACACATACACACATACACACATACACACACACACACACATATATATATATATATATATTGTGGTTTGAAAAACATTATATATATATATATATATATGTAATACAAATTACAATTAAATTTACCAAAATGATCTAATAAATTAAAGTATATTATAAATATTAAAGAATTAATATTTATAAAGTTATCTCAGCCAGATGTAAAAGCTCAATGAAACCAAATAGGCAAAAAGAGCTTATAATACGAGAAAACAGTTAATAAAACATGTTAAAAACACTTTGAAACGAGTTAAAAACATATTTAATCTGAAAACGAAAACACTAGATAAGTGGATAGTCCTTAATCCGCGGAGTTTCGAAGAAATACTTTCCTTCTCATCAGAGGATAGGAATTAGCAAAATGCGGGATCGGATTTTGCATGCAAAAGTATTTGATGAAACAACAAGTAAGTCAAAGATCTTACTTGAAAACAAAAAAAGTATAGCAGAGGGAATATGGTGAAGAAAAAGGTGATTACACATGAATGGATAGTCTGGTGGAAGATAAATAATCCAGTGACGGTAAAATCAAAATCCCGCATTTTGCTAATTCCTACTCTCTGACGAGAAGGAAAGTACTTCTTCGAAATTCCGCGGATTAAGGACTATCCACTTATCTAGTGTTTCCTTTTCGGATTAATTATGTTTTTCACTCATTTCAAAGTGTTTTTTACATGTTTTATTAACTGTTTGCTCACACACACACACACACACTTCCATTTCAGGTCATGGGTACACACACAAACATATATATATATATATATATATATATATATATATATATATATATATATATAAGGTAATAGCGTTCGACTGTGTGTGCGTCTGTGTGTACAACTCTCTTCCACTGGACCATTACTTTCGATTACGACGATATTGTCCCAGTGACTACTTATATATATATATATATATATATATATATATATATATATATATATATGTATATATATATATATATGCATATGTATGCATATAAGATTTGTTGTTGACGTTGGTGTTATTTTAATTTTTTTAGGTATATTTTGATGCATGTAAATAAATGAACATATATACAGATATATATGTATGCATATATATATATATATATATATATATATATAACGAGAGAACATTACTCATTTCTCTACTAATTACTTACATTATACGAATGTTTAATACATTAAAAGATGGAAATACTTTCTTCTCTGTCCGCCATTCATTCGCAACGTTAATATATATTTCATCAATTGCATAACAGAACAAGAAAAAAAAAGTTATAAATCCAAAGCTTTTACTGCTGAAAGTCTGTTTTGATGCGTTTTCAAATATAATTGAAATTTATGGACTTTTCCAAAATTTAATAAATAAAATATGCATACATTGAAATAGTCCTTCTCCAATTTAAACTTCCTGTTAATTAGTTAAGATTCTGCATAACTATCCATGTTATTTTGGTACACCTGTAAGCACGTGCTACATATTATTTCCATCAGTCGCTTTCATTCAGTATACACATAGAAGTGTGTTTGTGTGCATGTGTGTGTGTGTGTGTGTGTGTGTGTGTGTGTGTGTGATGCCGCCAATAAGTATCCACACTTTTTTCGTATGGGCTATTTTATTTATGAACTCTAGTCTCTTTCGAAGTAATCTCCTCTGGCCGCAATGATCTTGTACTGTTCCAACCACTTCTAAATGTTTCCATGGAAGTTGTCGTGTTTGCGTATCAATGGCATCCTTCACAGCGTCTCGATCTCCTAAATTTTCCCATCTTCGAGAGCTTGCATCAATTGATATGGGTGGCTCTCGTCTAGGGAAAGCTCCATGTTTTGATAAGCTTCTGGGCTTGACTTTACCCATGACCTGAAATGGAATATGTACATCAACTCAGTTGCCAAGATCGCTGGAAAAATGGTAGGATCCTTCTACCGCTCCAGAAAATATCTCACCCCCGATGCAATTCTCTATCTGTATAAAAGCCAAGTACGTCCAAGGATAGAGTACTGCTGGCACACCTTGGCAGGAGCTGCTAAAAACCAGCCTACCCTGCTTTGACAGAGTACAAAATTGGCTTCGTGGCCTATTGGGTGCTCCCATTCTCTTCCCTGCAACCTCTCTCCCACAGGAGAGACGTTACGAGCCTATCTTTTATCGTTAATACCATGGCAGGTGCTCGTCTGAGCTCCAACCTCTGGTCCCCCCTCGCCAATCTTTCACGACAAACACCCGTCTAGCTAAAACCAATGTCAAACATTTTCCCCACTCCTTATCTGTGACAAAATCAAAACTTACATTCCATGAACAAAGCTTATTTCTTAGAAGTGCACGCTTGTGGAACTCTGTTCCCAACCTGACTACAGCCTGGATGTCTTCAAGTCCAATGTAAAAAAAATCCTGATGAACCGCCTTCTTAAGTAAGACTCATTATCAGATCTCCAAACTTACATACTGTACAGACTAGTGGTTTCCAGGCCTTGATAGGTGGTGACTACCTTGTAAAAAAACAAAAAAAAAAACCCATTAAAATTGTAATATTAAAATATTCTTTTAAGGAATATTTTGGGTGATCTAAATACAACATATAATTTTTTAAAGATCTTCTGGAATGTTCCAAGTTGTGATGTTCCATTTGAAGCGTTTCCGGAACTTTTCATCCATCAAAACTATATAAGATCGCTGATATCGTCAACTCCTGACTTAATCAATTTAGTGAGTCAGATGTGGTCGTTATCCAACTCAAGGTTGTCAGAGACTCACTAGATTAACTTCGGCCAATATATCCTGGGATACAAATCTGGTCGAAAGAAATTTTATAAAAGGAAGAAATTACAAACAATCTCAAAGAAAAGCTGGAAATTTTAATCATAAATATTTTCTGACCTTCTCTCTTACTACACATTGTTATTAATTCTTAATAACTCGATCTTTCAGTGTAAACATAGACTGAATTATGAACTTGCTATATATATATATATATATATATATATATATATATATATATATATATTAACTATTGTCGATTAATATTCACTGTTTCCTTTTGCCTTCTTTTGCTCAGACATATCGGTTACTGCAATTATACACCGCCTTTGCTCACTATCCACCCTCTTTGGCGTGCCTGTCTATATATATTCGGACCGAGGGGCTTCTGTCATGTCGGAACAGCTACGACAATTTCTACAGGAAAGAAGAGTAGCTATAAGCCGGACAACTCCCTACAACCCTAAGGGTAACCGCCAAATGCGAAAGATATAACGGCATTGAAAGTTCAATGCCGTTATATAACGGCATTATTTTAAAGACAGTTCAATTGGCTACATCACATAACGTTCCATTGATTAAACTTTTCACGACAGAATTCTGCGGGAGATCCGCTTTCATCTTGGCTCTCCTGACCCAGTAATGTGTTCCTTAAACACCATGCACGTTACACCAAGAACGATCCTTTGGTGAACGAGGTAGATCTCGTAGGGGTGAACCCCCAGTATGCTCTAGTACGGCATACAGAAGCAGAGTCTCTCAGTAATGTCTCTCAGGGACCTTGCAACTGTCAGAAATGTACCAGGATTGTGAACAGCCCCTGAGCAGATACCAACTCCCCCTGGCATTGAAGATGACTCCGGAAAATCATGACACTGAAATTGTTCCCGACACGTCGTCTAATGATACTGCCCATGAACTCCATCATACACTTTGGATTGGCCAACACCTGAATCCCTGACAGATAAAGGACTGGCATAGAAAAGCAAAAAAAATAATAAGTGCTCATCCAGAGACTGACTCTGACGCGGAACGGCCTGCTGCTCTGAGAACATTTCGGAGCGAATAATTTCGTTCGCACAGACAGGCTCGCACTGAAAAGCCTTCCCGTATACTTCGACCACGCATCATGGCCTGCCGAGGTGGCCACCGTTAGCTCGTAGGGGGCCTGGACATTTAAGGAACTTTCTTACCTATCAGTAGAAAATTTGGTGGGACAGAATGTTGTGAATATGGATTATCTCCTCTTTGATAATCCAAGCCATAAAAGCTGTACATTTCCGCTTGTCAAGTAGACGAGTAGTAAGATTCTTAATTGAATAAAATATTGCTTGTCCTGTTTTCTTACGCAATGCTCTTCCGATCTCGTACCAAAAAATATTACAAACGGCGTACACGATTGTTATGTTGTTTTTTTAAAATACTTTTTAAAAACTTTCCATCTTTAACTAGTAAGTATTTACTTATTTTGACAATGTTTATTGTATCGTTGTTTTATTGATTACGTCATCCTAATTTAATTTTGGTATTTATATCGTTGAAGGATCGTGCTCTGTTATATAATGTTTTGGTAAAATGCAACTTTTTGCGGTAAATGTCATTAATTATATTTTTAAGTGAAACGCTAGCGTAATTAAAACGGTTCTCTAAATAATAAATAGGCTTTGACAACAGAATATGGTTTAACTTCTTTTGACTCTCAAGTATATATCTTACACAGTAAGACACAGTCAATCAACCGAGAACCACATAAGTCTGTATAAAAAATATAAGATATTAACGGATATATACTCAAGAGTAAAAACAATAAAAAGAATATGCTGTTGTAACAGCCCTAATAATAAAGTAAGAATTGAAATTTATTTGACTTACCGGGAGTGGGTCGGAGGGAAGAAAAGACATTGAACTGCTGTTTGCCGTTACTGAGAAACTGGGGGTCTATTTCCTACTGAGTTAAATAGACATTCTTATCTCGTTGGAAATCACGTTGGAATTCTCGCCACTGAGAGTTAGTATGTATAAAGGAGTTGTCTCACTACGGATTAGTTATTAGTTAAGAAGCTAGTTACTTAGCTTGCTTGTCGTCTCAGACTGATTACCTCGTTACTGTTGTTCGGTAAACGTTACCTGTTATTTGTTTCCTTTACAACTTTACAAGGAAAGAAAAGACTGCTTGTAAGCAACGTTACCATTTCGTTGCAAGCCCTTACTGCCGTTTCTTACACCCCTCTCTTCTTGTTGGTGAAATAATCCCGACAATAACATTATTATTTCAGCACAGTTTGTAAACTGTAGATTTACTAAAAGTTATTTCATCTAAAAAAAAAAGTAAAACGCCCCATCATATATCTGTAAATGGAGCTGCATATGTATATTATCTTTATTACGAAAAATGGATTGGCTGACTTTATTTGCATATCTATGAAGCATGCGTTACTACTGTAATATTTGAGTTGAAATCAAAGTGTTCTGCAATTTAGGGATTGTATTGATATAATAACATTACTCTTTAGAAACACATTCTTAACCTGTTATCTATTCTGCATTCCATTTAACAATTGAATTTAAAATAAATCGAATTTAATTTGCAAATCGAATACCAAATAGCACGTGAACTTGAATAGTAAAACAAAAATATAACGTTCCATCATTTATATACGAATCCTAATGCGTTGGCATATTTGGTGCTTCTGCAGTTTATGAACCGTGTTATATTTTTGATAAGATTTTAATGTAAAATCCAATGTTTATCATTTGTGTATGGAATAGTTATGTGAACAACACAATAGATAATATATTAAGAATGGGTTTTATAATAAATATAATACAATAATAACAGCACAGTCCGTAAACTGAAAATGTAATTTTGTAAAAAAAAGTAAAATCGCCTCCTAATATCTCCCTAAATACAAATATATAAGCCGTATTACTGCAGCTTACCTTGAAATAACTTTATTATTTTGCCGTACTTTCACCTAACAATTTAATAGAGCAAAGATATCGTTTGCTTATGTAACATAAGCAAAACAACTAGTATCAAGAACCTACATGATTCAATTTCCATTTATATTTTCCAATGTTTATTTATAAAAATCACCAAGTTTTTTCTATCTGCATTCGATGTATTTTCGTTTTTCTGTTAGAATCGTTGTCTTGAAAACTTGTACAAATATTTTATTTCATTAAATGAAAAAACATATTTACTATTTACATCTTTTTACACGTAAATAAAATTATATTTAACGTCATTTTCTTTATCTCATAAGTTGATTATAAACTATTTTTCTCTAAATGTTTTTTACGATAAAATAACAGAGAACTCTTGGAGACAATAGATTTACGATATGCGGAAACAACAGTATCTGCTTAACATTCTCATATGGTTACTGACATTATATACTAATGTGTATATCATTCACCAAATATATATTGGGCCTAAGCACAATACTAAATCGACTACAAAAACTGTTAGACAAGAATTTTGCACACAGCTCAGACTTTGTGTTTTGGACCAAACATTGTTCAACCATATGCAACTGCTGAGAGTGTTGTTCGAGATAAACACTTGCGGTGCTACAAATTAAGGAACAGCTACAACCAATGAGAAAATTCTTAGGCAGAAGTTAAACTCGCCTTATAAACAACACAAACCAGTCCATCGATTTGCTCAACTTCACATGCAACCCCTGAGCGATGTTGCATGGGGTTTATAGATAAAAGCTTGCAATGCTAAAAATTATGAATGGATTGAGCCGGCTTCTCCCACAGAACATACAGCGTCTCATGTGAACACAGGCCACCCACGACGGTTCAAGCCGCTCAAGATAGTGATACGCAGCAAGTCCCGAGACAAGCGGCGAACACCTCTGACCTACTAACCGATGTAACGAAGCGGTGCGCTCTCTTGGAAACATATCCTGTATATCCGTGTGCGAGAAAATCAGTAGCAATCATAGGATAGCTTGCTAGCGAAAATATAAGCAGCAGTAACAGGCGTTAAAGCACACTTGCAAATTGGCAAGTGTGCTCGCGCTGACGTCACAGGAAGAAGGAGAGAAAAAGTGAGAGCACGTAGCTTGGCAAGAGAAATAATGTGCGCTATCGGGAAGATGATTTCTAAGTTTGGGGCGTGAAAGCGCTAGCTAAAGCCGGCGTTAATTGGCGTGGACAGATACTTTTTAAAAGCACTAAGTTGTAAAACACATGTATATACGAAAAGTCTTTTGAAAGAAAATGAAATGCGTTGTTTTAGAAGAAACATGAATAAACGCATTTCATTTGCACTTTTCCAAAATGCCGAAAATTTTGATTTCTTCCCGTTTTTATTCTTTAGTCTTTTCCGATGGTACCATACAACGTGTGGGTTCAATCGTTAAAAGTAATGGCAACGTAACACCGAGGATAGTTTCGCCAGCCAATTTGTTCAGTTCAAAATAACTATGATTAACAAAAATTATTCTACTATGAACATTTTTTCATTCAGGTGTATAAGCGCCGCATGGGACTGACCATGTTTGGAACACGCAGATAACTAACGCAGAGTTTATAATAATGCATCAATGATAGCTAATGAAGTTTAACTTAAAAAATATAGTTGCTGATAATAGCATGTTTTTATTCTGCATAAGTTCTTGTCTGGTGTTCGTCCTTCGAAGTCGACATAACATCAGTGAGTAGAAGTATTGTTTTTGTGCTTCCGGAGATGACTTGTAAGCCCGATCCGGGCATGGAAGGCTCTCCCACAAGTTGGAAAGTGGTGATCAGGTGTTGTGGGAAAATAGATTGTTGCTCTGGCTTTGCGGGTTGCACGCGTCTGTTCTGCTTTGATCGTTCTCTTTTCAGCTGTTTCAGTTCCTTTGTTGATGAAGTGATGCAGTGAGGTCTGTCTAGTGCAAGCGATTCCCAGGACTCGGTACTGATGTTGAAGTCTTTGAGTGAGACTGAAGTTGTCCTTAAAGCGTTTTCTTGGTGCTCCGACTGAACGCTTGTCTTGGCATATCTCGCCATAGAGGAGTTGCTTTGGGAATCTTTCATCTGGCATGCGGGAGTCGTGACCTTCCAATCTCAGTTAGGTCTTTCGAATGGTAGTAGTTATGCTGGAAAGATTTGCACTTTTCAGGGCCTCTGTATCAGGGACTTGTACTTGTCATCTGATATGGAAGAGATTTCGGAAGCATCTCAGGTGGGAGTGGTTCAACGTTTTTTCATGCCTTCTGTAGGTAGTCCAGGTTTCTGAGCCATAGAGTAATGTGTTGAGGACAGCTGCTCGGTAAACCTTCAGTTTGGTGTCAATGCTGTTTCCTCTCCTTTCCCAGACATTGCTTCTGAGTCTGCCGAATGCGCTATTGATTTGGCGATTCTGTTGATGATTTCCAGATTGATTGTGGCTGTTCGAGATATAGTGCTGCCCAGATAGGTGAAGGTCTTAACCGCTTGAAGGTTCTGTCCCTTGACTGAGATACTTGGCTCATGATACAGATTTCTGGGGGCTTGTTGGAATATCGGTCTTCTTGCTGCTAATTGTGAGGCCGAAGTTGTCACAGGCTGCGGAGAATTTGTTCCTCTGGTCTTGCATTTCTCGCTCGTTGGTGGCATTGAGGACACTTTCATCAGCAAAAAGAAAGTCACTCAGCACTGCTTCCCTCACCTTTGTCAAAGCCTGAAGTCTCCTTCGGTTAAACAGATTTCCATATGTTCTGAATTTAATATTGATGCCTGGTGACTGGTCGCTGAAAGCGTCAAATAGCGTTGCAGAAAACATCAAGCTGAATAGTGAAGGGACAAGAACACAGCCCTGTTTAACTTCATTTGTTACCGGAAAAGCCTTCACTGTCATCAAGGACGCGCCCCATCATGCCTTCATGGAATTGACGAACTACTGTGATGAAAGTATTTGGGCAACAGAATTTCTTCATTATTGACCACAGACCATCCCGACTGACTGTGTCAAATGCCTTGGTAAAATCGATAAATATTGTGTAAAGGTCTCGATGCTGTTCGATTCAATTCTCTTGAAGCTGACGTGCGGCAAAGATCATGTCAGTGGTCCGCCAACCGGCTAGGAGACCACTTTACTCTCTGGCAGGAGTCTCTGTTCCAGGTGACCAAGTAAGCGGTTGAAGAGGATGCGAGCCAAGATCATTCCTGCTATGGACAGGAGAGATACCTCGGTTGGTGATTTCTTTTTCGCTTATAGATGTGAACGATTGTGGCGTCTTTAAACTCTTGTGGTAGTTGTCCGTTCCTCCACATGATCTTATACAAGCAGGTAAGCTGCTCCAGCAAGACTGCACTACTGGACTTGTAAACCTCAGCTGGGATGGCATCTTGACCTGGAGCTTTTCCACTGATTGGTTGCTGAATGGCTTTGTTAACCTCTTCGATTGATGGGGGGGTGTCGAGCTGTTTAGTGCTGGAGACTTGGAGGAGACGTTCAATTGCTATATCATTCATGGCTCCAGGGCTATTGAGCACTTTTTGAAATGGTCAGGCCATCTGCTGAGGATCTCCTTCTTTCCCGTGAGTAGACTTGAGCCATTCGCACTAAGCAGAGGAGAGGATCACGAAGACTGTGGTCCGTAAACCGCACTTAGTGCATCGTACAAATTCTTTGCATCGTGTTTGTCTGCGTAGCCTTTAATTTCATCTGCCTTGGCACTGAGCCAAGAATCCTGCATTAAACGCAGCTTGGATTGGACTTCGTTGCGCATGTTAGAGAAGGCAGTTTTCTTCGCCACACAAGCTGGGTCATTTTGATGCGCTCTTAGCATGCATTATTTTTCCAGCAACAAGTTGTGGATCTCAGGACTATTTTCGTCAAACCAGTCCTGGTTGTGTTTGGTGGCAGGACCTAGAACGTCCAGAACAGCAGAATGAAGAGAATCTCTGAAGGATGTCCAGCTCTCTTCAACGCTGTTGTGATTGAGATTGAAGTTAGCATGTTTATTATATATGCTGGTATGGAATTACTCTGCTGTTTTAGGACATTTCAATTTGGCTGTATTGAGCCTCTTTGCTGTATTTTTTTTTACCCTGAGGCATTCTCTTTGGCTGAATGAAGAAGTTCAATTTGAAGATAATGAGGCATTGGTCGGTCCCATAATCAGCCACGCACATGGCTTTGGTCAGTCTCACGTCCTTCTTGTCCTTGATTCTGGTAATGGCATTGTCGATTTGATGCCATGCCGAGTAGGTGGATTCATCTATGTGGTTTTATTGCGATTTGGAAGGCGGGACATAGTGCTTGTGAGGTTGAGATCATGTGACGTACAGGTTCTAAGGAGGAAAAGTCCGTTGCTATTGCATTTGCCTACTCCATGCTCTCCAATGATGATGTGCCAGGCTTGATGATCTCTACCGACACGTGCTTGAAGTCGCCAAGAATTACAAGCTTCTCCAACAGAGGGACTGAGGAAATGAGAGAGCCCAGCTCTCCATAAAACTTGTCTTTGACCTCATCAGGGTTAGTCATCGTTGGTGCATAGGCGCTGACCAGCGTAACGCTGGTGTTGCGTCCAAGAGGTAACTGCATTTTCATTAGTCTGTCCTTGATATCTTCAGGATTGCTTTATAATTTTGGTACGTGAGTTGTTTTGATAGCATAAGTACCTAACTTAAAAAATATATAGATGCCTTTGCCAACAATTTTACTCGAATCAACGATGAACCATGCTGAATAACGTTGTCTGCTTATTGTTTTAAAATGCAGATATCTTTATATTTAAAAAAAGCGCAGCCAATAATAAAAAAAAAGTTGTATTTTATTTTGTGAGGCAATGACTTGCAAGATTTTGCGCATTCTACATTCTAATAGAACAGGGTCTGTGCATTTTAAAATACGAGAGGCGCTCCAAAACATTGTTTTTTCCTATATTTATATCAACCTAACACACCAGAGAAGATTGCAAATTGCATAAAGATGACTAAACTCGTGCATCGATATACTGAACATTTCATCTCTTTGTTGTAGGTCTTTACGATGCGAAACTCTACAAAGCAACCACTTTCATTGGCATACGTAAGAAGCAGAGATGCGTCATTTTATTCCAAGTCAAAATGAAAGAAAATGGTGATATCCATGTAGAAAAATAAAGTCTGTAACACAAAACGTTGCTCGTTTAATTGTATCACTCTTGTCCTCTTCATTCTTCAACTTTTGGGAAAAACAGAATCTATTTTTAGAGCGACACTTGTTTTACAAAGCTCGCTCCGGATGCCTATACAGAGCCGTCGTTCATCGTGGGCAAAATTGCATTGAGAATGGTGGTATGTAAAAAAAATAATCTGGAGCATAGCTTGTTTTATTTGCAGTACTCGCGCTTTTGTTTTTTAAACATTGTAAGTAAAATAATATGCTTAACTTTTGGAACAACGCTCGTCACACAAAATATGCCTGACAAAAGGAGAACGCAGATCTATTTCCATGCAAATATGTTTTTTTCCTTTTTGTTTTCTAGATTGTGTAAAGGAGGACGTCAGAACCTTCCTGCTAAACATAACGTTTTCATTTTCTCTGATTGTGATATACAAGCGAATGTGGACCGCTTGTGAATTTAATATTCCCATGACATCCGTCTGTTGGAGGAAGCAGGGTCAACGCGCATAGACTGAACGCAGCTTTACTGTGGAATATGGTGCAAGCCTGTCTTAAATATGTTAACCTATTTACATACGTGTCGTCATGTAAGTATCCAGAACCCAACAAATTGAAGCAGACTACGTCGCAAAACTAGGAAGCCGTCTTTACTCGACTAACTTTTCCCCATTGTAACAACGACATTTATTTCCTTGTTATTTCCTGAATAAACGTGATAGTCCCTCTCCCCTCTAGCCTCTGCCCCCCCCCCGAACGTCCTTGTCGTCTGTCTGTGTACACGTTCGTTTTATAATTTTCTTTTTCCCTTCCGTGATGTCAATTCACACACGGCTAAGAATTTGTATACGCTCGTCTTGAAAACATTCCGGTTTTCGTCGTTTTCTTTCGTTCTTATTTCTATCAAATGCACAAGGATTGTTTTGTTTTAATTAATTTTTTACGTTCGTGTAACAAGTTTTAATAGTTTGTATCATTTTGTTAGTGCCTAGTCCCAACAATTTCGAAAGAAAATTATAATCAACATGAAAGGATTACGTATAATTTTTAAACTCGCGTTGACCTCGTCTTAGTCTTGGTGTACAATGGATTGCCTTAATGAGAGATGCGGATATAATTATAAAACAAAGGTTATGAAATCCATAACCACACCGGATATCGGCACTGCTTCATTTCAGGGGCAAAGAACCGGAGAAGTTCAGGACTACTCGGAACAATATAGATAAGCGAGAAGAACACACGGCACCTGATATTCATAAATAGTCCCCAATTTTAGTACTGACTATGCTCAACGTTGCTTAACTTTGATAGAACTGGTATATCAATGATGTATACAAACTTGTAATAGAGCAATACTATTAGTACAAAATTATAAAAATAGCATTACACAAACTTAAATGTGAATGATAACATGCTAACACTAAAAGCTTCGATAGCCTCCCCCCCCTTACTGTAAATAAGGTTAATCGTAATTCTCTTATTTTTCTTTAGGTCATTAGATTAAAAATCAGAATCAAAACGAATTTACTACACTTTCCAGAGAGCTTCGTCACAATATCAAGACCAATATTTCTATCCATGGAAATGTGTTTCGTCGTGAAAACACATGCACGTATTAGCAGATTATACGTGTATTGTTGCTAAAGAAATCCCCACAGTTGTACTAGGAAAATAAGTTTAGTCTTTCTCGGCATACAGAGTATGGTATTCCTAAATATTCTCTCATCAGGTACTGACTAGACAAAGTGTTGTCTACCTTCGGAGATAAAGGGAAACTAAGTGTCAGCGTGATTATAACATACCCATAACATCTAGCGGGATCCATACAAATTCCACAATGACATTTTTCATCCGTAGCATAATATTACCGCGCTGAAAAGTGTTTTACATTGTCATTGTAGCATCTTTCAATGAAGCAAATACTACACATCGATTTTAGATCGAAGAAATGTTCGAATTTGAGAACTAACACTAAGTGACATAGATGACTTTAAAAACATTTTTGCACTGAACTTCTTGTAGTCTACAAAAGCCATCTTGTAAACAAGTGAAATTGTCTTACCGTATTCTTACATAAATAAATGAGATTCGGACAGATATTTTTTTTATCCCCCGCCCTAAAAATCAAGAGAGATCCGGTCCCTGTTTATTTTGCGGTGGGACATTAATTCTTTGCAATTCTAGGAGGTTCAGTCTCCCAAGCTTTTCCTCATCTCATTGAGAAAGACTTATTTTATTGCTGAGTACCTGAGACACCCTTACCGGATAATTCCGACCGTGCTGCCCAGCCACATTTTACAGGTCAGAGCGCTCTTAATCGGGAGCGCTGAGTTTTCAATTCAAACTCTGGTGTCTACGAGCTTGGAATGTGAGAGAACAAAACTACATTTGTAAGGAAAAATGCAAAGTTATTGGCATACTTACATGATTCTTTCTAGATATTAGTGCAAATACCTTTACTGATTTGCATGGCTATATCCTTCTCCAGGGCTATACTATTTTGCAAAATTCTTTCGATATCTTTCATCCAACAGTGCTTGTATCATAAAATTGTAGCCCACATTACACTAGTCAAACTCATTATCGCTTAACCTGAATGATCGTATGAAAATTAACGTGCCAATGTTATTCTTAATAATAATTTCAAATTAATTAACTGATTTAATTCTATGATCCTTCCAACAGGTAGAAAAAATAGCGAAGCATATTCTTTTCTAGATAAATAAGGGTAGTTTATATATATATATATATATATATATATATATATATATATATATATATATATATATATATAAAGCTGAATGTCTGTGTGTGTACGCGCGCGTGTGTGCGTTTCTTGTCACGAATAGGATCCTATAATGTTGACTATTTTAAAATACTGATTACATATAATGATAGAAGATGTATCGAGACACAGAAATGGGTATGTTTGCTCTGGCAGAACAGTGATTCATTAAAATTGTGGGGTCTGCGTTCGCGGCTGGTCAACAAAGTATGGAAATAAAAAATTAAAAAATTAAAAAAAAGTTTACAAGTGTTTTTGATATAGATGTACATAAGAATACTTTGATAAGTTTATTTTAACTTAAATAGGGATGATATAATGGAAATAGACACAAATTTTAATAAAGACTTTTCCTATCTATCTGTGTAAGTATACTTTGATAATTATGTTTATGTTTGAAGAAATAGGGCATAATAACATTATGAGGTGTTCATTCACACCTGACCTCCATAGAATGGAAATATGTCACAAAGTTAACAAGGGTTTTTAATATAGATCAACAGAATATTGTGATAACTGTTTCAGTGTGAACAGGTATGGTATGATAAATTATGGGGTTTATATATTTTATTCTGACTTTGATCATATTTTGCGTTGGTAACGTGGCACAAACAATAAGGCCATTGTTTGGGAGAAGCGTTTGAGCTTTCTACACGTAAAAAGATGTACCAGTATTTTCCTGACTTCGTGTGAAAAACAAGTAAAATAAAATCGGTGCAGTTTACATTTCTAAATGTTAATGCATGCCAACTTCGCTCAGATCGACAGAAAGTGACAGTTGGCAAACAAAATAGTAATGTAACTGCGTACATTGTGGTAAATGTCAAACTTGGCTGCTGTCCTCAGAAGTGAGAATCAAAAATAATAGTTTGGCCCCTTTGTTTACTTAGCATATTTGCATCTCTATTTCCTTATCTCCCTTATATCTCTTTCTCTAGGTCTTCTTTGTCTTGAACAGAAAAAAAAAATTATATTAAGACAGTCGAGACTTAGATTCCGTGCAAGCGATTTAATAGGATGCCTGAAGGCTTCGCCGACATTTTTAAACGAAACCTTAAAAAAACATTCGGCACACCAACAGAAATGGTATTACAATCATTTCTGAAGGTTTATATGATAACACCTAATTCTACATACTTTCAAAATTATCTCCAGCAGATTATATATTAAATACGCCAAAAAATGTGTTCATAAGAAAAAAGTCTGGAAATTTATCTAACGTAGCTCATATATATATATATATATATATATATATATATATATATATATATATATATATATATTAATATATTTGATAAAAACATGGGAAATTTTACCGATTTCGATGACCAGAAAAATATTTGAGAGTAGAAAGTTTGTTGATACTCATTCAATTCCAGACAACGTCCGATTTCCCTACTAATATATATATGTATATATATATATATATATATATATATATATATATATATATATATATGTATATATATATGTATATATATAAATACATATATACATATATGTATATATATATATATATATATATATATATATATATATATATACTGTGTACGTGTATTGATACGAATGAACTTAGAAATACTGGTAAACGAATGCGTTTACAGAAACAGTTTGTAAGTCAAT
Organism: Euprymna scolopes; assembly: GCF_053919585.1. Lineage (NCBI taxonomy): Eukaryota > Metazoa > Mollusca > Cephalopoda > Sepiida > Sepiolidae > Euprymna > Euprymna scolopes. The sequence continues at coordinate 5,800,076 of NC_136506.1, read as the reverse complement.
CTGATGACTTACTCTTGAGACTCTGATCTGCATAAGGACATAATATATTCAGTATTATCGTAGTATTGCCATGAGATCGCTGATAACAAACAAACGATTCCTACAGAGAAATGGTAAAAAAATAAATTATTCACTGTGAAGCTGTGTTCTTATTCAAATGCCTCACATTTCTCTCATTTTTCCCCCATCATTCACTGCATTCATGCAAACAACTCGACAAACAGCAAAATCTCGGCAATTTACTGAATAGGTCGTTATATTCCACAACAACTTCTACTCTAATAGACATTTTTTTTCAATCAGACTCTAATAGACTGAACTCCAACCCCGCTCTCTTACTTCCATCGCTGTACTAATATGCACAAATGCAATGTCAACAGACATCCCGCTATTAACTCCATACATACTGTCTTTGTACAAAGTATCTCAAATAGTAATCCTTAAATTTCAAGTGTTTGGATTGAGTAAATTAGACTTTTTAAATACTCTCTATTTTACAGCCATTATCTTTAAAGTTCCATGCTTATATATATATATATATATATATATATATATATATATATATATATATATATATATATTAACTAGCTTGGGTGGCCGGCGTTGCCCAGGTGTTTGGCTCTGTGTGTTGAACAAATAAAAAGAAAAGTGGTAGTAGGCAGGCAGGCTCGACCCCGTACCGTGAAGGAGGAAAGGAACATGAAAAAAGGGGCGTCTTTCCTGTTGCGCCCAACATCACAACCGAAGCTGACATTGGTAAAAATTAATGCTAGTCAATCGAAAAGAGAAGATGATTTTCGAAAATATCGGCTAAAAAAGCGACTCCTACACCTATTAAAACGCCTAGTTGAGTGTTAAGAAATACATGTTTAGCCAATTTTTCGATATTTGCCGTCAGAAGGGTTGTGCTTAAAAACGACACAAATCTCGTAAAAATCCGTTGCCTCTGTCGAAAGTTTAAGGAAGACATACTACATACATACATACATACATACATACATACATACATAGATACATACATACATGCATACATACATGCATACATACATTTAAACAGACAGTTTAGATTTATATTATAGACTAGCGTGGGTGCAAAGCATTGCCGAGGTGTTTGGAGGTGTGTGGTGAGCTAAAAACGAAAAGAAAAAAAATGGTAGAAGACAGGCAGGCTCGAACCCATACGGTGAAAGAGGAAAATATCATGTACAAAAAGTGACGTATTTGCTGTTGCGTCGATCGCGAAACCGGAAGAGAGGAAGGTTTAAAGAAGGCTAGTCAATCGAAAAGAGAAGGGACTTTCAAAAATATCGCCGAAAAAAGGAACACCTCCCTGAATAAGTGTCAAGTTGAATGTGACGGAAATAATGTTTTTAGCAAAATTTTCGATATTTGTCGTTCGAATCGTCGATCTTCAAAACGATGATAATATCGTGAAAATCCGTCACCTCTGTCAAAAGTGTTAGTCATACATACATACAAACATACGTACATACATACGTACATACATGCATACATACATTTAAAGAAGCAGGTGAGATTTATATTATAGATTAGCCTTGATTACCGGAGTGGTGTTGCCGCTTTGATGTGTGTTCAGCAAAAAAAAATATATATGTGGTAATAGGCAGGCAGGTTCGAACCATTCCTGCGAAAGAGGAAAAACGTGAAACAAAAAACGTGATGTCTTGGCCGTTACGTCCATCGCAAAACCGGAAGTGACCGAAGGTTTAAATTAAGTCTAACTCAATCGAAAAGAGGGTTCACTTAAAAAAAAATATCGGCGAAAAAAGCGACCCCTCCCTGTAGAAAAAGGTGCCCAGTTGAGGGTGAACAAATTAATATTGTTAGTCATTTTTCGCTCTTTGTCGTCCAAAGGGTCAAGCTTAAAAACGATGTAAGTTTTGTAAAAATCCGTCGCCTCTGTCAAAAGTCTTAGGCAAATATGATGATTGCAACGTCTTGTCAGACGAGTACCACTCCCTCAGACATTTAAAATCCATTAGCCCAAATGCCCGAGGGAATATCTATACAAATATGATATTACAGAGTCTTAGATTTGTACGACAGCTAAGTCTCTCTCTCGGTTCAATATGTTCAACAACAAGCAAGAGCAAGATAGCCAGCAACAAATTAAACTGCAGACCAGCTTAATGCGGGTAATGGTCTTCCGCTTAATTATTTTTTAAATCAGGAATTTGCTTCTCCTAGAAAGGTTGCCTTCACCACGGCTTACGGGAGCCCTCTCCACCCCAATACACATACACACACACACACAAATATACACGGTGCTAGTTGGCGGTTGACCCAGAAAAAGAGTTCATTCGCCCATTATTTACTACACTGTTGTACGCAGATATGCAAACATACATACATGCATACATTTAAACAGGCACGTAAGATTTAAAATGTAGAAGATGTCATGTGTTCTTCAGAATTGTCTTATTCGTTTATTTTTCCTCTTTATTTATGCTCGTGGGACACATAAATCTATTTGTTGTTTTGATGCCTAGTGATGCTTACGAAAATAGCTTCTTACTAAAACGGTAGGACTATCGATACCACGCTTTTCCGACTGTTTTCTCTTACCTATATATTTTTTATTTTAAAAATTAAGGCTAATAGTCATATGCAATTTTCATGATTATTAGATTTTGTCCTTAGCTCTTTATATCACTGGCTACATTCCTTCTCTGGAGCGATTTTCATTAAAACTGTGTCGCCATAACATAAAAACAAAGCTGAGTGGTGATCAATTTCTAAGTAAACCTTGTATAGCATTTAACACAACTGAAACCATTAATTGTGAAGAACATGTGTAAACCCTTTTAAAACTCGTTTTTTTTTATTGTTGATCACTCAAAGTTGCAATGTAATAAGTTGGTCACTTAAGCTCCGTACGCAGATCATGTAATAATCATCAGATGACTCTCAGCTGTCTTGATATTGAACCTTTATATAAATGAGTATTTTAATTGCATTTCTCGCAGTTAACGGCGGTCGAGAGTTTGCTCTTTGCAAATGGGCGGCGTGGCTGGGTTCAATTCTCCCGACCACATGTAATCGCAACTCCCTGCACTAATGATTCCCGAAATGGTAAACACTAGTGTCTGTAGGTATAAAAATAATTATATTAATAATTATATATACTCTCCTTTGGAGTAATTACGCCCAGTTCGGGGTAATTGCGCCAACTAGCTAAAAGTGCGCTTTTGGCAATCGCGCATATAAAGCACTTTGTAGGGGGCGATTGCCTTCTGATTTAGCGCGATTACCCCAAAGTAGGGTAAGTAATTGTAAGAGAGAAATAGCGACAGCTAAGACAGATTACACTGAAACAACCAGAAAACTCATCGAAGCACAACGATTTCGGGAAAATCTACAACATTGTAGTAAATAATGGGCAGTCAACAATTTTCCCACGATCAAACAATCATGAGGCTGTTTGCACGGTAATATAAAGGACAAACTGCTTGCCCGTCGGTTTGCCTCAAACTCCACATTGGACTCGGAAAACCACTCCCTCCTTTACTTTTCTTTGTGGACAGACGCCACGCTGGATGATCTGAAAATCACCCTTCGCATGGTATCATAAATAGTCAAGTACCCTCAAAATCACGTGGATTCGATCTCATCCCGGCTATTCTATTAAAAATAGTCTAGAGATTGATCTAATTCTCTCCAAACTTTACAATAAATGTTATAACGAATCTTGCTTTCCTGACTGCTGGAAAACGGCTTCTGTTGTACAAGAATTCTGACGAAAGAACTGACCCATTATATTATCGCTCCAGTAACCTACTACCGCTTTTCGCCAAAATATTTCATTCCATAATTAATCAAGCTCTTGTCCATCACCTTACAGCTGCTAAAACCCTGACCGAAAATCAATAGTTAAGCGCGTTTTACAGTAATTATCCTAACTAACGTATATACAGTTCACTGAACAAAGGCTTTTGATATGGGTTCGCACGATGGTCTTATGGTATCACTGGAAGAATACATGATCCTTCTGAAGTAAGAGAAGAATCCCGGTTTTCTTCGAAAATCGTACATCGATACAATATGATATAAATGCGGGAGTAGCTCAAGGGTCTACGCTAGGACCTTTATTATTCCTGATAAAATTGTTTCTGATGGGTATATTTGCTGATTAAACCACTCTCTATAACGGGCACGAGGGGAAATTAATGAACAAATATCTAAGAAAATGGAAGAAATACTAGATAAAGATCTCCGATTTGTAGTGGAATGTGGGCAAAATAGATGGTCACATCAATGCTGCAAAGACTAATCTTGTTTCATTCGATAATTACAAGAAACCTTCTCTACCACAAATGGCAATGACCAAAACACTCTTCATAAAAGTACTTCCTTTAAACTCCTAGATCTAACGTTCACGGGGAACCATGAATTGGAACATATATATTGAGAGCATAGCTGCGAAGAAGATGGGACATCTCTACCGTGCTAGAAAACTACTTACGCCTGAAAGTATCTTGTATCCTTATAAAGCCACTATTCGCCAATGTATGGAGTATCGTTGTCACATTTGGGCCGGTGCAAATGAATACCCCCGAAAAACCCGACAAGCAGCAAAATCCCAGCACTACACAATAAATATTCCTTAATGTAAGAGAGTCTTCTACTCCAATAAAGTCTAACCAGAACTGCTAGACTTTAGTACTCCCTTTCAGTGATTCTGTTTTCCTAATTGTACTGACATGCAGAAGTTCAAGTGTAATGCGAACAGACATATTGCTTTCTTCACAATATACCTGCCACGTCTGTACCCGATTGTACTCCCCTACATCAAAGAGGCGCTGTGGTTTTTGGAGGTGAACATTAAATTAAAAATGTGTTTATATATATATATATATATATATATATATATATATATATATATATATATTATAATATAAAGCTGACCGTGTCTGTGTATTTGTGTGTGTGCGTGTGTCTGGTCACGAATAGGCTCCTATATGGTTGACTATTTTTTAAAAAAACCCTGATTACATATAATGATATAATGATAGAAGATGTACCGAGTATAAGGAATGGGTATGTTTGATCTGGCAGAACGCTGGTTTATAACAAATTGTCGGGCCTGCCTTCGTTCCAGGGCCCCAAAGTATGCAAATAAAAAAAATGAAAAAGAAAACGTTTACAAGGGTTTTCGATATAGATGTACATACGAATACGTTGATACGTATGTTTCAACTTAAACCGGGATGCGATAATAAAATTGTGAGGTCTGCTTTCGCGCCTGTACTCCATGGAAATATAGCACACACTTTAGCTAAGACTTTCCAAATCGATTTTCGGAAGTATACTTTTATAATTATGTTTCAGTTTGAAGAAATATGATATAATAACATTATTGGTTGTTCCTTAGCGCCTGACCTCCATAGAAGAAAAATATGTCACAAAGTTTAAGAATGTTTTTTAAAAGGGATGAGGTTCCACAATAACACCTTAACTTTAATCTTAATTCACGTTATATTTTATTTATATTTTTGCGTTGATTCATATTGTTTCGAATAAATTCACCTCATAAATTCACGTTCTTATTAAAGTGAAATCCCCCCCCCCAAAAAAAAATTCGGAACTTTAGACAATTCTCGATACAAATTTTGCATAACTCTGTTTTTCCTCCTCCACTTGCACGTGGCATTCTTTTGAAAATAAATAAATAATAAAAAATAAGTACGTTACTTATTATCGCGCCAAAAGAAGGAAAAAATCCTGCTCACGTGATTACGTGTCATTTTTAAAACATTTATACGCCCTTTTTATCTTATTCATATATCTGTTTATGCTTTTTTGTCAGTGTATTAGAAGGAATGCAGTTTATTACAATCGTTTCCTCGTTTTCTTTACATTACAATGGCACAAATCTGAATCCGACGGTGCAATACTACACCGTTCAATACTGTAAAACTGAAGCGAAGCTGTTCTGTTTGAAAAGGGCGCCATTTTCGTCTTATTCATATTTATATCGATTATTTGCTTTATAAAACTAAAGTAATTACGTGTTTACTTTTTTAATATCCCATTTGTCTCTTTCGGATTATTTTACTAAAGTAAGTAAAGCTTCATTTTTTTTCAAAACTGTTTTTGTTTCTTTGTTTTTCGCTATTACGTCGATATTATTTAGTAAGAGTGTTTAGCAGAAAAGCCAACACACGACTACCCGAAAAGATAAATATACAAGAAATAAGTGTTACCATAGTCAATAAAAAGTCAGTTCATGCTTTTTTTTTCTTTTGAAATAGTTTTTAATGCTCTTTACTTTAAATAATTTCGGCGAACCGAAATTAAAACGAAATTTGAGGCGATAACTACTTTAATGATTTTTTATATAAACTACACATGACATAATCGAATATTCCTCAAGTACAAAATAACAGAACATATTTAAATATGTTTATAAATATTCCTTACGTTGACGGAAGTCTCTTAAATTGTTAACACAGAATGCTGAGGTGCCCCTCCTTCAAATTGAAAACGGGGCTCTTCATTTCAAAGTCGCTGCCATTTTGATTTTTTTAAAACCGGATCGTGACTTAAAAAAAACAATTTACACACTACTTAAAAATACAAACCAATGAAATTTTCTACCATAAAAAGTAATTTTATTTACTATGGTAACATTTATTTCTTGTATATTTATATATATATATATATATATATATATATATATATATATATATATATATATATATATATAACATTTTCTCTTTGTAAGGAAACATCCATTTGTTGCTCACTCTCGGCTAAGAATTGAAACAAAGTTGATATAAAAATATATTTTCGTGAAAATTATCTTTACGTTCATCATATTTTGCTTAGGGTAAAATTTTTGAGTCTCAAAACCTATCTTTACACCCCCTTCTTTTCATAACCCATCATACTTTCATTAATCACATTCCATTTTCTGTAAGCTGTTTTTGAACCCAGTCAACGACGGACACTTCTCCTAGTATATATATATATATATATATATATATATATATATATATATATATATATATATATTTATATTTATATATATATATATATGTATATATATATATATATATATATATCTTTTCATTGAAAATTTAATCAAATTTCTAAAATAAACTTATAAACCTGCAAGGAAGAGAGACAAAATTTTAATCATCCGGCAAAGAGTTCAAATAAACAGGAAAAACCTTATTCTATGGAATAGGCAATGTATTGCAGCAGATGTTTTCTGCGTCGTCCGCTTTCCTTTGATTTACTGATACTATGATCAATAAACAACGCCAGCAATATACTTGCACAATTGCGTCAGCTCGTAGCTATATAATTCGTTTGAAGATCCACATGGTCTTCAAGGTGTAGGGCAAAAAAGAAAAGAGCTTAGACTAAGACGTCCAAATAAATCAGTTGAACTTTCAAGGAGAAAATATAAGACGGAAAATGCTTTAGGGAAACTGAAATTTTGGTAATATTTATTCATTTGGATATACTACCTATTGGTAAAATGTTTCAAAATAGAGGTATCGAGTTTTACTGAAGGGTTTGAAATCGTTTGTTACTTATTTTTATTTAACTAACAGGCCGCTTAATGATATTGGCTCTATTACATAAAATGCTTAAAACCTTAATGTTATTATCTTTTCATTAATTTTCCAAGACTTAGTAATGTTTTGCAAACCCGAAACGTGTTTACATACCGAGAAAATAGAACATAAGAAAACCGTATTTGAATATACAGGGTGTCTCAGAAGTTGTACACCATATAGTGATCTTCGTGGAGTGGCTACTCCGCTCACCAGATCTGTCCCTCTTGGAATTTTTGTCTTCGGGAACATCTCAAATGTGTACTAAAATTGTTTATCTGTTGAGCTAATGAACAAGAAAATAGATATTATATTTATTTTTATAAAAACCTACATACATGATTTTGGGACACCCTGTATAAATAAATTGGAGCATGGCATATTTTTTTCTGAAATTACTGAATTCGGTGTACAATAATATATGTAAAAAAAAAAAGGAAATTTGAAGCATAAAAATTACTCGATTAAACATAAAATAACTGTAAAATGTTGTTATGTCGCAAAATCAAATAAGCAACCAAAAAAATATAAACCTATTTTAGAGTCCTTACGTTTAGCAGTTGTGCTGCAAGTTCTTACTAATCGGCTAGTTAGTTTAGCATTGTATCCCTTACATGAAATTATATATATATATATATATATATATATATATATATTTATTTTATATATATATATATATATATAAAAACATATATATACATATATATACATATATATATATGCATATGTATATATATATATATATATATATATATATATATATATATATATATATATAAATTCATAATATCATTTTTCGGGTTATTTAATGGCTAATTAATTTTAATACATCTAAAATAAAACTTCTATTTTTTCACCAACTATGCTCTGATCCTCACGACCCTATTAAAATAGAGGCTTAGCCTCCCGGGAAAGCATCGGGGAATCGAGTGTATTTTGCGTATAGTACAAGTTATAGGTTGTATTGTTTGCTTACTTTCGATTTCCCAACTATAATTTATACTATGCAATAGCATGAAATTGATCGTTGTTTTATCAGAGGTATTATTCAAGTCTTAATTAAATTGAAAACTTATGGGACTAACTTCTGACATAAAATGGAATTACATTAGAACCTTTGCTAAAGCCTCTGGAAAAATGTTGGGACCCTTCTATCAATCCAGTAGACATCTCACTGGTGATGCCATTCTCTATATATATAGGATGGAGTACTGTTACCACATCTTGGCAGAATCTGCTAGAAATGACTTATCCTGCCTTGGTAGTGTTCAAAATAGACTTTGTAGCCTAGTAGGGCATACCCTTTTCTCTTCCCTACACCCTCTTTCTCATAGAAGAGATGTTGCGAGTTTGTCTCTGCTTTATCGTTATTTTCCTGGCGAGTGCTCGACTGAGCTCCAAGCTATGGTCCAACACGTCAAACTTTCACAAAAAACACACGTCTAGGAGATCACACTATCAATAATTACCTCCACTCATTATCTGTGCCTAAACCTAAACGTAGATTCCATGAACAAAGCTTCTTTCATAGAACTGCATGCTTATGGAATTGTCTTTCGTTTTCCTGCTTTCCAGCTGACTAAAATATTGTTGTCGTCAAGTCTAACGTAAACAAGTTTTTGATTAGCCGTTCCATGTAAGTTAACACATGTACCGAATTTCGATTAACTAACGATTACTATGTTGTCTTATTTTCTACTGTACACTCTTTAACCTTTATTCTCAAGTGACCTCTTGGCCTTGATAAGTGGTGATGCCTATGTAAAAATAAAATCCACGTAAAAGTAGTTGGATAATTTTACCGCTCTGAAAATTATCTCAGTCCTGAGGACATTTTATAAGATTATAAGGAGCAAATACGTCATAAAACGGAACACTGTTATCACTCCTTGGGAGAAGATTCTAAGACTACCTCTTTTTTCTGTCGTAATAGGATGTATAATTGTTTGCAAAATCTCGGAAATAGGGAACTTTTTGCCTCTCTACCCCCTCTCTCCTACAAAAGATATGTTATGAATATATTTGACTCTATCGGTTATTTTTATAGAATGTATTCGAATGAATTTCAATCTATGTTCTCCCCCCCCCCAAATATTCGTAACAATATTTGTCGAGCTACAACAGTTGTTTAAAATTTTCCTTTACTCACTATAAGTCCATTAAAATTAAACAAACATTCCAACTGATTACAAGTTTTTAAATCAAATGGACACATATTCTTGCATAGTTATCACACCATAATTATTGACCATCATCTTTTTATTGAACAGTGCCCCTGATAAAAATTGGCCGTTATTCCCGAGTGGTATTTGAGCCTTGATAAGTAGCGACCGCTGAATGAATAAGAGCAGAGATAGGAGTGTAATGTATTTGCTGATAAATGCAGCGAAAAGATATTTTCCTTAGACACAACTTTGATTTTTATGACTGGCAGATTGTTCTTTACACGCGCATATTTTATCGTTTCTTCTCACTCGAGTTTCCGGCACATTCGCGTTTGCCGTTAATCGAACACAATACTATTCCCAACACCTGAATATTTTATGACGTATTTCCTATATATAAGTGACACAGGTCTCGCCTTAGATGCAATGCTTTTAAACAATGAAAGTGTTTCAAGTGTAGTCTTGTCTTTTCCCAATAAAAATCTAAATAATAAACACTAGCGTCGTGTGGCAGACGAACAACTAAAAACAACTGAAGCACGCATGCCCCCCCCGTGAGTGTATAGTGAACGAGGCATATAAAAATTACTAAGTTCAGCATTTGTCCTCTCCCGTTTAGCCCCAAAAGTCCACAGGGGACGTCAAATCCTGGTGAAAATGGACAAACGGTGCAGTTTTAGGCATTAACATATGTAAATTTGAGTTCTACACTATGCAAAAAAAGAAATATTAAGCCCAGAATTTGCGCCCCTCCCCTCCCATATAGCCCCAAAATTCCCCAAAGCCTTAACATATTTTAATTTGAGTTCAGCGCCATGGAAAAATGCTATATAGAAAATACACAGAACACCTTGAACAAATATGGTAAAATAGTCCCCAAAATTGAGTATTTTTATTAGTCCTAAAAGAACCCCTGAGGCACACTCAATGGTTATCGCGAAGTATAGACAAATAAACTTATATAGAAATCACTCAGTTACAAACTTTCAGAAAGTCAAAGGATTCAATTCTTTTCATGAGCTCAAACGTGTCAATTTTGGCTATTTTAACCTGAAAGGCAACCAAAGGGGAGACAACTAGAATTTTCCCGGAACATCCGTTCTATTACCTTTTTACTCATTTCATGTTTTATGTTCGTGCAAATTTAAAAAAAAAATCCAGGGCGTAGTTATTGACAAAAGTTCGGACAGACGAACGGACGAACGGACGAAGTGTGAACTTACAGGTCCACCCTCCTTTTATCGGGGGACCAAAAACAATTGGTAAAGTCGCAATCAACAAGTAAAGTTATATTTAAATATTTTTTATTTTACTTTTCTTTAAGCAAACAAAGCATATTGCCACTGACACGTAAGGGACTACTGTGAATAAGGGGTTATATTTATAAGGGAATTCTAAAAAACGAATTGAGCAGCAATATGTTTGCTCGGATTGTATTTCAATTTCTAGGGAAATAGGGATCGTGGAAGGTATATAAATGGTTAGCGTTTTGACGAAATAACGTTTGCAAGGATCTCAGAAAGCCTTTACAATTTAGGAGTCATAATTTTGAGTTGGCAAACCGATGATATGTTAATGACATACAAGTAATGTTCTTAAAACACGGTTCTGTATATATATTATCCATGTATTTATCTATCTCTCTGTCATATATATATATATATATATATATATATATATATATATATATATATATATGCCAGAGAGATAGATAAATACATGGATAATATATATATATATATATATATATATATATATATATATATATATATATATATATATATATAACAGTATAAAAACATTTCAATATCAAAATATTTAATATATATGTAAATCAGCTCCTCCAGCATGTTCAAAGTATGGTACATTTCTTTCGGATACTTTCGTTATGCAGAAAGAAACAGCTATTTTTATGTCAATAAAATAATTCCTGTATATATTTTAAAAGAAAATTACAGAGTTCTTGCTTTGATAGAAAAACGCATAGCAATATAATGCTGTAAAAAGAAAAAAACATTATAGAAGACACAATACGATGGGTTTCTTCCGGCTGCCATCTTGGCTGACTATGAACAATGTCAATGTTCTTTATTTAGGTGGAACTAAATTAAATCAGTATTATTTTTTTGTCATTTAAAATTCTGAGTTATTGAAGTTTTAAGTTTATAAGAGAGAAACTTAAAATACAAAAAATATGCGAAAAGAATAGTCGAAAAAACTTTTCTTTTTTTTTTTTTTTAGCTATTATTGATTCCAAATTTTGAAGATAATTACTGTGTAAAATAAGATTAGATATGGTTTCGGTAATAGTCTTCATACTTAAAGTAACCACAATATGAGAAAATAGGCTTATTAAAATGATGCAAAACTCTGGTATGTTTTGTTATTAAAAATGTTTCATTAATTTCAATAAGCCGAATCATTCAATGAAAAATGGCGATTGATTTTTAAGCGATCGGAAAGTTTCGGTCTAAAATGTCAAGGATTCTTACCTAAATCGACCCCAGACTTAAGGTTATTGATACGTGTGTGTGCGTGTGTGTTTTGCACGTGTGTGTGCTCGTGTGTGCGTGCGCGCGCGCGTGTGTGTGTGTGCGGTTTATCACAATTTCAATATTGCGAGGAAAATTATTGATTTGCAAAAACATAGTTATTTCACCTTATGTTTCTCTTTACGTAACAATTGAAAGCATCTGACGGATTCTTTTTTCATCCAGAAGCCGATCAAATGAGAAAACGATATTGTCGATCGATTATAAATAATGATTATCGCAAGTCGTATGTTGGTGTGGCAACTCTTAAGTGCTTTCGGCAACGATACCTGTCCGTCCGAACGGAAGACGCAGTCGACTATTCTCGTGGCAGGGTTTATTTCAAGATTTCGAAGCAAATCACACGTTGACCTTGCTTACAATTGCTACGGGGACCATGTCTACGAATGGATCAATAGAAACATTTATGTTTATAAACTTGCAGCTTTTCTCATATTTTCTTTGGTCAAAACGTCTTTGAAGACAAAAAATAGGTAAATGACAAATAATTGCACCGTGGTCAACACCAAAAACTATTTTGATTGCAGTTTTGTCTGATTCTCATGCCATTGAAAATTGATAATTTTTTCTCATAAATAAAGAATAAATATTCACATTCTATGTATTATTTATTGAAGAAATATATCCACTAGAAAATAAATGGTAAAAATCAGTGCCTTGTGAATACAATAAATACGTAATTCCGGCAGTGCTGAAGACTGATGACGATTCTTCATGTTTTATTGTTTAATTTTTAAAAACGATTACTACGCTGTTACTACCTTACACTTATTAACTCTTATTATGAAGAGGTCATTGAGTTTGGATAAACAGAGATTTTCTTTGTAAAAATTCATATAAAGTTCAACGCGTACCCCCACTACATATTTGAAAATTACAAATGTGTATACTGTGTTTCTGTTCATTGTTATCATGCATTGGGTTGAGTCAGTGGCTGCAGAATGCCCGCAGAATTCCGTGAACTAAGGATTGTTACCACCATAGTCTATTTTTATAATAACTTTGTTATTAGCTTTAACATTCGTGTTTGCATTAATTTCTTTTCACTGTTCTGCTCATTCGTCGACCCCAGATTGAAAGAGTATCTCCATTATTTCTTGCTCGGCGCAATATACAGGACCAGAGTATCTAATGCCCCCCCTCAATTTTCTCGTTATTTTGTTACGCGAGCGTTTCAACGTAAAGCGTGATCATAACAGAAAGAATAAAATCATTCCTAAATACAGGTAACAACGGATTCGCCATCTACAGTATTTATATTATTCAAACAACCTTCCTAATATTGAATGTTATTCTTTTCGGCTGTGGTTTACTCGGAACGTTTTAAGGTGTACCACTTGTTTTTTGAAAAGTTTCCATCATGACCGAATAGAACGACAGTATGCTACTAACCCTGATAAAATAAAGTTTTCCGTTAAAATTCAGTACAGATTCTATAATTTAAAAATTAGCTTTCCAAAGCTCGAGAACATAGACTTGAAGAATGTCGAAGGTTACACCGGCGGAAACGTTGTGAGAGTAACATTCCGAATGAGAATACTGGTCGAAATTATCGAAGTAATACAAATAAATTTCCCCACACTTTGTCTGTGCATAACCCTTAACATAATTCCATGAACAAAGTTTCTTTCTTAGAACTGCACACCTATGGAACTCTCTTACATTTGCCTGCTTTCCGGCTGACTATAATATGGTCGTCTTCAATTTCAACGTAAACAAGTTCTTCATGAGCTGTGCGCCTTAAGTAATCCAATTTACCAAATTTCTACTAACAATTACGTCGACGTTCTCCTATTGACCATTGTATGCTTATTACTCTTATCATCGACTGGCCTCTAGCCTTTATAAACTGTTACTCCTCTGTAAAAGAACGTGATAGTTAACGCTGGAAGAGATTCGATACAACGTAAAACGTTTGAAATGATATGGACTGACAAAATATAATTATCAGTAATTCCGAACACTCTGTAGTTTTGTCAGATCGGCACCAGTCAGTGTCTTGCACAAAGATTTATTTAAATATTGTATTTCAATTAGTTACTTTTGAAGAATTCGCTTATTTGCCGGTCGACATTATTTCACGTTTGAAGAAAAAGGGTTAATGAATGTAAGGTGGAAGTATACTGATCGATAATGGTGGGAATTTGATAGAATTTGATCATTTATGAGGACGGGTAAATAAAAACTTGTTTTCTTATTACATTTTCACCCCAATCAAGGCACAATACCATTTGATGTAAGGAGGCTACAATCGAGGACATAATATCCATGGATAATATGTAAGGAGTTGAGCAGCACAATTTCTGTACACATCACACATGAACTTTGCATGTCAGTACAATTGGGGAAGCAGTCCAACAATTCTGTGAAATGAGCTTCTAGAATAAAAGGAATTCTTACATCTAGGGATCTTTACTGCGTAGAGGTGGGACTTTGCTGCTTGTCGGATTTGACGGGGTATTAACGCCCGGTGGTACAACGTCTTGTAGATTGTTGGCGCATCCACAATTAAAATACTTGTAAAACATGCAGAAGGATGCAACATTTCGTCGGTGGAACAGAGTTTAACTTGGAATTGAAAGCTTACTATGTTGTATTAAACCGAAAAGCTGATGGACCGTTTGCGGAAAGGAGATAAGTTCATTGTTTGTTAATGGAATCTGAGTTATGATTTAGGCACAAATAGAGAGTGAGTAAATCTTACATAATTGTAGTAGTTGTCGAGTTTTTGTGAGAGTTTCGAAAAGGGGGAACCATAGATTGAAGCTGAGACGAACACCTGCCATAAAAAAATATAGTGAATAGACAAGCTCGCAATGTCTTTTTTGTAAGAAAGAGGTTTCAGGGAAGAGAAAAAGGCATAAGCTACTAGGTTTAGAAGCCGGTTTAGAACTCTATCTGGGTAGGGCACCCGAGGAGCTCCTGCCAGGGTGTGGCAATAGACTCCATTTTATAGCGTATCTGTCTCTAGTACAAATAGAAGATTGCATGGAGAGGGTGATACCTTCTGGAACGGTACAGAGATTCAACCATTTATCCAGCGATCTCAGCAACATAATTAATGTACGTGAATGCGTTGATACCGTTAAAAATGAGCACAGAAAAATAGTCTATGTTTACGTCACATTATAGCTTCAAATATGTTGTTAATCCCCGAACAGAAGCGCACTTTTTTGTAATGTTGAAAGTACAATCCATGCTGAATGGTTTACGCGGAACAACTAATAAAATAATTACATGAGAGAATATGGCGATGAGTTCATTGGACTCTACGGGCACGTTTCGTGCGCACACAGTGCGAATAGAAGAGCCACCATTATATTAGACATACATATTGGCTACTGCGATGTAAGAAAACTAATAAACAATGCGACACTTCCGACTTATACAAATAACTAAGACACTTTTGGTGTCACTTTTTAGTAGCAGATATAGATTTAAATTATTTCCATGGAGAAGTGAACAATTAGAGCTCTATATTTACTGCTCTTCGAATATGACGTTAAATTTGAACTCAAGTCCAAATCCAAATCCAAATCCAAACCCAATCCAAATCCAAATGCTCTCTTCTCTCTGCACTTTCCACACTGACACCCAAAGGAAAGAAGACGGATCTTTTATAAAGACTCAACCACATCTCATTTGTATACCCCGCCCCCCTCTCCTCATCACGTGATCATCAGTTCATAAATACCAGCGGGCGGCCATTTTTATTTTCTCTTTTTTTCTTTCCTAACACGAGCCGCACGATGCATGAGGTAAAGTTCTTTACTTTTAACCACACGCCCCCTTGATCTCTAAGATCAATAATTAGTATCATAGTCCGCCATCCACGCTGGGCGTCTTCGTTCACGGTGCAATCGTCGAAGAGGCTCTTCTTCAGACACTTCAACATCAGCATCAACCTCCTCTTTCTCTGATGGCAAGGAGACTCTCCGGATATCTAAAATGTGACGAGGCATTCCGTCAATCGCTACCTTGTTTTTGGAGAGTACTTCAGTCACTGTACCTTTTCCACAGCGAGTCGTGCAACGAGAATTGGGTGGTTTCACCCATACCTCTTCACCAACTGCGATGTCCACGCAGGCCTGTTCTTCTCTTTGTGTTACAGCCAATGGATATTGCCATGCATAAGAGAAAATAGACCGGCGCAGCACTGAATTTTCGTCTTGACCAGACGTCGGCGCCATATTGTACCAAAAAACTGCTTCTTGGGGCGAAATCTGGCTTCTTGATGCCACAGCTTTTATAGTGCGATGGTGCCTCTCTATAATTCCATTTCCACTTGGACGGTATGCAGCTCTAAAATATAGCCCCACATTCCACTTCGCACACAAGTCTCTAAAAACTTCCGAGCGGAAAGGCGTACCATTATCCACCAAAACCTCTTCTACTGGCCCCCTTTCCATAAGAACCTCCTCGACAACTCTCTTTACCTCTTCTGCTGTTTCATTCTTGATTTTCCGCCATATCGCTACTCTCCCAGGCCCACAATCAATCATAGTTACATGCGGTTCATGTTGATATTGTGTGATGTCAATGGCCAATCTTCGCCAATTCTCTTAAACATACAGTTCCCCCTTTCCATGTCTAGCCGGTGCAGGGTCGATTGATTGGCATTCCCTACATTGTTCCACCACCTTTTGGACGTCTTGCATTGTGACGTGCGGGTTTACTTTTCTTGTCAGGTAAAGGGTCCGTTCCTTTGCAAAATGATGCAGGTTATGCAGGTCTTTTAAATTCGCTACTGCACAACATGCTGGAGCCTCGTCTCTTTCCTTGTGTAGCCAGGCTTACTTGACTCTTGTCAGCTCATTTGCATTATTTTTTTGTGACGGAACTAAGGTAATAGTTACCTTTAGTTCGAATTCTTGAACCAAGTCTCCCAGCGCTCCAAGTCTACGCTTGATAAGCATCTCCGCTTCTCCTTTTGTTTTGATCCGCTTATCACCAGACAACTCCGATTTACTCGACGACACCACTGTGGCAGAGTCTGTTTTAACGTTCACTATATGTAGCCCTCATTTTAGAGCCAGATTGATGCCTTTCACCACAGCATCGAGTTCCGCAACATTGATATGGGCGCTATCATCCTTTTTGCGTAGCCGAGCAGCATCTTCAACAGCCATTTCTCCTATTACCAATAATACCGCTAATGCTACACTGCTAGAATCAGTCTACATCACCCCTTCATGGCCCTTCTTTACATGCCATTCTCCTCTGACAGGGTCCGTTTTTTTCACTTCTGCAATGACTTCTTGTATCATGAGAAGCACTTTTTGATCAACTGCATCTTCCCATCTGTCTGTCCCAGTCCGTCTTTTAATAAAACTACACGCAGTTCACAGCCATCCAGCTATTGGGTAGTGCCCAACCAGCTTTCCACATATAGAAAAAAAGCTCTCTCTTGGCTAGGTTAACCTTGGCTTCAGGGATCTCATTTCTTCGCCCAAACATCAATTGTCCTGCCTTATTGTTCTGTAGTCGAAATCCCAAAGTCATTCCGTTTTCCAGTGACTCAGGCGGTTTTGTCGTCAGTCCATATGCTTTGATAAGCTCTCTCACCCTTTCCGCAGACACCTCTGTTTCGTTCATTAGTATATCGTCGATATAAGAGCAGGTGCCTCTCTTCACTGCATCGTCTTTGGCCAACACTGTCTTAAGAACTGCCGTCATTATCTTTGTTGCGGAGTTCAGACCAAATCCTTACCTGGTCAGACAATAAACTTGACCTTTGTACTCTACCAATTGATATTTCCACAATTTCTCATCCGCATGAAGTTGGAGGTAGGCTGACTTCAGGTCCGCAATTTTAGTTGTCTGCTTCATCCTCCTCATTACGACTTCTTCACGCACATCGATTCCGTCCTTTGTGTGACAAGCGACAACTTGTTCAATCACGAAAATCCAACACTGGCCTTACTTTCTTCTTAATAAGTTGTACCACAGCCATGAGTGGCAAAATTTCCACAACTTTCACTTTACCACGGCATTAATATTCCTTCATCTATCCATCTCTCAACTTATTTTTCAAACTGCGGCTCCGCATCTCCTTTCAGCGTGCTTTTGTAGCAGCTGACCCGATTCGTCAATGCAGGTTGCTCCGCGGTCCATCACAATTCTACCATCCATTTTTCGCCATCGAAGCAGGCTCGAAAGTCATCATCCTCAATCAGACATGGTCGGGGTTTCGAGGGATGGTTGGTATCACCCCTGGTTACACTTCCTGTTATTCCTGGTGCACTCTGATTGCCAAACTTCACCGCCGTTTTGCAATAGTAGCTCCTCCCAGTCGGTCTATCGCGTCCAGGCCCAGCACCACATTAATTCCTGCAACCAGTCTATCCAGCACGATCACTCTTAGCCGCAATGGCATATTCCTTACTACAATCTCCGCATTGGCCTCTCCACAACATTCCACTTCTCTGCTATCTACCGCTCTAACGTTGCTGGTTCCATTCCAAGAGTTGGCGACGCTCGTAGTAATAATTGTTGTTGTACATCCAGTATCAACAAGAGCTCTTGCCCTCTTTCCATTAATGGTGACCACTAACTGTGGCAACAAACTCTCATACGCCTGTTCAGTATAAAAGGGGTGACTACTGGCGCAATAGCACCCCTTTAATCGTTTCCCGGAAGCGAAGGGCAATTCCTGCTAATGTGCCCTACTTGGCCACACTGAAAACAGATAATGTCTGGCCGTGGCTCCCTACAGTCTCTCATCAGGTGTGGTCCTTGACATCGAAAGCATTTACTCGTAAATCAACGGCGTTGCTTCATTACTGGTCGCTCCTTTCTGCTTGCCACAACAGTCGCGATCGCCCCCAGTTCACCGGACTGTTTTGCCAAAACTCTAGCATGCCTTAGAATCTCCTCCACCTTCATGGTTTCAATATCAATAAGTCGTTGCAGTTCCATGGAGATGCGATCAGGGAAACCAGTTACAAGCGCAAGCTTTACAGTCTTCTCAAGGCTGCGTCCCCCGTATACAGCCAATCCTGCTAGTCGCCTTATCTCTGCCACGTACACGTCCACAGACTTCCCAGTCCAGGTGCCTCTTTTGAGCTTGTTGTAAGCCTCAAATGCGCTTTTGGAAAATGCGGTCTTTAACCGGTTTTCGATGCTCTCAGCAATGGCCTGATCCGTCTCTCCCATTTCTAGATAGACCGCTAGAGCACTTCCTTCCAACGTGGCTAACATCTTCGATCTTCTCCAGCCTTGCCACCAACTTCAGCTTGTTAAGCCACGCAACCACATCACATTCTCCAGTAAATGGTCTCAGTATATCGCTGCTCAATCTTACTCGGTAACCCATTTTTGTCACTGAGCCGAAATAGCTTGACGTTGCATACTCTTCCCCCATCTCCTCACATCACGTGATCATCAGTCCATAAATAGCAGGGGGCGGCCATTTTTATTGTCTCTTTTTTCCCCTAAAACAAGCCGCACGATGCATGAGGTAAGGTTCTTTACTTTTAACCACAGAATATAACGAGTATCTGGTGGGAGTTAGTTCTTTACAAATTCCAAGGTCCTTAATTTACTTTTTCACTTAATCTTTTCACTAAATCTCCGAATATATAATGCGAAAATAAGTTCCTTTTCAATTTTATCTATCGAATGCGGATATTGAACTAAGGAAAGTCCTGGACCCTATGAAGGTAATAGGCTAAAACTGAGAAATAACGAGGATTCGAGCGTTGGTCGTTAAAAGAGAGTAGTTTGATTTTTAAAGATGAGAAGCGTAGTAACCTACTTTTTTCGTTTTTTTGTTTTATTCAAGTATTACGTGACTATATTGCACTTGCCTTAAGAACAGTCTAGGAGTCTAATTTTAAAACCAAACGTAAATATTTTCACTTAAAAATCTTATATGCCTCAGTAAAAAAGAGTCCGCTTGGGCTATTGTACATCCAAAGCGCCATCTTCATGAGCATCATTATGCGGTCCATTTTATATGTGGGTAGAGATCACGTTCAATAGAATGTAGCGCATTTGTAGCGAATTGACCATCAATCAAAAGCGTAGAATAGTTGTTGTTTATGAAAGGTTTTCTCTCTGGAGTATTGACTTGCAGCGAGTCCATAACATTTTCTTATTTCACAAAAGTTATGATTACTCCAAGAGATAACGCTAATATACTACCAGTGTATGCCACTTTTTCAAAGGTATAGCGTTGTGGCTTTAGGGGCCACGTTATACAAAAAGTTATTCGCACGCTTGCTCGGTACATTTCTTCACTTATATAAGTATATTCTCGTGAATACGCACTAAACTGTTTTGTCCTTTCCCTGCCTTTTTTTTTCTTGCACACATAAACCTGCCAGATATCTTCTGGCCTCTTAATTGTGTACACAATTTTATTGCTTTTTTCTTTCTTGTTTTGTGTATATGGGAGGGGTGTTCTTTTCGGCTTCCATAGACGTTTTAATCAATGGCCAGAAAATTATGTTCTATTTCTTTTTGGCACAGAACCCCATTACATTCTTCGACTCTGTTGGCGTTCACGCTACATCTAGTCTTTTTTTTTTCATTTTCCTGAGAGTCCTTGTATATTAAAAAGAGATTCTGTCCGTTTATAGGTTTGTCGCTCTGTCACACGCAAGGTAAAAATCTGATTTCCATCGGTCGTTCATGATATTTTAATGTCATTTTTGTCTGGCAAGTTAAGTTTTCATTTTATCGCTTAATGTGCGGATTATTTGGACGTATTATAGGTATAGGTGCACTTGTTTCTTCGTAAGTTTTTGTAACTTTCAGCTCATGATTAATTCTTCTGAATTCCTCTTTTAATACGTTGTTTCCTTCCGTTATCTTATTTTAAATCTGTCTTTTCTTTCTTTGTAGTGTACTTCTGCAGTTTAAAGCAGCGGGCGACGGAAACCGTCTTATAATAGCGAGTGAGCAAAAACGGACGCGAGCAGACGGTAAAATTGGTAAAAAAAATAAAGAAAAGGAAGGAGTTTAAAAGGTTTAAAATAAAAGGCAAAGTATCATTGCGCTTCTTCAAGTAGCAAGTCTTGTGACAACAAAAGGAATTGAATAAACACCCCGAACCTCCCCATGTTAAGAGACGACTTTCGGTATAAACACCCTCAACCTCGAACGCCGTTCTTAACTTGGGGTGTTTCTTTCGAAAGCCATTCTAAACATGGGGAGGTAAGATATGCTTATTACGAAAGCCGGTCTTAACAGGAAAATTTGGGGTGTTTATACTACGCTGTGCAGGTAGTAAAAAATACCAAAATATATTTCCATAAACAGAAAAAATATTTGTTCACTAATTCAAAGAAACAAAACTTTTATTAGAAAAAAATAGAAAAAAAACACTTGCCATATAAAATAAATAAATCAGTAAAATTCATAAAAGTATTACGGTAGGTTGTTTGTGTCGTTTGGTTTTGTTTTCTTTAATTTTTGTTCGTATTTTACTGACCCCCGTTCCCTTGGTATAATCCAGCGGTTTCGGTCGTTCGTCATGCGTTGCTGAGTGAGAGTCACAAAAAACGGGATTTATACTGCAAAAATACTCTAGTTTAGTTAGATTTTTTTTCTTCTCTTTAATTTGGATTTCAACCTGTTTTAAATTAATTTTAATGTTTTCCTGGATTGTACGTTCCTCATATGTCAGTTCCCTTCTTGATATTTCCCCTTTTTTTCTTTTTCTTCTATTTCTTCTTTTCTGATTCTTCTTATTCTTCTTCATATCCTCTTAATTGCTATTCATCTTCTTTCTTGTATATTCTTCCTTCTTTCTTGCTCTTTAATCTTCTTTTTCTTTTATATTCTTCCTTCGCTTTTCTTTCATTCTTTCGTCTACTTTCTTGTTGTTCTTTTTTCTTTAATTTTCTTTTTTCTTTTTATATTTTATTTTCTACATCCTTCCTACCTTGTTTTTTCTTTATTTTATCTTGCTTATTGCTTATTTCCTTCTTTCCATCCTTTTTCTTTTCTTTTTTTTATTCTTATACGTATTCTCTCGACACATATGGTTTCTTTATCTTTTTTGATTATTTTCTACGTAGCATACAAACCTTTTATTCTTCGGCATTAGTTTTCATTTGTTTTCTTTATTCATCACACACATCTATCATATACCATTATCTTTTATTTTATTATTTTTTTTATTCGAGTCCATTCTTCTTTATTTCATTCATCTCCTTCCCAGAATTCTTTCCATTACTCGTGCAATATCATATGTTTTTTTTTCTCCTCTGTTTCTTACTTTTTATCTTCTCTCCTTTTATCATCTGTTTTCTTTTTTCGTCTCTGTTTCAGCACGGACGCTTATGTATAGTATAATAACACTTCTTTTTATCTTTATCTTTCTCATCTTATTCTTTTTTTTTTAATTTACTTTTCATTTATTCTTTCTTTTATTTTACTTTCTCTTTTCATTTTTCGTTTTTATAATCTTCATCCCTTTTTGTTAGGAATTCTTCGCCCATACGCCCATATAAATCATCTATTTTTGATTTAAGCTTCCACGTTTTCTTCTGCTCCGTTTGTTTTTCCTCACTTTTCTTTTATTTTCTGTTCGGTCTTTTTTCTTTTTATTTACTTCTATGTTTTACTTATCTTATAATAAAAAAGTAGTTTATATATCGTAAAATTTAAATAAAAGAAAGTAACCGGCAGTTCCTTAGTATTATATAACTAATCTTGTATTTTTTTATTCGTTTTTTTGTTTTTCACTCTTTCATCTGAATATAAAGAGGACATTGCAAAAAGTGTCCGCCACATTTACCGATATGTCGGTTCGAGCTTCCCTGGTCAGATGTGTGAAATTGAATGTCTATATCAGTTATTACTGGACACTTGAGCCTTTATCTTTGCTTCCTCCCTCGGCTATCACAAATGAGAAGTGTCCAGCTGAATTCCAGGTGCAATATGGCCACTATCTGAATTAACCCACGCGTTTCGGCAGTCCAATTTTCGCTACACTTCCAAAGTACTTGCCCGGAACAGAAACTTCGTTCGCCGGTTCTTCTCTCGCTTGAACGAGATACGTTCATATTGCGCTCTTCCTTTGGACAGAACAAAGATATCGGAAATTCGCATCGTAAGAGGGAGAGTAAGTAAAGATGAATGCGTTAAAGAAAAAAAAAAGAAAGTAAATAATGCTAGAAAAAGTAATGACAAAGAAAGAGGATAGATACGAAATGAGCGAAGAATATGTCGGAAGTTATCCAATTAATAAATGGGACTTGATAATAAAGAATAGAAAAACCGTTTAGCATTTAATAAAAATGAGTATCAGAAGTTAAGAAGGTAAGAGTTGATGAGGTTATAGTTGAAGAAAATGTTTAATTATACGAATTAGAAAATCAAGTAATTCGCTTATAAATATGCAGCTTTTTTATTTATATAAATCTTATTTAGTGGATTATAACACCGTTTACAACGCTCTGATTCACATTTGGCCCCTATGAAATAGACGAGTCTCATATTGAGCCCCCACCCCGTGTTAAGACAAACTTGGTCTGACCTTTATTCTTGATCGCAAATGGAGCACATACATCAAATCCGTAGCCAGGGTTGCTGCAAAAATGATTGGAGCATTCTACCCTTCCAGTAGATAATTAATTTCTGAAATCATTCTTTACGTCCTAGGATTGAATACTATTTCCACATTTTGTCAGGAGCTGATCGGAGCAACCTATTATCCACTGACATAGTTTGGAAATAAGTTCGTCATTTAGTAGGCGATGCCATTTTCCTATTCTGTGCAACGTCTTCCCCCCAAAAAAAAATACTCTATTTCTATTTTAATGGCAAGTATTCGATATAGCTCCAATCTATGTTCCCCCAGCGCCAATCGTTCATAAAAAACTCGTACAACAAAATTGACTTTCAATAAATTTTCCCACTTTCTATCGATACCTAAACCATAACATGGATTCCATAAAAAACTTGTTTCCTTGAACTGCATGCCTGGCGAAGCCTGTTTTGCTGGTGTGCTTTTCAGCTTAATATAATAATATCTTCTTGCTCAGCCGCCCCCGTAAGTTATCTAATCATACCAAATTCCACAAACGATTATTACGCAACTGTCGTATTTATTACAATACACACATTAACCTTTATCCTTGAGAGGCCTCCGGGCCTTGATATGTGGTGACCCCTTTGTAAAATGAATATCATATAGGAGCAACGACTATATAGTTTAGTTATTAGAACTGTCGAATTATATCTAGATGATTGTAGGGTCGATTTTTAACTTAGGATTCATTTCTAGTTTGAATATCCTGAAAATACAGCGAAGGAATTCTTCTCTACACACAACTCCCACACACACATATACATATATATATATATATTGAAGTAACATGCTTTACTGTATTTTCAGGGTCGTTGAACTAGAATTTACTTTTATATGCATGTATATATTGTGTGCATGTGTGTATGTGCGTATTACATGACCGTCTTGAGGAGCGATACTACTCCCCTTTGGTGAGGTAAACATCTCCTAAACCACTAAGTAAGGCCGGGTAAATATGCTAAGATTGCCACTTAAAAGTTGATTGAATCCCGGATAGCGACAGGTGACTTATGAAAAGAGACGAGTTTATTGTGCTTTGTAAAAAACAGACATTTTTATTGTTTAAAACAATGACCGAAAATGTCTGAATAATGAGGAATGGCATTGTTTGGCCTGAGGAACACCGGTTCAGAAGTCTGTGTTTCTGAGTAATTGACAAGGTTTGACCTTTGTGGTCGTGTGAAAGAGATTTCATTTTTGGTCCCAGCTTCACAAAACTGCGGACGGATTACTGAAATGCACACGCGCAAAATGGGTCTGGGGATTCCCCAGAAAGCGCGTCGGACCCTGATTGGTTTGACGAATCGTGCGATCCACCCCGTTACCTTATAAAAACGAATACCCGGGCCGGAATTAGGAGATTGAAACTAAATATCGAGAGAAACACACGTTTCTGGAGGACCCCCCTCTCCATCCATTCTGAACGCGATCGTTAGGACGAAAATACGATTTTGAGAGACTCTTAATATTTTCTGGTGTAATTGAACTGTACGAACTTTAGTTAGAAATCCTGAGTCTGTCTTCTCTTATTAACGTGTATGCGAAGCTGTTTGCTTTTCAGCAGAAATCAACACGGAGCTGAGACGATTAGCATCCATGTGAAGAGCCCCGGCAGATAGACAATAACGACCAACAGTTTCGATGAGGTCAGAGGTCAATTGCTGATCTGAGCGGTATACCACTTAAGATGCATACTTATATGTATATGTTTGGAGATTGACGTGGCACCTCCTCATTAGCGATACCTCCTCCTCCCACTTCTTTTATCCTCTTCCCTCCTGCATGTGCATCATTTAATGTAAAAAATCACTACTTATAATGCCATATAAAATCGACAGATTTTGGAAATATCTAAGTATGTGTAAAGGTCAAGTTCATATTTTTTGCGATTAATTCGGTTAATTATTCGATGCTAAAAATTATATCAAGCAAATAATTTGTTGTTTCGTAAACAACGTTCCCAAAATTTTTAGAATAGTTTTTATTATATAGAAAAGTAAGGTTCAGAAAAGACTTTTGTCCAACCTTACCTGGTGGGGCGTGGATATGTTTCTGTCAGGTATCTCCTCATGCACTGATGCTATATTTATGCATTGACTAAAAGACACTGCGGAAATCATCGGATCATTCCAAGCAGAATAAGTTAAACAATTAATCCGTAAATCTGAATTTTGTTTCTTAGTAACATGGTCTTATGTTCTTAGTTGCGTCAAGCTATCCGTCCTCCTATACATTTCAGGATGTAATCGCTCGTCATGGTTGTGTTTTTGACTTTCCAACGTCTGTGGTGGATTTGATTAAGCAATGCCGCAAGCAAACTACTTTAAACCTGTTATTATATATTACACTTATATTTTTCCTTAATAAATAATTAGTGAATGTTCAGATTTAACTGTACTATTTCTGCAGAATATCGTGTGTATGTGTGATTTTCACATATGCACTACTTTGTTAAATACATATTGAATTATTCTTCCATATGATCGCACCTCAAGAAAGGCTGATGTAAAAATTGAAAAAAAACTCACGAGAAAGATGTTTTGCAATAATAGTTTA
Organism: Euprymna scolopes; assembly: GCF_053919585.1. Classification (NCBI taxonomy): domain Eukaryota; kingdom Metazoa; phylum Mollusca; class Cephalopoda; order Sepiida; family Sepiolidae; genus Euprymna; species Euprymna scolopes. The sequence goes on along the minus strand of NC_136506.1, from coordinate 5,773,675 downwards.
ATGGGTTTTTCTAGATTTTAAGAAGCCAAATATGTGTCGAAAAATCGGATGTTTTCGTTTTTTAACAATGAATTTTATAGCAACCGCTTGTATCAATGCATTAAAATAACAATTGAGTTACTTGCCTTTGAATTATTTTACAAAATTTAGAATATTGTTGTATCGCCCTAGGCTAAATTTATGCCAAATTACGACTTTGTGTAACAAATTCCTTTGGAATAAGGAAAGTATTAATGACTGTATCAAGCAGCAGTGTTATAATGACAACCAACTATTACAGTTTACCGAACAGTATTAATAAGAATATTTATATATATAATATATATTTATACAATATTATATATATATATATATATATGTATATATATATATATATATATATGTATATGTATATATAATATAAAGCTGAATGTTTGTGTGTGTATGTGTGTGTGTGGTAACGAAGAGGCTCCTATATGGTCGACTATTAAAAAAAAACTGATTACATATAATGATAGAAGATGTATCGGGACACAGGAATGGTTATGTTTGACTTGGCAGAACAGTGGTTCATTAAAATTGTGGGGTCTGCCTTCGCGACTGCTTCACAAAGTATAGAAATAAAAAATAAAAAAATAAAAAAAAACGTTTACAAGTGTTTTTGATATAGATGTACATAATAATACTTTGATAAGTATGTTTTAACTTAAATAGGTATGTTATAATAAAATGATGGGGTCTGCGTTCGCACCAGGCCCCCATAAAATAGAAATAGGCACAAACTTTAATAAAGACTTTTCATATATATATGCGTAAGTATATTTTGATAATGATGTTTAAGTTTGAAGAAATGTGGTATAATAAAATTATGGGGTGTTTGTTTGCGCCTGATCTCCATAGAACGGAAATATGTCACAAAGTTTAACAAGGTTTTTTAATATAGATCCACAGAATATTGTGATACGTGTTTCAGTGTAAACAGGTATGGTATAATAAATTATGGGGTTTATCTATTTTATTTTTACTTTCATCATATTTTGCTTTGGTTTTGATACTCCCAAATACGAAGCTATCTCAGTACAATCCATAAATCAGAGTGCATTTTCTGTAGGCTGTCTTTTGAACCCACTCAACCACGGGTATATATATATATATATATATATATATATATATATATATATATATATATATATATAGTAATTTATAAAATATATATGGCGATTAAGCTACACTGAATATTTGGCGTTTCATCCAACTATAGCATTCGTCAGGCTTATGCGCATAAGCCTGACGAATCCTATAGTTGGATGAAACGCAGAATATTCAGTGTAGCTTAATCGCCATATATATTTTATAAATTACTAACTAGCTCTACCTACGTATAGAGCACTTTTGAAGTAAATACTTAAAGTTTACGCATAAATCTATACTTTCGTATAGTAAATTTATGTGAATAAATGAAATAGTTATATATATATATATATATATATATATATATATATATATATATATATATATATATATATATATATATATATAATTATCTCTATTGGGATGTTTTATTTATTTGAAAATTGGCGATTTAATGTATTTAATTGTTACACTTACCGAAGCATTGATGCCCTTTGTTTATTTCCGTCGTCCCTTTTTTGGTGACATATTTTTCATCATCATCATCATCATCATCATCATCATCATCATCATCATCATCATCGTCGTCGTCGTCGTCGTCGTCGTCGTCGTCGTCGTCGTCATCCTCCTCATCATCATCATCGTCATCGTTGTCGTCGTCATCATCATCATCATGAACAGAGAAATGAAGGAGAAAGTCAGGGAGTAGTATCTTAGAAGAGTGAAACTAATTGCGAAGTCGAAATTGTATGGAGGAAAAATAATGACAGCGGTGAATGCATAGGCAGTCAGTGTTTTGAGATACAGTGTGAGAATTTTAGAAACGTCTTACAAGGGGTTGCATGCCATGGATATTAAAACAAGAAAAACCTTAGTAATGTTTGGTATATTCCACATTCGAAATAGCTTAGAGAGAGTGTATCAAAAGAGGAAAGACGGTGGGAGAAGATTGAAATATGTTAATGTCTGTGTAAGAACTTAGGAAATGTCGTTGAAGGAGCATGTGGTTAGAAGTAGGGGGCGGATGCTTAAGATTGTGCCCAATGAAGTGGAGGTATGTTAGATCAAGACTGATTATGTGAAACGTATGGATAGAGAAAGGACAGAGAAACTGACTTGGAAGAAAATGCACGAGAGGTTCTTCCAGAATATAACAGAAGTGGCTGATGAAAGATCAAAAGATATATATATATATATGTGTATATATATATATATATATATATATATATATATATATATATGATTGATTGCAACTTCTTGTTAGACGAGTGCCGATCCCTCCGACACTGAAAGTCCATGAGCCCGAAAATGACTTTTTTAGTCCTGCCGGTGAATTTACAAGCTCAAGCAGACATGATACTGAAGACGGTTATTGGTAGTGTTGTTGTCATCTGATTCCTACGTCCCTTTATTTGTAAAATAATGTGTGAAATTTCATCATCATCATCATCATCATCATCATCATCATCATCATCATCATCATCATCATCTACAACAGAAACGAGATTTTTATAAACAAACTTTTTTTAAAAAGCCGAGCCGTTTTTATACTGCGCATTTGAATTTTTGTTTTTGTCTGATTCCTATATCCGCCTTTTTGTAAAATAATGTGTGAAATTTGTCATCATATATATATATATATATATATATATATATATATATATATATATATATATATATATATATATATATATATATATATATATATATATATATGGCCATGAAGGTCTTATCAAAAATGTTCTTTTTTTAAATTCCCTGATTTAATTGGTAAAGTAGTACATTTTTTATGTAATTGGGAACACGAGAAGCCATGTTATTTATCTGTCCGTCTATCTATCAACCTATCTATGTTTATTAGTCGATCTTTCTATCTATCTATCTCGATCTACGTATCTAACTGGTGAAGTAAACAAGAGATGAGATTCTACGTTTTGATAAAATTGGAAAAAAACTATTAAATGAACAACTTGCACAGGAAGTTCTAAAAATAGGTGACTGAAAGGACGTTGTTGTCACGTGATCAGGTTAGCTTGACATAGAGTTAAAGTTTAAATTTCGACCTAAAAAGACCAGACGAGTTAACGGTCGTCCCCTCATTTGGCAGGGAGATGTCGATTCTACAAATGTGAGATTAGAATTAAACACAAACAAAGATCTTCACTTTTTTGTTTTTCTGAAAAAGTGAATCAAAACTAATATAAAACCGACCATCGCTTTGCACTGAAATGCGTTCCTTCAAACAGTTTCCAGCTCTCCTCGAATAACCGATGAATTACAGGTAGACCACAAGATCAAAGACGCAGTTGAAAAAAATGGAAGTCGAATACATGTATGATACACCCACATCCGCATATGAACATGTAGATTATCTCGGAACGAACTCAAATAGGTCACATATAAAACTTATGTTCAGATAGTGAAGATCCACTGAATAAAGAACAGTGACACGTACATAAACTCAAGCCCGACTATATAACATGATGATCATTTTAACAGTTCTTTCTGTTATTCTTACAATCTATTTAACATAAATATTCAATATGAGCGTCCTTTGCTACAATAATTTTGCAGCATCTCATGAAACTTTGACCACGTCTTCACTTAACACAGCATCTAAGTCCCATTATGCTCTTCTAATAGCTGCTTTCAAAGAGTAAGCATTGACGTGTAGATTAACGGTTGTTTTCTTTCAGTCATGCAAAATAGTCGAGAAATATGCAGATCTGGAAAACTGTTGGAGTAAATGTCTTTCTGGATAAACAAGGAAAGATTCGTTTCCAGGTTAATCTGAGCTTGCTTTGGTAGTATCGTAGTATCTACGAATGGAGATCAGCAAAACATTATTCAGAATCTCTGAATACTCCGCTATGTTGAGATTAAATCTAGCTTCGATGAAATGAAAATGCAACACCACCTTATTACTTGCCACAACTGCAAAAAAAAAATCATAGAAGTAGGATTCTCGCTCTACACTACGGGCGCACATTTGATACATCACAGGCACCAACTCGTACGTTCTGGCGATTAGCAACCTCGTGTCAAATAAACTATTTTCTCATCAACACGAATGCGAAAATGTCCTCCTTTTTTCTCAATATGAATTAGAAGCTTTGGGCAGATTTCAAAGACCGGGCAAAAAGGATTTTACGGCGTTTCCTTACGTAAATGTCTACCCCAATGTCTGCATTTACTTCTCTGTTGATCGTTCTGTTAACAACATTGCTTATTTTCGCCAATTTTGACATAGCCTGGGTTTGATCTGCCTTTCTCCACCTTTACAATCTTGCCATTGGTTCGCGTTCGATCATTGTGGTGGTTCTGTTGAACTTTGCCCTCGGCATTGAACTTTGTCAGAAGTCGAATAACTGTCGTGTTTGTGTAGTCAGTGCTATTAATTATGACCGAATAAGAATTCTCAGCTGATCTCAAATTACATATGGTAATCTCTCCTACTAATTCCGCCATGTTTAAGGAAAATTATTCAAATCTTATCGACATATCATCACGATTAGGGTCTCACGGTTATCTGAAATAATCAACATCAATAAAGTAATAGTTTTAAAAGTATTCAGTTTACAAAATAGTCCAAATGCATCCGTGCGGCACTATATATGTAGCATATGTATGAAGTATATATTCCACAGTAAATCTGAAAATACGTTGAGAATAATTTGAAAAAAATGACATTATTTGCCCCATTGTTTATTCATTTATCGTAAGACTTCTTTAAATAAGTTTCATTCTGGAGTAATTACAAATTTATACCATAATTTTTTCTGTTTCCTTTTCATTTATTAACTCACGTTCACCCCTAGCAAGGTATATCGCCACTTTTTTTTAATCATGTCTAGGGCAGATTTATAAGAAATTGGTTTACATTATATTTAACATTCTGCATATCAACACAGACACTGAAGCTGGTAACAGATAGAAAATTCGAATGTCCAGCTCCTCGTGGAAAGAAACTATTAGAGTATAAATTTTTTCTGGCATTTAGTGTAAAAAACGGTGTGATTTTGTTGGTAAGCCTGTGTTTTGGGGGTAGGTATGTCGAGTGGGTAAAGCGTAATGAGTTTCTCAGAACACACTCATTTAAAATACTTATAGCACAGAAACAGACATGCACAATTTCGCTGATGGGACAGAGGTTGGACTTTGTTGACAAAATGTTAGCTATTAGATTAAAGGCAATTTTGGGACACTATCCAAGAGGGGGAAACTCGTGGTAGATGCAGCAGTCAACAACAATATTTCATACATGGACGGATTCTGCTTTCCCAACTGCAATGATATGCAGAAGTTCGAGTGTAATATTAACAAACATCTTTCTACTCATCTTCCTTCATAATGACCCCGCTAATAAAGTCCCGTATAGTAGCCTCCTGCTTCAAAGTGGCACTGTGCCTTGTTTGAGGTGAAAATTGAATAAAAAAAATAAAATAAAAACTGTTATCAACCTTATTATCTTCAAAAGTATATATATATATGTGTGTGTGTGTGTGTGTGTGCATGTGTGTGTGTGTGTAATATTTAGAAGTTAAAACGCAACAAAAACTTAGTCCTACCTACTTTTAAATTTATTTTAATTTTCTAGTGGCCTTTTCAAATGAGGAGAGTTAGCTAGACTATCATATGACTTTAAACATAGAAAGTGACAGTGTTTTGTATTTATAGAAATAGGTGAGAAAATAAGTGAAAAAGTGGACTGAAGAGAAGAGGAATAAAATTATGAAGTAGAGAACGAAAGCCAGTAGGGAGGGCGAGAGGGATTAGTTGACGTTGTCAGAAGAGGGAAGTAAATGAGGGCAAAGTTTAAATGTCACATGGAGAAAAAAAGAACAAAAGGGAAAAGAAATATCGGTCATATGAAATAGAAAAGAAAATCTGTATGTAATAATTTAAACTAATGTCTTGCCTTCTGAACGCTATAAAGTGAGACATGAGCTACAGATATTCTTTCTTTTAAGTATTCCTATGCCCCGCATCGCATTGAGCTCTCACACTTGAAATACCCTACAGAAAATGATTTATCTTTATCTATATAGTAGGAGAAAGAACCGACATTACCCGAGGTTCAATGATGATCAATAAATGTTTCACACTCTATTATTTTAGTTGTCATCGTAATCGGTGAAATCGCCCGATTCTCAAATTCGATTGGTCGCCTGCTTTTGTTGAGGACCCAGGACGGTGTACGGGAATGAAGTTTTACATGTCTCCCTGCAGTGACTTTGTTATATATTGTAGTCTACATTGCATGATAGAAAACCTCCTGTTGATTTTATACACTTATTTGTTATATAGAATTGTATATTTTTTGCACGCATGTCTAAAATTCAAAAGTCAAGTAAACTGCTTAAATCGTGGCCTCAACATAAACCAATCAAAATCAAAATAAATAAATCAAAGACTCTATTGTTGATTTTCTTATGCCTAAATTTACTGCTTTTACGGTGATAATGGCTTTAATTTAAGTTTTAAATGAAAAAGACAATTACCATGGTGCAATTGTGCTTTAAACAGATAAATTTATTCTGAACGCGCCTCTGTCATATAAAAGAACCAACTGTTGATGTAATATACCGGCTCTTCGGCTTGTGTTGTAATTAGACTTTACATATACATCTGTGCTGTTCGGTTGTGTACGTTGTTAATTATTTTATCAAAATCGCATGTATATTCTTTTATCGTATTACTTCTATTATCTGTTCAAATCGAAGACTTTCCAATATAAATCCTTTCTTAGAACAATAACGTGATTTCGTGTGGAATGCCCCAAAATAGGTCTAACCGTTTTCCTACTTTCTTGGTCTAAGCCATACAATCTTATATTGGCTTTTGATTCATTATAACTCTACTATTTATTTTACAGACTTTACTATTCATGTGTTTGTTTGTGCGTTTGTGAAAAAACATTATCCGTCTTTAAAGTTAAATCGCTGTTTATTTTATTATGGATATATATATATATATATATATATATATATATTTATCAATAGATGTATAATTTTTATTCAATAGATATATATATATATATTAATAGATATTCAATATATATATAATGTATTCAATATATATAACTGTTATTTAATAGTTTTTATTCATTAGATATATAATTTTTCATTCAATAAATATATAATTTTTTATCCAATAGAATTATAATTTTTACTCAATTGACATATAATCTTTTATTTAATACATATATAATTTTATCCAATAGATATGTAATATTTATTCAACGGATACATTATTTTTTATTTATAAGACATATAATTTTTTTCACAAGATGTATAAGTTTTATTAAATATATATATATATATATATATATGTATATATATATATATATATATATATATATATATATATATATATATATATATATATATATTATTCAATTTTAGCCCCAAACAAGGCAAGTGCCACTTTGAAGTAAGGGGCTACTATTGGAGACATAATTTGAGGGTAGATGAGTAGAAATGTGTTTGTTCACATTACACTTGAACTTCTGCGTATCAGTACAGTTGGGAAATCAGTATCCCGGCAGGAAGTTCCAAAGCCTTGCAGTTCTGGGGAAGAAACTATGTGAGTAAAAGGCTTTCTTACACATAGGGATCTCTATTGTAAAGGGGTGGAACTTAGTTGCTTGTCGGATTTATCGTGTTTAGTTACGTCGAGGAGGTAGAAGTGCTTGCAGTTTCTCAGAGCATTCGTCATTAAAGTATTTGCAGAACAGTGAGAAGGATGCAACATTTCGTCTATGGGACAGAGGCTGAAGCCTAGATGACAGTTCAAGACCTATCAGGTTGGCGACTTTCTTTTGAACCCTGTCCAGGAGTGAGAAACAAGCAGCAGATGCACCAGCCCAAATGTGACAACAGTACTCTATACATGGGCGAATGGTGGCCTTATACAGTTACAGGCGTAAGTAATTTTTTGGCACGGTAGACAGAAACCATCTTCATTTGCAACAGCCTTGGTAATGCTCTCAATGCATATATTCCAGTTCATGTTCCCTGTAAACGATAGGCCGAAGAGTTTAAAGGAAGTACTTCCAGGCAGTCTGTTCTTGGCCATTGTGTTGGTGGTAGAAAAAGTATCTTTTAATTATTGAAGGAAACAAGCAAAGTCTTGGCAACAATGAATGCGACCATCCATGTTTTCTTATATCCCACTACAGATTGGAGGCCATCCACTAGTATTTCTGCCATTTTTTTTAGATATGTGTTAATTTGTTTTCCCCTCATGCCTGTTATAGAGGGTGGTGTCATCGGCAAATATACCCATGACCGAAACAATTTAATCAGGGAGGTAATTTATGAATATCAGGGATAATAAAAGTCCAAGGATAGACCGCTGGAATAGTCCTGTATTTATATCATATTGTTTGGATTTCCGATCGTCGAGAACAATTGGATTTTCTCTTACTTAAGAAGGATTTAATTACATTATGTATTCTTCCAGTGATACCATATGATCTAATTTTTCTCAGAAGACCATCGTACGATACCCTGTCAAAAGCCTTAGATATATCAAGGGCTACAACTCTACTTTCCCTTGTCTTGTCCAGTGAACGGTATGTACATTCAGAGACAACAGTTAAGATATCTGCTGTTGAACGGGCTTGCCTGAATCCATATTGTTTGTCGATCAGGAGTTTAGCAGGTGTTAGATGTTGGACTAGGGCTTTATTAACTAAGGACTAAAATATTTTGACAAAAAGTGGGAGGAGGCTGATGGGGCGATAAATTAGTGGGTCAGTTCTTTCACCAGAATTCTTGAAGACTGGTACCAGAGAAGCGGTTTTCCAGCAATCGGGAAAGCAAGATTCGTTAAGGCATTTATTTATTTATAAATATATATATAATGTTTTATTCAATAAATATATAATATTTTTATTCAATAGATATAGAATTATCCTTAAATAGATAATACTTTTATTTAATATATATTTAAATTTTATTTAGTAGATATATTTTCATTCAGTAGATATATAATTGTGATTAACTAGATATAATTTATTCAATAGACATATTATTTATTCAATACATATAAAAGTTTCTGCAATAGATATATATTTTTATTCAATAGATATAGATTATTTATTCAATCGCTATATAATAATTTATTTTAGATATAGAATTATTTTTCAATAGATATATAATTTTTTATAATAAATAGATTTTTATTTTATTATTGAATGAATACATATTTTTTATTCTATACATCTTTAATTTATCTGTAATAAATATATTTAATGAATATATATTTTTATTCTAATTATAATCAATATATTTTATGAATATAATTTTTTCTTCTAATTATAATAAATATATTTAATAAGTATATATTTTTTTCAATAGATATATAATATTTGTTCAGTAGATATATAATTTTCATTACATAGATATGCAATTTTTATCAAATTGATATATATTTTTATTCAGTATATATATATATATATATATCGGTTTTTATCAATATGTATATCATCTTTTATTCAATAGATAGAATTTTCATTAAAAATATATTTTTATTCAATATATATGTAATTTTTTATTACATAGATATATATTTTTAATTCAATAGATATATCTTTTTATTTAATAAATATATAATTTTTATTCAAAAGATATATTATTTGTATATCAAGACATATAAAAATATTAAGTAGATGTAGGTATCTCTTCCCGCACTTTATTTCAAACAAGAGATACAATCCTTTCACGAATGAAGATTACGTATATTTAGCGTATCAGTAATCTATTTATCTCTAGTTGTAATATTTTATCATAAACGAAAAATTCATTTCGAAACAGCGCCATCTTTTTGACAGCAGCATTAAAGTATTTGTAGAACAAAATATCTGATAATATTTTCGTAGGGCGTATAGGTGCCCGCACAGCTACGGCTTTACACACGCACACACACACTTACATATATAGATACATACCCAGTTTTATAAGACAACATCCGGATAAATTCACATACACAATGTTTGGCTGGTCTTTTTTTATATATATATATATTGGTTGAAATGTTGCCAAACAGCAGAACATTACCAGTCGATCAATAAACCGTAGGACAAAATATTGATTCCTTTTGTGTCTTCATCTTAAATGTTTAGACCATTTATTCAGTTTTGAGGAATTTTAATTAGTTTTCGGTCTTTTGCATTTCTGTCTGTAGCACTAAGATAATCTATTTTAACAAGTACATATGCACACACACAAACAAACACACACACAAGCAAACACACACATATATATATATATATCTATAGTAATATGCAAATATACATATATATCATATATACGTACATGTATACATATATACGTACGAACGGCTTTCCGAAAGTAATGCCTCCTCTTTTCTATTCTTTCTATAATTTCAATCATTTTTCTCGGTATTTCTCTATTTTTGACATTTATTCATGACTATACTTTCAGATACCAGAATACAACCATGAGTAGACAAGAGGTCCGCAATTGTTGAGCTGATTAAAGCAGGAAACTCCAAGAAGGATAGATGTAAGAGCCTGAAAGTGAACAGAATGCTGGTGTGAAAGACTTGAAAACGTTTTTGGGAGACTGGAGAAATTCGGAATAGGCCAGGCCAAGGTCGCCCTCGAATAGCTAAAACCCCTAAACGTGTTAAATCCATCAGAGAAAAGAGCAGGAGGAATGCTAAGAGATACATCCAGAATTTGGCTAAAGAGTCGAGAGTGTCGTATGGAATCATGTCAACTGTACGTCGAAAGGACCTGAAGATGTGTCCATTCAAGCATGTCAAGAAACAACGGCCCCAAAGATCCCAGATTCTTCTTTCCCGCATTCAGGATGGCAGGCTACCAAATCTTGTTCTCAGTAATACATTTGCTAAAATTCTAAATTTTATTTATTTTTAAAAATATAACCACTTTAAGTTGTAACGATAAATACTGATGGCCCTGTATATATATATATATATATATATATATATATATATATATATATATATATATATATATATATATATATATATATACGTATATTTCTTAAATAGGATGTATGTTTTTCATCTCTCATCCATCCATACATATTTATATATAAGCGTGTGTGTGTCGTTCCAAAAGTTAAATCCATTTTTACCTAAGATAACTGAACAGTTACGAAGACGAGAGTGATACAATTAAAATGAGTTACAATTGTGACTCGAAAATGTGTGTTTCAAGATGGTCACCACTATTCTCATGCAATACTGCCAAAATGCTTCTCTGCATATCTGTTTCTGACGCACGCCCATGACAGTGGTTGCGTTTTTAGGGTCTCACGCCATCAATATCTGAAAAATAAAGAAATAAAGCTTTCAGGGAATAAAGGCATTAGGTCAATCATCATAACAATGTCAGTTGCAGTCGTGTCCTGTTCATTCGGTCGCAATAGAAATATATAATACATTACTTTTGGAACACTCCTCGCATATATGTATGTAGACGTGTGTGCATGCATGTGCGCGTTCTTTTTAATTTCCTCATAGAAATTGGTTAAAACTTCACAAGCAGTTATATTACATCTGAAACTTTATAAATTATTGATAAAATGATCTCCATTAGTTTCTTTCTACTCTAGTTTTAATAGAAAATTAACCGAACACTTCCAAGACAAATGTCTGACTCATACCACTTACGGCACTTCTTGTAGCGTGTTTCGAAAAACTATACATACATTCTATCCTGTGTCAAAAATTATTATATTTATTTCTTATAAAAAGCTTATATCAAAAACATATTCCCACAAAGACGGTCAATAGTTCTTTTGGTTTATGAATTGGCCCATAGCTAGCTTTGTGGGGGCATGTATTTTTTCTATAATAGAAAAGAAGGCCACCAGCTTTGTATCAGATTTGGCAATGCAGCCTATGTCTCTGTACGAATTCAGATTACATGTGAATGTTAGGCCAGGTAATGGAATGATGAACTATGAGCTACAGTGTCATTATTATTTAAGTTATGCCAGAAAAGGTGTTTCTTACTTGTTAAAGAATATGTGCTTTCTTGGTGGCATTAAATATAGCCATCTATTTTATATCCCAATTATATAACAAAGAGGGTGTCATTTTTTATGTTTTCAAACATTGCCTTAGATATGTGTGTATTCGTTTGTCCCACATGTCTGGTATACAGCGTGGTGACATCAACAAATATATTCAGCTCGGAGACAATTTCATAAGGGATTTGATTTATGAATTCTCGGAAGGAATAAAGAGCTCCAAATGATATCCGCATTAACAAAATATAACTGTTAATGCTACAAATATTCAAAATTTAAATTTTTTTGTTGCGTGTTAATATTTATCTTTATTTTCTTGGACCTCTGACATTACTTATCAATAACCAATTCTAATGTGTGTTAATAATCGAAAATACTAATATTTATAAGTTAACAACATAGAGAATAAACAGATACTATCAAGAAACTCACGTTCTGACCCAAAATACATAAATGAATGTTATTTGTTTTTCTGTTTCTCTGCAAAACTCATTCTGCAAACTAAACAGACGAAAAACCAATTCTCCTATAAAACCAAATAAACTATCATAATAAAATTTGAAGCATTAACACTTGTTTTTAAAAATTATTGGATTCGCTATATAATGACCAAAAAAGCCTAATATGCTGTAAAACGAAAAAAACAAACCAAACAGCAAAAATAAATATTTGATAGCATAAATGACTTTAAACATACAAATTATTTTCGAAAAATATTATTTCGGGATTAAATAACCGATAAATGGTAATATGCGATGGAATTAAGCAACTAAAACGGGCACCATTGATGGATATAAAAAAATACAAGATAATTTAATCTCCCAAAATTACTGAATTAACTACAGGGTTGAACGATAAAATTGTAGCCTAGAAAAACGATGTGATTCGATTTCCTCTCGATAAAAACTGGTTTTCTTCTTTGTTGCAGACCATTTACTAATTGATCAGTCGTGTATAAATTTCAAAAGCTAGAGATGCCTTTTATTCTGTTATAAAATGACACAATTTTCAGTGATCAAGATAGAAGATACCCTACTGAACACGTCAGGTTCTCTGCCGACCAAAGTTATGACAACAGGACCATTACAGGCACGCTTAAAATTCAAATCCAGATAACAGGTGAGAAAAACAACGTTTCCGGCCATACGTCTGATATTTGGTGTAGTTTCAAATAAGGGCCACATCATGTTACCTCATATCATCGAGGAAAAGCAACAACAAAGTGTACTAGTGTGTGCTAAACAGTTTGGTGATCTCTTGGTGCAATCAGGAAGCCGCGTGCAGACTCTGTGTGTTGCAGAAGAGCTCTTCGCCGACTAATAAGTCCAAAGAGACCAAGACTTGGCTTCAGAAAGTAATACGACTTTATAACGCTTTCTAACTGACTCTTCTTCCGTCGACATGAACACGCTGGATTATTTCGTTTAGTCATACATTGGAAACATCACACACATGACCTCCTATAACACCAAAGCCAACCTTATCGTCGCTCTCCGCCGAGAATTTTCCACGCTCTAGTTGGCATTTAGGAAAAGGTATGCTCCCAGTTCTGGACCCGTATCGAGACGATGATTGAGGCTGAAGGCGGGTACATGTCAGCTCTCCTACATAGTCAAGTAACCTGAACTGATGTTTCCAATAAAAGTTTTAAAATAAACCTATAGCGTTGTTTTCTTTAAGGCGACAGTTTTATCGTTCCACGCGTGTACAATGTAATTAAGAGAAGATTATATAAAAAGAAAGCATCTAAATATATTTTTAAGCGAAGGCGCCATTTGTCTTGAAGAAAAAAATAGACTTAAATGAATTAAGAACTTATATATAATAACAGGAAACTCACATTTATTTTTAATTGTTAAACTGATTATAATAATTTAAACCAATTAACTATTTATGTAGGATATGATCTCACGTACACAATTACCCGTGATTGTTTACTTTTTTAAAAAAAGGCCAAGTCTACTGCTAGCATTTAATCATAGAAATACGAAATAACACAACACCTCCTACTTTACTCAAAATGTAGAAGAGCTACAAAGACGAGAGCGGTGCCATTTCACCGAGCGATATTTCCGTCCTAGAATTTCATTTTCTTATACAATCTCCATCATTTTTATTCACGTTTGCCAGCTATGAACAATGACTGTGAGTGGACGTTCAAGGCGTTCTAAGTCATACTAAGGTCATTCAGATGTAGAGCCTCACATTTTTCCTCAAAAAGTGGAAAACCTACGAAGATGAGAGCGGTGCTATGTAAACTATTCTCGATGGATTTTTTTCCAGGAATTCAATAATGCGTCTCTGTTTCCGACACGCATCTATGGTAATAGTTTTTTCTTAGTCTCTTCCATCGTAAATATCTGCAACTAGTAGATGAACTATTTATGTTATGAATGTATCAGTTTAGTTATATAACAATGCAATTAAAAACCCCGTCTGATTCATTCGGGCGGAATAAAAATTAGAAAGCATTAATTTTATAACATCAGCACCTTAAACAATTACAATTAACTTCCATAATAATACCCACTGTTCAACAATTTTATTTTGTTTAATATATATATATATATATATACATACATATATATATATATATATATATATATATATATATATATATATATATATATATATATATATATATATATGATGTTAGTCCATCGCTTGCGAAAATAACCGTGATCATGCAATTATTCTGTGAGTTCGAAGATGGCTTGTTAAACCGATCCGAGCTCTGAAGTATTTCCCGCATGCTGGACATCTATGGGATAATGATGTATTAGAGATGTAGATTGCTCTGTCTTTTGTAATGTCACGTTTTCTCTTGCATATTACTTGGGTGCGAACTCAGCAATTGTAGCCCCTTTGAGAGTTGCGGTACGGCAGGAAGGTCTGTCTTGGAATAGATTTTCCCATGAGTTCGAAAACACCCCGGACTCTTTGAGGGAGATTAACAGATTTTCCCTGAACCGTTTCCGCTGTTCTGCTGTTGATATTTTCTTTTTTGGACAGTTTATCCAACACAGCTGATACTGCTATAACATTGTGTGTACTGACGGAAGGTTTGGCCGGGGTAGAACCTTCGTGTCTTTTATCTTGTTTTGCCACTTGATTTTTAACAATCTGCGTAAGCATTACATATGGAAATGGTTCAGTTTATGGGATTTCTTGAATATTCAAGCCTCTCAAGTATACTTAACGGTGGTAAGAAGCAGGGCTCCATATACTCGTGTCTCTAAGCTCAGAGACATTGGTTTTGAGACGTACAAGGGCAGCACTAGTCTTGGCTATCCCGCAGTCAACTTTATCGTGTATATGTACTGCCCTTGGCAGAATATTGCTACAAGTAAGCCAACCTGTCCAGAACTTTTAGGATGTTTCCACAGATTTAGATTAGGGTCTCAGCGTTCTATTTTCCATTAGTAGTCTGGTACATTACTTTTATCTACTTTAGTCAGACAAAATTAGTTGCATGCGTTAGGTAAATGATATTACGTGTTTGGCTCTGTGTTTCCCTTGAGAACAGTCATCAGCAAACAAAAAGATTTCGTATGATGATGCTCTTAATTATTCTGGCAGCTTTAAGTTGTCTTAAGTTTAACGATTTTCCATCTGTCCGACAGTTGATGCTTACTCCCGGATCTTTTCCGTTAAACTCGTTAATTAGCACCAGCGAGAACATCATTCTTAAAGTGTTGGTGCAAGTACGCAACCCTGATTGACACTGTTATTGACTGGTAAATCACCGGAAATCTCTCTATCATTTATGAAACGAGCCATCATCCCATTATAGAATGGTTTGATGAATGAAATGAATGTTAAGCACATTCAAATTTTACTATGATCTTCCATAGTCATGCGTGGTTTAAATCGACAAATGTGGTGTAAAGGTCCTGATAATGTTCTTGACATGTTTTTGTAGAGTTGATGAACAGTAAATACCATGGTAACTGTACCACCCCCATACAGAAAACAATTTTATCGTTTAACCAAACATCTAAAAGATGGCAGCTCTCCGGAAATCAGTCTTTTTAAGACTTTTAAGCTTTCTGTTATTCATATATATATACACACACACACACACACATATATATATATATATACATGTATATATGTGTGTGTGTGTAATTTCAGTGATTCAAAGGATTTTTTTTAATTCCTTGAATCACGAAAATTTGATTTATTTGCTCTATCTTGTATATCGAGCAATTATTTTTTAGATGGAATAATACTTATAGAATATCACTGCCAGTAATATTTGTAAGTCTTATAAGAACAGGTTTCCATACCAGCTGATTGTTGGATAATTTTATTCTGAAGTATATATATATATATATATATATATATATATATATATATATATATATATATATATATAATATAAAGCTGAATGTCTGTGTGTATGTGTGTGGCCACGAATAGGCTCCTATAAGCTTGACTATTAAAAAAAAACTGATTACATATAATGATAGAAGATGTATCGAGACATAGGAATGGATATGTTTGATCTGGCAGAACGGTGGTTCATTAAAATTGTGTGGTCTGCCTTCGTTCCTTGTCCACAAAGTCTGGAAAAAAACCGTTTACAAGTATTTTTGATATAGATGCACATAAGAATACTTTGATAAGAATGTTTTAACTTAAATAGGGATTGTATAATAAAATTTTGGAGTCTGCGTTCGCGCCTGACCTCCATAGAATGGAAATAGGCACATACTTTAATAAAGACTTTTCATATCTATTTGCGTAAGTATACTTTGATAATTATGTTTCAGTTTGAAGAAATATGGTATAATAAAATTATGAGGTGTTCGTTCGCGCCTGACCTCCTTAGAATGGAAATATATCACACAGTTTAACAAGGTTATTTAATATAGCTCCACAGAATATTGTGATAAGTGTTTCAGTGTGAACAGGTATGGTATAATAAATTATGGGGTTTATCTATTTTATTTTTACTTTCATCATATTTTGCTTTGATTTTGATACCCCCAAATCCGAAGCTATCTCTTTATAACCCCTTTCTTTTTATAACCTATTATACTTTAATAAATCAGAGTCCATTTTCTGTAGGGTGTTTTTGAACCCATTCAATGACGGGGACTTTTGCTAGTATATATATATATATATATATATATATATATATATATATATATATATATATATATATATTACTAGATTGCCAATATTTTGTATGGAACGCATTTATCTATTATTTTTATTTATTTAATCCCGTGCATAAAAGTGTACTCATGGATTCCCGTGTTTCCGGCTTTTTATCTTCGTCAGCATCGGTTAGGATCAACTGATATATATATATATATATATATATATATATATATATATATATATATATATATATATATATATATATGATTATTTTTACTATAATAATTAAATACCTACGGACACCAGTGTTTATTCCTTTCGAGAATCTTCAGTGCAGCGTGTCACAATTAATACCAGTCGAACGATTTGAACCTCGCAACATGAGACATCACTGGCTGTATTAGCGGATACCTAATCGATTCGGCTACTATTAATCGCTTGAAATAACGTTGAATTTAAACATTTTAATTTTAAATGTTCATTTACGTCAGTCATACAGTGATCTAATCGTTATACGATGATCTATGCATAAGAGCTAAATTGACCGACTTTAATTCAACTGAAAGTGCTCAACGAGAAGAAACGAATTTCTTAAATGGGCTGTCATAATTATTTTTTACTATAATAATTAAATACCTACAGACACTAGTGTTTCCTCCTTTCGAGAATCTTCAGTGGAGGGCATCACAATTAAATCCAGTCGAATATATATATATATATATATATATATATATATATATATATATATATATATATATATATATATGTATGTATAATATTTATTATAACACTATATATACATATTTCAAGGTCGTACCATGGATTTCGTTACGCCGGATCAACCATAAGAGGTTGGAAAAAAAAACATGTTAAGTTCGTCAGCGACAATGAAAAACTGAACCAATGCAAAGTGAACAAACAAGGAGAAACACGTTAAAAGAGCGTTTAAGTCTCAGAGTTTCAGAATTTAAAATTTAAAAAAATATAACTATAAAACCGACGCCAATTGATTATGGAAGGAAGAAAGCGCGCATGCGTGTGTGGGTGTGTATGTGTGTATGTGTGTGTGGTTGGGTGTGTGTGTGTGTGTGTGTGTGCAAGTGTGGTGTGTGTGGGTGTGTGTATTGGCGTGTGTGTGTGTTTATGTGAAAGAGAAAGAGAGGGAGAGAGAAAAATAGTTTGTGTATATATGTTTATGTGTGCGGTCACGCGTGTGTATATATGTGTTATGAAAATTCTCTGAGGGAAATTAACGACAAAAAATAATGAAAAAAACATGAATATACTAATTTAAATTTTAATTTAGAATGAAATTACATTTTAAATTAAAATTAAAATAAAGGCAAAGATAAAATTTAAGGAAATTTAAGTAAACATAAATATTTAATATATAAATAAATAATATAATTAAGGTAATTTTTAATAACTTATCCAATAGTAAATGACTCAAGGACTATCACTACATATACATATATAAATGTATACATATATATATATATATATACATACACATATATATATCCATATATATATACATATACATGCACGTACACGCACATACACATATACATATACATACACATACACACTCACATACACACATATATACATATATATATTAATCAAATCAAGTAATTTTATTATTATTATTATTATTATTATTATTATTATTGATATCTATGTAATAACACTAGTTATAACAACATTGTTCACAAAAGTGTACGTATAAATAAACCAGGAGGGGAAAACAGGGAAGAATGGATCGGTTTTAAGATATAAGGTACTGAAAATATGATTAAGAAAGGGTTGAAAATTACGTACTGTTAAGAGAAATGGAAAGGTTGCGAGGGATGGGGGGGGCGGAAGGGAAAAGTAGTTCCATAAGGGGGTATCCTTATAATCAGGGAGGGGGCTAATATGGCTAAGGTAAGGATGTTAGGTAGCGAGGAAGGTTGAGATATGATTTAGAAGAGGGTTGGTTTGGACGTTAGAATGAGAGGTGAATGCGTTATTTAGGTGTCTGTGTGTTAATTAGGCGTATTGTGTTAATTAGGATGTGAATCGGTTAAGTTATGCTGTTGTTAGGCATTTAGCAAGGAGTAATTTTTTTTGGTGGGGACATTTTCTGAAGATCTCATTTTTAATGTTCATACAGGCTATGGATGGGTTATTGATAGTCTGAAGGATCCCATATTTATAATGGTGAAAAGTAAGCAGGTCTTCGAGGTTGGGTAATAAGATTTTTTTACATCAATAATCGACCATCTTATTTTATATGGAGTGTTAGATTCTTTAAGCGACCAAACCTTGGTGGCTAAAGATGTGTTAAATCTCTTTTGAAAGTGGAGTTGTGTGCATACAGCCTCTGCTTGAAGGTACCCTGAGTCATTCCAAGGTAAATTTCTTCTTTACCTGAGTTATTTTCAGAATGACTTTGGCCTGGTAAACAATAGATTTAATTGTGCAACATCCTATAGATAAAAATAAAGATGAAGCAATGGTTGTTTTAAAGGAATATAATATATATATAGGAGCAGTTAATAAAACATGTTAAAAATATATTGACCAAGAGTTAAAAACATATTTAATCTGAAAAGGAGACACTTGAAAAGTGGATAGTCCTTAATACGCGGAGTTTCGAAGAAATACTTTCCTTCTCATAAGAGGGAAGGAATTAGCAAAATCGGGATCGGATTTTGCATACAAAAGTATTTGATGAAACAACACGTAAGCCAAAGATCTTACATGCTTTACTAAAAAGTGAAGCAGAGGGAATATGGTGAAGAAAAAGGTAATTACACGTGAATGGATAGTCTGGTGAAAGAGAAATAAGAGAACTTCCAGTAACGCTTCAGGAGATTATGAGTAAGATAGAGATGGAAGAATTTAGTATGCGCACGAAAGAAAGGATCAACAATAACGAACTGGATGAATAAATTTATTCAATTTGCGAAAACATCCCGTTATATAGCGACAGAGTCGTAATTCCTGCTACATAACAGAAAAGAATGCTCAAAGAATTCCATATAGGGCATCCAGGTATATCAGGAATGAAAAACCTTATGTGCTCTTTCGTTTATTGGACAAACGTGGATAAGGATATAGAAGGAACACTCAGGGAGTGCAGAGAATGCGCATTAGCTATGATATTTCCTCCGATTCAATTCGGATCGTGGGAAAAACCGGACCGACCTTGGTTTAGGTTTCATTTCGATTTTACAGGACCGCTAGATGGGTTCTACAATCTCATTGTTGTAGACAGCCTATCTTAATGGCCAGAAGTATTAAAATGTAAGAATCCTACATCCGAGGAAACTATCAACTTCCTGTATGAACTATTCGCTAGGGTTGGAGTAGTAGACTGCATTGTTACAGACAATGGAACGATATTTACGTGTACCGAATTTAAACATTTTTGCGAGGATTATCTAATCGAGCATATAACCATTCCTCCATAATAACCAAGAATTAATGGTCAAGCAGATAAATTCGTTGACACATTCAAGAGAGCTCTTAAAGAAGCTAGTGAGTCGCCGACGGATAAGTCAATCCAACAGTTTTTACAAGTCTACAGAGTCACTTCGAATACAAACATCAAAATGTCGAAGACGCCTGCTTAGGCTATGTTCAGACGCAAAAGGTTAGATCGATTTTTCACAAGTTGTTACCAAAACCAGGATAGGCCAAACTTGCAAAAAACCGAGAAGAAAAAAAACGGTATAAAGTTGGCGAAAGCGTCTTCTACAAGATTCACAAAAATAATAAAACTTTCTGGGACTCCGGCATTGTTGAGCAAAAAATATGCAACATGGTCTACATGATTAAGGGACCAGACTTCGGTTACAAACGTCACACTAACCAAGTTCGGAAAAGATACTCGAACAGTAAGGTGACCAGAACGCCATGCAGGACATCATGAACACCGTGTTTGATACTTTTCAAGTGCCCAAACCAGAGACAGCTCCGGAGAACAGAGGATCAAACAGAAAACGGAAATCAACACAATTGATTAGGGTGATCCCAAAACAAAAACGTTATTAATCAGAGAGGGGATATTTCAAGGGGGGGGGTTAATACCGGCCTTCCTTGAACACAGGAATTTACACGGATTAGCACTATAAATAGCGCTAGTAATTCCAACACGGTGAGAGAGATCCGACTGCACTTCAACTGCTAGACGAGTGCCCAGCAGATATAATCATTTTCCTATCTTTGTACATTATGTTAATACTCTTGTCTCTTAACCGAACCTCGACTTGATTGTTCTTATTTTCATAGTTGTTCCACGACACAACAATTATCATGCATGAATAAAATATTTTCCAGAATGCCAAATTCTTCTTCTTGTGCCAGTGTTCCAAGTGTTCCTTAATGAAATCAATGTAGAGTTGTGCGGTATTTTCACTCCATGTGCGACTCTGAATGTTCCTACCAGCTCATTCACACGCTGAAAAAACTGCAAGCTAGTAAGATTTCTGCTGTTTGATGGCTATTGCGCAGATTAGCTTGAAATTTTATATCTGTGCATACGTTAATATTGCCGTATAACGTGCGAAGTTTGACGAATTTTCATTGAAAATTATGGAGTTTGAACAAAATATCGATGTCCATATAATTCTGGCACGGGGTGTATATTTCTCCACACTTTCTTGCAACGGTGTAAGAATGCTCACTGCCAGCCACAATGTATTTATATATTAACTAGCATATCGACCCGGCGTTTCTCGGCTTGTGGTCTGGACCCTTTTGCAGTTAATTTTTCTGCCAATAAAAAAAAAATCCTCACGTCCGATTACCCTGTATCTCAACTTTCGAGGATTCACACTCAAAATTGGCATAGTATTTAGGTAGAAAAAGTAAAAATTAAATATTTTTAATTTTGACACCATTTTTGTCATTTTCAGTTGGCTAAAGAGATACAATCAGAATGTAGACCTGTACTTTGAATGTTCGCATAAATCCCCCCTTCATATTGGTAACTGGATCCGAAAGCTGTAATCTGAATTGTGCAATTGTAGTGCCTTATTTCTTTCATGAAGGTTCTTGATTCATGATTTGAACCTGTGGCCAAGCGTAGTAGCGGTTGGGGAAGTTCTTCAAGAAGAGGGACTTTCACCTTGCCATTTGAGCAGCATATTCCCGCTGGCTCACTTGGCCAAATTTTCGTGAGACAATGGAAGCATTTCTTCTACATAGAGCCTATTTTTGCCATGGTGTTCAGCATAATTAGAAGAGGGAATATAGTTGAAAGCTTGTAAAGACCAGCGTGAATTTCTTAATCTTGAATGTCCTTCCAAATTGGATCTATATTGTATCTGACCATCCATCTGTCTGTCTCGTTGCTCTACATTTTCTGAAGCGCATGAAGTGGACATGGCTGAAGCATTTCTCCTTAAACGTCTGTCTCGTTTTTATTCGGTTTCTTTTAAGACGATTCCTTCGGTGCTAATCAGCCGAACTTGAAGCATGTCTTTCCAAATAAATTTCTCTTGGGTCTTTGTCCATTGAAGCTTGAGAAACAACCTGGATGTTACACTTTTCATTAAAGTAAATGGAGATATTAGCCCACAGTGCACCGTCGAATGCTGCGATTGCGAAACTACTTGTCGAAGGCCCGGGCAAATTTGAATAATCACCAATTGCATTCGAATCTGCTATGACGGAGACACCACTCCTAGCTGAATGACGCAACCGACCATTTTCAACAAATACGACCCTAGCATGCACTGGCTGCGTCGTACGGAACAGTAAAATTTACAGTTGTAATATAAGTGTAATGAAAGTAATGGAAAATAGACTGGCGAAAGTATTACAATAAGTCGTTTATTTAAATTCATAATTAAAATTAATATTTCCTAAATCTATAAATAATTTAAGCAAGCAGTCACTAATAGCAATATGTAAATAGACATAACCGTAACATTAATATATAAAAAAATTATGGTCAGTAATTTAAAAAACAACTGGTAATACCTTGCTTAATATACAAGATTTTGTTAAGTCTGTAAATAGAAAAATAATAAAAAGAAAGAAAAAGACAAAGTAATTTTATTTGGGGGGTTTGGGTACAATCTATGTCACATCTAAATTAATCTATCTGTTTTTGTTGTTATAACCTCCAAAGTGTTCTTTTACTTCTACTGAATAATAACATTTTTAACAATTATCGAATTAACCCCAACCCATCAGAAAAATATTAATAATTTCCTCATATAACCATAACCTATAACAAATTATTTCTTACTGTACACAAATATTTTTTAATTTTTTTTGTAAAATACCCAGCAGATGAAAATTATTTTCTTAAAACTACTTTTTAGTTAGTACAAAAAATGTAAAAAGAAAAAAAAATTGTTTTCAAGAAATTCTTATTGCTTGAAATCTTATGATATTTTTTTCATTATGAACGTCGTGTAAAAAACAGTTAAAAAATGTCAAAAATATTAAATGCAAGAGAAGTTCAAAATAATAAATGATATTTCTTAAATCTATACATAATTTAAGCAAGCAGTCAGTAATACAAAGATGTATATAGAAAATATCTCAACATAAATATAACAAAAATATGGGCAGTAAAGTCAAAAAAGAAAGCTGATAATACGTTGCTTAATATACAAAATTGGGGTGAGTCTATAAATAGAAAAGTAGTAAAAAGAAAGAAAGAAAGGGGAAAAGTAATTTTAGGGGGATAGGGCTAAACTTCATGTCAAAGTTTATGCATCTCCCCTCCTCTGTGTTAAGAACTTGTATACATCTCCAGTCACTATATATACATGAAGTCCCAAGCATCCTAGAACTGTATAAATTTATTCTCTCCCTCATCATCACTATCGTTATGTTTGTATTACATGAGTCCCGTTATATATGTGCCCCAATATGAATCCCACGTCATATCATCCTATGCAACACTAGGAATATATGTACTTTCAACCGGAAATCCTAAATTCTGATCTTTTTCTCAGTCATCTACAACCCAGAAGGACCACCAATATATCCACTTGAGATAGGCAGTATCCACAAACACATAAAAATCTACTGTCAAGGTGACAACCATTACATTTGGAAGTTTTTTTTGTTATGACGTTAAAAGTGTTTTTATGCTTGTACTAAATATTAAAAGTCTTTAACAATCATCGAAATACCCCCCACCTACAAGGAAAATATTAGGAAAAATGGAAGAAGAGAACAGTAATTCTTCTCAAAAAAGTTGTTATTGTATGTAATTTTACGAGAGATTTTGTGTAATAGTTAAATTTAAACGGCAATTTTCGTATTTTCAGTGTGTTTTGGTTTAGTTTCGTATAATTTCATTTTATTAAAGGTTCACATAGGAAAATAGGAAAAATGTGCATTCCAAAATTTAAACAGATTATCTAATATACCCATAGATACAAAATATATCCTCTTGAGAGTTAATTAAAAAGAAGGCATTTAAATAAATGAGGCTTGGCTACGATTTAGGTCTATTTGTCTTTGTGTGCGTGTGTTGCCATAGTAACATGGTGGGTTCTTCCATGCGTGTATATGTGCCTGAGGGTGTGTTGGTATAGGAAACAGACATAAGATTTGGATTAAATGGCAATTTTCGTATATTCAATTTTTGGGGTTAGTTTCGTATAATTTTACTTTTGAAAATGTTCACTTTAATAAAATTTAATTAACACCCCCAAAATTAACAATAAATTCTTTCATTTGGTGCTGAAATTAAGACGATAGATATCATAGTTTATGATGAGTTTTTATTATTAGATTAGCCAATAAAAACTGTTTCTCGTGTCCACACACATTTTTGCTTTCATAAATATATATAAATTGAACATGAGAATGTGTTTAACATTCGACATGAGGGGGTGTTTAATGTTAAAGATTGGGACGTTGTTAAGTTCTGTCGATGGAAATTATTAAAGTCGACACATCGATCAGGACACCTGCATATGTATTCTGAACATCACACCTGCGTATGTATTCTGAACATCACACCTGCATATGTATTCTTATAATCACACCTGCGTATGTATTCTGAACATGCCGGCGTTTATCATTGCTCGGTGGTTTTAAATGATTCGTATGTGTGTGTCATAACACCAGACCCAGGTTTATTTTACTTGTCTTCCTGTAACGGAGCGTAGTGTTTGTCTAATCGACATGTAAAAATAACAATGTGATGTTATGTTGTAGTTACAACAAACAAAGGAAATAAAAATCTGAATCGGCATTTTTTGGTTTTAGCAAAAGTTTTACTATTACCGTTACTCTCTCGTCTCGACACAACTTAAAAAAGTCTACCATCCTTCATGTCCTTCTCTTCTGGCTTGCATTCCTCCTTCCACCGACCTCATGTCGGCCACAACCTGCCTATTCGCGTCCTCTACTTTATACGTCCATTTTAATCGATAGGCATTTTTCTTCTTTCCTGAGCGCATGGTGATTTTTTTTCTATATTTTTGTGTGGTCAACTCGCGCACACTTCCTTATTTACATCTGCGTATTTTTCGGCCACTGCTGCTGCTAATCTCTTCACAAGCCACCCATCCTTCGCTGCTTCTGACATTTTTCCATGCGCTTATATGATCTATGCTGAAGTATTCTCTCAAAAAAAATTACCCGATAGACACAAGACCATCTATTCAGAATTAAAATATACTTTGTAAAACTGGTTGTCTAAATTATACTCTAGACTTGTATGAACAAAACAATCTCAGATTGACCATTTTATAGTCTTTGTATTCACTTTCGACACGTTATGAATTCAGCTCTCTTCTTCCAGGTCGATTGTAAGGCGTCGATGTAATTTTATAATGGATGTGAATTCAGCAATGGAAACTGCTGATGACATAATATTTCATATTACCTTGTGAATAGTTAATTAGGAAAGTGACACAAAGTAGGGAGGGATATGCAAACAGCATCTAACCGTCATCAGTAGGACTTCATGTGATTAATTAATAGCATAACAGTAACCATAATTAATATGAGTTATATTTTTCATCCCTATATACAGGGGGTTTAGAAAATCGAGAACATAAGCTTTCTTATCGAAACTATTCCTGTCAACGAAGTAGGCGGACACTGAATTGTATTTATATATAACTTGAGAAAAACCTAACGTGGAGTACCAGATAAAGCACTAGGTGTATTCAATTGTAAGTGGAATTCTTTTGGACTTTAAATTTTCACTCCTTACCTCGGGTGATACGAAAATACAATTGTCAATCACTTGGGACTTCTACTGGTCATGGTTAAAATTAATTACATGATTTTCCTAAAAAGGCTTTTTAACTAGCATAAACGTTTGGATAACATTACGCCCAACTACATTCTTTCGTTCTACAAACTTAGCTATTCACTCATGCAGGAGTATTCTTGCCACATTGCTGGTGCGTCTACCACTAGTCTCTCTCTCTCTCTCTCTCTCTTTGATAGGGTCTAAAATGAGTCTTCAATCTACTAGGTCCCACTTTGTCAATCTACTAGGTCCCACTTAAATCTACTAGGTCCGCAGTTTCAACTCTCTGCCGGTTTTACGAGTGTTTTAATAGAATCTGCTCTGATGAACTCATTCCACATGTGCCTCCTCGATATACACATCCACAACAAACCAGCTTAACAACAAAATCACACCTCTTCACTGTTGAGGTCCTTAATGCCAGAAAGCTTCCTACTCTAATAGTTTCTTCCCTCGAACAGTTAGACTTTGGAATTCTCTTTCTGCTACCCGCTTACGTGATTGTACTGATATGCAGAAGTTTAAATGTAACGTAAACTAATATCTTCTTAGGCTCGATCCTAAATAGATCCCTTAAATTTAAGTTGCGATATGCCTTGTAAGGGTTGAACGTGAGCAAAAAAAATAGAGTAAATGGAGTAAAGAAGAAACAACACATTGATGTTTGTTAGTGATTTTTGTTGGTCGCCCAACAAGAATTTGATTTTTATTCTTTATAGTTGTTGTTTAACAACGCTTCGGCCACACGTGTACTTGACCTTCGTCTGGTTGTTTATCGCGACGGCATAGGATGCTGAACCTTCACCTTTATCATCAGTAATCACTGTCTTCCATAGTTGTCGTCTCACTAGGTTTTGGCCAACTAATCCTCTGACTTTGAATAGGATTCAAACCGCGATCTTCAGAAAATGCTCGTCTGAAACTGTAGAGATTAAACGTCTCTATCCACTGCGCCACGAGCTCCAAAGGGCGATTAAGTTTTTTTTTTTTTGTGTCTGTTTTTTTTTTTTGTCTTTTGTTTTTTGTTATATGATCTTCTATTGTCGAGTCCTACCGAATATATATTATTTAATTATTAGCATTTTGGGGGACAGAGCAATTTATATAATTTTATTAATTTGCGTACTATTATCCACATCCTTTATAGTTGTTGTTTTACGTACAAGTAACTGACAAAGGCCAGGGGAATAGATGGCCAAAATGTCGTTAATCAACAACTAAAAGGATGAGGAAAATAGTCCGCAAATAAATAAATACAAATTACTCATCTAAAAAGAATTCCAATAATTAAATAATATAAACCTGATTATATCTGACTGGAAAATGACGAGGCTATAATCAACTGGGAAGTAACTCAGTTGTATGTTGTTCTACACATGCGTTGTTTCAGGAAAGAAATTTTGCTCATGGAAGTTTCATTTAGTTTTAGATAGAGAAAAAAGGAACACTCTGGGCACTCGTTGAAGTTAAATGAGTTGATTTTGTAGAGCGTTTCACAGGGATAGCACATAGATTGGAGCTCAGTTGATTACCTGTCGTGAAAATAGCGATCGTAATAAAAAGAATTCAATTCAAAGAATCTTAATTGCCTTTAAAATTCATAGCAATCTGTTACACATTTTAGAAGCGAATCCTGTATAATTGTAAATATTCTGCCGCTAGAACTTCAAGTTTGCCACTCAGACATAGATACATTTAGGTTTTTCGTTCTACTGAAAATATCTCCACTAGATATTAAAAGACGAATATCATATGTAGTAGAATATCTTAGGAATATATAAACGAAAATGTGGCTAAGCAATTAAATCTAACATAGTAATATAGTGTTACAAGAAAGAAAGAATCAACGTTAGTAGAAGTTTTTGTTCCCAATAGTGCTTGGTTAAACAGATATGAGACGTAATATATGCCAAAATAAAAACGTCTGACGAAAAGAAACTTAAATTTTCAGAAAATAGTTATTATGCCAATAATTATAGAAGCAATCGGATTCATGAAAAATAAAATTCAAAATCTACCTGGCAAATAAACAATTACACTGAAAAATTAGGATCTTAAAAAGGTGTCTCGCTTGGAATGTATGAAATAAAGACTGGATGCCTACCCTCCGGAATAGTGCACAATCCCTAGCTCAAACAGAATTAGAAAATTGAAAGAAATTATGCATATATTTTAAAATGTACATAGAATATATTTTCAATAAAACTAAAAGCAGGTTCTGAGATGTGCCGGTGGCTAAATGGTTAATAATATAGTGGCATTCTGAGTGTGGCAAGTTCGATAGCTGGTCGTTCCACAGATCGAAATCTACTTTT
Source organism: Euprymna scolopes (assembly GCF_053919585.1). Taxonomy (NCBI): domain Eukaryota; kingdom Metazoa; phylum Mollusca; class Cephalopoda; order Sepiida; family Sepiolidae; genus Euprymna; species Euprymna scolopes. Next base: position 5,744,885 of record NC_136506.1, on the reverse strand, counting down.
AAACGTTTGCAACATTCACGTGGCCTCTCTAGTGATACCATGCTAGAAGAAATTCTAAATAGAAAGATATCAGGAAAACGAATACCAGCAAATTATCATAAATGATACTCCCACAAAGAACAAGAGCTTCTTATCTTCAGATTCTTACAGTTTTCAATTATCGAGTTATACATTTATATGAACACACCTGAGTGTACAACATCTACATGTCTTGTATACACACTCTTTGCAAAGTCGATGACATAATATAAGAATTATATAAAGCAGCCTCTTGGCGCAGGTTTTGTAATGACATGCTATTACTAGTATAATCACTTATAGACAATTTTCTTCTACATGCTCATTTATTTATCCACGTTTGTAGATGTAACATGGCACAGAAGCACGCGTGTAGAGGTTCGCAGCGGTGATGGATGGATTGTGGGGAGACTAGCCGCAGCCGTATCCGAAAAACGCACATATGCAAATAAGGTCGGGAAAAAGGGAAAACTGCAGGACGTCGAAGAGAATAGATGTGTACAGCGAAGACAAGAAATGGCTGACTGCTGTCGCCGTAGGTTTGGGGAGGAAAAATGTACACAGGCGAGATATACAATGGGGACAGACGTTAAAGTGTTGTCGAAACAACTATAACGGTTTAAAAATAAACTTTCGTTTATACAGAAAAAATGCAGACCTGGATATTTCTTTATTTCTATTCCTGTAAAATTGTTTATCCATTTGCGACTTAAGGCTCCGTTAGACATACACACACACCCACATACACACACGCGCACACATAGCTTAGGCATTTAGACAATGTCAAAGGATTGTTAATTCACTACGTGCATAGCAGCAGCAGCAGCAGCAGAATAGCCCAACAGTTAGAGGCTCCAACTGGCATTTGGGCGATCGAGTTTCAATCCTGGCTTGAGGTTGTTGCTTGTCTAGCCGGACTGATTAGCTGTGATAGAGCGAAACAGTACTGTATGTTAATGACTATATACATTTATATCCGGTCATCAGAAATAAGAAAAACCAACATTCGCCAATGCCACCGATCCCCTCCTCTAACATCTTTACTCGGACCACACACGTTGCAAAATCGAAAAGTAACAACAAAAAGAACAAAAACAAAGACATTAGACTCAGCTTTTTCAGTTAAAACAAAAAGCATTTACTTATGGCACTTTCCAAACTATATCTGCATCTTGGGTTTATGAGTCTTTTAGTTCGCCATGTGTTTAACAAACGTCTGCCGTGTCGAGCACATGCCTTTTCTCTCGCCACGTTTCCGCTTCAAAATCTCTCTCCACTTTTCTCTCCCTTCTCCTCCTTTGCTATGACGTCACCTCACACCACAACTTGGGCATTAGCAAAGATGACATGCCGCTGCTGCTGAATACGTCAACGAGGCTTCGATACACCTCCCTTTATGTTTACTATCAAAGAAAGAGTAAGCGATTGTGACACATGCATCTTTCTTCTTAACCCGACGCAAGTAGCAAGTTTTATTTGATTCCTTGATATGTATTATATTGTACATCTACCACCATAAATCAAACATGTTTGATTGTCCGGACATCAGTTGTTATAGCCAATCTCCGACGAATACTATTCTTTTATAATAATACATTTTTTGTAATGCTGTGCCATTAATTAATAGTTAACTAGGAAAATCTACGATGAGAATTTAATATATTTTATTAAACAAATATTTAACATGCACAAATAATTTCAGAATAAAACATCCTTGTAATATTTATCTACAGTAAAGCTAGCTAGGGTATATTAATTCTTTCTGTAATTTGTTCAGAAAATTTTAAATACGCTGTCAGAAACCACGAAATAAAAACCGCAAAAAATCGATTGCAGTTCATTTGAAAAACTCAACATAGTTTGGTATTCCAGGTAGTCCTATGCACAAAACTCAGGGATTTATTAAACTTCACAATTTTATCGAGCGTCTATATAGTACAGGGTTCCAGGTGTCTGTTTGAAGGTCATCCAAGACCAAGCCTAATAGTATGATTACTCTCAAATGCTTTCATAAACAATCGGATCACACACCAAAAAGTGGCGTTGACGACCCAGTTTTGACCCATGGGTCTCTTTTTCGAGCGTGATCTATTCATAGATTCAACTTCCACCTCGACTCGAATTTCAATGCACACCAGAACTTTGTTTTGGACGCGTTCCAAAAGTATTTGTACTGGAGTCTATGACCCAGAATTGTATAAACTACTGTAGAACGAATTCAAACGCTCAGACAACGCATTTTAAGATCTGATTTCATAAAATGGAGTTAAATCAATATTGATGTACGCCTGCCGTTTTGGCCTTTCAGATCCGGGTAGACCTATCCTCTTAAGCACGTGCACTAGTCGGAAGGAGTGACCAAATTTTCGAAGACCCATTTACCTTTTAGGAACAAGATTTGCTTTAGCTAATTACTATTTACAAAAGCAATCAAATAAGCACGCATGAAATCTATCGAGTTTATAAAAGCACATTATATATATATGTATATATATATATATATAATATATATATATATATATATATATAAAGAGAAAGAGAGAGAGAGGAGGAGGAGGAGAGAGGTTGCTGGCAATATATATATATATATATATATGTGTGTGTGTGCGTGTGTGTATATATATTGCAATCAGGTTAAACAGAATTATCCGCGCTTTATTCTCATAAGAACTCTTCAGGCTAAGGCACGGAATGGATATTATCGTATATTTACATATATACTCGTAGTATTAAGTTGGCTTGTTACCTAATCAGATTATTTATTATTCTCGCTCCGGTTTTAACTTACTATTAATCGGGATTTTATCAGACGAAGTCTCGGCTGACTTTTATTTCACTTCTCTTTGTTAATTACTAGAGAAGAGCGGATCATTATTCTTAGTGTATCAAACGATGACTTTGTTTTAACTTAGGTGTGATTCGTCGGGCCATGAAAAGAAAATATTCTTTTAATTATTTTGACTCTTCAGCATATATCAGTTAATATCTGATGTTTTTATATAGTTATGTGGTTCTCTATTGATTAACTGTGTTTAATTGTCGGATAAATACACGGAAGACAAAGCCCTGCTAAGAATATTTTCTTGTCATAGCCCTAGTGATTAAATACGTTTTCGTAGCTCTTTTATATACTTTATGTGATATTGTTTTTATTCATCAATTATTTGTTTTAGTTACGGTACTTTTAATTCCTGCATAAACAGTTATGTTTTTGGATGATATAATAATAGATTATGAAGAACACCGGAATAGTTTTCAAAAATCAAAGTTAATTAAAAGAACATACGCTACGTTGCAACCAGTAGATAAAGAAATGCTTGCATTGATATTATAAGGATCGGGTAGTTTACACGAGGGGATACAGAATATAGTTCGTTATTTGGGATATATTCGACTGCAAAATAAATTCAAATAAACAAGTTTTTGTAATGAAAATTACAAGATAAGAATTTCCTGAATTTATCGGATTGAAGGGCAAACATACTTCACATGTTGGTTTATAGTTGTTTTGAAGGTGTCGATGGATTCTGAATTCACTGTCTCCTTAGTTAGTCTACTCTACTGCTTGTGAAATGTACACGAAAAATGTTTTCGGGGTAAATAGTTAAATTTATACACCCTTGTTTGCTGAGGATCATAATGGATACTTTTTTTTCGACACACGCCAAAAACTGTAATAGTTCAAGCGTAACTTTTACTTGACTCCAACAGTCTCAAGTCGTGCCAGGGATTTCCGTCCCCATGGCATAGAAGAGGAAGAAAAAAAACTAAACAAAAGAGCAAATTGCTCAATTTCCAAACGATTAATACTTTGCTATTCGAATATTTGCAGAAAAAAAAAGAATTTTGTTTTTAATAAATAACAATATTTATTAAAAACAAAACTGAATAACAAAACAATTTATTAAAAAAAAAAAATCACACTCACCTGGTATTTATAAGCGTTTATTCTTCAATATTTCTCGAGTGTTTCAAACAGTGGATTCCTTTTTTATTTTCTGATGTTATTATTCAGAACCATTCCATGGTTCAAGTAAGCAATTCCTGAACTTTTTTTCCAACTTAATTCGATTCGCCTTTCTGATTTGTTTTTAGATGAGAATCGATTGTTCGTATTATTTGGATGTAGTAAACTACTTTTCTCATATTGAACATACTTTTCTCAACGTTTCGGTCGATGTAACCTGCGACCCTCTTCAAGTGTATCTTGTCGAACTAGGAAATGTTTCTGTATAACTCGGGAATTTTGACCGAATTTCGAGCGGAACCGTTTAATTATTCACGGCGGTAGCATGCTCTTCTACGCTCATCCCTGGCTGGATAGAGGTCCTAAGTAATTCGCAAGTGCATTTTTCCGTCGTCGATATTGAGAATCTTCTCCCGAAGGTTGAAGATTCAATTCCGACTCTCAAGATTAGAACAGTTGTCCGATGTGTTCAAATAATAATTCAATTCAAGCTGACAATCTGATCATATAGCAGATGTTTTAATTCAGGCATAATCTTTTTGCTCTTAGTTGCGCCTTTACTAATTTTAGCATATTTAGACGATACTAATAATAATTAAAAAAAAAACGCAACTTCAAAGAAGAGACAAAGTGTAACAGAATACAATGTTATCTTTTCTATTTTTTGCGTAGGATTTACTTTTTATAAAGGCCTGGGGACCACTCAAAGATAATGGTGAAAAAGTGTGCGGTAGTCTTTAGGGCAATATCTTAGTAATCGCTTGAAGACGAAATCTCGTAAAGTGGATTACTGAAAAACACGGCTCGTCAGGAACGTAATTATGCTGAACTTGAAAACACCCATATTTTAGGCAGCTGGGAAGCAATCAAACTGAACAGAGTTCCACAGGCGTGCAACTTTAAGAAACAAAAACATTGTTAAGAGAAATATACGTTTAAGTGTAGGCTCAGATAAATATTTGGGAAATTATTGATAGTGGTTTCAAGTACACGAGTGTTTTTTTTCATGACGTTTGCCAAGAGATGGCAAGGATTAGAGATCAGACGAGCACTTTGCATGAAAATAAGGATGGAGATAAAGACAGACTTGCGGCGTCGTTTTTTGTGAGAAACCGGTTACAGGAAAGAAAAAAAAGCAGACCTTTATGCCACTATTTAAGCTAGTCGATGATTTGTGCTAAACTTCGTTGTAAGACAAATGCCCTTCTATTTCGTGATGACGGAAGCAGAACAAAAATCCTTCATGCAAGACGAAACATGTCTAGAAACATTTAAAATGAGAAATATTGGAAAATGAATTATTTATAGACCGAACCGATGAAAATACAAATAAATGTTATTTTAATAAACAATTCTTGGTATCAAATATTTTTAGTGTTGTATTATATTTTACAACTTCCTGGCATCGTCAAGTAACCAATACGAATATTATTATTGATAGCAAAATGTACAAGGAAACAAATATGTAAAAGGAAAAGGGGAAAAATTCCAATACTAATAAAAGAAAAATAAGATATGCTTTTAACACGGCTGCCGAGAACAAATATAAGTTCTATCTCCTACTTGGTTTTATCGATCTTTTATATCTGGTTGAGATTACTTTATAAATATTAATTCTTTTATATTCATAATATAAGTTTGTTTTACCAGCTTGGATCATTTTGGTAAATTTAATTGTAATTTTTAGTTCATATATATATATATATATATATATATATATATATATATATATATATATATATATATATATATGAATATCATATATGAAATCAGGATTTATCAAGCTATTGCATAGAAGTGATGTTGCTTTGCGTAGAATTATCTAGCTCTATATAATATCGAGTACTGTCGTAGTAAATACTGGGAATATTTACATAAAATTTAATGAAGATACACAGAATACTATATATATATATATTTATATATATATGGTTATATATATATATATATATATATATATATATATATATATATATATATATATATATATATGACCACCCATATACCAAAGCCAGCCTGATCGCTGCCATCCGCCGAGTATTCACGAGGTTCCTGCCGGCACTTATGAAAAAGGCATGCTCCCAATTTCGGAACGGTATCGATGTGGTGAGTGAGGCTGAAGGTGACTACATGAAATAGATTTCAGCTCTATTACATAGTCAAGTTACCTGAATTGATTTTTTCAATAAAAGTTTTTAAAATTCTGTTGTTTTGTGCCCTATAGGGCGGACATTTTATCGTTACGCCCTGGAGATCACACTTCACAAATGTATTATTAGGTTTCAAAAACATCTGCACATTTAACATGTGTTTTTATAGTAATCGGAAACAATACCAACCTCATAGTTAAATATTTAGGATATTTAAAGAATCGGAATTAGACGCGGTAAATTATCGTAATCGGCAATTTTGTACGGAATCTGTAATTTCATCAGAATCTGAAAAAGATTGGAATAACTCCATAACTATTATATACGCATACTAGTGTTAGGACGATTAATCGGAATCGTAATCGGGAATTGGAATAATCGGAGCTTTTGGGGGTATCGGAATTGGAAAAAAATGGAGCCTGTTTTCCGATACCAAAACCGATTCCTTACATTATCTTGATTTATTTGATTTTGCTTTATGAAACATTTCTTCCACTTTTGTGTAATAATAAAATATTAAATATTTATTGATTTAAAATACCAGTAAGACTAAGATCTCTAGATCATCCCATCACAAGTGTGTCTTTACTTTTGAGAAACTATATGCTCACTTAAGATGTGTTTTTACAGTAGTCGGGACAAAGATATACTTTTATAGTTAAATATTTAGAGATGTATAAAAGAATCAGAATCGGAATCGGTAATTGTATCGGGGTTGAGAATTTAGTACGGGATCGGTAATTGTATCGGAATTGGTAAAATATTGAAACCCTCTTATCAGAAATATATATATATATATATATATATATATATATATATATATATATATATATATATATATATATATATATATATATAAGTCTTGTTAGCCGTTTAAATCCGGCTGAAGTTATAGCATATTTGCTTTGAACGAGTGCTTTATGCAAATTTATATTTGAATATGATTTAATTTGCGCTGTTTCGTGCCTTAAATACTAATAACTGATAATCTCTATTAATTCTTTACTGTGGATTGGACGGATATCATACTAGTTAGTTCGCTGCGCCGTATAATAACAAAGGTCCCTACAAAATTTCAAATCGTCTTGTACTTTCCGAGAAAACGTACTGTCAGGCCTTAATATCGTATATATGTCCACACGATTGTAAGAAGCAGTTGATTGAGGCTGCATCTACCGCTTTCAATGTTAGTATTACTGAGAAACTGAGGAACATTTAGGTTATTTCGATCATCCGTAACTATAAAAGTTTCATGCCCATTAACACATGCTTGAAGGTATATGTACCCGAGCACACGCGAAACGCAGATACTTGATGGAAATCTACGCGTTTCAGAAGGCGAACATTGCACGAATAATGTGTTCAAATATGTGGAAATTCATGGGAGGTCGTTTTTCATGTAAATCAATCTGAGATCGTACTGCATCCGCTTATCCTAATAAAAAGAATTTTGAAGCCAGCCGTGCAGAATAGCCAGATCGAGGCGCATAGAATAGCTATGAGTGGAAGATGGTTCATCCTCAAGGCTTTAAACAGAATTTCTGTTCTAGAATAATTTACCGAAAGCCTCCGGGCTTTGCCATTCTCAGTAGTCAATGGGTTTGAATTACAAGTTCTCACTGACTGAGGCCAAATGTTTCTGTTTGTCTATGTCTATGAATGTACCGGCCATGCCAATAGATTTCCATCTATGAGCTTGGTAGCTTAGAGGATAATCGTAATGAACCATGGGATCAATAAATCACGTTGGAATGCCAGTCACTTTCGAAACAATAAATGTAGGAAAAGTTAGAATAATGTACTTACGCCCTTAATTGTTAATAGCTTAATTTCGTATTTCTAGTCTACGTGGGATCAATATATTTCAAAATATTTTATTAAGTTTGAATATAGTAATTAAGTTCGATTATTAACCATCTCTCTCTCTCTCTCTCTCTCTCTCTCTCTCTCTCGTTATAATCTGAAGGTTTCATCTGCAGATGAGACGTGAGAGCTTCTGTATAGCTTGATTGCTATAAGAATTTTCTTAATTTACTACTTAGCTCTACTCGCATATTGAGCACCTCTGAAGAATAAAAACCTTAATATCTAAAATATATGTCCTTATAACTATCCATGTAGTTTGATGTACCTTTGGTGTACGTTGCTCTACTTCGATATTCAGCACACTTGTACTACCCTCGTTATACTTCAATGGTTCACTTACCTCTGAAACTTAACAGCCTAATAACACTGTATATATATATATATATATATATATATATATATATATATATACAAATATATATATATATAATTATATATATGTATATATATATAATATAAAGCTGAATGTATGTGTGTGCATGTGTTGTGTGTGTGTCTGGTCACGAATAGGCTCATTTATGGTTGACTATTTTAAATAATTGATTACATATAATGACAGAAGATGTATTGAGACACAGGAATGGGTATGTTTGATCTGGCAGAACGGTGGTTCATTAAAATTGTGGTGTCTGCCTTCGCACCTAAGCCACACAGTTTGGAAAAAAAAAATAAAAAAATAAAAAAAAAGGTTTACAAGTGTTTTTGATATAGATGTACATAAGAATACTTTGATAAGTATATTTTAACTTAAATAGGGATGAAATAATAAAATTCTGGGGTCTGCGTTCGTACGTGGCTCCATGGAATGGAAATAGGCACAAACTTTAATAAAGACTTTTTATATCTATCTGCGTAAGAATACTTTGATAATTATGTTTCAGTTTAAGTAATATGGTATAATAAATTTATGGCGTGTTCGTTCGTGCCTGACCTCCATAGAATGGAAATATGTGGCAAAGTTTAACAAGGTTTTTTAATATAGATCCACAGAATATTGTGATAAGTGTTTCAGTGTGAACAGTTATAGTATAATAAATTATGGGGTGTATCTATTTTATTTTTACTTTCATCATATTTTGTTTTGGTTTTCATACCCCCAAATTCGAAGCTATCTCTTTACAACCAATCCTTTTCATAACCTATCATTCTTTCACAAATCAGAGTCCATTTTCTGTAGGGTGTTTTTGAACCCAGTCAACGAAGGGTACTTTTGCTAGTGTATATATATATATATATATATACATATATATATATTTATATCATATATATATATATATATATATATATATATATATATATATATATATATATATATATATATATATATATATATATAAATTGCAATGTTGAGACAGTTAAGCGAAATCGGGAATCTAGAAATGGGGACTTTTGGGGGAATCTGAATTTGTATGTAAATCGAAAAAAATGCCACATCCTCTTCTTTTCTTACTTTGTTTTTTTGCTTTTTCATCGGCTTGTACTAAGTGTATAAATGATTAATATTTCTCAATTTTAAAATACCAACTAACATCTTCTGATTATCCCCAAAAGTGTATTTTCTGTTTGCGAAAATAATCAAATATTATACTACATTTCAGTATTCCCCCTACCAAACAAAGAAAATTTTATATTTAGAAATTTAAGCATATCGTAAACAGAATAAAAAATGTACAAGAGAAATCGATAGATGTATAGGAATCAGGGGAATATATTGGAAATAGTCCCATCACTAATACATGCATATATATATATTTATATATATATATATATATTTATATATATATATATATATATTTATATATATATATATTTATATATATATATATAACTACTTTATTTACTCAAATAAATTTATATACGAACGTATAGATTTATGTATTTACTTCAAAAGTGCTCAATACGTAGGTAGAGCTAGTTAGTAAGTTATAAAATATATATGGCGATCAATCTACACTGAATATTCTGCGTTTCATCCACTCTAGGATTATTCAGGTTTATGCGTGAATTCTGTCGTTGTTTGTCGTTTTTATATGCGCACCTCTTATTGAGATTTTAGTTAGCCAACCAGCTTTCTAGTATCCACCGCGCCCTTCCCATCAGCCACCGAGTATGCATTTTTCGGACAAAGGCCTATTTGACCTCTGATTGACCTGTTCCTTTGTGTGTGCTCTATTTAGCCTGGATATTTAGTTTCTTGATCTGTTTTAAATCTAGGTTAGTGTTTTTTATGTTAGTTTATATAGAAATAAATGTTAGTTTATATATATATATATATATATTAATATATATATATGTATATATATATATATATATATATATATATATATATATATATATATATATATATATATATATATATATACCAAACGTTGCCTGGGACGAATGAGGATCAACAAATGGTTAACACTTCAACATTTTTATGTCATTGAAATCTGTGAAATCACTCATTTGTTAATCAAATCGATTGCTTTTCTGCTCTGTTTCGGGACCTATCCTGGTATTCTTGGGAAAAGATTCACACGACTCCGCATAGTGACTTAGTCTTCGATACATTTTAGTCTACATTGCACAACTGTAAATTTACTAAAAATTATATTTTATATATAATCATGCGCCTTACCTGCTTTTAAGATTGTGAACACCACTTCACTTGCAGACCTTTTTATTGGCACAGTACCAGTGTATTGTGTGACTAACTAATACCCACATCCCACTTGACAATGCAGCCAACCTTGTAATCTCAGTAGATATAACACTCGCCCTAAAAGACCAATATCTTTTACCTTCCTGCGAAACCGAATACGGCAAAGCGAACATTGAAGATGTATTATAGCAAACCCCACTCACCCTCATGGTTAACTATAGTTTGTGTAACTGCCATTGCACTAAAATAGCATGCCTTTTGCCAGTTCTACTTTTTAAGTCAAATAGAAATAGGCAAACATTTATATATGCTAGAAATAAACGTAATATAATAGCCATAGCAAAATAAAGGCATTCTGAAATAACCAGGAACTGCATAAATCGCAAAACATATTTCTGGAAAATAGTGTAGTGAATAAAACACACTCAGTAATTCCTCCACTAGCTAACTAGCAGAATGTCATATGCATGGCACTAAAGAAGGTATAACTGATTGCCCGACGATTTATCTCTAATTCTGCCTTAGAGTAAAGAAACAATTCCTTTCCAATTTTCCTATGCGAACTTGGGGATCTGACAATCACTCCTTCTCATACCCACGATATCATAAACAACTTTACCCCCAAGCCATTCATATCTACTGACTTCATCCCCACTTTATTTTTCAAGTCCAGTGGTACTAGTATACATTGATTCTGATTTAAGGAATGACCATATCAATTAGTTCCCTATCTTCTTCCCCTCCTCGCTAAAATAGTTCAAACAGTAATCAATCAATCATTAGTCTACCACCCTGAAAAAGTTTATTTTTTCTCTCACAGTCAGTATAGATTAAACAATATTTCTCGGCTAATTTCTTTAATATCTGAATGCATATACAATGCATTAAATAAGGTGAAGCCAGGGCTGTAGCTCTAAATATATCCAATACCTTTGAATAGGTTTGGTATAAATAGCTGCTATTGAAAATTAGCATACAGTTTTTCATTGATCGACGCACATTCAAACAGCATACCATTAATACGGGAGTGTATCACCTCGTCACCGCTACACATTCTATCAGAACCAGACAAATTAAATTTCGTCTTATCACACCATGGTACATGATTCCAGTAACCTATGGGCTTTGTTGACATGTCTTAAGCAAACATTTTGCGGGCTTTCTTGGGTATTGCCCTTAGAAGAGGTTTCCTCCTAGGGTGCCAGCCATGCACACCGATTTGAGGAGTTCAAAGATAAGTGTGTCATACCTAGAGTCAAGCATGGTGGTGTGAATCTCATGGTCTCCGACTGCATGTGCTGCTGTATTGGAGCGTTACCTTTCCTTGTAAAACATGAACTCCAACATGCAATGTCAAATACTGCAGCGGAGCTTCATTCCCTTCCCCCAGAAACTGGTTCACAGAGGAGTGTTCCAGCATGACAATGACCCAAAACACACATCCAAGACAACCGTTATTTTACTAAAGATTCTGAGGGTAATCCTGATCGACTGGCCAAGCATGTCACCAGACTTTAACCCAATAGAAACTCTTTGGGGTTGCATCCTCAATCAGATAGTGGAACTGCGAAATGTTTCAAATATCCGTCAAATCCGCGACGCCGTAATTGAAGAAAGGAATAGCATTCCAGTGGCTACCTTTAAAGCTCAGTAAAACTCAATACTAAGGAGAGTTAAGGTACTTTGGGATAATGATGGTGGCCACACAAAATATTGAAAGTTGGCATGTTGTATGGTAATATTGACAACTTTTCGTAAGGGGTGTATTCACTTTTGCTGCAAGGAATTTAGCTTTTAATGGCTGTATTTTGAGTTATTCGGGGGAATTATTTTACTATGTTATGTATGTTACAAGCACACTGCTTTACATTGTGTCAAGCAATTATGTTTTCGATGTTGTCCCATGAAGAGATATACTTTAATATTTGAAGAAAGGTGGTGGGTGACATACAATATATATATATATATATATATATATATATATATATATATATATATATATATATATGATAGAGGGACCCGTCTATTTCAGCACATTAGCTTCTGCCACACCAACTAAGTTCCTCGGAAATCCACATAGATGAGTTATTTGTAGTGGTGAAGACTTTTTGTAGCACCAACTACACGTTTTAGTATTACTGCTAACCTTTGTCAATGCAGATGATTGCCAAAGGACACAGTATAGAGTAGATCGCAGATGTTTTGCTATGGCTTACATTCTCCTCCATGAATTTCTTAATGAAGACTAGGAGACCACCTGTCCCAGTGAATTAATGCAGCCCCAGATACTTACCTGGGGATTTCTACGACTCAAAGTGTTACAAACAGTACGTAGATTACATAAGTGGTCACACATCTGGTACTAGCCAGACACAACGTTTATATATATATATATATATATATATATATATATATATATATATATATATATATATATAATTTATTTACTCACATAAACTTTATATAGGAAAGTATAAATTCATGCGTAAACTTTAAGTATTTACTTCAAAAGTGTTCAATATATAGGTAGAGCAAGTTAGTAATTTATAAAATATATATGGCGATTAAGCTACACTGAATATTCCGCGTTCCATGAAACGCGGAATATTTAGTGTAGCTTAATCGCAATATATATTTTATAAATTACTATATATATATATATATATATATATATATATATATATATATATATATACATACACAAACCCACACACACACACAAACACACACACAAACACACACACACACATATATATATAATTATTTCATTTACTCACATGAAATTAATATACGAAAGTATAAATGTATTCGTAACCTTTAAGTATTTACTTCAAAAGTGCTCAGTACGTAGGTTGAGCTAGTTAGTAAGTTATAAAATTTAGGACTTAATAGGCCTAGAGTTGATTAAGCGCAGAATATTCAGTGTAGCTTAATCGGCATACATATTTTATAACTTTATATATATATATATATATATATATATATATAAATATATATATATATATATAGGTTACCGCTTATCAAGGACCGAAAGGCACTCTAGGGTAAGAGTTAATTAGTGTAAGGATGTAGTGATCATTTGTTCTGGTAATTGATTAAAATGTGATTATTTAAGGTAGAGGAACATAGAACCTATATGTATTTGTATGCGTTTTTCTGTGTATATATAATCCTAATAAACGTGATATATTAATAGTCAGATACAAACCCTTGTTTCATCGTACCACTGGGCGTGACAATTGGTTTTCACACTGAAAGTTAAATTAGGATAGGCAAATTACATTTAACCATAAACAGCAATCAGGTACCTTATCTCTGCCCTCTAGAGTCACTAAAGATTACAGTGCTAATGTCTTTGTTTATTGATTATTTAGAAAACTATATATTTTATAGAAAAATTTTCTATACAGATACATGTTTCGTAGTTTCCATGAAAGTATTGTCTAAGTAATGGAAAGTCTTTAGTGTAGTTCATATAGGTTGTCTCCTGTGATTCCTGAAGAGAAATTGACTAAACTTTCTTTTTGCCAATCCAAGCAAAACTTTAAGAGAAGAGACCCATTAGAAGTGTCGGATAAATCACAATAATTCATAAAATAAGAATTGCCTAAAATATGTTTCCTGACATTTTTACACACGTATTTAAAATTGCCATAGACTCTTGAGAATTCAATGTTATATTTATAAGATTATAAATTTGTATGATTTCAGATTCAAATGAACAGATAAAGCAGGAATTGCTAAATCCGAATTGAATTTCAAAAATGTTTTAAAATCTTGGTGAATTTAAAAAATGCAATCTAGACGTGAGGACATTTAAGAAGAATTATTTGCAATAAAATCCTGTTTTAATCTTGTGAAAATGTCAAAGAAATATATAGAATGTTTTCGACTGCTTTTTGACCATCAGATTTTCAGTGGCCTAGGAAATTTAGGGAAGGCACAGTCTGTTAAGAGTATGAGAGAAATAAGGAAGTCAAAAGATCAGACTATTATAATTAATCTATTATAATTAGAAGCGTTTTGTGTCTATATAAACTGCATAGTTTGATGTCAGTGTGGGAACTGTACCATAATTATTCTGCGAGACACTGAAGATACAGAATGTTTGCCCAAAGGTTTTCGCCCCTCTTTGTCACAGACTAATTGAACAAAATATGATCAAGACAGTTACTCGCCCTCGTTTTCCCTGTGACTTAGGGTTATTCCCTAAGCTCAAGTAAAAACTTAGAAGCCATTACGAAACAATTAAGGAAATGAAAGAAGCTGTGTCAAGGTTCTGGACGTGCTCACACAAGAGGAATTTCATGGGGGCTTCTAAAAACATTTGGAACAGTAAAGCAGATGCATTGTAGCCGAAGGACATTATTCGAAGGGCAAAAAATGGTCAATGAGTGTACAATCAAAGAAAAGCGCCAATGCGAAAAAAAATCTGGAATCTTATTGAAGAAACCCTCTACATGGTAAAATTATGTACACCAGTCACCGGAAGTGAAGTGAGGGTGAACCCAGTCAGAAATAAACTGGTGAGCATAAAGAAATACCAGGTTCTTTAAGTGGCGTTCTCTCTGTTTATGTAAACATAGCTTCAAGCCGTCTCAAAATTTCCCTTGTCACGTGATTCAAGTAATGCTGGTTCAGGAGAGATGACAGTGTCAAACTTTTTCTTCACATTAGACACCGAGCTCAACGTATATATCTATCTATCTATCTATCTATCTATCTATGTATATATATATATATATATGTGTGTGTGTGTGTGTGTGTCTATGTGTGTCTGTGTGTGTCTGTGTGTGTGACAAGGGGGTCACACTTATCTAAGGCCGAAGCCACTCGAGTGTAAGTTAATTAGTTGAAGGTGGTCGCATAAACAACAGTTTAGTGATCATTGGTGCTGGAAATTAATTAGAATGTGATTATTTAAGGAAGACGGGATATAAAAACGTATATGTATGTGATAGCGTGTATATGTGTGTATATATGATCCAAATGAACGTGATATTTCTATAGTAAGTCACAAACACCTGTTTCCTCGTTTCAATCTAGAAAGACAATGCATCGTTTCTTACAGGGAATATCCATTGTCTCTCTGGATTGAACGTAGATAGCGTATCTTTCTTGATATTAGTAATATTTGGATCACAAGAGTTATAATAGTAGCTATTATATTATATTTATTGAATCATAGTTTTTGTAGTAGTAGTGGTGGTAATACTTGTAGCAGTAGTAGAGGTAGCAGTATTTAAACTGTTCTAAATATCTATGAAAAGGCGGACATTTTTTTTTTCATTTTTAAATTCCATTTATAGAGGCCTTGGAAGGCAGTCAATGAAGCAAAGAAAACCTTAGACCCGAAAGTAACCATTCCTGTGCAGCAAACAGCGAAGCCTTACGAATAACAAGTGAAAGTCTTTTGATCTCGGCCAGCATTAATATGAGACACGCGTGTCCACCAGCCATAACTTGCTTTTCTCCGAGTCTGTTACGAAGAGAAGCAGAGCCAAATCACACTGGGCAAAAATAACTCCAATCCTTACAATTAGTCAGCTTGTAGCTGTTTACACCCTGGGCGATTCGCCCCCAACCGAACATCGCACACCATACCGTCACAATCGAAGCACATACAAATTATAGATTTTTTCCTGGTTGCCTTCCTCTTTTCCTTCAGTTATTCATAATGCAAACGTCTATTCGTTTTTTTTATAGATTTTACAAGAACTGGAAACCACATTCTAAGAAATATTTTGTTACTATGGGTAAACGTGAGAAAATTTGAATATATAAATTACTAAAAACTTAACATTTAACATAGTGCCACATAAATAATTTTAGAGGACATATGCACAAATGCGAGCAACGAAATTACCCGTGGAGAGGTAGATAACGTAAGATTTCTAATGCTACTATTAGTAATAATACTTTCGGTGCCATTTGATAATGACTCCCTGTAAAGAGATGGGGGCAATTCTCAGAGGACTCTTCCATGATCTTGACTCCAAACCAGGAGCTTCAAGTTTTGAATGTTCCCCTTTCAACAGTCGCAGAGATCTAAAACTGCTCAACACGTCACGAATTTCTAGTTTTGTTTTTTTCAAGGATCCTTCCAGACGATTTAATACCACAGCTAGCATCACTTACCATCACTTTGGTATTGATTCCTTGCATATATCTTACCAATCATATTCTTGTCGATGATTAGCAAGGTTTTTAATATCCTGCAATTGGCGACAAAATCCAGATGATTATATTTCAATTACGTGGGTATCATGACACTTTTGTCCTACTGTACACCCACATTGTCACTCAATACTTCTTGCCTAATAATAATAATAAGCAGAAGAAGAAGAAGAAGAGGAAGAAGACGAAGAAAGAGAAGAAGAAGAAGAAGAGGAAGAAGAAGAAAAAGAAGAGGAAGAAGAAGAACATCATTGAACGTAATGACGGACAGTTCTATACAAATGTAAACGGAGAAAGCACAAGAACTGAACAACCGGAGCCAGATATGGGAAGAGCGACAGAATCACAATAGAAATTCCGAATGACTGAAACGAAAGAATAGTCATAGAAAATCAAATATTAGACAGAAAATGAAATCAGCACTCTCAAGATATCTGGTATCTATTGAAATGGATGGCTCTCGTCTAGGAGAAGCCCCAGGTTTTGACAAGCGTCTGGGCTTGAACTTTACTCCTGATCTGAAATGGAATACGTGCATGAAGTCTGTTGCATAGGTCGCTGGAAAGATGGTGGGATCCTTCTACCGATTCAGAAGATATCTCACTACTGATGCAATTCTCTGTCTATATAAAAGACAAGTACGTCCAAGGATGGAATATTGTTGCCTTATCTGGACAGGAGCTGCTAAAAACAGTCTATCCTGCCTTGACAGAGTACAAAATAGACTTCGTGGCTTAGTTGGGGATGCCCTTTTCTCTTCTCTGCAACCACTCTCCCACAGAAGAGACGTTGCGAGCCTATTTTTGTTTTATCGTGATGTATATGGCAGATGCTCGTCTAAACTTCAATCTCTGGTCCCCCTCGCCAATCTTTTACGAAAACCACCCGTCTAGCTGAATCCACTGTCAATACCTTTCCCCACTCTTTATCTGCCCCTAAATCAAAACGGCGATTCCATGAACAAAGCTTCTTTCTTAGAACTGCACGCTCGTGGAACTCTGTTGCGTCAGCCTGCTTCCCACCTGACTACAACCTGGATGTCTTACAGTCCAACGTAAATAAATTCCTGATGAACCGCCCCCTTAAGCAGACACTTTATTAAATCTCAACACTAACGTCTTGTACTTACAATAACCCTTATTCTGAGTGGCTTCCGGGGCTTGATAAGTGGTGACCACCTTGTAAAAAATGGAAAGCTGCAGAGCAGTGGGTCACGCCGGAATACACGCCTATTGGTTTAACATTTCGCAATACTACTTTCAGAACATAAAACATGTATTTAAGTAGTAAAATTGAAGACCAAAGTTTACTTGAGTGCTAATAGACGCCAAGAATGAACCCATCACCAGCAACTACAGGCCTATTACCTGTCTACCTACAATATGGAAAATACATAAAGTAAAACTGACGGCATAAATGTAACATTCTCTCATGATAACGGACTACTCTTCGAGGAAAAGACAGGGTGCTAAAAAGGAAAAAAAAAGGAACGCATGACCTATTATATATATAAACCGAAGGATCCTGGAGGAGTTAAAAAGTATAAAAGAAAAGATTTGTACATGGCATAGATCGACTACAAAAACTGTGACAGAATCCCGCAAGCATGGGTAGTAGATGGCATGATGAAGTACAAAATACTTAGAAAATGGTCAACTTATTAGAAAACGCAATGAGAATATAAAGACTTGCACTGATGGACGATATATAGTGAGATTTATTTTTTTCCTATTTCGCACAATTTATCTGGATGTTCAAGATGTAGTTTGGTTTTACAGAATTCCTAAAGTAAGGCCTTCACTACTTGATCCTGACTATTCTTATATTCGTTCAAGGCTAGTTTGCTATATTTGCTTTTATTTGGTTTATTATTTCGTCTATCTGTCCACATGGTCTGCATTAGCTGTTTTTTTGCGTCATGTAGATTTTTTTGTGGATGTGTTTAGTTATAATAGCGTTTTCTTGTGGAGCTGTAATAAGGGATTAAGTTACTCTGTTTGTTTCTCTTTGTAGCCATGTTCAAGTGTATTTTGTAATTTTTCTGAATCTTATAAATCTTCCATGTAGCTGCTACTCTTTCAATTTTTCTTTAAAAAATAGTGGATACAAAAATATCGATACCAAATATAAGCAACAAAGCACCACCAACTATAATAAAATTAAAAATAGAAGAAAAAGAACTATAATTTGGTATACGGCCCCATACAATCAAATGTTAAAAACAAAACTTGGCAAGAAATTTCTAGATATTATTGAAAAAAACTTTCCCGCAACCAACCCCTTACACAAAATCTTCAATAAAAATACCTTGAAGTTATCTTACAGTTGTTGCGAAAATTTAGAGATGATAATTAAAGCAGATAATAACAAAATACTAAATGAAAACAATGTAAACAACAACAAAATAAACAATAAAATAGACACCATGACAGAAATAAAACCAACACTAGCAGAAATAATAATAATAATAATAATAATAATAATAATAATAATAATAATAATGATAACAATAATAATAATAATAATAATAATAACAAACCAACCCCAGACAAGAACAACCATACCATAAATAAAAATGCTAATAACGAACAAGATAAATGCAATCGTAGACACCGCACACGTTGCCCAGTCCAAAATAAATGTCTAACAAAAAGCGTAGTTTATCAAGCAACAATATTTGCGAAAGAAAACCTGAATAACAAGAAATATTACATAGGCATGACTTCCTTAGATTTTCAAACCCGATACTATGACCACAAAAGTACATTCCAAAATAAAAAAAACACCGTATAAAAACAACACTAGCGAATAAATACTGGGAACTAAAAGAAAGCGGACATTCGCCGGTAGTCGAATGGAAAATAATGAGACAAGCTACCACGTGCAGACATTTAGACGACCCTTGTAAAGTATGCCTCCATGAAAAATTTGCTATCCTGTGCTTTAAAGAACCTAAAAATCTATTAAACTGTAGACGAGAAATAGCAAACAACGGTGTTCACAAAATAAAACTTACTCTAGGATAGCGATACAAAATAGCTTTAAAACTAACAATAACAATAGAAAAAAACAAATAAAAAAATTAAATAAACATGAATATACATAAACGATCACACATATATGTATATATATATATGTATATATGTGCATGTGTTTTTGTGTGTACACATAGGTATATTTATATATATATATAAAAAGGAAGGAAAACGTCTACCTTAAACAACTAACCTCGTTCTAAAACAGATCCTTTGTTCGATAAAATGCATGCCCATTGGCTGATAGGAAGGGGCGCGGTGGATACTAGAAAGCTGATTGGCTAACTAGAAATCCTCAACATGTATAAAAACTAGAAGCAACCACAGAATTCGCGCATAAGCCTGACGAATCATATAGTGGATGAAACGCAGAATATTCAGTGTAGCTTAATCGCCATATATATTTTATAAATTACTAACTAGCTCTACCTACGTATTGAGCACTTTGAAGTAAATACTTAAAGTTTACGCTAAAATCTATACTTTCGTATATTAGGTTTATGTGAGTAAATGAAGTATATATATATATATATATATATATATATATAAGAACAAAAATATTAAACATGATATAAACACTATATATATATATATATATACTGGACGCATTAAATGATGTGAGAGGAATGTTTTGCACAGGATTATTCATCGTCAGAACATTGAACACCTTAGGGGTTTACATTTATAGTTTTATGCCCACATATTTTAGCTTCACTCAGCCAAGTTTAGAAAATGCCAATACATATTCAACGCTTTAACCGCAACTGAGGCACGATTGCGGACGAGGAAAAGCCTTCGTCACCGTTCTATAACCACACTTCCATCAGACTCAATATCTACGTCATTGACGAGTTCAAAGTGTCAGCTCTTCAGCCGATCTTTCGCCGATGAAAATATCCATTAGCAGATCAATATGCCTTACTAATCAACAGGATAACCATTTGCTTTTAGCTCTTACGAGAATTACGTGGAGTCTTTTATCGGCATCAATAAACCCGTGTCAGCGTTTGCGACTGGTTATCTCGAAGCTGGGGAAGAGAACTAAGGACGTAGTTATTACATTTCGATAATGTGGAAAAGAAAGTATTAAATTAGCTGATACAGTGTCATCTAGTCGCCACCTATGCAGTTGATATCGGTGTAGCTATAGAATCACAGAAAGACCAGGATTTTTTTTTTTAGAAAATTTATCCAAATATTCGGTACAGCGCATAACTTCTTTTCTAAAAAATCGCTCCTGACAATTTATGAAGCCATTTTATATAAAGGGGAAAAGTCTAACGAAATATGTATATTGTAAAGACAGATGCCCGTTTATTTAGTTTCGGAAAGACCAAAGCTATAGGTAAGAGTAACACATCTGGGCAGGCGCTGCTAGAAAGGCCTTCCCCTGCCTTAATTGTTCAGAATAGACTTCGTAGCCTACTAGGGCATACGCTTTTCTCTTCCCTGCAAACTCTTTCTCAGAGTAGATACGTTGCGAGACTATCTCTGCTTTATCGTTATTTTCATGGCAAGTGGATGGCTGAGCTCCAATCTATGATTCCCCCTCGCCAAACATTCATGCTAAACACCTGTCTAGCTGAACACACTATAAATAATTTCCTCCACTCTTTATCTGTTCCTAAACCTAAACGTTCATTATATGAACAAAGTTTCTTTCTTAGAACTGCACGCCTGTGAAGAAGTTTTCTGTTTTCCTGCTTTCCAGCTCACTACAATATGATCATCTTCAAGTCCAGCGTAAGCAAGTTCTTGATGAGTCGTTCCACTTAACTTAACAAAATTACCGAATATTCATTACTTAATATTACTATATTGTCCAATTGACTACTGTACACTCTTTAACCCTGATCCCCAAGTCTTGATAAGTGGTAATGTAAAAGAACCCAGTCTGTAGTAAGAAAAGTTTCACAATATTGCAGTTTTAAAAAAAGGAACCATTGGAAGAGAAAACCTTATTACACTGGAGTATAAACAAAAGGAAATTAATAAAGATCAGTAAACTTACGAGTCAAAAAGCTGGAACAAATAATGCGAAGAATAGATCAGATAATCTGCAAGTGTAAAATATTAAAATAATCTGTATATATAAAAAACTGAACTCTCTACCTGAGCGAGTGTCTCTCTCAATCAGGCTTGAAACATAACACATAGGGAATATGAATATGTGGAACAAATTCGATTTGGTATTTAGCCGATTAAAACAGCTGCTAAAGTGTGAACATTAAAAAAATGGAACATGGCATGCGTAAGTTGATACTTAAAGTGCCCTTGTAAAAATTTGAATAATGTATAAGTTTAGTCAGTAAAATTGTACCGTCTTCGTACAGATCAAACCGTAGCAAATATGGCTGGAGTACTAAGTGTTTTTGTTTCGATTTAATTGATTGCACTGAAGACATATGTTGGCTGTTGAAATCATGATAATGTATTGGGTCCAATATAATAATCAATAGCGTATTGGCTCTATGATAAATAATCTATCTGCATGATTTAAAATATCATATTCTAACGAATTTTAATACCGTTCCACACTGTACGACAACTACTATATATAGGGGGCACTAAAATAATCAATCTAGAATCGGCTCTAAAACAATACTTAATACGAAATCTGCATCATTTATTTTGATTCATCGGACTTTTGATCTCATCTTGAGTATCCTTTTCACAACGTTTCGGTCGAGACCTTCTCTGGAATATTTCTGTCCAACTCAGTAATTTGGATGGAATTTCGAACGAAACCTTTATTTACTTCACGGGGGATGTATGCTGCTGTTCTGTCAGTGATGACCGGATAGAGGTCTAAGTAATTCCCAATTGTGTTTGTCGGTCGCCCATACAGAAAAATGAACCTTCAACTTTCAAGAGAATATCAGGTTTATAATTGATTTTTCCAAGTTAGTTAACTACTAGTAACTCAATTTTGTCACATGTTGCTTTCGTAGAAAGTACATAATAGAAAAGGTAGCGTTTTAATATGTATGTCATAACGAAAAAAAAAACACTCAACTTTAGAGTTAGACAGCCTGATCAATAGATATATGTACATATTCATCCATGCACTTGCATGTTTACCCGATGTTGCCCGGAATTAAATGATAATCAACGAATGTTTCACACTTCTATATTTTATTGTCATCGGAAATCGGCGAAATCGACCATTTTTTCAATCCAATCGTAATGTACTTGCAATAACCCTTATCCCTGAGTGGCTTCCGGGCCTTGATAAGTGGTGTGTGCTCTATTTAAAGGCCCACAAGATACACCAGGAGAAGGCTTCACATACATCGCACAGTGCTTTAGATTACAATACGTTATAGTCTAAATTGCACTGTAGAGAACCTACTGTTTATTTTATAATATTATTTTTATGTATAACGGCTAGCATTAAAGTTTAAAAGGCTAAAACCAGGTGTGATGCTTCATTTTGTCTTAAACAGAAACATTCATTTCAAACGCGCCCCTGTCATATTAAAGAACCTACTGTTGATTTCAAATGACTGATCTTATTTGTTGTTCGGTGATAATGACTTTAAAATAAAAAAAAGTAAAGTATCATAGTTTTTTAAAAAGAAAAATTCGTTTCGAACATGTCAAATTCAAGAAGCTGTTGTTGATTTTATAAGTTAAGCCTTTCAGCTTGTGTGGTACTTACACTTCTCAAATGCACTTGTGATGTTAGACTTTGTAAACTGTGAACTTTGGCCCAAATCGACTGTTCCTTCTTTCATCTGACTTTGTTCGATCATTGATACTTATCGAAATATCCTGATCAAAAACCTATTTAAGAACACTGCCAGATATATAAAGTAAAACTTTATCCAGCAGTTTTGGAGTCCATAAGGAGCGAAATAATACATGCCCTCGCATGCATAAACAGGAACGCATATGAAGTTCGTTTTATACAATGGGTATATGTTTATATGTTTTTTTTCTGCATTCTAGGCACGTAATTTTCATCATCTTTATATACGAAATTATTTTACTTAGTTTCGCAATCCTATTCTGACGATCTGTTTCGTATAATTCCCACCAGAATAAATAATGTTTTCGAAGTAAGCAATAAATAAATAAATTGTAATCGCATGAGTTGCAACTCGGTAAATCTCAGTCAACAGGAAAATAAATTTGAAAATAAAATATACAAAAAACTACCTCGAATATATAAAGAACACTTGTAATCGTCTTCTTTTTTATATTTGCTGGTATCTCAACAAGATTTTTTTCTGCGGCCATTTGTTTGTCACGTTTCTTTTTTCTTTCCTTCGTTTTTCTTTTTTTTTTTTTTTTGAAGTAGGATGTTCATTGGAAAACAGGGAAAATAAAACGAACTCATCCACGAAATCGCTGTTAGTATTTTCCAATTCATTTGTGAACCATTTATCAGAAGAGATTGTTTCTTGTTATCCTGAAGATAACCACGTGCTACGTTCTTGACATACTTTAAATTAAAACAAGTTGCTCCACGGAATGGCATGAAAATATTATTAGAAAATCAAGTATTTGTCCGTCTAACGTTTCTCTTGTTCGTACTTGTCTTTCTCCTTCCTTCTTTTTTTATTGTTATACCAGCAGGCTGTCCAGCGTTACCCGGTCGCAAAATACTTTTAAAATGAGATTTTAATTCATGCAGATTTCGGATCTATTATTAGAAAGTATATTCTACCCAAGATATAACGGCAATTTGGAAAGTTTAAACAAATGATTTGTGCGTTATCAGCTAAAATCCATATACGCTACCATCTGAGATAAGAAAACATGCATTAGAAAGCGTTACAAAATAAACGACTTACACGTATAAATGTATATTTGCGCATGCATGAAGGATGTGAATTAGGTCGATTTACGTATATCAAGTTCCTATTTATATTTTTCTAGCATTCGCAGATATTTGTCGAGCATAACATCAAATCGAGTATGTTCTACAGATCCATATATATATAACTTTTTTAATTTTCAAATCTGTAGAGCAAATTTAGATGGAGATGTTTGATAAAGACCGTTGCGTGAAAACACAATGTACTATATATATATATATATATATATATATATATATATATATATATATATATATATACAGGGTGAACAGAAAGTCCTTGGACCAATTCAAAAGTGGTTTATTAATAGAAAATTACAAAAATATAAATTAAACATGAATGAAAATTATAAGTTAGGAAACCAAGAATAAATTCAAATTATTTATTTTCAATGTGATGCCCCTTCCTTTCGATTAGACGTTCAATTCTCTGTCTGAAGTTACCAACCGAGGCACGCAGCTTTTCCTAAGGTATTTTAGCCTATTCACTCAGAAGAGATGTCTTCAAAGCATCAACACTTGGATGAGCAACAGAAAACACCTTTGCCTCCAACAAAGACCACACAGAAAAATCCATGGGATTCAAATCAGGCGACGCAGGAGGCCACCTCTCCTTACTCCCGAATCTTGGAAAATGACGTTGGCACCAGTCCTGAGATTTTCTGGAGGTGTGGGATGGTGCTCCATCTTGTTGGAAGGCGAAAGGCTGATCTTTGAAGTGTTTCTTCATCTCTGCAAATGCTGGAACCAAAATATCGTTAATGTAGCGATCTGTGTTGATGTTAACCCCCTGCTCCATGAAAATCAGAGGCGACTTCCAAGATTTGGAGACTGCAGCCCACACCATGAGGGAAAACGGCTTTTGTCGGCGGAAAACTATTCTCACGGAGTCATCAATGTCTGCTGAAGATGTTGCGTAAACTTTGTCGGTCTGATTGTTAACAGTCGCTTCAATTGTGAAGAGTTTTTCATCAGAAAAAACGATCTCTCGCTCTGACGTGCCAGCCTTCAGTTCTCCAAGAAGAAGCTTTGCTCTTTCAAGTCTCTTGTGCTTTTGGGCAGGTGTGAGGTACTGTCTCTTTCTCATCTTGTAGGGGGACAACTGGAGATCGTTTTTTACGATTGTTCTCATCGAAGTCACGCTCATATTCATGTCTTTAGCCATTTGTTTTGCAGATCTCTTCGGGTTCCTCATTACCCTCTCTCGAACAGCTTTAATCACCTTCTTTGTTCGAGTAGTGCGAGGTCTTCCACTCCTAGGACGGTCATCAGATGTACCAAGTTCCTTAAATCTGTTCACAACATGGTACACGGTGGATTTAGCCACTTTCAAGAGCTTAGTAATCTCTGAGTTTGTCCTTCCCGCGCAATGAAGTTGAATTATGGCCTCTCGTTTGGTCATTTTTCTGCAAGTTTAAACAAAATTATTTTAATATTTTTTGTTGAAAATAATTAGATCAATAGTTAGACTAAATACTTACTTTATTCGAAAAGAGAAAAAGTGATTTTAACAATATTTAATTTTAAAACTAAAAATGGTCCAAAGACTTTCTGTTCACCCTGTATATATAGTGAGGTGAAACAAATCTTTGAAGAAAACAAAAATGTTTATTTTTCAGCAATTTGGTAGAAATGATACCAAATAAAACAATAAAATAAAACTGTCACAAAAACTAAAATACATAGAAATGAGAGAAACTATTTTTTTAAAGAAAATAAACAGTTCTTAAACGTTTCCTAAAATAGATAGTGAAACAAGTATTTAGACGGATGCAAAAAAGAAAGGTTCATATTTAATTGGGCCTAATATAGCACTAATTACTGCTGTCAAACGATAGCAGTCGTTTTCCACAAGGTCATGGCAAATGGTTTACGGATGTTTTTCTTATTCTTCTTTGCCTGTAGACTTTAATTAGTGAATGTTTGAGGGGTGTCTTTTCTAATCTATCTCTTCAAAAGTAACTATGAATTTTCAATAGGATTCAAGTCTGGTGATTGGCTGGTCTATTGCAAAACATGAATTCCCTTATCCTCGAACCATTTCTGAGTTGTCTTTGCTGTATATTTCGGATAAGTGTTTTGTTAGAACAGCCAATCATCAAGCAATTCCATTTCTCCACAAACCTTTACGAGGTATTCTCCAAAATATTCCTGTATTTGGCTCCATTAATCCTTTCTTCGATTATTCTTAGTGCTCCAATGACGTGTACAGAAAAGCAGCACCAAATCATAATGTTTCCTCCTCCATACTTCACAGTAGGGATAGTGGTCTTCATATCATATGTAGAATCGTCTACACGCTAGACCCGGATTGCATCGGTATTGTTAACTAGCTACAGTTTCGTCTCATCCCACCATATTACATTATCAAAAAGTGGTATTCTCATTGATATACCCTTTGGCATACTCTAGTCTTGATTTAGGGTAGAGTTTCGTCAGTAAAGGAATCGTGAGCGTTCTGAAAGGCTTGATACTTTCTCTATGCAGTTCATTACTGATTGTCGTCTTGCAAACGCTGGTGCCCATGCTGAGGAGGTGTTGTTTTCAGCTCTTCACCGTTCACAAAATAATTATTTCGAACAGCTAGCAAGCTTTTCCGCCAGCACATTTCCGAAATTTCCCGAAGAGCTTCCGATTTTGGCATGTTTTTGTAGTACCTGGCCCCTTCCACTTCTTTACACTGTACGCTACATTACTAATAGGAACATTCAAAGTTTGTGCAATACATCGCTAGCTCTTATCATCTGATAGTAGGAACTGTTCGTGTTTTTTTCGCTTGACCATGTTGCATTTTTTTCTGAGAGAGATTTGGCCAGAGAATGACAGGAAGTTCACTTAATATTGACTAAGTACCTTCTAGAATAAATCTTGTTTCACTTGTAAGAAATTGTGAATAACTGTTTATTTTTTTAACAAACTTAAGCTTCTCTCATTTCTAGGAATTCTAGTAATGTGAAAGTTTTTGTTATTATTTTAGTTTGATATTATTTGTAGAAAATTGCTGAAAAAACATTTTTCATGTGTTCAAATACTTGTTTCACCTCACTGTATATATATATATATATATATATATATATATATATATATATATATATATATATATATATATATATATACTAACCTATAATTTAGCTTACAATAGTACCAGAAAACAGCACCTAATACCCCACTATAAAATCCTACCGTCGTCCGACATTAGACATATCGTAACTAAAAATACTAAAATTCGATATCTTCACAACTGAACGTAACGACTAAAATTACTAGAAGCCAAACTTATAGAAAAAAAAACTACAGCCCTTTTTACACCGGGTCTTACTTTACACAGGGACAAATATACTAACAATATTTAATAACTAACATAAAACTAAAATAATAAACTATAAAATAGGAAAATTGAAACTAAACTAAAATAAAGTAAACATAATTCGCATCCAGCATCTACCATTATAGCCAATCAAAAACATTATAAATGCACCAAGCTTCAAAGAAAAAGAAAAGGAAAAGAAAACAACAACGAATGCCCCTGACGACAATCGGCTGCCTGATATAAAGCGCTTGAAAATAATATGGCCGACCAACAAATTCTGGGTGCCATTTTGTATAACACACTTGCCAAAATTAAAAAGACCGCTCTTCAAATAGAAAATATATCCAGCAAGATCGGAAAAAGGAATAACTCTTTCGTGTTCAATCAAACGTTTTCGAATAATGACCAGCTGCCAACATATACACATATATATACATATATATATATATATATATATATATTTGTGTGTTTGTTTGCACATATCTCACTCGGTATTACCTGGTGGCAAAATATGCTTTACTATATTTTAATTCATGCATATTTCATATATGATAGAGTAGGCCATTTATCTATTACTACTCCATTCCAAATATAATGTAATGATTTCAAAAATTGAAATAATTACCTGTGTGCCATCAAGTATTACCAAACACAAAGAATTTATACCACCTGCTTTTCTCATTAACGTTTAAGCTATCAAGATATCGTATGAAAATCTTCAAAATTAAGCGACTTTTACGTATGAATGTATATTTGTGCAAGCGGAAAAGTAATATTTTTCGACGTACTTCTACCAAGATGGACTTTTTTCGATTTTGGCCCTTTAACAGCTATTTAACAGTTATATAACGAATCGATTTTGTTCCATAAGTTTAAATATATATATATATATATATATATATATATATATATATATATATATATATATATTTACAACTATTTTCAGTTAATACAGAAAGGCTGAGGAGTATTGTCACACATACATTCTCTCTTTTTGTAAATATACTGCAATATGTACCTAGTGTTGCCTGATATTAAATTTTTCACTTAATATAAAAATTGAGCAATGTGCATGCGAGTATTGTGTTTTTTAAAACATTTTACTTCGTGAAATTAAAAAAATGAGCGAACTAGGATCAAAACGAAAGCGTAATACATTCAGTAGGATAAGCATTCGACTATTTTGATATAATATTTACAAAGAGGTTTTAAACTATTTTATTCTTAACATAAATTGATATAATGATTCTCGATGGCGCATGCGCAGTCGTTAAATAGTTGACAAACATATAAATAGCTGACGAACTCCACGTATCAGTTTGCTTATTTTCCCCCTTAGCAGCTTTTTCTTTGGATGGAAACCGATGAGAATGTTTTGAACATATCTGAACATCCTATATACAACATTTCAAGTCTGTACATCAAAAATTCGTAGAGTGTATAGGCTGAGAGTATTGTCACACATACATTCTTTCTTTTTGTAAATATACTGCAATATGTACCTAGTGTTGCCTGATTTAACAAAGAACGTTAAGTTCCTTAAAATATTTAACAAAAAACAGGCAGAGACATGTGAATGGAGTGCTACGTTTTTCTAAGCAGTTCTCTTCTTGAAAGTAAGGAATATACTCGAGCTGGGATCGAACCCCAAACCTAAAGACAGTGAGTCAAGTACAGCAACTATTAGGCTGGCTTGATATAATCTTGAAACGGGTGTTTTTAGACCTACTTATTCTTAAGATAATATGAACAATTCATGAATGCGAAGAGGTAAAACAGTTAATAAAGATATAAAAATCCGATGAACCCCATATACCAATCTTTTTTCAATTTGACATTTTAGCAGACCTTTGGGTGAACACCCATTTAAAAATTGTCTTTCTTTTTATGAGAACCGATTTAAAAATTGTTTTTCTTTTTATGAGAACCGATTTAAAAGTTTTTTCGTCTATGAATACACTATACACTTAATTTCAAATCTGTTGGTCAAGAATTCGTTGCGTATATAGGATGCAGATTGTACTTACATATATCCCCTTACACTCTCTCTCTCTTTTCCTCTCTATCTCTCTCACACACATACACATGCATATATATATATATATATATATATATATATATATATATATATGAGAGAGAAAGAAATGCATACATACATACAGTTTGTGCGTGGTAGAACTGTCTAACTTCTACACAATATAGTAAAGATATATCACTCCTCTAATCTTCTTATTATAAATTTTCCTAATGTGTGTGTGTGTATGTGTGCGTGCGTGACGCGGTTTCTCAGCCTACAAGCAATCCACCTAGGCAAGTAAGGTAACGAAATGAAAATTATTACCCAGCGGATGTTTTAGTGATATTTATATCCAAGTTTGGTGTATGGAAATGCAAACAAAAAAAAAAAAAAATAACGATTTACTAAACAACGTTTTACTTACTGGATATTTTTCTGGTACAAGGTCCCAAGTTTGGCCAGCTGGGCAAATTTGAGTTCTTGTAATAAAAATTAGTGATTGCTTAATGAAATTCGTTTTCCAAATAAATGTGCAAATTAATGTACCTTTATAGAGTTGCGCTGCTGCATTGGGAGAAAGATAAGTGCCCATTAAGTATTTAAGCTACGTACACTCCTCAGATTCAGAAATGATGATCATGAGGAAAAGCGGAAAGGAGCAGCTAACTTGCTTTAAAATGATCTTTTTTAATTTGTCCAGATTTCGCTTAAATATGATTTTTTGTCAAGATTTCGTATATATTATTATAGAGTCGTCATTTCAAAAATAAAAATGGATTAGGTGCCATCAGCAAGAATCGAAACCCAAAACTGTAGCATTCACAGCTAGTGACGTTACTACAATACCAACGTGACACGCATATTAACTGATTCAAAATTATAAAGGAAAATATACTAAGGTAAATGTACAAAATGTATTACAATTTCTTTCGATTTTGACCCATTTTGTTCTCCTTTTAAAATATTTTAACCGGCTAAAGGCCTATAAAAGTATGATTCGTAAAATAAACTAATAATGTGATTTCACTACCATTCCTATGCGACTTTAAATTGGGGGTGAAAGAGTTTGAAAATATGGATACAAACAGACAGACATATAGCTCATTCTTTATTATATGTGTGTGTAAACAATCCAAAATTTGGATGATGAATTTTGATGATGAATGAAAATTGCTGGGAATGGTACGTAACTTAGCCATCAAAAGATAATGACTGGACTTTTTGTATTTAGATTTAGTAGCTTAATACAGCGGAAATGAGAAGTAATAAGTGAATAAAAGAATTCTTGTGTTAGATTTAAAAAAAATGATCAAACCGTGTTGTGACAAAAAAGGGACGCTGCAATATTTGTTGCGTAATATTTTGATAAACAATAAGGTTTCTAACACTTTGGGTCAGTTATCAACTGTAATTTTCTCGTATAAACTCACCAAACTTTCATTTAAATAATTTGAGCAATCAGAGATCAGTAACACAAGGCAATATGTCATGGTATTTAGTTTAGTCAGGGGATTTCGGAGAAGGAGTTTAAAAGCTATCGGATCGTCGGCTTCGGACTCTATCTAGTACAATGAGAGAAATTTAGCTGGCATCATAGGTGGAAGAAATTTGCAAGTTGCTTAAGAAAATGAGCAAAAAAGCTCGCACGACGGAAAATTAAAAGTAACAACGGAAGCTGGGTATACAATGCACAGTATAACATATAGTATGTCATGGAAACTGGGAAAAAAAACTACTTTATTGCTCAATTAAAACACTCTGTTTAAGTCTGGTGAATTTAAAAACGTAGTGCCAGCAAACATTAAATAACGGAGATTTAGTCTAGCTCCGATGTGGTAACAAATTAAATAGAGTTACAACTTTAATTTTGGCCAAAAAAAGCTGGAATATTTCGGCACCTTTTCAATGAAATGTCTTAAACACTACTTTCTCGATTTGAAACAGTTAACTGATTTTCCTCTTTGAACGTATTTAAACGTTGCCTTTTAATATTTAGAGAAACATTTGAAATTCCTGTTCATTTTTTTTAAATAAAAGTAAAAGAATAAATTTCTGACAAAATAAAAGGTTAAAGCAAGGAAACATTTTAGTTGGATTAATTTGTTTATGTTTTTTTTTAAACTGGCATATTTTCTTATCGTTTGTTTTCCTCGAAGCAAGCTTTGAATTCCTTTTATAGCATTTGGAGTGTAACAAAACATGGATACGTGTATGCAAATGACGTCACTGCAAGGAAAAGGAGAAATAAAACAAGGAAATGATGCAAATAAATGAAAATGATGATGTGAGAAAGTTGGGTGACCCCATAGCCGTACGGAGAACTTACGTGTTCCGGAAGAATGCTGAAATAAATATCGTTTGTAAAAAAAAACAAATGAAGTCCAGTTTTTTTTTTTTTTTGTTATTCCTTCATTGCGACATCTCTACAAAGAGTCGGGTCTGCGTTACAATTTGATTTGTCAACTCCTTATCGAACCGTTACTTGGTAGGTTTGTTCGTTAAACAATCTATTTGCCCTTCTATTTGCTTGCTGACTCATCCGTCTTTTAATTTGACGTTCGATTATTTCGTTCGTCTTTTTTATGAAATGATCTTAGAATAGTGCACCCGACAAGGTTTCGTCATCGAAAGTTAGTACAGAAGAAACAAAGCCATTTATATAGAATTTTTGCTTTCGGACTTAGGCTAATGTCTTCAGTATCGCTAGGCGTCCCACCTTTTCTTGAAATTGTCTCCCGGTTTTCGGGTAGAGCAAGTTTATCGCATGTCTGCGGCACACTTAACTTAATATTTCTAGAGGGCTATTACTTATTTTTGATGTGGCAGAATGCCCCTTTCTAAAAGACGCTAGCCTATTTACCCCATTTTCACTCGAGTTGGGAGAAAGTTAAATACTGTATGTCGATTCCTATGTTCATCCTATCGTCCATTTATCTGTTAAAACTTCGTCTCGTCCTTTGACCAGTTCCTCCGTTTCAATATTGACTTATTCGGTAACCCAATCAGTTGCCAACTCGTCTTTGATGCACGTCGAAGCTCCCATCTGTTCATCAATCCATTATTTCATAAATCCATCCACGATCATTCGATCTATCTGCGACAGGATAGTGTCAGTCAATTAGTTTGTATATTCATTTGTCGACTCATCGTCTTTTGACACGTCCCTCAAAACTGTATATATGAGCCGTATCCATGTTTTTACGCTGAGTCGTCTGTCCATCGACTTGTTGAACCGTTCATCCGTTTATTAACACGGTAACCCTTGGCCTAAAATTCCCGGTCAATATGAACTGAATCAAATACTTTCAGGACATTGTGAAGGCCACTGCAAAGAAGGTATGTTTCCTCTATCGAGTTAGAAGACTACTCACACCTTAATGTATCCTGTACAAGGCAACCATTTGCCCATGCATGGAATATTTTTTACATAGACATCACCACATATCAAGGCTGACAGGTCACTCAAGGATAAGGCTTAAAGAGTGTAGAGTAGTCAAAAGTACAATATAGTAATCGATAGTAATCGAAGTTCGATTTGTTAACTTACGTTGAACGGATCATCAGGACCTTGTTTACGTTATACTTGAAGACAACCATATTCTAGTCAGCTGAAAAGCAGGAAAACGGAAGACAATTCCACAAGCGTGCATTTCTAAGAAAGAAGCTTTGTTCATGGAATGTACGTTTAAGTTTAGGCACATATAAAGAGTGGGGGGAATTATTGATAGTGTTTTAAGCTAGACGAGTGTTTCCTGCGAACGTTTGGCGAGGGGGACCATAGATTGAAGCTCAGTCGAACACTTCCCATGAAATAACGATGCATCATAGACGAACTCCCAACATCTCTTATGTGAGACAGAAGTTGCAGTGAAGAGAAACGGACATCTCTCACGAGGCCACGAATTCTATTTTGAACTCTATTAAGGCAGGACAAGTCCTTTCTAGCAGGTCATGCCCAAGTGTGGGAACAATGTTCCATCATTGGACGTACCTGGCTCTTATATAGTTAGAGAATTGCATCAGCAGTGAGATATCTACTGCATCGATAGAAGAATCCGACCATTTTCCCAGCGACCTTTGCAATCGATTTGATGTACGTATTCCATTTAATATCAGGAGTAAAAGTCAAACTCATAAGATTGTCAAAACTTGAGGACCCCCCAAGACGAGAGCCGTTCATTTTAATTAATCTGAGATGAGGATCAGAACGATAATGATGTAAAAATAGAAGCTTGGTTTTAGATGCATTAAAAGTAACCAGCCGCCCCTTTCTCCATTGTACAACGTGATCAAGATAAGGGCAGAGAGAATCAGAGAGGACTTGATCGTTTACTGTCTTATATGTGCTACAATAGATGGTAGTGTCATCAGCAAAAATATCTACAAATGATGTAAGGATGTGATGTGGAAGATCATTAATGTAGATCAGGAAAAGAGTTGGGCTCAGGATGGACTCCTGAGCTTCTGATTTTTACCCATCAACTACTACTCTTATGGACCTATCAGAGTAAAATGATTTAATAATTGAGAAGACATTTCCAGATATACCATAGCTGGAGATCTTGTGAAGTAAACCTTTATGCCATACCCTACCAAAGGCCTTTTATATGTCAAGAGCAATTGCCCTAGAAAGATTGCCACCGTCGAGAGATTCGCTAATTATGAGATATAACTGTAAGCACATCTGCTGTAGACCTAGCAGAACGAGAACCATATCGTGTGTCACTAAGAAGGTTATTTTTACTATGATGGTTGATTATTTATCTATTTAACACAGATACCAACAACTTACTTATGACACACAGGAGACTTATTGGCCTGTACTGAGACGGAGGATGAACAGTCACCTCAATTCTTATATACAGGACATACTGATGAGATTTTCCAGGGTGATGGGAAAAAATTCTCCTTAATACAACGTTTAAACAGTTTTGTAAGTATGGGCGCTTGTTCAGGTTGAAGTTTTTTGAGTACTATAATTGGAATACCGCCGGGGTTTTTGATTAGCTTGGCAACATCGCGTACAGATATTTGTATATCACATAGCGTGTTTTCTGATAAAGGAGGAAATATTGGGGGTTGGCAGCCTTGCACAGTTCTTTATTATTGCCACACATGGGCTGGAACATCTTCCCGTAGCATCTCCCTCTTGGATAGGGTCTAAAAGATAGTTTCAATATAATAGGTCCCGTTTTTTCAACTAAGGTTTAACCTTTTGCGTATGTCTACAATGTTGCATCTCTTGATCTGGTTAACAAATATTTCAATGTATTTTAATGGAATGTGCCCTAATGGACTCGTTGCATTCGGGACTCATCGACACACATAGCTTAGCAATAAAATATTACGCCGTTCACTGTTGAAGTTCCTAAATGGAGGAAATCTTTCTACTGCAAGAGTTTCTTTCCTTGAACAGCTATAATTTGAAATCTCCTTTCTGCTACTTGCTTCTCTGACTGTACTGATATGCAGAAGTTTAAATGTAACGTAAACAACCATCTTGTTAATCTTTCCTAGGCATGATCCCAAATAGTAGCCCCTTACGTACAGGTGGTGATATGCTTTGATAAGGGTTAACGTGCGTTAAAAATTAATGTTAGTCCGACGCTTATATAATCATCTGCTCATCAACACATATGTTCGTACGCCCGGCCAATTATGTTTTTAAAGCATTCGTTTGTGAACCAACCAATTATAATCCAGATAATTATATAACTCAAATAACCTTATAACGGGTGTTGTACCCCAACATCTTGTTTCCGATTTCGGCTGTGCATGCATACATAAACAAATAATCAACGCGACAATAAAACGTATTGTTTTACTGTGAACGTTTTCAGCGTCAGAATAGTTTTTTTCGCGTTTAAATAAAAATTTGAATTTAACTTTAAGTATTATCGTATCTGTTCAGTACACATTTACCTATAAGTATGAATGCCACTTAAAATTTAATGGTTGTAAGTTTTTTTTCAAAAATAAACAATTATAAACAGAACGATACATAGAAATATATCTATATTCTGTTTTTTTTTTCATCTTAATTAACTTTCATTGAAAGGTTTCTGTTATGTCACAAAAAACTATTTTCTTGACGTCACAAGTGTCACGCTCATACATTAATTTTATAGCTAATATAACATACTGACCGAACGGGTAACGCATTGTCTAGTATCATTACATATGGCCGTCTATATGTCTGTCACACCTAATTTTGAGTAAAAGAAATTTCCTTGCTACACTTATTTTTCCACTCTTTTAGTCACACTCAAAATGAACTTATCTTGAATACATCAATTCGTCCCTCAATGTTTGGATTCGATCCTGTTCTGTAATTCTTTTGAATTCGGTTATTTTATTTAATTTATAATGTTTTCTTTTTTGTTATTTTTCATTTTCGCTTTCACATTTTTATCATCTTTTTTCTTTACTTTATTTAGCGTTTTCCTCTGCTCATTTTTTAAATGTTTTTTTATTTCTTTGTTTTATTTTTAAATTATATTTATAGTTGCTTCTGTGTATTCTTCTATATTATTGTTTTTTTTCTCGAAATATCTCTGGGGGTTGTAAAGCCTTTTTTTCTTGCGGAAAAGTGTTCATTTTATCAATATATTTGAACTTGTTTAAACTTTGTATCTCTTATTCCACATATACGCACATCTATTAATATATATAGCTGTATTAAATTTTAATTATATACTAGCGCTTGCTGTGGACATTTCAAAGCGGCATCTTTCAAATGTTATATATTACTGCTGGCCATCATATGAACATTCCGCGTGAATAAGGACTCCGCAATATTAGGGAACCCCTCTTAAAATTTTACAATGTAAGGTATATAAAATTAATTTAAATTAAATCAAAGAATTACCTTGGATTTATTTTATGTAACGCACATTCTGTTGCACTTTAAAAAAAATCATTGAAAATTATATATCTATATCATTAATTGCTAAATGAAAGATGTTTTAAATTGCAACAAAATGTACGTTACGTAAAATAAATCCAAGTTAATTTTTTATTCAATTTACATTATCATTTTTATACCTTACTTTGTAAAATTTATAAAAGTGCACTTTGAAGATGAATAAATGTCAAATGGAATCTCGGACCTTTATCTTTAAAGCCTATAGTAAAAACATTTTGTTTAAAAATTTTCATGCCATGGATGAAATGCTTTTCTAACATGTATCTTATCTTTTTAAGATTATATTTTTAAAACTTTTCTTGTCTCTATTTCCGTTTGTATTTCTCCTCACATCACAACTCATTTTTGCAACCCCCTCTTTGTATTATTACAGGTGTGAATATTCTCTCTGTTTCAGTTTGTATTTCTCCTCACACCACATCTCATTTTGCAATCTCCTGATTGTATTATTACAGGTCTGAATATTCTCAGTTTCAGTTTGTATTTCTCCTCACACCACAACTCATTTTTTTGAATTGCCTCTTTGTAATACAGATCTGAATGATGGGAAAATCTGATTTTTTTAACAACACTTAAAGATAACTTTTTAGATGAATTTTTTAAAAACTTCTTTCAGAAAAGAAAATCTTTAAAAATAAATAACGAACGTATTTTATATAAGTTTCATTGTCAAATATTCAGTACATAACGAGTAAATTAGAGATGAACATTTCAAAAGGACTGTAAAACTGGCTACGGTCAATAGTAGTCCCTGCCAGCGAAAGTCTTTGTTATTGTTATTCTATTATTATTATTTAAAATATTTTGTGTCCTTCTCTTTCGCGAGGAGACCAATGTATATATATATATATATATATATATATACATACATATATATATATATATATATATATATATATATATATATATATATATATATATATATATATACACACAAACTGAAGAATAAAATGAACAGATAATTTTACTGTATCATCAGACTAATAAAAAACTGGAATAAATATAGGCGAAAACGTAAAAGCTTAAGCCATGGCAATTCGAAGCTAAATGCTTTTCACCAGAATAGTAGAATAGCCAGCATTATACATATAAAATGGTATACACATAATTACGACTTAAGTACGTTCTGATTAGAAAGGAATACACACACATACACATATATATTTATATATGTGTATTGTTATTTACAAGAATTAAGAATATATAAGAATCGAGTGAAACGAATTGAAACTTTCTTTCGATTAAGCGTTCCTGACAATATGCAGACTTAATTCATCATCGCACCTCACGAACACGGCCCCATCCGCACTCCCCCTCGGCCTGTCAATGATGCGGGACCGGCAGCCGATATCCATTCGGATGTAAGAAATACTAATTTAATATCAGATCATAACTAAATTCCTTAATGCGCCAAGATAATGCGTTCGATAATCTGTCATAAGCCTAATGCTCACTAGTCCATCACGTCGTGGCGGTGAGAGTGATAGAGGACTGCATCTACCCTCGTTCCTCTTGCTCTGCCGATATGTCACTGTCAATAAAAGGATATAAATTGCGTTCATCCTGTAGCATTATCAGCACTGTCTCACCGGATCTTAATTGGAATTTTCTCGTAAACAAACAAGATTCTTCAACTTGATGTGAAATTCTTATAAATATATATGTACGTAAATATAATGCACAGTCTATTACGTAATATGTATTATTTCACAGTCTACCCCTATTTTATTTAGTATATATGTAAGATACTCCACTCTATCTTTGCCAGCCTTTATATATATATATATATATATATATATATATATATATATATATATATATATATATATATATATATTAAGCCCTTCACTCTGGGTTGAACACTTTGTAAATATATTTGGACCCCACGCGTATTAAAGCGATTAAGCGAAACCCACTATTTGTAAATAAAATTATAGATATAGCACTGTGCGACGGGCAAATTTTAATTTTAATTCCATTAATATTTTAGAAGAAATATTTGCGGGTACTGACTCGGCATCCGATCATAAGGACGGTTTTGGGTTCGATCCACGGCTATATATATATATATATATATATATATATATATATATATATATATAGATATATATATATATATATATATATAGTCATCCACAGACAGTCCAGTTTTGCTCTTTCACAGCTCCGCAGTGCGGCTAGACAAGCAAATACCACAAGCCACGATAGCAGTAAAATACAGATATTGGTCAGAGAAAATTCATTTTGTTAGCTCCATACTGCAATACTGTTTGTAGTATGCGTCTTTACAAAGAACCGTCACTCATTTTAATGCTTATCTAAAAAAACAGTTCAGATTTATTTACTATTTACAAGCGTACAATTGTTACTGCTATTTTAGTTATATGCATATTTTGATATTGCATGTTTTTATTATTTTTATAATAACGTGTGAGCATTCATCGTTACTATATATACCTAAACACGAAATAATAAAAGTCACATTGATCATACGTATATATATATATATATATATATATATATATATATATATATATATTACATATATATATATATATATTACATATATATATATATACCTACTTGATTTACTCACATAAAATTAATATACGAAAGTAAAAATTTATGCGTAAACTTTAAGTATTTACTTCAAAAGTGCTCAATACGTAGGTAGAGCTAGTTAGTAAGTTATAAAATATATTTTATATAAGCCTGAAGAGTCATAGAGTGGATGAAACGCGGAATATTCAGTGTAGCTTAATCGCCATATACATTTTATAACTTACTATATATATATATATATGTATATATGTATGTATATATATATATATATATATATATATATATATATATATATATATAGTAAACAATTCGTACAACAAACATATGTTTT
The DNA here is from genome assembly GCF_053919585.1 of Euprymna scolopes. NCBI lineage: Eukaryota > Metazoa > Mollusca > Cephalopoda > Sepiida > Sepiolidae > Euprymna > Euprymna scolopes. Next base: position 5,705,061 of record NC_136506.1, on the reverse strand, counting down.
ATTGGATTTATGATAGGTTTTACACGTTTTCGATGAATAGTATATATCTAAATCCATAATATCTATCCTTCTCTCTCTCCTGTCTCTCTCTCTCTCTATCTGTATATATATATATATATATATATATATATATATATATACATACATGATTATTTACTGTAATAAATATTAAATACCTACAGACACTAATGTTTCATCAGTGCAGCGGGTCACGATTAACAACAGTTGATTCGTACCTTGAAACAGAAGTTATCTCCGGCTTCATTAGAAAGGACTCAATTCATTTGGCTACCTTTTTGATGTCTGTCAGGGTGATCACATCATTATATGATGATCTATGCATAAGAACTAAATTTACCGACTTTTATTTCAACTGAAAGTGCCATACAATAAAAACGAGTTTCTTGAAGGGGCTGACATAATTGTATACTATAATAATTAATAAATACTTACATACACTAGTGTTTCATCCAGTCGGGAATCGTCAGTGCAGCTCTGGTCAATAATAAAAATGGAAGTTTCTGAAGGAGGTGTTCAATTTTCGTCGAAAGGTTAAGTTTGAAGGAAGATTTTGAAAGTTTGCTATAGCATCACGTCATATTAAATCCACCGATTGACATCATCAGTTGACAAGAGGCTATTCAAAGTGATTTTGAAGCATGGGAGTTATGTTTATAAATAAATATTTCCTTAGATAAAACAATATGAAATTCGGTATTGTTTTGGTTAATATTGTTACTGGATATGTTTTTTATTTCATATTTATAGAAAGGTGAAGTTGGAATAATGTTTTATTGCAGAAAATATACATTTATATACACTTGCAAAAAACTGATACACACTTAAAATTACCAGAAAAAAGGAACATTTGCATAATTTAAAAACCAAGGAAATAAGCCACCTTGCTATATTTTTATTAAAAAATATATTACATTTCAATTCTCTGAGTTTCATAGGAATTATAGAACTAAAAAAAATATTGACCAACAATGAAGCGATATGAAAAAGTTTGTATTTACTTTAACATTTTTACGGAAATATTACGCAAATATAAATCTTCTAGAATACGAGGGGCGTGCAATTAGTAATGCCCCTGACCCACTTCCAGTTGTCTTATCTAGCTGATATTTTGCACGTGCAATGATTTATATCTTTACGGGTTATGTGGCAAATTACAGCTATGAACCAATTGTGGTTTCTGTTTTAGAGGTGTTTGAACTGAGTCAGGTGTGAAATGGAGCCTGTTGAATGTCGAGCAGTGATCCGATTTTTGTATTTGAAAGGACGCACACCACAGTAGACTTTTGATGAAATGAAAGAAACTGATGGTGATAATGCCCTATCATATGGCCTTATAAAACGCTGGCATCGTGACTTCAAACATGGCCAAAAGTCTTTGGAAACAGCTCCTGGTCGCCCCCTTCCTTCTGCTATTGAGGAGGCATCTGCCCGTCAAGTTGAGGCTGCCATTTTGGAAGATCGGACTATTACTATTCGCCAAATAGCTCAAGATGTCAATATTAGTACAGGGTCTGTGGAAACTATCATTCATGACCATTTGCATATGCATAAGGTGTCTGCCAGATTGATTTCCATGTTAATCACACCAATCAAGTAGCGAGAACGCGTCGAGTGCTCGAGGATGAATTGTGAGATGTGCCAAGAAGATGAGTTAAAGTTTTTCAAAAGACTGATTTCACAGGATGAAACCTGGGTCCATCACTATGATCCAGAGACCAAAACCCAGTCAATGCAGTGGAAGCACTTGGACTCACCACCTCCAAAGAAGTCAAGGGTTCAGACCTCCGCTGGCAAGGTCATTCTCACAGTCTTCTGGGACCAGGACGGAGTAGTGATGACAGATTTCCTGACAAAGAGTACACCCAATTACAATAACCTATTATGCTTCACTTTGGAGGAAATTAAGGGAAGTTATTAAAATCAAGAGACGGGGCAAGATCAGCAAAGGAACCCTCTTCCTGCAGGACAACGCTCCGGTCCACATCTCGCATGTCGTCAGATCAGAAGCACGGGCGTGTTGTTATGAAATCCTTCCCCATCCTCCCAACTCGCGTAACCTTGCACGCCCATACTTTCACCCCTTCCCAACCATGAAGTTGTTTTTGAAAGGAAAGCGTTTCCCAGATGATGCAGCTTTGATTTCTGAAGTCACGTCGTGATTGGAGGCCCAACCTTGAGTGTTCTACAAAAATTCCACGAACCCGATATAACGAAGTTGTATTTTATTTTTAAATAAATAGAAAACAAAGGATGCTAATTAGAATATCAGTAACCAAAAGACAATGCATAGGATTATATATAGATGTGTGTGGAGAGATTAAAAATAAACAATCAAGTTATATTGACATCAAAATTTTGTCTTTATTCAAAGACTTTCGCAAGAGGAATAAATAAAAGCAAATATAATACCAGTCCAATATCTGAAAATTGTATTTTTCTTCTATTTCAGTACGAAAAATGTGGTTGATATTTCAAAATAGGCATGGCGTTCTGGGATAAGTATGATTATATCGTTATCTTGTCGTTTAAATATTTAAAAAGATATGATGCAATTTCTGTTACTTTGGGGGTAAATATAACCGTTATAATTCGAATGTGAATGTGTAATCGAAATGGAATGAGTGTATTCTGGTGTTTTTATGTATTGACTGATTGTGTATATTACTTATTATAGGTAATCTATTTTCATGGTGTGAGTATATAATATTGAAATTTAAATCCAATCCTTTTAATATGAATTTACATATAAGCTACTTCAGCAACCTGGGTGTTATTTAATTTTCTTTGAGCTTGTAGTAAGCGTTGCTTCGATAAGTTTTAGTGGAGAAAAAATTAACGATTTTGCTTGTGTGAAGTTTAAAGAATTACTAATGAGAAAAAATTGAGCTTTTATATGTTTTTAATATTCATTAAGTTTTTTCTCTTGTCCACATTGAGTTTCACCATCGTGTATTTAATAGGATGACTATTTCTATTTGTTTTGAAATTGACTTGCTTTTTAATGTTTGTTTTATAGTTTATGGTGTGATTTGAATTACTGGAATTCCTTGTTTGTTTAGAGTGTGGCAAATTATTGTATTAAAATGTTTGTTCATGAGGGAAGTGATTGATGTATACGAGTTTTGCTTATAAATTCTGTAAATTATTTTCTTTTTATTTCATATAATATATGTGGAGTATTGCAGTGTTTTCCAAGGTATTGTGGAGTATTTCAATTATTCGTCGAGATGGTCTGACTACAAAAGCTTAATGCACGTAGGGAGACACCAAATATAAGGTTTGTTTTTATTTTGCTATTATCATGAAAGTAAAAATATATGTCCTCATTTTTGCGTAGTTTGTGTCGAGATGTGAACGATAATTTATTGCTGGATACTACATTAATTATTCTAGAAATGATATTTAGCATTTGTGTTCCGTTTCATGTGTAAACGTTTTATATAGTTTGGAGCTGACTCTCATTTGTCTTTAATCATCCCTATGCGGGTGTTTTCAGGAAGAAAAATTACGATATTATCAATATATCTGAGAGTATTTCTGTCTGGGGTAATCTAAATTTGAAAGGACCAGATTCTAGAAATTTTAAGAAAAGCCAGACTGGTACTCAACTAAGAGGTTAACCCATACCCATACTGGCATTTTGCTTGTGGAAATTATTATTTATTTTAAAAAGGTCATCTCAATTATAAGTCTAATAATTTTTATAAAGGTGTCGGGAGAAAAAAGTAAGTTAATGTATGGAGTAAATTTAAACATTTTTAATTGGGACAACCATGTTTTTAAGTATAGTTTTGGTTTTAACTATAATTCGCAATGAACATGGCTTCCACATCTGCATTTGCCTTTGCAGTGGGATGTGCAGACGAAGTCTACCTTTATAAACATCAAATTTTAGTCGTGTTGTAAGACGTATTTTCTACCTCTGACTTGCGCTTTCTGAAAATATACGGAACACAGTGCTATCCACAATTCGTTTTCTCTACATATGGTTGCAGGTCGATGTTTTCGATGTATGAGCAGACATGACTCAGGTTGACTTTTGCTTGTTTGTAATACCTACGTGGACACGAATATTCCGCTTTCTTAAAATGATTCATTTAAGGCAGACAAAGATAAGATTTACATCTCATGATAGATATAAATAAGTAGGGAGGTTGATAGACAGTATAATTATTATTATCACCTTTTAACGTGAGTTCTTTCATTATTGCAAGCGTTCTAGCAACGTAGACTTTCTTTTCCACTTGCTTTAATAGTCAACCAGAAAAGCTCTGAAAGTTACCCCCGACTCAACTGCCGTCATCCAAACACATTCCTTGTTATCTAACTTGTATATCCTTTGTCTCTCTCAAAAAAAATTAGATAGAAAGAGAAACATAAATTAGAAAGATCAAGAAATAGATAAATAACAAGGACGTATTCGATACATAATTGAATTTGTTATATCTATACTTTACATTCCTGCCGAACTAACTTGGTCAGTCCGTTTCCAAATACAATTGTCTAATTTTGATGGAACTAAATCGATTTCGTCTCTTCCTATAATCTCTCTAATGTCTTTGCGACGTACATTAAATAATCGTCTTCCTCGTGCGATTAGATTTCTCTAAAATCTATTGTCTGCTACTGAGCTGCCTCTATGTTTAATTGGCCGATGAGATTTAGTTCCCGTTCTTTATCATTCTTAATTAGAAATTCTGGGTGCGTTAGTTTTCTTTACTGTGATCTAAAAATTCTATCATACTAAAAGTTATACTGGTTACCGGGTGATGTCTTAATATACTCTTCGGTGTTAACTGTTGATGGCCAGAAATAAGAAACTCATAGTATTAACACTGGTGCCCTTCCAGGTTCTGTTCTGGGCCCAACTGTCTTCTTAATCTTCATTGATCATCCTCCACCATCACATTCTTAGATGAATCGTAAACAGTTATGCAGACGCCACCACGATCTATGACAGCACATCAAAGTCATCAATGACCAAGATATTTCTGATTCTCTCTCTTCTGATCTTGAGGACGTGACGTTATGTGGTTGATTTAAATGCATCGAAAAACAAGCTTCTCTCTTTTCATAAAATCTGCATAGTCCCCCATCACCCCCCCCATTTAAATGAATAGTTCGTGTCTCGAAGAAACCCCAGGCCATCACAAGTAACTAGGACTTCCATTCCTCATTTGAAATGGAACAAATACATCAAATATGTGTCCAAAATAACTGGAAAAATGTTTGGACCATTCTACCGCGTTTTTTTTACACAGTGGTCACCACTTATTAAGGCCCGGAAGCCACTCAGGGATAAGGGATATTGCAAGTACATTACGTTAGTGTGGAGATTTGATGAAGTGTTTACTTAAGGGGGCGGTTCATTAAGAATTTGTGAACGTTGGACTTGAACACATCAAAGTTGTAGTCCGGTGGAAAGCAGGCAGACGGAACAGAGTTCCACAGGCGTGCAGTTCTAATAAAGAAGCTTTGTTCACTGAATCGACGTTTTGCTTTAGGCACAGATAAAGAATGGGGGAAATTTTTCACAGTGGATTCAGCTAGACTGGTTGGCGAGGGGGGGACCAGAGGATGGAGTTAAGACGAGCACTTGCCATGGAAATAACGATGAAACAAGGATAGGCTCGCAACGTCTCTTCTGTGGGAGAGAGGCTGCAAGGTAGAGTAAAGGGCATCCCCCACTAAGCCACGAAGTCTACTTGTACTCTGTCAAGGCAGGATATGCTGTTTTTAGCAGCTCCTGCCCAGATATGGCAGCAGTATTCCATCCTTGTACGTACTTGGCTTTTATATAGATAGAGAATTGCATCAGTAGTGAGATATCTTCTGGAGCGGTAGAAGGATCCCACCATGTTTCCAGCGACCTTGGCAACAGACGTGATGTACGTGTTCCATTTCAGATCAGTAAAGGTAAAACCCAGAAGCTTTTCAAAACACGGGGCCTCTCCCAGACGAGAGCCATCCATCCCAAATGATGCCAGATTGGGATCAGAGCGTTGATGAGGCTAAGATAGGAGCTTGGTTTTAGATGCATTAAAGGTAACCAGCCACGTCTTCCCCCACTGAACCTCGCGCTCGTGATTAGAGGAGAGAGAATCAGAGAGAACTGTGTCATTTACAGCCTTTGATGTGTTGCCGTAGATGGTCGTGTCATCAGCATAGATGTCAACGAATGATTTAAGTATGTGTTTAAGGGGGTCATTGATGTAGATCAGGAAGAGAGTTGGGCCAAGGATTGACCTTGAGGGACTCCAGTATTAATACTGCAGGCCTCTGATTTTTGTCCATCGACCACTTCTCTTATGAGCCTATCGGAGAGAAATTATTTACTGATTGAGAAAACACTTCCAGTTATACCGTAGCTGGTAATCTTGTGAAGTAGACCCTTGTGCATACCTTGTCGAAGGCCTTTGACATGTCAAGAGCAATTGCCCTAGAAATACCTTCAGCAGGTATATTACTGCCTGTACAATCGTCTATCTGTATAAAGCTAGGTACGCCCTAAAATTTAATAATATTACATCTGTGCAGGAACTGCTCGATGCACCGTATCCAGCGTGAGTTCATTTTAAAACCAGGTTCAGAACCTAGTAGGTGATGACCTTTTCCTTCCCTGCAACCCCTTTCCCACAGAGCCTCTGCTGCTATATTGTCATTTTCATGGAAAGTATTTTAGTGAACTAACATCTATGGTTCCCCTTTTGCAAAAGTTTTACAGGAGACATATAAGAAACTAAAACCACTATAAACGATTCTCCTCAATCTCTGTCTGTCCCTCAGATTCAATGAACACAGCTTCACTCAGAGTACGCCTCGCATGTTGAACACTGTTCCGCTGTCCTACTCTCCGACATGGTAGCCTTCAAATCCAATATAAACAAGATTTTTAACTGTTAATCTAACAAATATATTCGTTTATATTTCCTATACAATCGCATTGCAACATAAAAATACATTTTATTTAAAAGATTTGTTATAAAGCTGCAATAAAACCGTGTAAGATGCAAAAACAAATAGTTATTATTGAAAACTGAACGTGCTGGCGTATTGTTTCTTTTTACACATATTTGTAGCTTTCATGGTAAGTGTATATATTTTATGTTACACGTTGAATTCACATTAATGTTTATTTATACATCCTACACAAATGCATCGCAATATAAAATACATTATTTTTAAACAATTAATTTTTAATGCTGCAACAAGAAACATAAACGAATAGAAGTTATTCCGGTGTATTTTTTAGTTCCAAGTTTCTCTCTCTCTCTCTCTCTCTCTCTCTCTCTACACACACTCACACACATTCTGTTCCTATTTAATAGCCTCCCCACGAGGGCAGAATTAAACACAAGGCAGAAGGTCGGTTTTTATGTGTGGAAAAGCCAGCTCCCAACAAAGGGTATTCTAGATAGGAAGAAACATTTTAATTGTCTCAGTCTGGAAGGATTTCTCCTCCACTGATCGAGGCCAAAACAACGGTAAAGTGGTTAACTCTCTGTTTCTCTCGGTTACTCTCTCTCTCTGTCTCTCTCTTTCATTCCCTATCATTCTTTCAATCCATATCTTCCTCGCTTTCTCCTTTCTCTCTATCTTTCTTTCTCTCTCTGTTACCTTATCATTCTCTTTAAGCCACTTCTCTTTATATTTCTCTGCCATCTCTCTCTCTCTCTTTTCGTGTGTCTTTCTTCGCTTCTGTATCTAACTCCCCCTCCTCGTATCTCTTCCCATATCTCTCAATCCCTCTATCTTTCTATTTCCACCATTTTATCTCTTTCCCCTCTCTCTTTCTTTTTTCTCTCTCTATCTCTTTATTCTCCTCACTATCTAGTTTTGTCTATTCCGTAATCTTATTTTAGTCATATAAATTACTTAAAGTGAAAAAGGCATTGTCAAAACATTAATAAATCCTATTGTAGTCACCTGAATTACTTAACAGTTATTCAGACATTGTCAAAATATGGATGGATACTTTTTCCTCACGTGATTTATTTACTGAGCATAAAACATTGTAAAAACATGAACCAATCCTATTTTATTCGCATAAATTTCTTACAGTGAATAAAACATTGTCAAAACATGAAACAATCGTATTTTAGTTCCATAAATTACTTACAGTGAAAACATGGATAAATGTTGTGTTAGTCACTTTAAGTGTGAAAAAAAAGTTATTTGAAAATTACAGCCAATCTGAACAGCACCAGCAGAGACTGGTAAAACCTATCTAATTAACTTGATTTTGGCAGCCATTCGATCACAAAATAGAATAGCCTTAGCTCTGACTTCATGCGAAATAGCTGCAACTTTACTATAAGGTAGAAAAGCTGCTCATTGTGCATTGAAATTACTATGAAACATTCAATACTTAAACACTCCTATGTTCATTATTTCTATAATATCTAGCATGGGAAAAATATTGCAAACATGCAAAGTTATTGTTTGTAATGAATGCACAATGGCACGCAAAACAGATTTGAGGCTCTTGATCAATATTTGCAAGATTTGCGTTGCAATGTCAGACCATTTGGACATGCAGATATATTGCTTAGAGGAGATTTCAGACAAACGTTGACTTGTAATTCCTTAATCAACACCAGTAGATGAGATAAATACTTGCTTCAAATACTGTGCATTTTGGCGCCATGTAACGACATTAAACCTAACTCAAAATAGATGTGCATTGAATAATGATTGATCCGCAAATAATTTTTTCATCAATTATTGAAAATTGGGAATAGAAAAGTAGCGATTTATCCGAGTTTAGGGCGAATTACGTTGCCTCATAACTTATGTAATTTAATTACATAAAATAAAGAATTGATATAAAAAGTTTTCCCAGATTTTGAAATCCATTATAAGAATTCCAGTTGGCTGAGTGAACGAGCTATTCTTGCACATAAAACAAAAACGTCCATGAAATTAACGATATTATTTCAAATGAGGTAGTCACATATAAGTCCGTCGACACTGTTGCGGAAGCAGATGACGTGATTAATAATCCAACAGAGATTTTGAATTAACCAGATTTGCCAAAAATGTACGGTTGAAAATTATCATACCAATTATCATGTTGCGATTTATACACACACCCAAGCCTTTCAATGGCGCATGGTTTAGATTAAACAATTAATGAACACCATCCTAAAAGCAAGAACTTTAAAGGACCTTTCAAAGGTGAAAATGCCCTGATCCCACGCATTTCAATGATTTCCCCAGATACGTCATTTTCATTTAGGAGATTGCAACTCCAAATTCGATTGTCGTTTGTAATCACCATCAACCAAGATCAGGGACAATCTTTACAATTGTGTGGCTTACATCCACAGACTAACTGTTTCTATCATAGAACATTTTTGTTGCGTGTTCAAGAGTCGACAAACCTGCTAAGAAAATGGAACAAAAATTGTTTATCCAAACGTACTAGGTAATTAAGAAACATGCATTTTCTCATTTTGTGTTTTTTTACTTTCGCCAATTTGAGCCACAGCAACGCATGACAGAGTACAGCTAATACACACACACGCATATATATGTATATATATATATATATACATACATATACATATATATATATATATACTTTTTGTTTTGCAGAAGAATTAACATAGTTCTTACACATACATGACCATGTTTCGTTCAGCCATTTACTAATAAGTTAAGAACTTTATGGGCGATGATGTTTATACAATAGCTTAGTCCGTACTAATTAATAATCAGGGATCAAGCGAAAGAAAAAAATTATCAGGATGTCAACAGATAAAATGTTTACGTTATATATATATATATATATATATATATATATATATATATATATATATATATATATATATATATATGTATGTATATATATATATGATGAAACGGAAAAGTGTGGGGGTTTAGGTGTTTATATATATTTTTTGTTAAATAAAACTAATAGTTTTTGTTGAGGTAATTTTTAATCTGACAGATTTATGCTATTTCTAGTTCTATTTTATTTTATTTTTTTATTAGCGGGGGTACCCGGCGTTGCCCGGGTGTTTAAAGTTGTGGGTGGGCGTGTGTTGGGGCTGTAAATCAAAACAAAAGAATAAGCGAAGTAATAAGCCTGTTTAAATATTATTAAAAATAATGTTAAAACTTCTTTAAAAAATTAAAAAACAAAAAAAAACGAACGTAATGCAAACAAACAATGGTAAAATTTCTTAAAATCGAAAAAAAAAAAAGAAAACGCGAATGTGATTGAAAAAAATAAACACAAAAACGAACGAAATGCAAAACGAACGAGTTCATTGCTTCTTAAAAAATCTGAAAAATGAAAACAAAAAAAAAACAGTAAAGATGAAAAATTGCATAAATAATCCTGTTTCAGTATTAAACATAAAAAAAAATGACATTTCACATCACAATTTGAACTGACAACCTTTAGATAATGACGCCGCGCTTAAATCAACTTAGCTACGAGGACGTTGACAAAATTGGGTCATTTTTTTATATTTAAACTAATTCAAAACCCGACGTCATTTGCGCATGGGTAGAAGCCATCTTGTCACGAGGGAACGATTTTTTGCAACCCACTCTCTGTACATAAATGTCCAGCTTAGGGTGAAGGAATTAATTTCTTTGGCTAATTTTTCGATATTTGTTGGCTGAAGGCGCGAGGTTGAAAATGATACGATCTGGCGAAAATCCATTGCCTCTGTCGAAAGTTTTTGCGAGACATAAAAACACACAAACATACATACACACAGTTTCGCTTCATATATATATATATATATATATATATATATATATATATATATGTGTATATATATATACATTGTCAATGGTCTTTTTTCTCATCAGTATTTTTATTAGCAGTAATATTTATATATAATATGTATGCACTTTTATTAATCGATGTTACTGTTATACTTGCACATTTATCTTCCCTTTTCTCTTTTTGTTTTTATTTTTGCCTTCCTTTATATTTTACCTCTATATTTTTCTCTGTTTCTTTTTTTTTTTTTCTATTTCGGTGCAGTTCATTACAAAAATGTATATTTTTTCGGTATTTTGCACTTTTGTATACACCTCGTTTAAACTTAATTGTGTATTTTACTTCTGGTAAATATATACCTACACACACACACACACACACACACACACACACACACACACACACACATATATATATATATATATATATAAATTTGTATTCCTGTCTGTATGTTTGTTTATTGGTTTGTTTGTTCATAATTTGATTAAAATGCACAAAAGGTTCATTGCTTTAATGTTTCATTCATTCCTATATATAGTATGATTTTTGCAAAATATACGATTAAAAGCTTACAATCATTTTCATAGTACATTAGGGAAAATAGATTTTATAAAATAGCGGTGTGTTCGTATTGTTCGTAGTGAGAGAATTATTTAAAGGGTTCAATTTAAGTTTAATCTTTAAATTTGATTTATATTGATAACATATTTCACTAAATTTATTTTTGCCGACATGAATTATTTCCCCTGGGCGCAAACTGTGTCCTTTTTGTTTTTCTTTTCTTTTTCGGCAGATATTAAAACTAAAAATTTGCAAGCATTATTTCTGAATTAGGTTTAATAAACTAATTTACATGATTTCGCAGTTAGCGTTGTGATCCAGTGGATTTTTATTTAAAAATAAACAAAGAATCAAATTCAACTACGATTCTTTATTTAAAACAAAAACAAAAAAAACAACTTTTATTTACGTTTTTTTTACCAATTCTTTTCTTCACGTTTTTTTACATCGTAACTGCTAATATTTGTATTTGCATAGCACAATAAGTCATAGCGCATCAATTTCATGACATAAAAACGTGTATTTCGGTTAACAGCAATTCTACTTTGGTATTTTTAAACTGAATTATTTACAGTTTGTTTCGTTGTAACAAATCCTAAAACAATTCTTTCCAGACTGAGCTAGCATAAAAGAAATTTGCTTGAACTGAAAAGGTGATCAATATCCGAAGAGCAGCTTCTCTTCGTATCCCTTCTGCTGAAATATGTGGTGGAGAGTTTATCACGAACTTTTTTTCGGGCCGGGGTATATTTTCGCGTGTTCATACGTTTTTTTTATAAATTTTTGTTGGGGTAACGATGGAGTTTACATATATTAATAAGAAACTGCTCATTCTAAGTATAACAGGTGTTGCCCGGCTAAACCTCATGTCGACCCTGGCAACGCTGTATATCCACGCTATATATATATATATATATATATATATATATATATATATATATATATATATATATATATATATATATATATATATATATATATACCGTGTTTGCCGGTGACGAAAAAATCCAATAAACAACTCGATCGTAGATGTCAGCGCTGAAGACACATTATTTATTTCAACACTATATATACATATTTCAGTGGTTATAATGCGTTGAATAAAGTAGAAGAGGATAGAAAGAATCAGTGCAAATTGATCAGCGACTTTCAGGCATTGTTTCAGTTTTACAAAGTCGCTGATCGATTTGTGCTGACTCTATTCAACCTCTTAATGTTGATTCAACGAATTGAAACCACTGGTACACCTTTGAAATATGTATATATAGTGTGGAAATAAATAGTGTATATATACGTATATATATATATATATATATATATATATATATATATATATATATAAAGGAACACACCGTATTATGTGTTCATCAACGTTTCATCTTTATTTCGAGACTTCCTCTGGATGGATGAGATTAAGAAACAAAAAACACCAGTACAAAATATTTGAAAATGTTTCACGTGCAAAGTGTGACGCTGTTCTATTTAAGACAAACGGAAAAAGACGTTTGAAATTCAAAAAATGAGGGGGGGGGGGCTTGCGCTGTTAAAGAGAGGGAAATCTTAGTGACGTCATATAGTCGTTAATGTAATTTTAAAAGATATGAACGCAGTTAATATTCTTACTGGAAAGTAATACATCTGTTGAAATTCAAATATAGGTTGGTAACAGAAATGAAATGAGCGTTTTTTTAATGTAATTCATTCATTGAGATACTATCTATTAATTATTACAGGGGGTGTTTTAATTGTGTGAGAAGGTTAACCTATGTATACAGTTAAATTATGTTCTTTTTATAAAAGTTTAGTTATTAATGGCGCTATGTTATAGAAACCTGCACATTGTTTAATTGTGCTTGAATTTGCGATTAGCGCAGATTCCAGAAGTCTCCGGCGCGGTTAATTTGAAATAAATTTAACTATTTTTGCTTGTTTAAAGTCAAAGGTGTGATTATGCTGCAATGATTGAGAGAATAATGCAGTTTTTTATATCTCTTTTATGTTCACTGAGCCTTTTTTTCTAATTTACGCAGGGTTTCACCAACGTATTTATGATGGAAATTTTGGCAAGGGATAGTGTATATACCTCCATTGGAAACTGGTTTGTTTTGGAGATTTTTCGTAGTTTTTAATATGTGTCTTATGGTTAGTGATGTGGTTTGTACGGTAGGGATTTCTAGTCTGTTTCAGATTATTGTATTATTGGTGTGTGTAGATAAAAGATGTCTGCTTATGAGATAAATATCTGGTGTATATAATTTTTTTATTATTTATCCTGGAAAATATTCGTGTGGCTTTTCTCTTAGCATTCAATATTAAATATGTCGGATATTGCAAGGGTTTCAAAATCTTTGTGAGGTAGTTCCATTATTCGTCCAGATATTCAGGACTACATATTCTGAAAGCGCACAAGAAGAAACCGATTATCATCCCTGTTTTTATTTTATTATTATGGTGAGAATAGACATGGATGTACTCATTTTTCTGTGTAGTTTTGCGGTGAACATTGAAGGATAGTTTATTATTGGATTTTATAATAAGTATGTCTAGAAAAGGTAATGAGTCATTGTTTTCTGTTTCATAGGTAAACTTTATGGAAGGTTCGACTGAGACTAATTTGTTTCAAATGATATTTATGCGCGTGTTTTCAGGAAGAAACATTAAAATGTCGTCAATATATTTAAAATACTCTGTGTCTGGAGGTGATCTGAATTTGAAAGGACCAGATTCTAGGATTTCTAAGAAAAGGCAAGCTAATACTGCACTGAGCGGGTTACCCATAGGAAGACCAACATTTTGTAAATAGAAATTTTGTTTATAGAAAGTGAAAATAAGTCATGTTTGTTACAAGTCTAATGATGTTCATAAGAGTGTCGGAAGGAGAAGGTAAGCTAATGTTATATATATATATGTATATATATATATATATATATATATGTATATATATGTGTGTGTGCGTGTGTGTGTGCGTGGAAGGAGAAGGTAAGCTTATGTTATATATATATATATGTATATATATATATATATGTATATATATGTGTGTGTGCGTGTGTGTGTGTGCGTGGAAGGAGAAGGTAAGCTTATGTTATATATATATATATATGTATATATATATATGTATATATATATGTGTGTGTGCGTGTGTGTGTGTGTGCGTGGAAGGAGAAGGTAAGCTTATGTTATATATATATATATATATATATATGTATATATATATACGTATATGTATATGTGTGTGCGCGCGCGTGTGTGTGTGTGTGAGAGAGAGAGTAAAAAAAACAAATTCGATAGATTACTCCGGATTTCCATGATACAAAATCATTATTTCATTTTGAATAGTCACTTTCTTTTTATGTTGTTCCAAAAAAAAAAATGTACTTCAATTAAAGTCCAATAGAAAAATATTTGTTGAGTCCTACTCTCAGAAAATGACTTCCTCCTTAATAATCCTATAACTATTGCAACCATTGACTCTTTATGATCTTCCGTTCACCGCCCAACTGAAAATCTTTCTAACCCACACTCTCGAATGACCCCTAGGCCTTGATAAACACTGACCCATTATTAAATATAAAATTGACGCATTCGATAGGATAAACTTTCATGTTAAACTCGTTGATTTGTTCAATTCTTTATCCCTTTATACTAGCCTAGGTTTATGTGCCGATTACCGACATGATTCTATTCAACCTTATTCATCCAACTCGTTTAAAATCCAATCATGAGTCGTTAAATCCTCATCAACGAATTTCAACTTTGAAAAGGATGAAATGATTGCGAATTCATTAACACTAATAGACTCGACAAGACTGCTAAATGGAAGCGGGGTTTTCATAGGGCGCTTTCATTCCTTTTCACGTTCAAAACTCCGGGAAATTGCAAACAATTCTTCAATGGATCTTTCGGAGGAGAGACGTTTCACTTGACGTCAATTTGACGACTGCAGCCGAATCGATAAATGGGAGATGCTAGAGATGGCGGAAGATTTATCTTAATGGGAATTTAAGTCTAATATCCAGTGCAACTTTTGAGATTAATTTTCCATACTTTGTCCGCTATTGAAGACTGCATCGCCTAGTCGGAATCTAAAGAATAAAATATGACCATAAAGAAAACGGGACCAATTTTTAACCTAAAATAATTTCTTTTATAGACTTAACTGTTTGGCAAAAAGTCATAAGTTTATGGATTCTCTCAAGTAATTTTCCATATATGAATTAAGATATCTCGGAGCATGTGATATAAAAGTGTTCATATAAAGTAGTATTAGTTTTATTTTTCAAATGTTAATTAATGAAAGCACAGTTAATTATAATAGTTTTACCTGAACATGGGTGTTGTCTGAAGAATAGAAGACAGCCTGAAAACCTAAGCACTATATGAATATTAAACTCAATGTGTTTTTATTATTGTTACTTTTGCCACCAGTTCAAAAATCCTTACGCTGCCATACGCTCATTTATCTGAGGCGCGTTTCTTCACCTTCGACAGCATGCCGGCCATAGGCGGCCACTGCTCGTTCTCGACGCTGTACGTCCATTTTCCTCGACGTCGACTTTCTTTTTTTTTACATAGGGGCCACCAATTATCAAGGCCCGAAGGCCACTCAGGGATAAGGGTCATTGCGTGTACAGTAATCAGTGAGATAGAATCATTAGTATTAGGGGTTTTGATAGAGTGTCTTAAGGGGGCGGTTTGTCAGGAGTTTGTTTATGTTGGACTTGAAGATGTCCAAGTTGTAGTCAAGTGGGAAACAGGCAAGCGGCAGAGAGTTCCACTGGCGTGCAGTTCTAAGAAAGAAGCTTTGCTCATGGAATCTACGTTTTGATTATGGCACAGATAAAGAGTGGGGAAAATTATTGACAGTAGTTTCAGCCAGATGGGTGTTTCTCGTGAAAGATTGGCGAGGGGGGACGCGAGACTGAAGCTCAGATGAGCACCTGCCATGGAAATAGCGATAAAACAAAGACAGGCTTGCAACGTCTCTTCTATGGGGAGAGGTTGCAGGGAAGAGAAAAGGGCATCCCCCACTAAACCACGAAGTCTATTTTGTACTCTGTCAAGGCAGGATAGGCTGTTTTTAGCAGCCCCTGCCCAGATGTGGCAGCAGTACTCCATCCTTGGACGTACTTGGATTTTAACGAGAGCGTTGTTTTATTTTTCTCTGCTTTTTCCCGTTTCTCTTCTCGCGCAGACTTCCTAATATGCATATGCGTTTTATTTTGCACTACTACTACTGGTGTTAATTAATTCGCAAGTCAACCATCCTTCGCTGATGTTGATACTTTCCCACGTGGTCATATGCACTGTGTTATATGGAAGCTATACCAGACTTTCTGAAAAGTCAATGTGAAGGTTGCCAACATGGGTAGTGAAAGTGAATTCATGGAATTAACTCGATTCGAACTAGTCACGCTAGGGTTTTTTGTCCGAGTCATTAACCGCTTACCCACTGTTAACTTACATAATATTTAATGAGATGGTCCTTTTACATGTTGGTGTGCTTGGACAGCTTTTAAAAATCAACTTCTAAATAACCTATCTTTGACTACGTCTTTACATATCGCAGTTTTTAATCGAAAACATTTTACAAATTTTATTATTTTTTTGTCTTTCTATTCAGAAAATAGAGAATAGTCTGGAATAAAGTCACTATTTTTTATAAGTTTCTTGAAAACAAAATTATAAGAATTAACAAAAAAACAGTCCGTTATGGCAATCTTTCTAGTAAGCTGAGTATTATCGACTAATCACGCTATGCGTGTTTATATTATTTAAAATATGAAAATATTCAAACCTTCGATAAAGATTAAATGTTCTGGTTGTTTTTACTTTTGACAAGGAATGACTACAGATCTCCTCAAAATAACTCTGAAAATTCACTAAGCATATAAATCACGAACATTTATTGTCTATTTCTTTATTTTATGCTTTTAGTTGTTTTACTGATTGCATTCAATCATTCCAAACAAAAATAAAGTTGGTATTGTATGCGCCATGTTCCGTGCAGATCTAACCAGGATTACAAAAACATTACCGACTGGAAATGCGTTTTAAAACAGATTGTAAAAAGATGTAATCAAGATAGAGACTTTAAAACAAGAAAAGCTCATTATTTATGGCCGTTGAAAAAAGGCGATATACACATTAAAGAATTAAAAGAAATAAAAACTATGGAAGGTTAGTCATATTATTTGGATTATTCAAACAACTGATTACATTTTGTGCGCAATTTTCAGAAGATTTAACTCGATGTAACCTTTGACCTTGTCCGCTAGGACTTTTGGCGCCGTGGTTAGAATACTTGGAAAAATAAATTGTAAAGGTGATATAATCCTGAAGGTTCAATGTTCAATGTGGATGACCCCAAATACAATTAAGAATTTCTTAGGAGTTCTATCCAGTAATGGCTAGTGGAATGTGACCATACTACACAGTGAAATAAATAAAGGGTTTATTCGAAATTTCGTCCAAATTTACGAGTTGGTCCAAACATTCCATATGACCAGAGAAGCATTCCCGAGTTCGCCAAGATACACCTGAAGAAGGTCGGCGGTTACATCGACCGAAATGCTGTAGAAATGACACAGAAGAATCGTAATAATACGAATAACTAAACCTCATATAAACAATTAAGAAACGTAATGTGTTTATCTCGACCAATATGCTTTTTAATATAAACCCTATCTATTATTGAAGAATAATTATTTCTTGAACTAAGCGATGCAAGATTCGAGGAGCAAGAATAATACAAAAACAGCTATTTCGGTAGACCTGCAGTAATAATGCTTGAGTCCCTCAGGGTTCAATCCTTCAACTCTTTTTCTGATCTACATCAATGCCCTCCCTAAACAAATACTTAAGTCATTCGTTGACATCTATGCTGATGACACGACCATCTACGGCAACACATCAAAGGCGGTAAATGACACAGTTCTCTCTGATTCTCTCTCCTCTGATCTCGAGCGCGTGGTTCAGTGGGGGAAGACGTGGCTGGTTACATTTAATGCATCTAAAACCAAACTCCTATCCTTACATCATCAACGCTCTGATCCCCATCTGGCATCAATTGGGATGCATTACTCTCGTCTGGGAGAGGCCCCGTGTTTTGACAAGCTTCTGGGTTTTACCTTTACTCCTAATCTGAAATGGAACACGTACATCATGTCTGTTGCCAAGGTCGCTGGAAAGATGGTGGGATCCTTCTACCGCTCCAGAAGATATCTCACTACTGATGAAATTCTCTATCTATATAAAAGCCAAGTACGTACAAGGATGGAATACTGCTGCCATATCTGGGCAGGAGCTGCTAAAAACAGCATATCCTCCCTTGACAGAGTACAAAATAGACTTCGTGGCTTAGTGGGGGATACCCTTTTCTCTACCCTGCAACCTCTCTCCCACAAAAGAGACGTTGCGAGCCTATCCTTGTTTCATCGTTATTTCCATGGAAGGTGCTCATCTAAACTCCAATCACTGGTCCCCTCTCGCCAATCTTTCACGAAAAAACACCCGTCTAGCCGAATCCACTGTGAAATATTTCCCCCACTCTTTATCTGTGCCTAAATCAAAACGTGGATTCAATGAACAAAGCTTCTTTCTTAGAACTGCACGCCTGTGGAACTCTGTTCCTCTGCCTGCTTCCCACCTGACTACAACTTGGATGTGTTCAAGTCCAACGTTAACAAATTCCTAATGAACCGCCCCCTTAAGTGAACACTTCATCAAATGTCCACACTAACGTAATGTACTTGCAATAACCCTTATCCCTGAGTTGCTTCCGGGCCTTAATAAGTGGTGACCACTGCGTAAAAAAACAACAAAAAAACAGAGAAATATTGATAAAATATGAAGTAAGTAATAACATTTGTTTTAAATAGTCATTAAATTTTTAAGTAACTGAATTATTAATAATTTTTAATTTTGATGCATCTTTTTCTTGTTTGTGGAATTTGAAAAGTTAGCTGCACAGTTTACAAATAAAAAAAAAATATTAGATTAGTATTTATTTAGAGAAACGGAAACAGTAAAAAGTATTAAATCATTTGAAAGTCAACATAAAATTGTGCTACTAATTTTATATTAGTATTACAATTGCTCATTATTTTATGCCGCTCACAGAGTTTGGTGAAAATTAGTAGGTTTGCCGTCTTATATGTTTTTAGTCAAAAATACATTTTCTCATAATATAACTGCAATGAATGCTTAAAACAAATATTTTTTGCAAACTTAATTCCATCTTTTGATAAATGGAAGTTAATAATTCTTAAAGCAATTTTTTTACTCTAAACCAAAAATCAGAAACCCATTATGAAATCTATATATATAATAATGAACATTCGTTTCTACCAGCAGCCGAGTCAAACACAAAATCGAGTACAGGCAACACCAAGTACTCTCAACATCGTCTTACCATCAACGCTTACTCTGTGAACTCGGAGTATGGGAAACTCCCATATGCACAAAACAAAATCACTGAAAAAAAAAACCCTAACTAAGGGTAAGGATAATGAGTAAACGTTGAATAAAATGACGGTTAAAATTATTACGACCTTTTCAAGATTCGAACCTGGAATCTTCTGATCCGTAGTCAGACACGTTATCCATTGCGCCAAAAGCCCTGTGCGCATTCCGAGAGATATTACCGGGATTCTATGCAAACAGTGCTTAATTACGTTGCCATAGGCAGATAAGTTTTTCGACAAAAACGAAACGACCTAAAAACTCTTATTCCAGGCTTTTTTGTGACTCGGCCTTGTTCGTTACGAACTATATATACATAAGGACAATCTAGTGACTAACACCTTTCAGGCATAACATTAATTTTTCAGTTCTGTGCATCCGTTCGAAAGTTTTATTGGTATATATATATATATATATATATATATATATATATATATATATATATATATATATACATACATTAATAAATAACAAATAAACAGTTAAAATTTTATTAATAGTTTACACTAGCATTTTGCTCGGGGTTGTCCGGGTGTTTGGAGGTGTATGTTGAGAAAAAATAAAAAAAAAACAGTGGTAGTAGGAAGGCAGGCTCGAACACGTACCACAAATGCAGAAAAGAGCGGAAAAACCTGACGTTTTTGCTGTTACGACCACCACCGAACCGGAAGTAACGTAGGTTTTATTTAGGCTAGACAATCGAAAGAAAAGGATGACTTTCGAAAATATCGGCGAACATAGCGACCCCCCCTGTAGAAAATTGGCGAGTTGAAGATGAAGGTATGAATGTATTTTAGCCAATGGTTTGATATTTGCCATCGGAAAAGGTTGAATTTCCAAACGGTACTGATCTTGTAAAAATCTGTCGCCTCTGTCGAAAGTTGTAGGCAGACATGCATACATACATACACACATGATGATGATGATTGCAACGTCTTGTCAGACGAGTGCCACTCCCTCAGACATTTAAAATCCATGAGCCCAAATGCCTGAGGAGGTATCTATACAAATATGATGTTACAGAGTCTTAGCTTTGTACGACAGCTAAGCCTCTCTCTCGGTTCAAAATGCTGAGATCCAGCAACAAGCAAGAGCAAGATAGCCAGCAACAAATTAAACTGCAGACCAGCTTTATGGTTTTTGTTAAAATCAGAGATTTGCTTCTCCTAGAAAGGTTGCCTTCACCACGGCTTACGGGAGCCCTCTCCACCCCAATACACATATACACACACACAAATATACACGGTGCTAGTTGGCCGTTGACCCAGAAAAAGAGTTCATTCGCCCTTTGGGCGAAAAGGACATACACACATACATACATACATACATAAATACATGCATACATAGATTTTATATTGGTAACTAAAAATTTTCGACCCAAATCGATTAAAAAGCTTGCCCTATCTCTGAATACCCTTTATGTAAAATTTCAAATGTTTAGACCAGAAATTATCTGAGTAATTTTGTAGAGACTGCAGATATTTTTTTTAACTTTCACTCACATAATGACCCCTTAACATTTATTGTTTTGGGCTCAAATCAACTTATTAAGTTAGATCCATGTCCAGGAAACCTATTTCTAAAATTTCAAGTGGTTAGACCCCAAAATGTCGGAGGAGTTTAGTAGAGTTCTCAATGGTCAAATCGTTAAACTTTGACCCTTTAACAGCCAAATTAATGGCCGAAAACGGATTACAAAGATTTTTTCAACTCTCAGTATCCTGTATATCAAATTTCGAGTTATTGCGTAGGGAAATCTTCACAGACACACAGACATACACGTTCACTTTTGTAGATATATAGATTAGAAACGATATGTGCAATTAAATCTGTGATTGTATAATGTTTAATGAAGGACGGGTTAATCCTTAACGATTTATTTTGGGTATGTTTTTTTAAAGAATGAACAATAAATGGAGAAAAATATGGAAAACTTAAATAAATTAATTTGTTTTGTTTTTTTAATAACTCATTCAAGTAAAAAAACATTCAAGCCGAAAGGTGAGAAGAATATTTAAAAACAAATAATATGAAGATATATAGCAGAATATAAGTTTCTTCTTAATTCGGCCAGTCTCTCTGTTTGTCTTACTGGCTTTTTCATTTTTTCTCGAAAACTACTGGTCTGGTGTGGCTGAGATTTGTATGTAGCTTTGTAACGATAATGTGCAATGCACTAAGTAGTATGGTGTGTGTTCGATGCAAAGTAAGTGATGAATAAGGATTGAAAGGATTAGTATTTAATGTAAAACAAATCAAAAATTTTTACCAGATTTTACAATCAATTTTGCATAAAATACTCATTCTAAGCCTTCCATCTGTAAGTTTTGCCTCCCCTTACCAGGCAAAGTGTCTTGTAGATATAGAGACGCAGATACACATACATGGTCCTGGCTTAAGGTAGTAGCTTGTCTAGCCGCACTGTAACATGTGAAGCACCAAAACACTACTGTATGTGGATGACTATATATATATCTATCTATATATCTATATATATATATATATATATATATATATATATATATATATATATTATTTTTGAACATACGTGTTGATATTGCTAAGCAGTCATGAATACGTTTCAATATACATGTTATTACTAACTAGAGACATAAACCCGCATACTTATACACACATACACCCCCCCCCCCCACACACACACACACATATATATATATATACATTATGTCAACATGTTATAAATGACTAGTGACATTATAAAATGAATCTGATTTTAAAAAATCCAAATACTCAATCTTTTGAAACTTTTAAAAAGGCAGCATCGCCTGTTGATATCCCTAGTTATTTCAAAGTAGTTGACGAAAACATATGCATGATTGTGTGACTGTTTATATTAAAAATAAATAAAACAAATACTATAGTTTGATATTGAGAAATCATGTATATCCATCATTACATTTCCATAGGATATTTTATACTGTGAACAATATTACCCTTTATATATATATATATATATATATATATATATATATATATATATATATATATATATATATATATATATATATATTACCCCAACGGTAACATTTATACCTAAGAGGATGGAGTTACAATGGAATCAGTTTTCGGACCTACACTAAGTGAATTTTATATGGTAGATCTAGAAAATAAAATATAAAGAAAACCCTATATATGTGCGCTACGTTTACGACATACTTATTTTAGTAGGCTATAATCAACAAACTAAAATACCTCCTTCCAAAAACAAAATTCTAAAGTTCATGATAAAAAAATAAAAGTCTATTCTTCCAGGTCTTTATTATTACAATACTTTCAACACATCTGTATACATAGAAACAGCTAGCATAAATTCCAGATACATGAACTCTAAGAGCGAGAACTAACAACGGTACAAGATAGCTATAATAAGAAATGTATTAAATCGTGCAAAACGGATCTCACTCAATTAGAAAAGCATAACTAATCGAAATAAAAAAGAAGAAAGCAGATACTCATCAATAATCACTTTCCTAACTATATTCTTGGTGAATAAATAAAACGTAACACTACAAAACCCTAACAATAATATTTTCCAGCAGCATAATTCCAACGTTATCAATATATGTTAACAATAACCGTATTTTTCTTGGCCTTCGGGACAACATCACAGTGTAGTATCTGTTCGTCAGATGCTCCACTTCAATTTATTGTTCTCTGTCAGTGGAGGAGAAATCCTTCACGACTGAGACAATTTTTATTTGTGCTCCTTTTCTCCACGTTAAAAAACGACCTTGGTGTCTAACTCTGTCCCGTGGGGAGGCATTGTAAATAGGAACAAATGCAACTCTATCTTAAAGTTGATAAAAAGTAATTAAAAGCACCGCCCATAAATACTTAATCCATGTTTATCAATAATAGAATACATTTATTATTTCTTCGAAGATGTTTAGAACTCCAAACCTCTTTGTTAAAAACAACTCATCACTGGCTAAAAAAAAAACACATTAGATAGAAGTTCTGTAGGAGAATGGAACCCAAAAATAAATTTAGGACAAATACATGCATACATTTGACATACCAGGACATAATTGTCCCGCAGACTTACAGTGAATTTTCCAATACCAGCTCCATGTACTAGCATTTATAAAATAACATAACTGCCCTCCTTCAATCTTAGACAGACCATTGTTGATAATACAAAAATTGCACAACATGAAAACAACGCAAAAAAGTAAACATCTTTCGAAGCATCTGACATTAAAACCCAGCACCCTACCGTTAATAACATCGCATTTGAGAAGGGCAACATCATATTAAAATGTCTAGCGTGGCGGGAGGACGACGTTTTTGGTAATATTGTTCCATAGATTCGTTGATTTTAAAATTCAAATTTTTAATCGACTTTTAGTATACTTATAACCTACCATTATTCGAAAGCAATTTATTGTGAATTTTACTTTTCATTTTCTACTTTCCAATTAGGTTAGTCTCCCTGAAGGATTATAAACAAGACCTTTCAATGGGCGAATGAACCCTTTTTCGTGGTCAACGGCCAACTAGCACCGTGTATATTTGTGTGTTTGTATATACGTGTTGGGATGGAGAGGGCTCCCGTAAGCCGTGGTGAAGGAAACCTTTCTAGGAGAAGCAAATCTCTGATTTAAAAAACAATAAAGCGGGAGACCAGTACCCGCATTAAGCTGGTCTGCAGTTTAATTTGTTGCTGGATTTCTTGCTCTTGCTTGCTGCTGGATCTCAACATTTTAAACAAAGAGAGAGAAAGATTAAGCTGTCGTACAAAACTAAGACTCTGTAACGTCATCTTTGTATAGATACACACTCAGTTCTTTGGGCTCATGGACTCTAAGTGTCAGGGGGAGTGGCACTCATCTGGCAAGACGTTGCAATCATCATCATAAATATATATATACGTAATGTATTGAATTACAATAAAAATAAGAATATCATCTATGTATCTGATGTATGTGGAGTTTTTTAGGTAGTCTGAATTTGAAAGAATTGGTCTCTAGGAATTCTAAAAATAAACAAGCTAGTGCATCAATAAGGGGGTTACTCATAGGGAGTCCTAAAGAATTCGAAACATTCAATACATCCATAAAAAAACTCATCAAAAATGATAAAAAATGGATAAATAACATAGAATACCACCCCACTATTCCTGTATTATACGGCCTCCTCAAAATTAATAGAATTCATTATTATTATTATTATTATTATTATTATTATTATTATTATTATTATTATTAATTACATTATTTTTACCGTTTAACAATTTCATTTCTATTCCATTATACATATTGGAATCAGTTGCGTCTCATTTTAGCCGTTTCAATTAAACGCTTTTACGTTGTAACATTAAAAAAAAACATTAAAAAGCACAATGTTCTTCCACAAACGGCTAAAATAATTCACGTGAACTTTTTCAAACATGTTTGCTAGAAATGAATGCTGTCCACGCTTTAAATCTCCAGTTCTTCCAACGTTTTTTTTTCTTTTTCATTTCGATACTTTTTTGTGACCAAGAGCGGACGTCCGCTTGAAATATAAAAAATAACAATAAAAATTTTAAATACAAAATGTAACATCGTTTTTCATGCTTCAAAAAAAAACCCCTCATAACCTTTAAATCATTACCCCAGAATCATACGTGGACTTTTAACATTATATATATATATGCATGTAGATATAACTCTGTATATAGATGTCTATGTGTGTGTGTGTGTGTGTGCTCACGCGCGCTGTAATGTTCCCCAGTGAATGGAAAATTTATAGAATTTTACTTAGTAAAACAGCACTCGTTCATTTGATAAACTCGTCAAAATGTGTGAATGCTAACAGATATGCTCCGTACTCTAGGCCTTTTACGTTAATAAAATTTCACAATGTGTCTGTTGTTTTTATTCTAACGATTAAGTTTAGTTTGCGCAAAAATACAATATTTTTGATTACAAACGCATCAAATATTTTCGAATGTTGTACTTATGTGCATTTTTTGTAAAAAAATTAACTATTTTGGGAATCCTTAAATATAACGTAGATAAATACATTAATTTTTGTCATTTAACAAACACGTAGACACGCATACATATATATCAATATCTATACTTTTATATAAAAAGAACTTAATGTGAATTCGTTCTCTATTGATTCGGAGATGGCTGAGACGATCTTTTGCAAATTTTACAGGAATATACATTATATCACAAGCATGTTAATCCATCACCTTACAGATGCTCAGCTTCTGACTGACCAACAATATGGATTTAGACAAGCCCGTTCCACAGCAGACATCCTCACTGTAATCTCTGAACGTATATACCATTCACTGGACAAAGCTGGGGAGGGCAGAGTGGTAGCTTTAGATATATCTAAGGCTTTTGACAGGGTATGGCATGAGAGTCTCCTCAGGAAGATTAGATAATACGGTATCACTGGTAGAATACTTAACATAATTAAATCCTTCTTAGATAATAAAAAGTCGATGCTGTCCTCGACGATCGTACATCTAAACAATATGATATAAATGCGGGAGTGCCCCAGGGGTTTCTCCTTGGACCTCTACTGTTCCTGATATTCATAAATGACCTTCCCGACAAAATTCCCTTTGAGATGGGTATATATGCTAATGACACCATACTCTTAACAGGCACTACAGGAAAACAAATGAACACATATCTAAAGAAATGGCAGAAACACTAGAGGATGACCTCCGATCTGTAGTGGAATGGGCACAAAAATGGATGGTCACGTTCAATGCCGCCAAGATTAAACTAGTTTCATTCAATAATTACAAGAAACCTTCTCTACCACCTATAGCAATGACCAACGACTCTATCTGAGAGTACTTTAAAGCTCCTTGGCCTAACGTTCACAGGAAACATGAGTTGGAACAATTACATCGAGGGCAAGAAAGGTGGGCTTTCTCTACCGTGGTAGAAAGCTACTAACACCCGAAAGTATCCTGTACCTCTATAAGGCAACCATTCGCTCATGTATGGAGTATTGCTGTCATATTTGGGCTGCTGCATCGGCTACTAGTTTCTCACTCCTTGACAAGGTTCAAAAGAGAGTCGCAAATCTAAGCTTCAGCCTGTGTCTCATCGACGAAACGTTGCATCTCTCTGACTGTTCTACAAGTATTTAATGGCGAATGCTCTGACGAACTGCAAGCACTTGTGCCCCCAGACGTGAACACCCTCGACAGACCCGACAGGTTGCAAAATCCCACCCCACACTGTGGAGATCCCTAGATGTAAAATATCTTTCTACTCCAGTAGTTTATTCCCCCGAACCGCTGGACTCTGCTTCCCCAACACTACTGACGTGCAGAAGTTCAAGTGCAATGTGAACCAACATCTTGCTGCCCTAATCCCTACATAGTACCCCAGTAGTTGTTGCCCCTGATTGTAGCCCCCTTCACTAAAATGTCAATGTGCCTTTTTTGGGATGAAAATGTAATAAAAAAATTTTTAATTTAAAAAAAAATTAAAAAAACACAATCCAAATAATCTGATGAAAGAAGACAGAAAAAGTTAACACCTAATACAGCTTAACATAAAAGTGCATTTGCGAACTATTTTGCCACACAAGCAGAAAGACCCGGCATATAAAATCAACGGTACGTTCTTTGATATGATATGGGCGCGTTCGAAATAGATGCTTGTTTAAAAGGATAATTGCAACATGATATTTGACTTTTTCTATTCTTACTCAAATTCATGCCATTATCACCGCACAAGAAGTAAGACCAGGCGTATGCGATAAACAGTAAATTCTTCAATATGATGGAAGAGCTTTAGTGACAACTGTTTCTATTTAGAGCACAATCGAAGCACGGCACTTTATTTTTGCATTTTAAAAGTTAATTAATCCCATTATATATGAAAATAACTTTATAATATAAGCAGTAGGTTCTTTACATTGCAATGAAGACAACAATGTATTATCCACTAAGCCATGTGAAGCTTACATACAGTGCACCGCGATTGCTCTTCAAGCCAAGTAGGCAATCAGTCGATCTGATTGAAAAATGATAATTTTTATTTTTTTCGCCGTCAATAAAAATACGGGGGTGTGAAACATGCGTTGACACTCATCTAATTTTGGGCAACGTCGGGTATACCTGATAGTTGCTAATGCAATCAAATCATCGGACTTTTGCGATTTTGTGCACGTTTTTCCATATTTCTATTAATTTCCTCGTTCTATTAAGATAGGAAACATTTTAGATTCTGTATGCAAAAATCAACGGTAAAATATGTGTTTTACTTGAAGTTGTGAACAAAAAACTACACAAATTTACTCGAAAAAGAGTCACGAAAACATTTTTTCAGCACATTCTGACGTATTACGAACATTGCCCTAAAAATCCTACTAAAAGACAGTCCTTATTATGCATATGTATCAGGAATTCGAATAATTAACCAAATTCGTGGGAGTCAAACGTTAGCTTGTTTTAGAAAGTATCAAAACGACGACAACAAATGATAACTGGTTACTAATCTCATTAAATCATCAGTAAATAATGTTGGAATGTTTTATACTTTAAATATATTACTCTGTATAAATACTATATAAATATATTACTAAAAATAACCCCAACATCCATCCGTTTTAATGGGTATCAAGTTTGTTAAAAAGATTCGATGTGGCGACAGTCCAATGTAATGTTACTTGTTTCGGCCACGTCATTCGTTCTGTTATACGCTACACAATTGGGATTTAAAATGATGATTTAGGTTTGGAAAGAATGTTTATTTTACCAACTATTATAAAGAATAGTAAGCGTATGGTGATAATTAATTAGTGGGAGTTTTATCTTGACAAGTTGAAACACAAATGGACATATAATCATGCAATTCAAAACTCACGACATTTATTATCAACTATTTATTATATTTGCAAATGATTTACCATTTGTTTAGCAGCAACTAATTAACCTTTTCATCAATTTTCTGTGCTCCAATTCCCAAATGTCACACAATCAATAATATAAATGTTGCGAATTATGAAGTAGATGTCTAGAATACCCGTTCTTTTCTTTCAAATTATTAGAAATATACTAGTTTTACATCGACCAGTATCAATGATTGCCGATTGAAGCTGATCAAGATTGTATCAAAGATTGCTCAATGAAAGCTCAAGGATGGCGTTCCCTGGAGACAGGCAACACGGTGCCTTAGATTTCCAGTACTCACCACCTTTTCTGATGACTAATAGAAATAAAATTGTGTCATCGCAACAGCTGCTTTCAATTAATATATCGCCTGCAACGGCCATTGGTATTACCTGGGACGAGTTACACCTCTTCCCTTCAACCTTTCAGTGTTCTTTTTCCTAACACTTTCAGTTGACGACTAGTTAGTGCATTTCTTCTTTAATCTTCCTATCCTTCTTAATCTTTCACGATTATTTGGTGTCGTGTCAATCGACAACGACACCGCCATTTACAATTTGTTCGTTTTTTCTTCTTTGTTTTACTTATATTGGAATTTCCATTTAGCTAATTAGTGTTTGTAGTTTATCTAGGGCCGTTTCTGTATCTAAGTTTCTACCTTCAGACATCAGCTGTTTTTTTTTACATTACCCTCTTTTCTAGAGTCTCAGTCTTCCTCTTGATTCCAATTTCCCGTAGTCTTTTTTCACATTCTTTGGTACGATTCCTAGTGCTCATAAAATGACTGTTTCATATTCTTCCAATGCTCCTGCAAGTTCCCTATAATTTTCTTTTGATTTACTGTCTCCTTATTTTCACCCTATAAGACTGATAGCTGCAAAATATATAATTTAATGGTTACTTCAATTCTCTTTGGTTGTATGTGTTTATCTATTTTTAAATCTTGTTTGGTTGTATACGTTTATCTATTTGTACATCCGTGTAACAACGAATTCTGTGGTTTTTCATTTTCCATTCATTATATGGAATGTCCCGTGTAAAGGGGTGAGTGACTGACATTTGAACTGCTGATAATATTATGGAAATAACAAAGTGTTATGATAACGAAAAAATGTTTTAGAGTAGTGTTTCCAGTTTGTGCTTGTAGCATTTGTCCGCACGTTCGAAATTAACTCGTCTGCACAATTCCAAGTGCATTGCTTTCCCTCTGCAATAATTTTCTTTTTAATCTTTTAGATTAGTTTACTGCATTCACATATTATGTAGTTTATCATTTCGTGTCTTTGTCCACAGATTCCGTATTTTCTTGTGTGTTTTATTTAGCTATTCAGTGGCTTACTGCCTTGTACGAAGTCATTTTCATAAAGAATTATATTCGCAGATTCATCTGACTACTGTTCTCATATAAGTGTGATTTTCACTACGTTTGCGTCAATGGAACTCGGGAATGTTTCTGTCGAACTCGAGAATTCGGACAGAATTTCTAACGAGACCCTTTATTTACTTAATGGGGCTAGCGTGCTCTTGTTCCGTCAGCCATAACTGGATAGAGGTTCTTAAAATGCACAATTGTCCTTGCGGACCCGTGGCGCAGTAGTTCGAGTACTTGGAAAAAAAAAACAATCGTTAAAAGTTATATTTTACTAAAAGGTTGAAGGTTCAATCCTCAGCGTGGGCGACTGAAAAATGCACTTGCGAATTACTTAGGACATCTACCCAGCCATGGTTGAGGAAACAAATGCAGGCTAACCCCGTGAATTAAACAAAGGGTTCCGCTCAAAATTCCGTCAATAATCCCGAGTTCGACAGAAACATTCCCGAAGAGGAGCGGAGGATAAATCGACCGAAACGTTGTGAAAATCACACTGAAGATAAGAACCGTACTCCGATTAATCCAGATAATAGTCATATCTAATCCTCATCTAAAAAAATTCGGAAACGTTATATTCACAGAGTTCATAAATTTTCGAACTATTCAGCACAAAAGTATTTTAGCTCTTAAAAAGATCACGATTTGTTGACACATGTTTTTATCTGATCTAACAACACGGACAATCGAAATCTTATAATCTCTGCTTCTCTTTTCATTTGCTGTATAAAATAAATATATTTATAAAATAAGAGCCAATATATAACAAAAAAAAACAATCTATTTACTTCATCTGTCACGAAATGTGAGTGTTTAATATAAATAGCATTTCAATATTTACTAATGATGCTGCTTAGAGATATTCCCCCTGCGGCGATAAAATACAATATAAATATCACTCTCAGCCATAACAGCAGAGCATTCAGCACATAAGATGGTGGCTGCAAAAGAGAGAAACCACTTCATAGTTCGTCATGAAAGGAGACGTTATAAGTCCTGAGACTCACTGGCATCCGCATACGTAAGATTTTCTTTCATTTTTTAATTTTTTTTTCTCCATTTTTAAAATAGTTTCATCTTTGAAGAGGCTAAATCAGGTGAACATCGCATTGCTATTATCTGATACATCGACGTGTGAACTGTTGGCTTTTTACTAAAACACGATCGAAAATAGGAACAGTCAGTGTGTCGTCTGCTGGTTTGGCATGGGGGGTGCGAGGTAGAGGGATCTGCGTCTGCTTGGGAAGCGTTTTTTCTTGAAGACGGAAAGGGTTAGGCATAAGCAGTAAATTAATCATTCAACGCTGGCATCCGCTTTTTCATATAAAACCCAGCAGATGCATAAGTTATACTCTTAGATGTGGACCAATGTAACTGTATTAAATCTAGTTAATGTAACTTTTTAAGTTTTGAGATAGCTTTGTTATAGTGTAACATATGTCAGGACTTGTTGCGGTCATCAAGTAGATGAGCCCCCCTACCATTTCCCTGTATATTCGGTTATCATAAATTTTGTTTCGATCCCTATATTTTTATTTGTGTCCATTTCGACGGGAGTTGCACGCGGCTTACAATCTTGCATTCCGAACTTGAGAAGAATTTTTTCAATGTATCATGATTGTTTTATAGTTATAGTTTCATTTTCACAGGTAAATTTTATACAATGGAACAATGCCAGTCGGCCAAGATCGGCCATATAAAAATTTTTATTTAATTCATTTTTAACATCTTTTAAAGTGTTGTCACATTTTGAGGTGAGTAATATATCGTCAACCCCAAAAAACCAAAATCAACAATTTATTACCTACATTTTTGGTATACATGCACGCGTCTACAGGACATTGTTTGGATTCCTGTTCTATTAAATAATTATGGAGTGTTAAATTCCAATTGTGTGCACTTTGTTTTAGTTCATATAACGACTTATTTAATTTCCACACCCAATTTTTATTTTTCATTTTAAATCCCTCTGGAGGGTAAATGTAGATTTCACAGCCAATCGGAGCATTTAAATAACATTTTTACATCCATTTGATGTATTTTTAAATTGTATTGAGTGGCAAGTTGTAATAAAATTCTAATTGTTGTTAAATTTGTCGTTGGTGAAAATGTTGCAAATTATTCCACTCCAGAAACTTGTGAGAAACACTTTTGCGACAAATCTTGCTTTAAAAGTTTCATTGCCAGAAGCTGTGATTTTTTTTTGAAAAACTCCAGCGTGAAGACATTATATTTTTATCTGGTGGTTTGGCCACTATTTCGTATGTGTTATTTTCAGATAAAGCTTTCAATTCGGAAACCGATAATTAAAGACCTTAATCGTGCAAAACAAATCGTTCGTTACCTAAAAGGAACCAAGGAACAATCTTTAAGATTTAAAAAAAAATCTACATATCCTCTAAATTTAGAAATCTTTTCGGATTCAGACTGGGTCCATAACCTGTTAAGTTTGAGACATTTTGTTGAATAAAGATGGCGGCGTAGTTAAGATAAGTAACCAAGATGGCGCCCTAGTTCAGATCAGTTACAAAGATGGCGGCCAAGAATTAAATGCGGTCCGTGACGTAGTTTACCTTTTAAGTTCTGAGATATTGTGTTGAATAAAGATGGCGACGTAGTTAAGATCAATAACCAAGATGGCGGCCAAGAATTAAATGCGGTCCATGACGTAGTAAACGGCGAACTGATTGAATCCAAAATTCGACAATTTTTATAATAATTTTTGGACGTTTTCCTTGGTTGTTTGGCACAGCCGTTGTTTATAAAAATGATTGGCGAATCCATTCGTCTCATACACCCATTACAAATCTGTTGTGATGGGATGTCTCCTAGCGGCTTCGGCTGCATGGAGATAGGGTAGTACAAGTCAAGGATTCGTCACTTGACACTCAGCCCAATAGGTGAGGGGCCGGGAACCGGTCCAGCACCTGTTGGACTGAGGTACACCGCCTGGGTAATACTTAGGAGGTCCACCCTCCCAGGCCTTGCCACCGGGCTTTCCGGTGGGGCAAGTTTATTGCTTGCTACCTGAGGCGCCCCGACCGGGGAATTCCTACGGGGTTACTCAGGTAATTTTTAAAATTGCAGGATTACCCCTCATTAGGGGAGCCTGCGGGGTTCCCACTTTCCAGGCCTTGTGCCAAATAATGCTGAGGTGGGCAGCATTTAAATAACTACCCCTATTACAAATCTGTTGTGATGGGATGTCTTCTAGCGGCTTTGGCTACATGGAGACAGGGTAGTGCAAGTCAAGGATTCGTCACTTGACACTCAGCCCAACAGGTGAGGGGCCGGGAACCGGCCCAGCACCTGTTGGACTGAGGTACACCGCCTGGGTAATACCTAGGAGGGTGGACCTCCTAGGCCTTGCCACCGGGCTTTCCGGTGTGGCAAGTTTATTGCTTGCTACCTGAGGCGCCCCGACCGGGGAATTCCGACGGGGTTACTCAGGTAATTTTTAAAATTGCAGGAGTGCCCCTCATTAGGGGAGCCTGCGGGGTTCCCACTTTCTGCATTTTAATAACTACCCCCATTAGGAGTCAAAAACATTTTACAACCTCTATATGCATTGCCCCAATTATATCTCTGTAATATTCCAGTGGTATCAGCATAATCATCGTCATTATCAGCATAATCATCGTCATTATCAGCAGACTCATCAGGAGCAACAACAAGGTGTTGATGATAGCTTAATGGTTAATTACACCGAACTATCATAGGTGTGCTAAGTTCAAATCCAATCCGTTTCACACAAATACTTTCATTTCGGAACGTGAACAAATTTCACGTGATTCATCTCATAAATGACTGATGTCCTCCTCGAAAGAATTTTTAATAGAAATATATTGAGGAAATTAATAGCAACAAAATCAGAATAACTCATGCTAAACAGCAAGCTAAAAGAAAAACAACACAGGATCGGATTTTCGTGCGTTTTGAATGCTGGCAAGTATTGGACAGTTTTAAGAAATTGACCACTAACTTAATCAATCTTTGGTTACGTCCTTATCTACCCTTATTTTACAAGTGCATTTGTATAGTTTCCTCCGGACATTCTCGTATTAATCAAAACAGACGCATTGGGCACAAATGCATGATCTACTGTTAGCTGCGGAAAAATTTTACTAAGCTTATTTTAACCACGTTGCATGAAATGAATGTAATAGCTTTCATCTAGATGTCGATTACCCTACTCATACCTTTTAATAGTCCACCATCATCACCATGCCTAAGTGCTTGAAGACAAAAACTGATTACTTAGGTGTGCTTAGTTTTATTTCAGTCCACTTCAAAAACATTTTCTTTTAGGGGCAACTTTCACATGGTTTCTATCGTAAGAAACCGAAGTCGTTTTAGAAAGAATTAAAACTAGAAAGATGTCGAGAAAACGAATGTCAACAATAATTATCGGGATCATACGAAAATCAACAGAATCACCATCATCGGATATACGTCTATTTTAAATGTATTGGAGTATTTTAAGAAATTTACTTTCAAACTAGTCTATCTCTGCCCTGGTATTTATTAAACCCTCATTCTTAAATCTATGCTATCACTTGCTGTTGTGTTTATTTCACTCGTTCTATGTGCATTGGCTCATGAACTTTCACCCATTCTTACAATTAGACCATCGCATTGGAATATCCTGTTCTACAAATATCTCTATGCGCTGTTCAGATTTAATCGTGTTTTACCTCATCATCAAAGCCAGAAAAACTTCAACTCTAATAGTTTCTTCCCGCAGATTGCTAGACTTTAGAATTCTTTTATTCATCTCTACTTCCCTGACTTTACAGAACTTTAAGTGTAAAGTAAACATACAAATTGCTGCTCAACTCCCTATATGGAATCCCAGATAGTAACTTCCTATATCCAAGAGGCACTGTGCCTTTTGGGGAGGTGACAATTGGGAGGTAAAAATGGCAATAAATCCTTATCATTCGGTGATTTACACCTAACAGCTCCTAATCTGATTGATCACTACACTGTTATCACTTTCAGTCTCGGCCCTAATTTACTGCTTTTCTGAAGTGACAGTCATCATCCCTAGCAGATTTAATGCATCACTTGTGTTGTCTACCCGTAAATGCAATTAAGGTAAATACCTTTATTCGCTGACCTTCATATATAATAGAGTTACTCGAATAGTTCTTTTTGTCCTAGAACTATCTGCTAGTTTTTTTTTTCTGATCGCAATGATATGCAAAAATTTAAATGTAAATTAAATAAGCATTTCGTTACACAACTTTTATTTATCTTTACGGTTACTGTATTTACATCACTTCCGGTTGATCATTTGTATGTTAATATTTTTTTTCTAAATAATGATGTTATTGTTTAGTAAATCCCTTCGTAAAATAGGAAAGTTAAGATTCCTTTACGTATTCTATACATTTAGTCAAGAATTTAATAAATACCAGATACCATAAAAATTAATTAAAACGTGCGATCGAGAATGAATTCAAGACAGTAAGCATAAACATTACACAACTCTCTACTAAGATGCTTCTACGTATTTTTCTTAATTCTTACTTTCGTCTTTGTAAAGCGTGCGTTGTTTAGAAGGAATGATTTCTTAAATTCAATTTTCTTTTTTGTATACTTACATCGATTGTTTAACTATTTCAACGTTTTCTTTCTTTTAACGTCTTTGATGATTTCTCTCTTAAAGACAGAATAAAAACTATTAAAGAAAGTGTTTAATATTTTTCAAATTTGTGAAATTTAAAAAAAACAAACTATATTCTAACAAACACCCTTTAGTCAATCCATGAGTAAAACAAATTAAATTCCGTGACTTTATTTTACAAGTAAAGCACAATTTCCACTGAAAGTTTTCTCAAGTTAACGAAATATAATATTTTTTTAGGTCTTGTTTGTTTGAATAAAGTAAATATTACGGAGAAAAACTCAGAGAAAACACATGAAAACAAATTCTAGTAAGATGTGTCCATTTAATCTGAGCTATGAACGCGGGAAATGCTAGGTTTAGCTCAGACTGATAATATCAGCTCCATATATCAACGTTTTGAATACAATTCGCCTATACAAGTGTTATATATGAATTCTCTTAAGTTGAAATGATTCACAAATCACTATCAATTAAGATACAAGCTGCCCAAGCAAAGAATCAGCACGCGAAATCATATTCGGCTATACCCTAAAATAAGGAACAAGAAAACACTTACAGTTATAGGCAAGCATATTCTTGGATTGTTTGTTCTCAATTACTGATCAGAGAGAACCCGATACTTACTGCTTAATCATATAATACTCAACACTTTTCAAGTTTTGACAAGCTTCTGGGCATGACCTTTACCGCTGATATAAAATGGAACAGGTACATCAAATCTATTGCCAAGACCGCTGGAAAAATGGTGAGATTCTTCTATCGATCAAGTAGATATCTCACTGCTGATGCAATTCTCTATTTATATAAGAGCCAGGTATGTCCAATGATGGGATACTGTTGCCACATCTGGGCAGGAGCTGCTAGAAAGGACTTGACCTGCCTTGATAGAGTTAAAAATAGACTTCGTAGCCTCGTAGGATATATCCTTTTCTTTTCTCTACAACCTCTGTCTCACAGAAGAGATGTTGCGAGTTTGTCCTTGATGTATCGTTATTTTCGTGGAAAGTGTTCGACTGAGCTTCAGTCTGTAGTACCCCTCGAAAAACTTTATCAAGTATCAATAAGTTCCTCCAATCGTTATCTGTGCGTAAACCTAAACATAGATTCCATGAACAAAACTTCTTTCTTAGAACTGCACACCTGTGGAATTGTCTTCCGTTTTCCTGCTTTCCAGCTGACTACACTATAGTTGTTTTCACGCCTGACGTAAACAAGTTCTTGATGAGCCGTTCCATATAAGTTAAATTTACAGAATTCCCATTATTAACGATTACTATATTGTTCGATTTCTACTGTACACTCTTGAACCCTTATCCTCGGGTTGCCTCTTGGCCTTGATAAGTGGTGATGCCTATGTCAAAAAACACACTAAAAAAAACGATTTCCAAAAGAACGAAAAACTTCTTTCCTTCAGTCTCAATTGCTATGTAAAACGTGACGACGCAACTGCTTTCAGCAATCAGAGGGTCGAGCCATCATCCGTCTACATTAAATTGTTCCTGACCGAAACTTATTCTCAACTATCAAAACTACACTCACCCCATATTTAACAAAGGTTGTTAGCGAAATCCATAGTATAACTTTGGTATTGTCTCTACAATTATATCAATACAACTTTCTCTATGTGTGTGTGAGTTTATAGTCTGTATATTCTCCGAAACTGCTTAACAGATTTTCTTTAAAATTAACAAAACTTTAGTGCATAAAGCTATGGTTGACCTTATTTAAGGTTGGACCTAGAATATCCCCGATAATTACATACAATCGCTAATCGGGGTTAACTCTGTCGAAACTTTATGAAGATAACTAGCAAGACAAGAAATATACGCTGAAAATACAATGGAAATAATGATGATTCTTATTTAGAAATAGTGTTTAAATGTAAAGGCCTGATTGACAAATCATCTTATAGACAGCGTGGACAAATGCAATAATCAAATATATAATGTTGATGTTAAAATCATTGAAAAACTTTTGCGTGAATTTTCCTTTAAGAAATAGGAAATCCACTACGTTCATATATAGTAATAGTGTATGTATGTGTGCATATGAGAGAAAGGAGGGAGGAGTGTTATTAAATACATTGCATCGTAGCTTTCAACTTTATATAATGATTTATTATATTATTTTTGTGCTACAATTTTTTCTATCAATTTCAAGAATCCCCCGGCGTAGAAATATTCATCACTTACATCGGAACATGTGCATTGTCCGTATATTAAATAAACACTGTCAAAATAAATTAAGGTAACACTATAATTAAATGACGTTTTATTTCTACACACAACAATGAATTCATCCCCACAAGATAAATTTTGACATTTGATGAAATAAGAAACTATCGATCGGATTCTTTAATCGTCTAAAATTCTCGGTGTATTTATTGCGTATCTTATTGCATGTGTGTTTTTTATCGTGAAGTTTTCACATGATATACATATAATTATATACATATAATTATATAACTATGTGGAGCGTCCGGTCGTGATTGTTAGAATCTTATTTTCGACTATCGAGCGATTTCCTCTGTTAAAAAAGGATGACATGTGAATTATATATTTACTTATTTACAAATGAAACCACATTGCAGCCCACAAACGCTATGACAACCAACAAAGAGGAAATCCATGTATCGTGTTCGCCCTAATTGTTGTTCATCAGTTTTACACACTCGGGATTATAAACACGAGTCTCCTGCGTGCGAGACGAGTACTCTTGCGCTATGCACTAGAAAGTCTATCAATTAACACAGATTAAGCAGACTGCGGCGAAATCCTATTACTATGAAATGAACCTAATTCGTCGTTAACAGAAAACCAAGCCGATGTTAAACAAGTATGAATTTTACACTCGCTGGACCGATATAAACCATGCTACCTTATCAACAGTTAGTAATAGAATTTTGAGAATATGAGAGAGGATATAATTATTTCAAAATCAAGAACGCCGTAGCTTACAAGATAATGATAACCAACGAACAGGACGTCAAAATGAGGGCGAAACTCAGCTATCATAGTTTTCTTTTCAGCAGCGATATTGTGGACTTTAGAATGAATTATATCATCTGTACCATATTGAAAATTATATATATATATATATATATATATATATATATATATATATATATATATACATACATATATATACATATATACATATATATATGTATATATGTATATATATATAATTATATATATATATATATATATAGTACAACTGGTAATTAGTAAAAACCCAAAGAGAGTGCTTAATACTATTGCAGAGCAAATATGTGTTTTATTTTTTATTACCGTTTTATCTGTTTGGTTACATATGTTTCGGATTTTGGACAATGTTGACGATCCAACACTCTCGTCAGACCTAACAGAAATATTTGCTAATATTAGAAATACTTCTTCCTATATATATATATATATATATATATATATATATATATATATATATATATATATATATATGTGTATATATATATGACTTCTTCATTTAACCACATAACTAGAGAGCTTATTGGCTAACTAAAAATCAATAGTAGGTGCTTATATAAAATGCGAGAAAAGGAAAAGATCCCTGCATAAGCCTGATGAATACTAGCGTGGATGAAACGCGGAATATTCTGATTAGTTTAATCACCATATATATTTTATAACTTACTATATATATATATATATATATATATATATATATATATATATATATATATATATATATATATAAGCGTAGCCCAGAGGCTAAAGAATGGTGGTAGAGAGCTGTGTGTTTTGGGTTTTAGCAAATGACACCAAACTCATTTGCATATTTTTTTTAGTTTTTATCTCACTACTAAATATTAGGTAAAAAATAATTTAGAGAGAATTTTCACTATTATATAAATACGTAATCTATATGAATTAAAGTATTATATTTAACCGTATCTGACTACTGTGTGGCCTCCTATTTTTTTAAAATAAAATTCTCTTCTATTTGGCTGTTGTTTTATTGCATGTAATACGCAGGGAGTGAATATTTACAATAAAGTTTAACATCTGTTAGTGTTGGTAATTCAATGGTTAAAACAGTGGACGAATATAAATTCATTTTAAAACTGCTAAGCTTACGTCCTTTCCCATACGGTGACCATTTTAATGACGCAATATTTTACGAATAGACAGTGTGGATCTATTATAATTAATCTTGATCGAGTTGTTTTCCATCTGTAAAAAAACGGTTGGCAATAGCTTAGAATCTGTGTTTAGAATTATTTACCAACCCTGTTTAGTTAATAGCGATGAATCTACATTATTTAATGTGGTAACATACTCATCGTTATACGACTTATGACGATCGTCAACAACACCCTACATATTCTTCTCTCGCCACGACAGGAGCACACATCAGCGTTACTAATGTCATAAAATTGCCAGCAATGTTTTTAAAAAAAACAACAGTATGTTGGAAAAAGTGGATAACTCCGAAAATCTCCGAGTAAATACTATAAGAATACAAAAGAATTTTAATCATTTAGTAAAATATTTAATAATTGTATTAGCATTATCTTGTCAAATTATTATTTTTTACTTGTATCTTAAGCTAATACGTAAGGGGGCTTCTGTGATAGGATACAGATGATACATTCTGTCAGTAAGATATGTGTTCACGTTATATTCTCATTTCTACAGGTGTGTATGGAAGAGTAACTCGGTAGGAAATTATTTTATGTACCATATAAAAGAAGCAAATGTTGGTGATTAGATCACCTGCCCAGGTCTAGTAAAAAGACACTAGACACGGACGAATGAGATAAAATGATACGGACAAGAATGCGTGATTATATAGCTTGGCTGGGGAGTCCTCCGTTTTTGCAGCAGACCTGGCAGCACTTTCTATTGACTTAGTCTACTACCTGTTGTCTGAGAATTAGAGACCGAGAAGTTTAAACGTCGACATTTTTGGTTGTGTGCTATCGATGGTCGAAAACGCATTTAACGCTGATTGGAATATTATATATATATATATATATATATATATATATATATATATATATATATATATATATATATATATAAGGATATATATACACACACATATATACATCTATTCCATTCAAACTAATAGGTATAAAGCTGAATTGTCTATATATATATATATATATATACATTATATATATATATATATATATATATATATATATATATATATATATATAGTCATCCAATTGCAGTACTCTTTCGCTGTTTCACAGCTCATCGGTGCGGCTAGACAAGTAATTACCTCAAGGCGGGATAGAGACCCGATCGCCCAACCGCTATTGGAGTTTCTAACCGTTGCGCTATACCGCTGCTGTATGGGTAGTGAATTAACACTTTTTTGGCATTGTCCAACAAACCTAAGGCAAATTTGTTTACACAAAGAACATCGCTTTATACGCTAATGTGTATATCACTTACCGAATGCTCCACCTAAGAAAGGGAGCATTTATATATATATATATATATATATATATATATATATATATATATATGTGTGTGTGTGTGTGTATGTGTATTATTACACACACCCATACACACATACACACACACACATATATATATATATATATATATATTAGTGAATAATATTTAGATTGTACAGATAAAAACAAGATTATGCTCAATTCTTCCGCAAATTATATTAAAATAACAAATAAATTACTATATAAATTAAGTTGTAAGTAGTACTCTTCTGGTTGTTGAAGATCTTATCCTCAATGTGGGCCATACAAAAACTACAATTTTAGATAAGTTAAAATTTTACCGGTAATGTAATAAGAGAACAGGTTATCCCTAAATCTTATACGTTCGGTAGAAAGATTCCCGAGTTCGACAAGGTACACTTCCAACATTCTTAGGTCTATTTTGCCGTACTCGGGAACCTTTCAGTTGAACTCGTTAATCGGCACGGAATTCCAGACGAAAAACTGTATTTAACATGAGGATAGCATGCGCTCTTTCCCTCAGCTAGGACTGGGCAGATTAATCTTGAAATGAAAGAATATACTCTCCGTAAATTACAGATTCCCAAGTTACAAAGAAATATTAATTTTTGAAAAGATGCACCTGAAGAATGTCAGAGGTCACATACACCGAAACGTTATGCAAATAAAACTCAAGATGTAAAACAATAAACAAAAGCGTAAAAATAACACGAATAACAAACAAAGTTTCTTTACAGTTACCCTAATCTGAGAACAAAAAAAATCCCCGCGTTTGACAGAAAGATTTCTGAATTCACCAAGATACAGCTGAAGAAGATCGAGTGTTATATCGGCGGAAATATTTTTAAAATAACATACAATGTATAAATAGTATTTGAATAAACATACACAAATAGGCCCTTTTTGGTTTTCTCTCGTTTTTGTTTATGAGCCTTTAAATATATTTTCGACGTGTTTAGTGGTGTAAAAATAGTTCAACCTTTGGCCAATATAATAAACGATGCGAAGATGTGTAGCCTCATCTATAAATGTCATTTCGCATTTAGGCATAACACACAGCAACTTACATCCGTGATTTTATATACTGACTATAAGTAAACAAAAAACAAAGAAATAATCTCAAAACTAATAAATATAAAAGGTGAATTCATATTCATAGTGTCTAGATGTAACAAGAAACAGAGAAACGGTCGAAGAATAAATAAATTTGATTTGGAATACTAAATAAAGATTATAGGCAAATTACAACGTCTGCTTACCGATAGAGAGGATCGTTAAGACTTAATATACACAGTCTAGATCATACTAAAATTGTATCAGGCGTACAGCCCGTTTTAGACGGAAAATGAATCACAATGTTAGTTATGATACGCTTGGGATTTTCAATATTTTCCTTCGTATATATTAATAATATTTTTGGATAACAGAAATTGTTTTAGAGGTACATACTTATATTTGATCGTTGGCTTGATATAATAATGTTAAGCGTTGTATATGATCCACTTATGAGAGGTTGGGGAACTTTTGCTATAAATAGGTCTCTCAACTTTATTTTCTCCTTGTGTACCACTGATATCGATCGATTGCAGACACGTCTTTCTAGATTGGAATCCTGCCATCTAAGAGATGGAACACATCCGTTCATGTTTCGCAAATCTTCCTTTAAAATGTTTTGCAAATCTTCCTTTAAAATGTTTCCTCGTTACGTAACTATATTTAATTATAATCAAAAGGGAATGTCTCTATAAGTAACGATACATATTAACAATTACCTGGGGAGTAAAAAATAAGAGAGAAAAAATGGGTGATAGAGCGAAAAAATACAATTGTTTTGGCTTCATCTATATGCTTTTACTTTTTTCTTATTCAAATATTCTTAGCCGACATAAATAGCTGCAATAAACCTTGGTTTGAAAAAAAAATGCGAACAATGATGGCCGTCCGTATGAAGAATCCTTCTTGTTTGTAAATAATTAATGCATGAATAACCTACCTTTACATGGCGCGTGGGCGTTAACCTCAACCTTACAAGTCACTACCGTTTGTGGTTAAGACCGTTAGGCAATTTAGTAAGATCGTGCTAGATTGTGTTGCCAGAGCACCTGCATGTTTTATTAAATTTTACTTTAACGTTTTTAAAGATAGATTTTTAAAATTTTGTGAAAATGGTTCTACATCCAGCGGATGTTTTGCAGGAGTTAAGATCTGATTCTCCGACATACAACCTGGTAGGCATTGTACAGCAACAAAGCACAATAAAACTAACAATTTAATCAATCTTACTCGCTTCACTTGTGTATTCTTCAAGTCGAACTGATTAATTAGTTTATCATTTAATGTGTCTGTTTTTGTCTTACATCCTCAAGTTCTAGGCCGAATCTAATCAGTGAAATGGCTTTCATTAAAAATAGAATAATGAAAGATTTGTGAAAGAAAAAAACAAATTATTTACACATAGAAAACGGTACAATAAACATTGCCGAAGAAAAGAGATTCAAATCAAATGAAAATCGACAAGTTTTTTTTTCTTTGAATTTTTCAGTTGATTTTTATTTTTGAACAAAAGTTTAAGGTTTTCAACATCTGTACGAATAATTTCCTTAATAGCTCTTAAC
Organism: Euprymna scolopes; assembly: GCF_053919585.1. Lineage (NCBI taxonomy): Eukaryota > Metazoa > Mollusca > Cephalopoda > Sepiida > Sepiolidae > Euprymna > Euprymna scolopes. Next base: position 5,661,335 of record NC_136506.1, on the reverse strand, counting down.
TATAGAATAAAGAAAGGAAAAAAGTCATTTAAACATTCTTTTTCAGATAAAAACGGTCAAAAAATGTGTGCAATTGGCTAAATGGTAAGAATCCAAGTTTGAGATCGAAAGAGACAATGGATACGTTCTGTATTGGTGTTGCGATGGTGTTTATAATGAGGCAAAGGTTACATAACTTCAACTATATCTCCTGAACTATTATTAATTTCGTTTACTAGTAATTAGACGAATAGAAACCATGTCGAGCACAGAAGACATTAATTGCACATATATCAGATAGTGTTATATTTTTTCTGACCAATTTTATTGTCGAAATAATAAATGCTAACTTTCTGTCTGCTGACAACCGCATTTGGAATCTGAATGCCGATGATGATTTGCAAAATATTTTTTTGTAAAGGAAAAACGCCCCAGACAAAGAGTGCATCCTCTTAATTTAAGCAGCTAACAAGCATGAAATGTGATGATCACAATCGCAGGATATGCCTATTGACCTTAGTCTTTAAAAGACCAATGTTAAATGATAGAGAAAAACCGTCAGCTGGAAGAGAGTTTCACAAGTCTGCTATTCTTAGAAAGAAGCTCTTGGAATAGACGCTGTGTTACAATAAGGTGTCAAAACAACAGATTGCAGAGAAAATAGGTATGGTGCAATTGAATCTCAGATACTTTTCTGTAACTTATCAAGACCTCTAGAAATATAAAAACAAATAACAGTAACAGAAAACTTTAGAGAGACAAAGTATTTGTATACGCGTGAGATAGATAGATATACAGACAGACAGACATACAGATATATATATATATATATATATATAGATAGATAGATAGATAGATAAGTAAAGCTATATCACTACAAAACGGTAAAATTTAGGAAGAAAAGATTACAATTGAAATACGCGGACACCAGAATGAGCATCACGAGACAAATTGTATTACGTTAAGTATCCATTTTACTTATCTATCGCGTTACTTATTTTATACGTAATATTGTTCACTATGTCCTGCTAAGTTTTAATGACGATAGCTTTCAGTATTGGTACATTTTTTAATTTAATTGCGGAATTTATGATTTTAATATCATTAAAGATGTGTTTTAATTCAGTGGATTATACAGTGCTATGTTTTTTAAATGCCACTAAATTGGATTATAATTTACAATGTGCATTATAGGTTCGTTTGAAGGAGTAGTGATAGTTTAACTTATCAGCTTTATAATATTATAGCAGTTATTTCGATGGCTAACTGCCTCCGCATGCGCGTTTTCGGTCACTTCTTGATATTCCTGTCTTTTCTCGAGCTTTTTATCCATTTGATTTGTCATTTGGAGATGAACTGACAAGGAAGTGAAACCGTTTGTGATGTATATAGAAGCTTCATTTATTATTTGAAGCTTCGCCTATCATTTTTTTTAAATTACAAGTATATATTATTGTTATCATTATTGTTATTGTTATTGTTATGTTAAGCATTTAAAGTAAATGTATGTTTCAATTTCGTCTGCGTTTTCTTCAGATTTTAAAATATTCGTATCGTTTTCAAACAAAGATTTCATTCTGTATTTTTTTCGTGTTCTCCTCAGACGCAGAAATAGTCTGTACTACCTGGGAAACTCCGTTAAGACCTGTGATTGGCCCCATAAATTCTCTGGTTGCTCATCCATTATCCCCTTTATTTTCAACATACTGTGTTCGATTGATTCGTTTAAAGAGAAATTCAGTATTTAAAAAAGCCTGGATTTCAGCACATCTCATGAGAAATACTAACAAATGATCACCAACTTTTTGTAGGTCACGATGATTGATTTGACGAATTTTGTTCGTAAACTAATCTAACATTTTTTTACACAAACAAGCGCTGTTGTTAAAGAAGAAGATCTGTCCGTTTTCTTTTTATTAAACTTTAACATAAAATCGGTTAGCATGGAGGCTAAGTGCATATCGATCCAACGCTATAGTGTAAATCCATTAAAAGCAGGGATTTGACGAGGAGTAGAGATTAAGTTTGATACTGAAGAAAAGTTGTTCTTTTTTAATTTAGGAATAAATTGTTTAGAAAACTTAGTGCATCGTTGATGCTAAGTGCTTTAAACTTCCTCACACCATTCGAAGACTTTAGTCGAATTGAGATTTGTAAAAACGTAAAAGAAAAGTACACATATTATTAATTTCGTATGAATTAAGATTTCGTATTAGCATTGGTTTTGTAAACATGTTTCTAGTCATAATTTTTTCTAGAACAAGCAGGAACAACCAGAGATTGCCTATATCTTTAGCGAAAATATTTCTGGATTCGAAAATGGCAACGACCGTCGTAAATAGAAGATGGCCCTTCCATTAAAATTCGCGTGACAAGGTTCAACGCCCAGAGACGAACATCATTGCTTATTACGAATTTCTCTTTTATTTCTCAGGGACACGGATGAAGAATTTATAGAACTGGGTACTAGTGAATGTATTTTGTTTTATCCTATTTTACTGACTGTTTTCCTCATCTTCAGAGTTGTTGTCTTACCGCGTTTCGGCCAACTCATATTCTGGCCTTCTTAACAACCTGAAGAATGCAAAAGAAAAAAGTTGTCCCAAAGGTTGTTAAACAACAACAACAACAACCATAAAGATAAGGATAAGAGTCAGCAAAAAATGACTACACAAATTATGAAACCTTATCTCAAAGCATTTCGAAACTCAAAACTAAATAATATATAATGATGGCAGTTTATTTCCAGAAAGATAAAGAATTAATTTACATTTGGACACGTTCAATTTAAGGACTAGTGTTTTTTAAATGAGTTATAATTTTTTTGCCAGGAAAATACTGCGAAGTAGTTATATATATATATATATATATATATATATATATATATATATACATATATATATATGTATATATATGTATATATACATATATATGCATATATATATGTATATATATGTATATATGTATATATATGTTTATATATATGTATATATATGTTTATATATATATATATATATATATATATATATATATTCATTAAAAGTGTATGTAATTATTAATTCACACCTGCCTTTAATTTTAAGTACTTAAAAAGGGAATCGTTTCCAATGAATTTTTAGGAACATTTTTGTCAATACTTTTTTTATAATAGGGAACACGTTAGTTTAATTATTTTTTTACTAAGATGCCTCATAAAATGTATATTATTTAATCATAAAATTGAGAAATCTAATGAATTTTTTTTTAGTTTTGAAACGCATTTGACAAATAATTTAAATATTTTCTGTCTGTTCAATTAACAATAAATAAAATGACATATTTAATGTATTTTTGGTTTTAACATCTGTTGGAAAAATAATTTTACATGGGTTTTTTTCAATTATATCATATTTTGTTCACAATATATAAACTTAGCAACGGGACCTTACGAATGCAATCTTTTTAGTTATTTTTTTTTTCACTTCTTGAATTCTGTTAAAACTTGTTTTCTAGAAGTGTTTCAAGGATGTTACTTGTATAAGGACGATTTTTTGTATTATAATATTCATATGATATAGTGTTAATCCCCGTTCAAATGTATTTAGCTAGAATGCACTAATATATGTCAATAAAGAATTGAACTATCACTGTTTTTATATTTATTTAAAAATAATTCTGAACTTTTACATCAACAACAATTATAATACTTACAAAACATATAAATTACAGTGTTTAGTACTTTAAATGCAGAATTCGGCGTGCTGAAATTAAAACGTTATTATCTAGAAACAAGTTCTAACTAAATTATCCAATATATCATTATTTTGGGGGATACAAAACTTTATTATAGCTGTAAAAAAGGGAACATCAAGTTTTCTTTCATGGTTACAGAAGGGCGTGGAAAACACTTTCAATGACGGGGTTTAAAACAATATATATAAATAAGTTGGTAGAGTCGGCTGACCAAGTTTCGCCCTTTCTTTTCAAAGCCGTTTCGTTTTTTTTTAGGGAAACGAAATTAAAGTAGAGAACGACTAAAATAAAATCAAACTATCAGAAAGGGGAAGAATAGAAAAACGACTAAAATCCATTTATCGTTATGATAATTATACAATGGAACGGATATGTTTCAATTAGTTTCCATCTACCAAAAATCTCTAGTCGGCTTTGAAAAATGAGGGAAAAACCTGTTCGCCTGACTCTACCACCTTTATTTATGTAACTTTTTTTATAACCTCCATTGAATGTTTTCCCTCTGTCCCTCTTTGTACCATTGGCACAAAAATCTCTTCTTTTTAGCAGCTATAATATATATATAGATATTATATATATATATATATATATATATATATATATATATATATATATATATATATACTAGCATGGGTGCCCGGCGTTGCCCGGGTGTTTGGAGGTGTATGCTGAGAAAAAAAAAGGGGGTAATTTTTTAAACTTTGACCCCTATTATGACCCCTGGAAATTTATTGTTTTGGGCTCAAATCAAGTTATTAAGTTAGATCCATGTCCACGGAAGCTATATCTAAAATTTAAAGTGTGTAGACCCAAAATTGTCGGAGAAGTTTGGTAGAGTTCTCAAAGCTCAAATCGTTGAACTTTGACCCCTTAATCGCCAAATTTCTGGCTAAAAACCGATCACATAGATTTTTCCAAATATACCCTGTATATCAAATTTCGAGTCTGTAGACTAAAAATTGACAGAGTTATTTCGTAGGGAAATGTACACACACACACACACACACACTTTCACTTTTATAGATATATAGATTTAAAATTTGAGTCTGACAGAATGACAAAATTATATTGCAAACCGATATATTAAACAAACGAACTTCAAAGAGACAAATGAACACATAAGTAAAAACAATTTGTATTAGAAAACATTTATTATTCCACGTCTTTTTTTACAGACCTGACGACTGAGGTTCGCTCTTAATAAAAATTGTTTTTTATAGTCTTAATTTTGACTTCCTTTTTCATAAAAAACTAAAAAAAAAAATCAAGAAAGAAAAGAAATTTAATTTTATTTTTTCATTAATTTCTTTCTGTGCAAAGCAATTCTTTCAAACATACTCTGTTTCCAAAATGTTTTTATTTTATTCCCCTTCCCCTTCATTCATGTCCCTCTGCATCCTGGCAAGATTACTGTACACATAGATTCGAAAAAATAGTCAAAAACAAATATATAAATAAATGTTATCAAAGGCAAGATAAGTTACTTTTCTACCTAACTGGATATCTTTTTTGTGTTTTTATTCAATGTAATATATTTATTCAGCTCGAAAAACATACAGTGTTTACCGATGTGTTGGAAAATTCAAGATGGCGTCTCACACCCTCTTTAACACCGTAAGTTTGGGAAAAGGTGTTATAAATAAAAAAACTATACAAAATACTATTAAAAACCCGCCGAATATATGTCAACCTATGTCACGGTAACATATATTGAGCGAGTTTTTAACAGTATTTTAACAGGGCACATCGTAAAAACTGACCCATTAATTTTCCTGAAGTAAAAACTATATCGTTTTTAAACTTTTAAAACTGTACATTATAAAAAGAAAACTGTTCGAGTGATTTTTTTATCCACTCAAGGATAAGGGTTAATAGGTATACATTAGTCATTGTGATTTTAGCATAGTAAACAGTGGGAATTTTGTAACTTGGATTACTTGAAAAAGAAAACTGTTCGAATGATTGAAAATGAAAACAAAATAACAATGTAAATATATTGATAAGAACAAAACAAAAAACAAACGAAGTTTCCGTTTCAGGAACCCGAGTTTAATTTTATGTCATAATTATTCAACTCGTTAGCGGTTTTATTCAGCGATTAGGGATAACCATACGACATATCTAATTACCAAAGCGATTTTTTTTAAATTTTTTTTTTTATTAAAACTAAACCTGTTTAGTTTTAATGAACCAATTTTTTTAAAGCCAACACTTTAGTTATTTTGAGAGCGTGCAACTGCACCCGAAAGGTTGATTAGGAAACTCCAAATCCTTTTATGACTCGGGAAAAAAGGGCTTTTTATCGGCTTAAATGATAAACTAATGTTAAATATTAGTATTTGCCATCGATTCTGAAATAAAATGAAATCCTGACATTGTGATCATTTTTGCAGGTGTTATGTGCCAAATATTGAAATAAGAATGTTTAAATTCAATTATTGTAATTTAAGTCTTTAATTTTAAAGTCGATTTTATTTATAAAATATCTTTTTAGAAATCAATCTCAAAAACAATCTGAACAATAAATCTCTTTTGTTATGGCTAAGTTTTTGTCAAGGGTAGAAATTATAATAGACAAGTATTCATCCATGATGACATTTTACCGATTTCCTGGTTTACAGGTATTCTTGCTAAATTTCTTCGAAAGAATTGACATAAACAATACTTCAACTAAATACGTATATTTCATGCAATAATGACTTTTATTTCTTCTGACTTTTCCTAAACTAAACATAAAACATCGGTTAGGGTTAGTTTAACATTCTGTAAAAGTACCTTCCGTTTTTTTGTTTGTTTGTTTGTTTTTTTTGTACTTCTGCAGAGAAGGTAAAAAACCGATAAAAACTGGATATATTTTTTGTGTTTTTATTCAATTTAACATGTTTATTCAGCTCGAAAAGAATACAGTGTTTACCGATGTGTTAAAAAATTCAAGATGGCGTCTCACACATTCTTTAACACCGTAAGTTTGGGAAAAGGTATTATAAATAAAAAACTATACAAAATACTATTAAAAACCCGCCGAATATATGTCAACCTATGTCACGGTAACATATATTGAGCGAGTTTTTAACAGTATTTTAACCGGTTTTTTATTTATTGCACCTTTTTCCAAACTTACCGTGTTAAAGAGAGAATCGGCCGCCATCTTGAATTTTCCAATACATCGGTAAACACTGTATGCTTTTCGAGCTGAATAAACGTGTTAAATTGAATAAAAACACGAAAAATTTGCTTTTGATAACATTTATTTGTTATATATTTGTTTTTTTTGCAACTTATTCGAATCTATGTGTACAGTAATACAAACCCGAAATGAATTTAAGACCACGAGTGAAATGAGAAAAAGAAGTCAGCGGGTTTGGTTGCCATAACAACGTGACGGTAGTGAACGTGTGTGTGTGCGTGTGTGCGCGTATTTCGTGTAGTTTAGTTTCGTATAATAGTTTCGTATTTTTTTAATTTGTAAATAACAAGTTATTAAAAAATTAAACCCTGATGGACAATAAATAAAGCCATAATATTTTATGGTAAACGTAAGAGCGTAGAAACGATTGTTTTTTAGGAGATGTGATTATTGGATTAACCAATCAGAAATCGTCTGTGGCACACACACACATCTCTGTTTTTATAGATATATATATAGAAGATAGATATAGATATAGATAGATAGATAGAAGATAGAAGATAGATTAAATGTTAAATAGATTTTGTAAATAGTACAGTTGAAATGATTAGAATATTTCCAATATGTAATAAGGTCGAGGTAATTAGTTAAAGAGATTTAATATAATGTGATATGCAAAATGAGCATAAGTCATTCGATATGGGGGTGGTTTGTAGAATAGTATATAAAGAAATTAGGCAAAGATTCTTATGTCTCCTATAACAGAAACATCCTAAAATGGGTTCTAATGTTTCTCTACCAGGAGAGATCTACCCTCTTACCTCCTTTATATTTCGTTGATGATGGAGAGCTGTACACACAGACAGAAACACACGACCCCTATAACTTTATAAATATATATATATATATATATATATATATATATATATATATATATATATAAAACAGCCTGACGAATCCTAGCGTGGGTGGAACGCGGCATATTCTCTGTAGCTTAATTGCCATATATATTTTATAACTTACTATCTAGCTCTACAAAAGTATTGCGCATTGTTGAAGTAAATACTTCACAATAAGTTTAATAATAAGTTTCATAAATAAGTTTACGCATACATTCATACTTTTATACTTTCATAGTTTCATCAGTAAGTTTACGCATACATTTATACTTTCGGATATTAATTTATGTGATTAAATGAAGTATATATATATATATATATATATATATATATATATATATATCCAAATACATATACACTAATACATAAAAATGAATAATAATCAAGGCAGGTTTCAAACTCCCATAGTTTTATTGTCATCGAAATCGATAAAATTACCATTTTTCAATCAAATCGATTGATGGTTTGTATCCATCATGCGGGCACCAATTTCGAACGCACCTCTATCATTATTTGCTGTTTATTTTAAACGTCGGTTCTTTCGGCTCGTGTGGTAATATCACTTATCAAATGCGCTTATCATGTTAGGCATGTTTCACATATAAGTAGTTCATTATAAGGTAGTGCGTGGCTTTGAAAAATAGTGATGAAAAGAAGTTCTGAAATGATTCGATATGATACAACGTTCATTCGTCCACTTATTTCTGATATTTTGCTGGAACGTTTTATCCAAGCAACGAGATAGGTAGGTAAATAGATAATCATATAGATAACTATTATTATCTAAGCTAAAGACGGTAAAATAAATTAGTACCGCAAATGTAATAGAAATCAAATGATCGAGGCAACTGGGTAAAGTCTGTGAAAAAAATAACGTTGAGCAAAAATAGACGCGAAAAGAAATGAACAAAGCCAAAAAAATTCCCTCATTATAAGATGACAAAAAATGATGTTTAAAGAAAAAAAGACAGATACAGGAGAAAAGTCGGCGAAAAAAGAAAACGAATTCGCAAATCCATTTCCAGATCATTCTCTTTTTTGTTCGCTTGGATTGAAAAGTGATTAAAAGAAGCGAGATTAAATTATCGCCAAACTCTCCAATTAAGTGGAAGAAACTCAAGTACAAATTAAACGTGCGCTGATTTGTTGTGTGCTTGAATCGATTAAGAAAAGGAATAGACGATTCTGTTCGGTAATCTGCGTTTAGTACTTTTTTTTATTTCGCCTTTAAGTATCTTGAGACATGCCAAAACTAAAAGGTAATGCTTTTTATCCGTGGGTGACAATTTCAATCTCAGGCACGCTTCTATGCCAACGCTAAAACACGCATCCACTATAAACACCGTCGAAAACACACATATACCAAAGTATACGAAAACTTATTTCATGCGTACTTCCTCAAATCAAAACCTGAAACGACCGTCAGCATTTATGACTGAATTAATGTTAGGACCGACAGTTAAACGTGCTTAAGTAATAAATGGCACTGACCGAAGAACTGGGTGTTCCAAGTTCGAATCCAATTCTTTCCACAAAATCATTTTCATTTAAGACATTGACAACGTTCGTTTAGTTCTTTCTCTTAGTACCCAATGTCGATTTATAAAGAGTTCTGACAAGTAAAATATGAACAGAAATCAATGCAAAATAATAGAATCAGTTGATTTATACGATATAAATTAACGTTTACTACAGCGTGAAACGATAAAATTGTCGCTTTAAAGACAACAACTACAGCGTTATCGTGAAGGATTTGTCGAGGGGGGCAAGATATTGGAGATCAGACGAGCATTTGCAATTGGAAATATCGACAAAACAAAGACACGCGCATACAGTCTCTTCTGTGGGAGAAAGGCTGAAGGGAAGAGAAAAGGACATCCCCCGCTAAGCTACGAACTCTATTTTGTACTTTGTCAAGGAAGGATTGCTTGTTTTTAGCAGCTCTTGCTCTGATGTGGCAGCAGTACTCCATCCTTCGACTTACTTGCCTTTTATATAAATAGAGAACTGCATCAGCAGTGAGATATCTACTGGATGGTGGAAGGATCCCGCCATTTTTCCCAGCGACCTTGGCATCAGATTTGATGTACGTGTTCCATTTCAGACCAGGAGAAAAGGTCAATCACAGAAGGTGGCCTCCCCAAGATTATAGCCATCCATTTCAATTGATGACAGATCAATGATCAGAGCTTTGACGATGTAACGATATAAGCTTGGTTTTAGATGCATTAAAAGTAACCAGTCACCTCTTACCCCATTATACCACCCGTTCAAGATCAGAAGAGAGATAATCAGAGAGAATTTTGTCATTTACGGCCTTTGGTGTGTTGCTATATTTGGTCGTGTTCACCAATTATATGTTTTTTTTTTCTGAAAGAAACAGGGATATCGATGAATGCTTTAAGACACTTTATCAAATCTCTATTACTAACGATTACTACGATATTATCCCATTGATTACTGTACATGCCATAACCGTTATCCTCGAGTGGCATTCTGGCCTTGATAAGTGATGACTACCATGTGGAAAAAATGAAAAAAAACACTTTCTATTTTTCTTGTTACATAATACAATTGTGAATTGACATCAAACGGACGCCCAAGGGATTCGATCGGAGGCTATGCCGTTTTGTCTGTCAACATTTGCGCCAATAAATATTGTTTTTTAGAGAATCAATAGAGTGGCGATTTCCCAGTAATAAATAGTGACGAGAGATTTTTCAGTGAGTAGTATTTTAAAATGTTTCCGTTAACGCTAAGAGATATATTCCAGAAATTGTGTCAAAGGAAAAAGTGTCATTTAGGATTACTTGAAACATTTCCGTGATAGGTGAAAAATACACTTTGATTTATTTGTAAGATTAAAGTTTAACATCACAATTATCTTTTCTATTAAAAATAAGGATTTAGTGTCGGCAAAGTGAAAGAACAGTTGTACTCTACTTATCAAATAATTGTCGCGTAATATAATGAATAAATAAGTTTGATTTAAATTAAAGGAAACATACATTTTTTAAACAAAAACACACTTTTACTAAAGTTAAAGTTTTCAGTAGCAAAAAAAAAATGAAATAATTTATTTCGGCTTTTTTATGAAAATACAGCATCATACATTATAAAAATTAAAAAAAAAATATTTTTACAGGAACATTAGGAAAAAAGCACCTAAAGTTCGTATTACTGAAATCGATATAACTCGAAGAAAAATTAATTTCTCGAACTATGCATATTATCAATGATTTATGCATTGGGTATCTAATATTTTCCCGCCAAAAATGTAATTGCAAAAAGTATTTCTCATTTTTCACGGTTACATTTTAACGTGATCTTTATATGCAAGATTCTAATATTTTCATTGCACGCATGGATGTATACTCGTTAATGTTAGATAATTATCATATAATCACGGAAAATAAAGTAAGAATAATTAAATTGAAAAACAGGAACATACAAAAGTAATTAAATTAAGAAATGGAAAGAATTATACAAACGTTCCATTCCGTTAAGTACGGATGCACAGTCTTGAAAAGAAAAGGAAACTCGTCCATTTTGTTCCCTCAAACGTTTCCTCCAACTACACGACGTCATTTTCAGATACGCCTGTTTGTGTCAGTCAACTTTAAATTCCACGTAAACATTCCGATTAATTAAAACGTTCGTTTGTATTTTTCACGTGGGTAATCTAACATTAAAACGGGTTCATTTTATATTATGATGATTCATTAATAAATACTGACATTTTCATAAGAATTGTTTGAGTTCTTGGATTTTTATCAATTTTAAAGTGAAGGGAGGGGTTTGCGATTGCAAAAAATAAATTAAAACAAAAAACAATGCTCGATACGCCGGAACATTGTTAAATAATAATAAAAGTATGTACTTAATGTGTTTCCGTAATTCTTTGAATTTCACCGACATGTTCTGTTTTTACGCTATGAACTAATCTTGTTGCTACCATGGCCACATTTTTGGATAATTATTCCTTTTTTATTAGCAAAAGTTTAGTACATGTGTTGTATTAATTCATTAGTTTAATACTTTAACTTAATACTACACTTGAAAATAATTCCAGAAAACCTGTATTTCTCTTGCCAGAAAAATATAAACACGATCTTTGTAATAATAAATTTTTACGTGAAATGTAGGGTTTTTTCAAATTTGAGATACAATTATTCCAGCATTGTTTTTTTATTTTACACTCTATTTTTTTTTTATAAATGTAATCTTTCAAACATAATCAAAAAGTAAGCGAAAATAAAAAAAAAATATTATGATTAGCGGGCGTTCAAAACCAGGTTCCCTATCTAAGTAGTCTTTAGATTTGCCCGTGCTTATTAAACTCCTATGAATTATAAAATAATGTGGCCATTTATATATTTTTTTAGATAAAAAATTCGATTTTAATCGAGTGGGTAAGAAGGGGTAAACAATTTTACTCTCAATAAATTGTTTTAAATGAAAATATTGAAATTCATTTTAATAGCTAAAGTATATATGCCATTTTAATAGCTAAAGTTTCTATGTTAAATTAAGAAATTTGGCCAAACTATTAGCTTGGTATAATAATATAATAATGTTGTTTTTTTGACGTTAATCTCTCTCTCTCTCTCTCTCTATCTCTCTCTGTCTCTCTATCTATCCCCCCCTCTCTCTCTCTATATATATATATATATGTATATATATGTATATACAAATACACACACACGACTATATATTTGCAGCAACCTAATATTAAGCAACTAGAAAAAAGTAATATATACATGTATATATATATTTATATGTATATATATATATATATTTCTATGCATATATATATATATATATATTTATATATATAGTAAGCGAGAGAGAGAGTTTGTCAATCTTAATCTAAATTTTTTACCATTTCTAATGCAAATGTATTCAAAGTTGGAGTTGTCTTTTACTTTTACTGCTGGCCTTTTCCTCTACTGACAAAAATCAATCGGCTTCGAAATATAAAGACCTAAAGAGGTTTCTTCTATCATTCCTGTTTCTAAAACCCATATGATGTTCCTATGTAAGTTAAATCTTTTCGTCTTAACTTATTCTATATATATATATATATATATATATATATATATATATACATTCATATACTTTTAATATATAAATATATATATAGTACTAGTTAAATTTATTTAAGGCTTAGTCATTAAGTTAATGGTGATTATTTTGCTGATAAAATAAGCGGTTAAAGATATTCACATAATCAAATGTATACAGATTTGTGTAAATACATTACTTAGTCCTTACTTACCACGTGACTTCATTAAGTCTCATGATACCGAATATCATTACAAATTATAAACTTATATAAAAATTATAAACTTATACAAACAGCATGCACTCATAATACTAGTTCTACGGAAAAATACATTATTTTTTTTAACTATGAGCCGTACGTCCAGCGGATTTTCTATGAAAGATGTCTTTTTGCTAGAGATTCTTTTTGCCCATGTTCCTTTCTGATTACACGTTGCTTATCTTCAAACCAAATGCTATAATATTCTCATAGTAAACTTGCCCATCATCACTAATCCAATGCAGTTTACACCATTGCGCAATTCTGCTGCTCTCATAGTGGTCTTCATCTTTCAACTAACAACTATTCATTATCTCCTTAAGCTTGATTAACATATAAGCTTTAGTGACTCTTGAACTTGCTAATTGGTGATTCAATATAACAGAGGCCGGACGCGCGTATGTCAGGTGCAGCAGATATATATAAATGACTAATCTTCACGCAGTGTGAGAGAGAGAATAATAATTCGATAAACGAGGACAGAAAGAGGCGGGTTACACACGTGGCTCAAAAGCGACAGAGAAAGGTGTGTCTTAAACAATGCCGGAAAAAGAGCACAACTAATCTACAGGACAGAGTCTTTTTATTATCAGGAGATTTTTTTAACAAGAAACTAGGCGTTTTTGTAAGTATCTGTTGTTCCAATTGAAAAAAAAAGAGAGTCGAATTCTTACATGTCATTTTCCTGTCGATTGTCTTGGTCCCTAACTACGATGTTACACCAATATTAAAATTAAACAACGCTAGAAATGAAAAGGTACGACAAGTGAAATTGGGACGAATGCATTCTTCAATATGCGTCAATATATTGTTAGTAAAGGTAGTAATTATATTATTCATATCGATTAGACCATACCGAATACGGTTCCTCTCTTGTATGTTATTTTCATAACGTTTCGCTAGATGTATATCTTATCAAACTAGGGAATCCTCGGGTTTTAACATGTGACTTTCGAACGGAACTATATGGAATCCACAGGAGTAGCCTGTTTAAATTCCAGCAGCGTCTTTAGTAATTTGCAATTGCCATTTCGTCTGCTTTGATGAAAGACCCTTCAATTTCCACAAGGATATAATTTACAACCGGATTTTATTCATTAAGCCACAGGTTCTTGCAGATAAAAAAAAAACTGCAAATTACTCATGACTTCTGCCCATCGTGGGTGACCGGAAAAGAACATGATACTCTCATAGACAAGTTAACGGATTATGTATGGAATATCTTGCGTTCGATAGAAAAATTCCAAAATTTGACAAAATACACCTGAATAAGATCGGAGGTTACCTCGGCTTAAAAGTTGTAAAGATAACACTGAAATTAAATCACTAATCTCAATAACCCATATAATACGAACTATTAGTTGTCATCTTAAAATCTCAGAAACATAATGTACGCTTAGTCCATCAAACCAGGGTTGGAACCAAATTGCTAGCTTTTATTCCATTCTATAATTATTGAATTGGCGACAAAATTCATCATATTCTTCGTAATTACCTTTACGAAATTGACGCCAAAAGCTAAATAAACATAGCACTGTCTCAGGTTAGACAGGAAATAGATTGCAGGCAATTACTTCCAAGTTTAATTAAAATATAAGGTGTGATATGTTCGCAACCCTAATCTTTGATTAGATGGATATTCCCGAGGATAAATGAATTCCCAATTAGTTGGTAGAATTGTAAAATTTCGTTTGTAATTTGTTAGAGGTGTCTTCAAATGTTGTTTTAAGTATTCATTGGACAAATCACCAGACTCGTTCAAGAGATCATAGAAAAATGTTTATTCATTCGAAAGTTTAACGCATACTATAAGAGCTTAAACAGTTACTTTCGTAGTCTTCCATCCCAGACAGCGGACATAGGTATATCTTTAAAAAAAAAACACACTCTTGGCTAGTGGCCGAAAAATATCGTGAATGGCGCACCGAATGGCTTTCAGAAGCTACTATATACTGCGCCAGCATATTCACGTGAATTAAACATTACATACAAGATAATTTATTTAAAGTTAAATATGTTGAAGTTGTAATGTAGAAACATTAGAGTATCTCCATTTTAAGGGCACAACCTGTTATTTCTTGGTTCATACACATTCCCGCATGTATTAAAAGGTTCTCACTCTCTACGGATGTATAGGGTGCGTGTAAATATGTTGGATGCCGTTTATTTAACAGTGTTAATATCCGCTTTGCCATGTCAACCAAAGAAATGGATAATCAACTAACAAATAATGTTTCTGAATTTCTGAGATGTGGGTTGGTCATTCTTATTATTTTGATACTTCGCGCTTCTGAGTGTCATTTTAACAACGTTCTGATCGATGTAACCACCGACCTTCTTCGGGTCTATTTTGGTAATATTTCTGTCGAACTCGAGAATTTTGACTGAATGTCGAACCTAATTCTTTATTTACTTCAGGGGGAGGCATGCTCTCATTTCATCAGCCATTACTGGATAGACGTTCTAAGTAATTCGCAATTGTACTTTTTCGGTCCGCCACACAAGGAACTGAGTCATCAACGTTCAGGAGAATATCCCTTTGAACAATAATTCTTCCAAGAACTCTAACCACTGTACCACGAGTCCTTGACTGATGGACTGCGAACACGCTGCTCCCGTGAAGTAAATAAAGTGTTTCGTTCGAAATTCCGTCAAAATTCCCGAGTTTGAGAGTAACATTCCTGAGTACAGAAATAACACATTAAGAAAGTCGGAGGTTACATCGACCGAAATGTTATGAAAATGACACTCAAGATGTCAATGATATTTTGAAGAATCCAATAAGAGTATGCGAGGAAAATTATTTATGATTTCACAATCTACGAAATACATAGACAATACATACGTGGGATTAAACATACAACAATAGAAATGGAGTTATAGTGTCGTAAATAAACTGAAACCAAATCGCAACAACCAATCAGTGATTTTTTTGTCTAATTCATATTATGAAGATATGAAGAGAAACATTCGGTGTATGTTGTGTATTACTTTCCTGTCTAGGTAGTTTTATCAAGTCAGTACTAAAATATGTGACCATATAGAGTTCAAGATGCTGTATGAGCTCTCCGCTTATCTCGGCATTGTTTCCAGTCGTCCTGGGATTTCCTTGCCACTTGACTCAAGCAATGCCAGTTCAGGAGACGTGTGATTGGGAATTACGCAACCCTTGTCTCCTAATTACACTCGCAGCAAGCCTTACAGAGATATCCATTTTTTTTCCAATTTCCATTTCCAACTTTATCCATATTTCTTATACAGAAAACGATGGAGGAGGTATACCACTTTCCATAATACCAACATCTATTTTTGTCAATCATCAGAATATATTGCATTTAAACTTCTCATACAGATGATTTGCATTGACATAAATCTCCCTAAGTTGTATATAATACATAAAAAGTCCATTAACTTATTCATCACTGATGTGCAAGCATTTTCAAGTCGGATCTATGAAAAGAGCAAATAGATCATTCGCGTCTCCAGAGAGATTTAAAAAAAAGGGTCACCGAATATATGATGGATACAAGAAGTCGCTGACCTTTTATTTGTATCTTTGTTTTTGGAGATTATTTTTCCTTACATAAAACTTAGTATTTCTCAAAGTTAATTTGATATAGTAAGACTAAATATTGAATCAATCATTTTGATGGGGTAATTAAAATGTCTGTCAAAACACAAAAACAATTTATTGCAATAACAATTTTATTTAGCAAACATTGATTCGTGTTGAGAATGTTTCTCATATCTTTCTTTCTACGTATAAAGTAAATTATTATTTATGTTTCGAATGTATGGTTTTTAAAGTATCAGGATTTGTTTGGTGGTGCGTATGCGAGATATGTGTAAACGAAAGATTCCTAAACAGTATTGTGCAAATGTTGTTTTTCACATAAAATTATTGAGTATTGTTGCCACAGCTGGGCTGTTTTATCGCGACTAGGAAAAGTCTAGGATTCTTATCAGATGTTGTAAATTGTATTATTAAAATTATTTAGTTTTTAGCTTTTTTACAAAGAAGTCACCAATAAGCAAAGCTCGGACCCACATGTGGATAAGGGTTAATGAGTGTACAGTAGTCAATGTGGAAATGTTGCAGTAATCGTTAGTAGTGGGAATTGGATAAGTTGAATTACTTAAAAAGATGGCTCACTAAGAACCTGTTCATATTGGATTTGAAGGCAACTATATTATAGTCAGTTGAAAAGCAGGAAAACCGAACAGAATTCTATAGGCGTGTCATTCTCGGAAATAAGCTTTATTCATGGAATCTATGTGTAGGTTTAGGCACAGATTAAGAATGGTGTAAATTATTGAGTGTGGCTTCAGCTAGATGAGTGGTATACGAGAATGTCAGGGCAGCGGGGCATAGATTGCAGCTCAAACAAGCACTTGCCATGAAAATAATCATAAGGCAGAGAAAGGCTCGCAATGTTTCTGTGGGGAAAACGTTGCAGGTAAGAGAAAAGACAATCTCCCACTAAGCTATGATATCTATTTTGAACTCTGTCAAGGCAGGATAAGCTACTTCTTGGAGCTCCTATCGCGATGTGGCAACAGTATTATATCCTAGAACGCACTTGGCTCTTATACAGGTAGAAAATTGCATCAGCAGCAAGATATCTACTTAAATGGTAAAATGATCACCCCATTTTCTCGAGCAGCCTTGACAACGAATTTTATGTATGTGTTCCATCTCAGATCAGGAGTAAAGGTCAAGCCTAGAAGCTTGTCAAAACATGAGACCTCTCCAAGACGAGAGCCATTCATTTCAACTGATTTCATAAGGGGATAAGCACGTTGATGATAGAAATATAGATGCTTGGTTTTAGATGCATTAAGAGAAGAAATCATCAGAGATAAGTTGATCGTTTATAGCTTTTGAAGTGTCGCCAGGTATGCATGTGTCGTCACTATAAAGGTCTAAAATAATCTTACTATGTGAATTGAGAGATTATTTATGTTGACCGCGAAGAAGGTTGAGCCCAGGATAGACCCCTGAGGGGCTTCCACATTAATACTCTGAGCTTCCGACTTCTGCCAATCAACCACATCTCTCATGAACCTATCAGAGAGAACTGATTTAGTAATTTAAAAGATATTTCCAGCTTCACCATTGCTGGAGATTTTGTTGATAGATATACCATATCTTATCAAAGGCCATTTTTATGTCAATAGCAATTGCCCTGGAAAGGAAGTCTTCCTCGAGGGATTCGCTAATCCTTTGGGATATTACTGTTCGCACATCTGCTGCAGACGTCACAGAACGGAAATCGTATTGCCTGTCACCGAGTAAGATACATTGCTGAGGTGGTTGACTACTTCTCTATTTAACATAGATTCCAGCAAATTATTCATGACGCACAGGAGACTGATTAGTCGAAAGGGAGATGACTGATCACCTGATTTTTTTAATATGGGACATAGTAATGATATTTTCCAGACTGTTGGTAATTCTTCTTAAAACAATGCTTAAGAAAATGCTTAAACAGCTTAGCAAGTTTGGGGGCTAGTACTAGTTCAAGCTTTTCGAGCACTATAATAGGAATGTGTAGAGCCACCTGCTTTACTGGACTTCGGATTTTTGATTAGCTTACCACAATCACGTACATATATTTACATGGACACAGAAGGAAATAGGGGGGGGGCTCATCGCATAGAGTAGAATTAGCTGCAAAGTTTTTGGCAAAGCGATTGGCTTTGTCTGATGCTCACAGAATTTTCGCACATCCATTGATGATGGTTGGGATAGAGCACACACATCTATAGTGGCCTCTGTTTGTCATTTGCGAAAATTGGTTGGAAACAAGCTGCTGCTCACCTGCTTTGGACTTGACGTTCTTTATTGCCCTTTTATAGTTGTTGCTAGCAGTGATGGAGGTGGCTTTAGTCTCAGTACATCTGTTAAGTCTGACCCAATTGAAAAAGTTATGTGCGTGCGCATTGACTGCATCACATTCTGGATAGAACCACGATGTGCTGTAATGTTTTTTTTCCTGGAATGTTTTGGCGGGTATGAAGCGGTCTATACATACGATTGACTATCCAGTCCGGTCTGATATTATAGAGGACACGTTATTTTTAAACATCTATCGCAACGGTAGGTCTAATGTAAATGCACGAAAGCTATCCCAGTCAGCCCTAGAGTATCGATATACTGTACAATTGAGAGGTATGTCAGAGGACTTATTGTATATTTCCAGTCATTCCCCTTATACCAATTTCTCCCATTCTTTTGTTAAAGGTTTTCGGGATCGTTCCCAGTGTTCCTATTCTTCTTCTTCTTCTTCTTCTTCTTCTTCTTCTTCTTATTATTATTATTATTATTCATTTTTTCTCTTTTACTCTTTTTTCTTTAAATAATTTTTTTTTTCATTTCTTTTTTACTTATTTAAATGACGTTAATTAATTTATTTTTAAATGTAGTGCCACGGCTTTCCTGGTGAACATATACATTATTTTTTTTTCCAATTTCTATTACAACTATTCTTTTGTATATGCAGTATCGCCTGAAAAGGTTTCTAGATACTTAAACTTGTTGAACGAAACAAATCCATATAAATGCTATGTGAAATGCATAAAAAGTATATATATATATATATATATATATATATATATATATATATATATATATATATATATATACTCATTGAACTCCCAGCGTAGCGCGGTTGTAAACTACGCTTAAATATGATAATTTCATTTATATATATTTGGTATTTAGTATTTAAAATAGTCAACTAGCTATCGATTGTTATATCTTATATATTACATCATGTATAGTCCTGATTTCAAAAGTTATTTTTTAATATAACTAAGGGCCGATCAGCTAGAATAGGAATTAAAACATATGGTTCTCTAGCCGTATTCTTTCCTGTATGAATCATCGTTAGGTGCATGAGAAATAGTTACAAATGAAGGGATTTGATTCATAAATGTATATTTGCGTATGCGTATAGATAACGAGTTTTGTATACTAACGTTTTGCAAGTTAAATGTTTTAAACTTTTGATCCCATAGCCGCCATTTTTATTGGCTAAAAATCAGTAAATAACAGTCCAAAAGAAATGCAATCATTTGATTATCATCACGCCGCTTCGAGACCTTGCGTCTCGAAGAAGATGCTCTTTGAAAACATGGAGACAGAAAGGTGCACACGCACACTGAGGATTATGAATTAGACTAGAGTGTGCTGTATTTTAAGTTTGTCTATTATTTCAGAGGGCACTACATCAGATGTAATAATTGTTCGAGAAAAAATAAAAAAAGTAACATTTTTCTTTCAAGTTCTAGCTACAGATCTTCGTTTTGGTTTTTTTTTTATAATATTTATGAAATCTACAATTCTATGCAGACTTTTGAATTTCATCATTCTGTAATATACATATATTTTTTGTAGGAGAATGAATATGTTGAAAGATCAAAGTCGGCATTAATGATAAGTCTACAAGTTACTTGGTATTCATTCATTCCATCACTCCAGACTAACTTTTTAATTCTATCAATTATTCGGCATTTTTATTTTTTGATAAAATGTGAAATATATTAAAAAAAAATAGCAACTAAGCATTCACTAAGTTGTTGCCTTGGCATCCTCATCCAGAAAATACTTTACAATAATTCAAACATTAGGGCCTTCTTCGTTTACTTTATTTAAAAGAAAACTTCATTTTCATGGTCGAGTATTTTTATAACATTTCCTGAAAGGCAAAAAAATGGGAAAATAAAACAAAGATGAACTATCTTTGTATTTATTTTTTTTTATTGATCAAACAATTATTCCCATGTTGGATTTTATTGGCACAACGTCTCGGTCAATAAACCCTCCGACAGTCGTTAGGTGTAAACCCTATGTTATTTTTTCTACTCAGGAAAAGGTTTGTTTTTTTTTCACATAGGAATAACCACTTTTCAAGGCCCAAGTCAACAAAAACAACTTAGATCAGGTGAGTAACAGATGAGTCACTATGTTAGGAACACCAGCCGCTGTATTTAGAAAGACGGCGACATTTTCGGCAGTCGTGTTTCCACCTGGCATCCACCTGTCTTGGTCCTATCCTGCCGTTTGTTCAGGTAGGGTCCGACGAGGGAGTGGGGCTGGCTCTGTGCAAACCCACTTTACTTTAAACGGCCCAGCAGCTATAATAATCCGTCATCCATAGAATTATCAGATAGTTGACGTCGTTCTGACGGACGCACCAGTTATATATAGTGTTTTGTGGGCGTCTGTATAACATGGGGGATGAATCGTTTATATTTATGTGTTTTTATTATGGCCTAGTGTATGATAGTATGCTAGTGTATATACGTGTATCTTGTGGGTCATGTGTTTTAATCGTCTAAGCAAGAGTTCATGGTTTGTATGTGAAATTAAATACAGTACATAACGGGATATACAAACATACATTTAAACACAAAAATCGAATAACACTTATTAAGGGTTTCAACATCTGGCCAATTGGGAACATATCTGGTCTATTTGGTGTAGTTTTGACAGGAAAGCTGCAGTGGAAATTCACCCTAAGAACGGATCCTATTTTCGGCAACTTTTTTAATTTCCCCTTTTGAAAAGTGAGAACGCTGATTCCTACGTTTGATAGGCATTGGCCCCTAACTTCCTTGTGTACTTCGGGTCGTTATGACTGGTCGGCTCCGCAACCTTTTTATAAGTTCCCTCTAAGGTATAAACGCCAACTAATTATCACGTATCTCAAAAATCTTTTTTGTCAGGTCATATCATATGCTACTGGTTACCGGCGACTAAACCGGTCTCTCTCCCAGCCTGTCCGGTGAGGACGGTGGCTTGTCTCCCAGAAAGATTAAAAACAAGACACTTTTTAAGGATGTACGAACCCTTCTTTTTTGGGGGTCAACGGCCAACTAGCATCATGCATATATATGTGCGTGTGTGTGGGCGTGTGTGTGGGTGTGCGTGTGTGTGTTTGTGTGTGTGGGGTGTGGGTGTGTGTGGGGGGGTGCCTATAAGCATCGTCGCATGGGTGGTGTGATTGTTTATAACTAAATGTTTATTATAGAACGTTTCCCTGGATCTGTGTATGTATATGTTGTTGGGTGGGTTTTTGTAAATATACAGGTGCATTTGGGCATTTATGCGGGTTATTGGAGGCTTTTAAGATGCGTATATGTGTTTATATATATATATATTTGTACATAGACGTATGCTGGTTGGGGCATCGATACGGATGTGCGGTTCTGTGTGTTTATGAATATAGGTGGTCGCGGGTATACGCATATACATACGCGTGTATGTATATTTGTGTGTGTGCGCGCGATCGGTTCAATAACGCGATCCAGTGCACCTCTTGGTCTGTCATCCAGTCCCACTGCGGAACCGATCACCCAAGGCCTTGACAGATGTACGGAAGTATAGCTGTCAGTCAAGACTCTGTGCTGACGTCCAGGCGGACGCCATTGAAAACTGAACTTTAGGCTAAAAGTGCAGGGATCTATGGGAAGCTCAACCCAGACAGAAAAAAACAGAAACTGTGACGCTCTGTTAAGGCAATTTGAGAAAGTTGATAACACTCATTCTGGCTAGTCACTGCGACCAATGAGCTGCCTACTCGTCTTGGGCAATCCTCGCCAGTTTGGCGTACCCAATTCGAGGAGAAGGGTGAAATGGCAACCGACAAAACCTACTTCATCCTTAAACTATCTTGTCAACAAATCCCTTACGAACCATGAAACGAAAGCAGAAAAATAACTCATACTGGCAGGGCGTCGTCCAGGATAATAAGGCCCACAATACACCCAACTTCAAGTTTGCATCGTGGAACATAGGAACGATGCTTGACAGGTCTGATTCGGCAAGACCAAAAAGAAGAAGTGCTAATATATCGTGGGAATTAGAAAAATATGACATCGATATTGCTGCCCTGAGTGAAGTCAGGTTCAAAGAGAGAGGTTCCATTAGAGAGTCCGGCTACACAATTTATTGGAGTGGTAAGGCCTCTAGTGAGAGAAGCGGGTCCGGTGTCGGACTAGGCATCAAAAATGAGCTTGTGACGAAACTGATAGAAGTGGTCCATACGATAAATGGCAGGCTGATGACACTCAGGCTACCTTAATCAGAAGACCGTAGGTGTACCCTGATAGCTATATCAGCTCCGACTCTGACACACTATCAGAAAACTATTGATATATTCTACAATAATTTAGACAGTACACTTGCATCCGTACCAAAACAAGATAAGATCATACTCATGGGAGACTTTAACGCCAGTGTAGGACAGGATTATATCACCTGGTCCAGAGCGCTAGGGAAGTATGGATGCGGGAAAGTCAACTCAAATGAGGATTTCCTCCTTTCACTTTTCAATGAGCATCAGCTTTGCATCACCATCATCTTCTTTAAAAACAAACCTGTTCACAGGAACAACTGGATGCACTCTAGAAGTAAACATTGGCACTTCATTGGCTTCGTCATCACTCGTAAACGTGACCTCCCAGATATGCTGGACACGAGAGCAATGAGGGGATCAAACTGCAAAACCGACCATATTACGATCCGGACACAAGCGAGATTCAAACTGAGACGCAAAATAAAGATAAAGAACCACCCGCAAAGTAGCTGGATGTAAACGGCTTCAAACGTCAACATGCAAGAGAAGAGCTGGTGAATGCTCTCAAGGAGAGACTTGCTGAACCAACCAGAGATGTAAACTCAGATTGGCTGTCCTTCAAAGAAACTGTTTATGAAACAACCAAAGAGTGCCTCAGACTGGTCAGGAAACGCCATGAGGACTGGTTCGATGAGAATCACGAAGAAATCAAGAAACTTCTCAACCAGAGACACGCTGCAAGACGTTTAATATTGTTCAGGAATACTAGATACATCAATGCAAAGTACGCTAAGGCAAATCGCAAGCTTCAGAGCAGATGTAGGGAACTTAAGAACAGTTGGTAAATGGCTAAGGCTGCTGACCTACAGATTCTGGCTGAAATCAATGCCATGAAGGGTTTCTATGGGAGTATGAAAACAGTCTGGGGTCAAAATGTGAACAATCTCGATCAACTATTTGCAATAGACAATTCCACTCTCCTCAATGACAAATGCGAGCATCTAAAACGATGAACTGAACATTTCAAAACATTGCTAAACGAGACGCCAGACATTGATGAACGAACACTTATCATCCTGGAGCAGTTCCTGGCACAGCACTGGATGGACAGATGCCCTGACTCAGATAAAATCTGCAAAGCAGTGCTGATGTTACAGGATGGCAAATCAGCTGGGTCTGACGGCATATACCCTCTATACCCTGAGATCATCAAGCGAGGAGGACAACAAACTACTTATCACTCACTGCACAATCATACAGAGTGCCTGGACCACTGCAGCTGTCCCTCAAGATTGGAAAGACGCACAGCTAGTGACCATATTCAAAAAGCGAGATCGCAGGCGTTGCGGTAACTACAGGGGTATATCACTTCTTTCAGTACATGGGAAAGTGTTCGCCCGTGTTCTCTTGAACCGGCTTACAGTGCACGCTAAAACCTTGCTACCTAAGGCACAATGTTGATTCCGTGGAAACAGAGGCACAGCTGATATGATCTTCTCACTCAAATAGATCCAGGAAAAGTGTATGGAGCAAAATATGGGGCTGTACATGATCTTTGTGGATTTTACAAAGGCTTTCGACACGGTGGGTCAAAGCACTATTTGGGAAGTCTTGCTGAAGCTTGGCCTTCCTGAACACTTCACCAGCCTTGTCAGAGCCCTTCATTCAGGCATGAAAGCCACAGTTAAGCTGAAGGGCGAGCTCTCCGATCCGTTCGACGTGCGGACTAGGGTCAGACAGGGCTGCGTTCTCGCTCCACTCCACCTGTAAGTTGTGCTTCGAAATGCCTTTTGTGATAAGGGTGTTTTTATACGATCTAGGCCGGGAGCAGACCTTTTCAATATCAATGCATACAAATCCGCAAATAGAACAACAAAGATACTCGTACGGTAGTTCATGTTTGCTGATGACACGGCATATGTAGCGTATTGTCACGAGGATGCTCAGAACATAATAACTCGCTTCGCAGGATCAGCCAAGGCTTCGGATTGAAGATTAGCATCAAGGAAACCAAGATGATGTACCAACAATCCCCTGGATCACCAGCAACAAGCCAGTCAATTAAGATTCAAGACCAGGAGCTTTACAATGCCAGCAAATTCAAATACCTAGGGACCATGGTTATAAACAACAACAACATGGACGAGAAGATTTCTACAAGAATGGCTAACGCCTCCATATCCTATGGAAAACTGAAACATAAGACCTGACTTTCAGAACTAAATGCTCGGTGTACCACGCTCGTCTTCTCGTCACTCTTATACGGTGCAGAAACTTGGCCAGTGTACACATTGGTAGCCCACAAGCTCAACACCTACATGATGAGACACATCCGGCGGATTTTCAATGTAAAGTAGTATGACTTTGTCAGTAACAGGGAAACCCTATCACAATCCAACCCCCCCCAGGCATGTATGACCTGCTCATCCGGAAACATCTGAGATGGGCCTGGCACGTAAACAGAATGGAAAACTCTCGACTATCAAAACAGATACTGTTTTCACAACTGGAGGATGGGATATGAGGAATAGCCAGACCTAAGTTCAGGTTTCGTGACACCGTCAACTGAAATCTAAAGGACAAGTTGATCCGTACAGAAAGCTGGCAGACCCTCAGTCGCGGCCGTGAAAAGTGGAGAATAATGGTTCACAGGAAGTCGTATTCGGACACGAAGGAGAGCACATGATGATCTAAAAAATATCATTCCCCGCTCAAAATGACGTTATCAGTAGATGCCACTAATATAATCACCTGATGCTTTACATGTAACCAGTTCTAAGTTGCCTACTAGATTGTTATGATCAGTTTTTCAAGTTAACATTCCTAAATTAATGTAAGTAAATATTTATTCTATATATTTTATTTATTCTAAAACATATTTTAGCTGACAAACATTTTGGCTTGAAAAATCATAATAACCTTCGACGTTGTCTGGTCAATATCTAACATATAGATTTAAGAGTATTCCATTATTTATTTGGATGTGGATATTCTAAATTAATACATTTCTGTTGTACGGTTTTAATCTCGTGAAGTTCCAGAATATAATATTCTTGCTTTAAGCCTTTTCCTCAATTTGTATATTTTTTCAAACTCCATCCTATCCAGTCTCTCTGCTCGGAACTTTCAAAGTAGGTTGATACCGCGTTTTAATTTTTTTTTTGTTGTTTTTTCAATAGCCTTACCCTTAAATCACAATTCGTCGATTTTTTCTATACAAAATTAATTCAATACGACAAAATCCAAAACTAAACATAAGTTAATTCAGAATATTTATTTACTTATATATAATTAATAGATGGATCTAATTTAGAAAGTAAAAAATAGAAATATATTGAAATATTTTTTCCAATTGTAATTTCCATTCATTTAGAAATATTGATATCGAAAAACTGTCAAGCTATATTAAATTATTAATATTAAATTTCAAATTCAGGAATAAATCAACCCGTCATTCTTAAGTGCTATTTTAATCCCATATTTTATAATCTTAAAGCAATTAAAAAAGTAGTTTCATTTTTTTAATATTTAAACTTTACTTTTCATATCTTACATATAATCTTTACAAAAAATAATATATAATAAACATTTTCTTTCGTACATACAAATTTATATTTAATAAGTATTTTCTTTCGTAGTGCCAGTTCATGTACTTTTTGAAAATAAAACACTTTTTTTTTAGTTTATTTGCTTACAAATTTATTAAGCTTACAAATGTGTCCGATCATTTTGACTGACCCTGTACATATCTAAATATAAATAGATAATTGCTTTTTTTTATATTGAGCACAATTATATAACCCCGTTAAATTTAGTGCATTTCACCTGTGAATACACTATCCTGGACTAATATATATATATATATATATATATATATATATATATATATATATATATATATATATATATAGTCATCCACATACAGTACTATTTCGCTGTTTCACAGCTCATAAGTGCTAGACAAGCAGCTACCTCAAGCCTAGATCGAAACCCGATCGCCCAAACGACAGCCGGGACCTCTAACCGTCGCACTATACGGTTTCTTCTATGTGGGCAGTGAATTAACAATGTTTTGACTTTGTCCAAATACCTAAGTTCAATTTGTTTAGACAAAGAGCATCGATTCATACGCTAATGATTTTGTTTTTATATCACTTCCCAATATGCTCAACCCAAAATAAGGAGCATTATAATAGAAAAATATATCTACTACAAAATAATTTTTTTTAAAATTATACCCAAATGCTTAGCTACGTAATGTACTTAAATGAATCCAATAAATATTGGTAATTTCATTTCTTTTAATTAGCCGATGTGTAACGTTGTCCGACTACCAACACGTTGCAGCCCCAGGTGCAGTGCAGACAAAAAATAGAAATGAGGTTCAACTCGTTTTATTTTACTGTACAACATTTATTTCCTTATTCCCTCTGACCGCTGTGAGGCTCTCAGGTGATAATCTTCTTGAACGTCATCCACACCTCTCTAACGAGATCGTTTACTGGAACAAGTCCTCGTGTTTATAGTCTTTTATTACTTGCCGTGATGTCATTTCTTTTACGGTTCTGTCATTTGCCCATAGCGGTGTGCGCTATATTTCAGATATACTTCTTTAAAAAAAAACTGTATACATATTCATGACCAATGGAATTTGTGAATTTAATTACTTATTGTTTTATTTCTTTTAACAAATGAGGTGATCTAGTTGCGTTAAAAATTATTTACTGTTAAACTACATATAAAAAGAGTCAATCTAGCAACAGAAAAACCTTGTCATGTTTGTGTAGTCATCATGTAAAATATTCAGCTTACAATGGATAAAAGTATATCTTGTTTTTTTTTACATCGCGCACTATTATATAACCTCGTCCAATGAGATGCTTTTCATATATATTTAACATGGAATATATCTATATATCTATAAAAATGAACGTGTGTGTGTGTGTATGTGTGTGTGTGTCTGTGCGCATTTCCATACGCAATAGCTCTGTCAATTTTCAGTCTACGTACTCGAAATTTGAAATACAGGGTATTGAGATTTTGGAAAATCGATGTAATCCGGTTCCGGCCAGAAATGTCGCTGTTAAAAGAGTCAAGGTTCAACAGTTTGACCTTTACTAAACTCCTCCGACAATTTTGGGTCTAAACACTTGACATTTTAGATATTGGTTTCTTGACCATGGATCTAACTAAATAGCTTGATTTGCTCCCAAAACAATAAATATTTAGGGGTCATAATAGTAGTCAAAGTTAAAAAGAATTACCGTTTCTTTTTTTTTTTTTTTTTGCTCAGCATACACTTAAAAACACCCGGGCTGAAATGCTAGTATATCTATAAAAGTGAACGTGTCTGTGTGTGAGTCTGTCTGTCTGTGTGCCTGTGTATATTTTAATTCGCAATAACTCTGTTAATTTTCAGACTACAGACACGAAATTTCATATACAGGGTACTGAGATTTGGGAAAATGTATGCGATCGGGTTTCGGACAGGAATTTGCCGGTTAAAGTGTCAAAGTTCAACGATTTGACTTTTGAGAACTTTAGTAAACTCCGACAATTTTGGATCAAAACACTTGAAATTTTAGATATAGGTTCCTTGGACATGGATCTAACTTAATAACTTTATATGATCCCAAAACAACACATATAAAGGGGGCATAATAGTGTTACATAAAAAGGGCTGTCCCCTTTTCATGTAAGTATAAAAATAGAGAGATTACTTAAAATGAAAATAAATGAGAGAAAGCAGAAATCGAACCTTGGATATAAGTTTTTAAGAACAATAGTTTTAAATGGAATGTCCAGTAAATTGCTAATTCTGATGAAATAAAAAATAGATAAACTATTCAATTGTTAGAAAGAATATGGATAATAAAAATGGGTTAAATAAATTAGATATGTAGGTCAAATTCCTTTGTGAAAATAAAGAAAAATAGGTTATTGAAAAATCAGAATGTTCGGGAAACGTGCGACTCGCGCATGTTATTGCACGTGAGTTTGGTCACGTTGTCCGGACATGCATGGATTTCTCAATATAGGAAGTGAGAGTTAGTTAGATAGTTAGTCAGTGAGAAACTCAGAGAGGGTCTGGGAATTCGAACGTCTAGGAAGCGAGACGGTCATTTGAAACTAAAATGTGAAGCTTTGAATTCTTTATGAGAAAACCACGGCCGGTCGTGAAGAAATAACCCTTCATATGTTTAATAAGCTCGTCTGTGTGTTTGTGATTCTTACAAAAAGGTAAAGTGAATTGTTATTATATGTTTGTGTTATAAAATGTCATGACATACACATCTCATATCCACAATGTGAATCTACATCTCATATCTACACTGAACACTCTCTCCTCACTCTAATAGCTTCACATAGCAACACATCTATTAACCCAAGAATGAACATATTTTTAATATATATGAATCGTTATAACACGAACACGGAACGAACAACCTCTCACAACATCCCTCTCTCTCAACAACATCACTTGTAATAAGAAGCTCTCTCCTCTAAGACTCTCTCACTGAAACCCCTATATAACAATAGGTGTCAAATTTAAAATAAAATTGACCGTTTTTTTTGTTTTGCTCAACAAACACCTCCAAACACCCAGGTAACACCGGGCACACATGCTAATATATCTATAAAAGTGAACGGACCTGTGTGCCTTTGAGTTTATCTGTGTACATTTCCTTCCGCAATAGCTCTGTCAATTTTCCGTAAACAGAATCGAAATATGATATACAGTGTACTGAGATTTGGGAACATTTTTGTAATCCGGTTTCGGTCAGAAATTTGCCTTTTAAGGGGTCAAAGTTCAACGAATTGATCTTTGGGAACTCTACAATACTCCTCCGCCAATTTTGGGTCTAAACACTCTTTACATTTTTGATATAGGTTCCCTAGACATGGATCTTACTTAATAATGTGATTTAAGCCCAAAACAATAAATGTTAAGTGGTCATAATAGCTGTCAAAGTGAAAAGAAATAACTTTTTGTTTTTTTGCTAACCATACACCTCCAAACACACAGGCAACGCCGGGCTGAAATGCAAGTAATTAATAAATATATATATATATATATATATATATATATATATATATATATATGTTTATATATATATATATATAATATTTTTAAACGTTAATACACTTTATTTTAGTGTCCCCATAATTTTTGGCACATTCAACAGTTCCCCATCAGAACTCTTTACTTTCGACATAGTATTATTATTTTTACGGTATCGATTTTCTCCTGATGAGATGATAGCTGAAAGAGCTCTCAAGAGACTACCGCCTATTATATTTAAACTGTATTCAAAGTATGTTCCTCTAACCATTTATATATACATATATATGTATATATATATAAATATATATATATATAAATATATATATATATATAAATATAAATATATATATATATATATATATATATATATATATAGTAAGTTATGAAAATATATATGACAATAAAGCTACACAGCATATACCGAGTTTCATATTATATATGTATATATATATATATGCGTGTGTGTGGGGGTGTATATATATATGCATATATATGTATATATATGTATATATTCAGTTTATACAAAAGTCGGTCAATTTAGCTCTTATGTGAAGATCATCATATAGTGATCAGATCACTCTGACAAACGTTAAAAAAACATTTTTTAAAAATAAATGTTTAAATTTTCACAGTATTTCTCGCAGTTAACGGTTGCTAAACAGATTTGGTCCTTGCCTTGGAAGCCAGAAACTGCGTTTGTTGCCGGATTCAAATTTATCGACATGTGTTAATCGGTATTTAATAATTATTGTAGTAAATAATTATATAATATATATATATATATGTATATATGTATATATATATATGTAATTTGCACTTAAAATAGATCAAATACAAAAGCAATTTTAAATTATTTACGAACGCATGGATGAGTATTGTATTTAAATGAACACAAATTAAATGGTATTTTATAATTTCTATTAATCATCCGATGTACTTCTTAAAAAGGCATATACATATTCATGATACCTGGAATTTGTTAAAACAGAGACTTATTAATCTTATTACTTGGGGCAGACTATTTATGTAAAAAATCTTACGTACTATTCAATAAATAATGACACTTTCTTATAAAAATGGCAATTACTCTTCAATAAAAAATGACTATTACTGTTCTTATAAAAATGAGCCATTACTAACAAATAAAAAAAATAAAAAGAGACTCTCTGTATTAACATACAAACTCTCTGCACCCTTAATCATCTGAAGTAAACACTAACATGGTCCTTGATCTTGCAACCATAAAAATACGTTTGTTTTCTACTTACACTAATTTTCTATTTTTACGACAGTTTCAAACACAACTATAAATAAAAACGGGTTTATTATGCCATCCTTCTTATTAGACTTAATTGAAAGTAGTAAACACATAGTAAATTGTCTGTCAATTTAAACCCGTAGAAAAGAAATTGTTGATATCAAATCGGCACTTGGAAATGAACACAAATACGTGTCGGGACGAACCGACAGACATAAGCCAATACAGTAGCCCATTGGATACGGCTTCAAATAGTAATAACAAACTACAGTACAGTATATAATACATATGTATATAAACGCATTACATTATAAATAACACCGTGAGTCGGGGGAATGCCGTAACCAGGGGCTTAGAAAACATCGTATTTCACACCATAACCTCAATAAAACCGTGTCCTAGGGTCACAGTATCCAGGGGTTCTACTGTATATGTTTAACAAAAAAACCTGTTAAACATATATGTAAAAGCGGCAGACTAAATGTATGCAAATAGCTTGTAATAAACCTGTGGACTCACCTTATGTTCTATTTAATTTAATCTCATTCATCTTATTCAATCTTGGTATTTCGCAGTTAAATTTTTAAAAACTAATTGTGACAGATTAACCAACCTACCAATTAAAGATCCATAACATATAACTGTTCAATAAATGTGTGGACGTATGTAATGCCGTAACTCAGGAAACGCTTTCTTTCAGTAGACGGATTCATGGTTTACATGAAAGAAGAACCGGTTCTACCGTTTGAACTGCATTGACCTTATTTTTTGTATTCCACTTGAGACCTATATCTCTCAAACTTTTACGATAAATTAATCAATACCAGAAAGTAAAGAAAAAGAGGAAAAAGTAAAAATAACGAAGCAAAAAAACAAAAAAACAAAAACGGAGCAGAAATAACGAAACAAAAGAGAAAAATAACGAATAAAAAAAAACGAATCAAAAATTATCCCTGTAAGTAAGAAAAGTCGCTATATTTTTTTCCAACTTTGAAATTCAATTTTGAAATATGCAGAGCTTCTCGGGATATGACATACATTTCTCTTGACTTTTCACGCGTGTATTATTTTTTGATCCTCCGTTTTTAAAATTCAATTCTCAGATCATTTACACTTATTTTTTTTTACGTTTTTTTTTAAATATTTTCTAACTTTTTTTAAAGAGACATTTTACTTTCGATACGAAATTTGCTTCTACTTCATTTTCGATAATGTTTAATATTTCTTACGATTTTATGTCTACTGATGTACCAACAAAACTAGACACATTGTTAGTGAGACGATAAATGGTGTTACTGAGAATTCCCAGCTGTTGTATAGTGGCAGTCGTAGTGGGGACTTGTGCAGTGAGATTTGTTTACATAACAATTAAATGACTGCATATTAGTGCAAGGAAACAGCACGAAAGGAGAGATTTTCAAATGCAAGACATTCGAGGGTATAAATATTTCCTATAGATAGGGGAGGTGTATAAATGCCTGTACGATGTCTATATTAAAAGTGGCTATGTTAAAGGTTAGACACCGCAAGAACTTTTGTCAACCGGATTCAGTTCAACATAAAAAAAGGTCAATAGAAATAAACAGCATCAGAATAAACACAGACTGTATAGCTAATATATATATATATATATATATATATATATATATATATATATATATAACTACTTCATTTACTAACATAAAGTAATATACGAAAGTATAGATTTATGCGTAAACTTTAAGTATTTACTTCAAAAGTGCTCAATACGTAGGTAGAGCTACTTAGTAAATTAAATAGCTTAATCGCCATATATATTTTATAAATTACTAAATTACTATATATATATGTCGATATGTGCATGATATATATATATATATATATATATATATATATATATATATATATATATATATATATATATATATATATACAAAGACTTTGAGAACATAGCCATCTTTGCATATACTCCTTTGCCGTATGCCATGATTAAGTCGAGACGATCTTTGTTCCTATCTTCTTTATTTCTGTTTCACTTTTCTGTCACTTTGACATCTTAAACTAAACAGAAATTAAAATTTAGTCTAAAAATAGAACGGCAAGCTTATTATTATAAAATTATCTTTCAGCCTTTAACTTTTAGCATATTTCATTTTATTTTATTTTCATCGGCTGATAGAAGCAATCGGGATGTTCTCCCTCCTAGGGATGTCAATAACAACTTGTTCACTTACTTTAGGATGTAATTCATATTTATCTTGTATCATATCTATTTCTCATCATTTTTTCATGTACATCTCTAAATTTGACCAAGCTATTTTTATTTTGATTGAACCACAGTTTCTATGTTTTTCATTCACCCTGGAGTTCATTTCTAAATACATTTTTACTCTTACATTTATGTATTATTATCAACTTTAACATCTATTTGAGATTTTTTTTTCAAAATTGTACTCTTTAATTTATGTGTTAATCCGCAAAACGTATAGATTGCCTATGAATAGCATTTTGCTCTGATGATAAAAGCCATTTTTGTAAATTTTATGGAATACGGAATTTTTTTGAATGTGTTTAATTTCTTGTCGAATAATGACTTGCAATGTCTACGTCATAGAGTTTTATTTTAATACATTATATGTAGAATAACTATAGAGAGAATATATATATATATATACATATATCTGTATAAATATATATATATATATATATATATATAAATAGGGAGTATATAAACAATATAAATCTATACATATATATTACATATATATATATATATACATATGTAACTATAAATGTATAAACATATATATGTATAAACATACATATATATATATATATGTACATGTATACATATATATATATGTTTATACATATATGTGTATACATATGCATAGATATACATATATATCTTTGTAGACACATACATGTATATAAATGTAGATGTTTACACACACACACACACACACACACACATATATATATATATATATATATATATATATATATATATACTTCTATTTTAATTCCCGTTTCTTGTGCGTTTGATTTGATTTGATGGCATTGTAATAAGAAACTGAATTGTATGTTGTAGATGGAGAGTGGTTATTTCACAAAAAAAGTAATTTTGTCAAACGTCCAACAAACATTGTTGGCATTTACCAATACTTAAAAAAAGTTCTCATTCAATTGTTTTTCAAAACAAATCGTACCAAAGAATTTCATTTACTTGAAAACTCGAGGGGACATGTTTTGAAATTAGTTTTTGAGTGGTCAAACAGACTCACAATAACCGTGATTTTTTTAAAGCTTAGTAGGTGTTTCTACCGATGTTTTCACAAGACAATTTATGTTTATGAAACAAATTCTTCACTTTCAAATGTTTATTTGTTTCTCAAATATTTCCTACTTATTATTAATATTCTGTATCTTTGATATACAAATAGCTTGTCTACTTTTGAACTATATTTCTAATCGATATATGAATATTTTGATAGGTTTAGTATCGGGCGGGACCGCCATAATAAGAACATATAAATCTCTAAAAAAATAAAACACTTCAATATATTGTACTTAACTAAATTCCCCGAGCGTATTTGAGGGTCACAAGAACTCCTTGACATGTTTAACTACAACATGAGAGGGTACTATTCTCTTTTTTACTTTTTTTATTTACCTATAATGGATGCCTGATATTTGTGAGTGCTTAGCAAGGAACCATCGATTACCATTTTGTGAATCATTAGTTCGACTCGATCGAAGATTAAACTCCGTCTCCAAACCCATTATCGAACAGCCTAGACATTATGCCAACTTATATATCAATAACAGTGAGACTGTGAGTGTGTGTGAGAACACTTCTTAACCTATATGTTTAACGATATTTTTTATTTACAGAGTGGAAATTTGATATGTAGGGTATTCAGACTTGTGAAAAATGTTTAATTCGTTTTCACACGAAAAAAGAGTTGTTACAGAGTACAAATTAAATATTGGTACTTAGAGTTCATCGAATGTTTATCTGTTTGTCAACTTGTTTGAATTGAAATTGGAAATTACGTCCCTTTTGAACTCTCCTATGTCTTACGACTGTTTTCATTTAATTCTATTTTTTTATTTTCTTTAATAAACGATTTTCTACCTCATCGGCTTTCGTAATTTTTTGGACATAACCGCCTTTAAAATACGAGAAATATGTAGATACCATTGTTTCCATGTAAAATTCAGTATAACGATTTCCAAAATTTCTTTCCCGATAGTGTAGAAGCACCTAAATTGTTTTTACAATCATTACGTCATCTTCAATTGCCAATCAAATGACATTCGTACAGGCGGTGTACTTTCAACTATGTCTCCTTATATTCCGGATAGTTTCGTTCATCTAAACTGCAATAGGGCAACCCTCGCACCACCACGGACCCTCTGATGTGAAACCGGAAGTAAACTGGAATAAAATAAAGCAAAAATAGACACGTTTACTATTTAATGGTTTATTTATTTTATTAAATATTTTTTATTTATTCACTATTCTTTATATTTTATTTATTTTTTATTTATAAAAAAAATCAATAGCTCTCTCTTACGTCGTCAGAGCTTAGCATGCCTTTAAGATCACATAACGTTTTCAAAGTATGATTCTGACGTTAATTGTCTCCATACAGCATATAGTTTTAAATTGTGTTTAATTAGAATCTGTGCTATTAATCCAATATTTCAGAAAGTATTCAAAGTCTCTAGAAACATTGGACTGCAAGTTTGTATGTGCGCATGAACGTACATATATCTGTAACTTATGTATGTGCTGGTGGTTATAAGTCTCTCTGTGCGGTGATAAGTATGTTTATCAGTAGACAAAGCCTATTGTCTCGCTCTGACCAAATTCTTTTCGGCAAAGATAAGAAGGCTAATAGAGCTTAACTAATGGATTTTCCTCTTTTCCATTCATTTGCACGAGACACTTTTTTCGCTTTAATGTTTCTCATGCCTATGATATCAAAACGCAGACTTTTGTTCACATTAGTTGTGGTATGCGACACAGAATCTACATTAAGCCTAACGATTGATCTGAATAACAAAGATTTCTAAAGCTGTATTTTTTACGTTATTATTAAGTAGTAGTCTGTTATTTCCTCCTATTCATGGCATGAGTTAATCTTTCTCCTTCTCTCTCTCTCTGTCGTCCTTTATTTCTCTCTCTATCTCTTTCTCCCTCTTTCTCTCTCTCTCTTTCTCTCTCTCTCTCTATGTATATATATATATATATATATATATACATATATATATATATATATATATACAATTAGATAAAAGGAACTTTCTGTGTGTGTGAGCTCGTTCCTGGTGGACTTTAAAATGTTATACGAAGGTACTTTATATGCGTAGCAGTGTTCTCTGATAGGTTTTGTATCGGAATGTCTTCCATATGTATCAATAATCGATCATCTAAATAATCCGATGAAAGAAGGAACAGGTGATTTTGACCAGAGTTTACACCTTACACAACATAACTTCGCAAGTATATTTGAGAAGTTTTATTACCGCACAAGCCGAAAGGATCTACATATAATATCAACAGTACGTTTGATATGACAGGAGTGCGTTCGAAAGGAATTATTCTGTTTAAAGGACAATTGCACACACGTACTTTATATTTTCATTTAAAACTAAAATACAAGCAATCATCACCACACCAGCAGTAAGGTCGGGCATATGAATTCAACAGTAGAATTTTGACATCACATGAGAACGTAGGAAATGACTGTTTCCGTTTAAACCATACTTTAACTATGATACTTGAGGTTTGCACTTTAAACTTAAAATCCAGCCATTGTACGAGGGGCGTGCAATAAGCAATGCCCCCGACCCACTTCCCATAGTAGTAGAGCAACGAAACTTGGTACAGTTATTAGTCTTCCTCGACATAGGAAATACTTAGAGTTATGCATTTCTCCCATCGTTTGATGCAGCTCTGGAGACCGTTTTTGTAGAACAACCAAAGTTGGTCCTCCAATCATGACATGACTTCAGAGATAAAGGCTGCATCATCTGAGAAACGCTTTCCTTTCAGAAACAACTTCATGGTTGGGAAGAGGTGAAAGTACGAGCGTGCAAGGTCAGTTGACAGATGAGTAGGGAAGATGGGGAAAGATTTCATAACCACACCCACCTGCTTCTGATCTGGGGACATGACAGTTGTGGACCGGATCGTTGTTCTTCAGGAGGAGGGTACCTTTGCTGATCTTGCATCGCCTCTTGATTTTGATTGCTTCCCTTAATTCCCTCAAAAGTGAAGCATAATAGGCTCCTATAATTCTGGTACACTTTGCCAGGACATCTGTCATCACTATTCCGTCCTGGTCCCAGAAGACTGTGAGCATGACCTTGCCAGCGGAGGGCTGCAGCCTTGCCTTCTTTGGAGGTGGTGAGTCCAAGTGCTCTCACTGCATTGACTGAGATTTGGTCTCTGGATCATATTGATGCACCTAGGTTTCATCCTGTGTAATCAGTCTTTTGAAAAACTTGGACTCATTTCCTTGGCAATTCATCCTTGTTGTGGCTTCTGGAATGGTGTGAGCAAGCTAGGAATCCATCTCGCCCAAACCTTATATATATGCAAATGGTCATGGATTATATTATCCACACACCCTGTACTAATCTTGACATCTTGGGCTATTTGGCGAATAGTAATGCGCCGATCTTCCAAAATTGCAGCCTCAGTTTGACTGAAAGGTTCCTCATCAATGGTAGAAGGTGGTGGCGACCAGGTCTGAGAACTGCTTCCACAAACTTCCGGCCATGTATTAATTAGCAATGCCAGCATTTTACAAGGTCGTACGATAGGGCATTAACACCATAAGTTTCTTTCATTTCATCAAATGTCTCCTGTGGGGTGCGTCCTTTCAAATACAAAAACCGGTCACTACTCGATATTCAACAGCCTCCATTTCACATCTGACTCCTGTAAAACAGAAAC
Source organism: Euprymna scolopes (assembly GCF_053919585.1). Lineage (NCBI taxonomy): Eukaryota > Metazoa > Mollusca > Cephalopoda > Sepiida > Sepiolidae > Euprymna > Euprymna scolopes. Next base: position 5,622,920 of record NC_136506.1, on the reverse strand, counting down.
CACTATTTTTTCAGAGCTATTATTTGCCACCCAACCCGTAGAGATATAAATCATTGCACATGCAAAATTTCAGCTAGATCAGACAACTGGAAGTGTGTCAGGGGCATTACTTATTGCACGCTCCTCGTATATACATAAGACTTTTATAAAATCCACAGTAGATTCTATATAGTGTAATGTAAACTACAATGTTAACCAAATCATTGCGCGAAAGCATGTGAAACTCCCTTTTGGTGTACTACAATTACCCCAAACTAGAGCAGGCCATCAATCGGTTTGTTTGCAAATTGGGAGATAACTGCATTCTATGACGTAAACTTTTGAATGGTTGTTATCATTTATCAATTTCATCATAGCCGCACAAGAAACGCTTATAATTGTATACAACAATCCAAAATGCAAGAAGATATACCTATTAAATATAAGTATGTCTTATTGGCCAATCGTTCATTATGATTAACAAAAAAAAAATCCCACTAACTTTCACTTTATGCAAAACAATTACATTTTATGAAACGCAAAAATACATTTTCTTTATACCTGCATATTTTTATTACTTTGGACACGTTATTCAAGTGATTGTTTTTTGTTTGTTTGTATTTTTTACAAAACAGCCACTCATTATTCAGGCCTCGATTCAACTAAAGGAATAGGGTTAATTAGTGTATATTAATCAATGGACAAATACTGAAGTAACTGTTCGCAGTGGAAATTTGGTAAATTGGATCACTTAAGGGGATGTATCATAAAGAACGTATTCATTTTGGATTAGAACACGACTATATTGTATTCAGTTGGAAAACAGGAAAACGGAACATAGTTCTACAGTCGTCCAGTAGTCAGAAACAATGCTTTGTTCCTGGAATCTACATTTAGGTTTCGGCTCTGATAAATAACGGGGGAAATTATTGCCTCTCGTTTAAGCTAGACTAGTGTTTTTCGTGAAGTCAGGCCAGGAGGAGCATATATTGGAGTTCAGACGAGCACTTGCCATAAAAGTAACGATAAAGCAGAGATAGGCGCGCAACGTCTCCTCTGTGAGAAGGAGATTGCCGGGAAGAGAAAAGCGAACCCCCCACAAGGCTACGAAGTCTATTTTAAACTCTGTTAAGGTAGGATAAGCTCTTTCTAGCAACTCCTATCCACGTGTGACAAAAGTACTATATCCTCGGACGTACTTGGGTCTTATACAGGTAGAGCATTACATCAGCAGTGAGATATATACTGGATCGGTAGAACGACCACACCATTTCTCCAGCTACCTTGGCAACATATTTGATGTACGTGTCCCATCTCACATCAGAAGTACATGTAATACATAGAAGCTTGTTCAAACATGAAACCTCCCCCAGACGTGATCTATTCATTGAATTTTGATGCCATGTGGGGATCAGCGCCGATGATGTAAAGGCGAAATTGATAGTATGTTAAATGAATGTCTAACATCCAGTATTATGTCCCATCCCCAGCTTTAAAAAATGGTCAGAATATATTTCAAATATATATATATTCAATCATTCACCACACACACACACACGCGCGCGCATGCGCGCACACACACATTTCAATTTCGCCATAGGGTAATTGATTTTTTTAAGGCAAGGTTTCCGAGTCAGATTAAATTCAATAGAAAATTGTCCCAAGAATTAATTAATTATTAATTATTAATCAAGAATTGTAGAATGAAAGGACGATTTAGTGAGATGAGATTATTGATAACATTGTTTTGTAATATTACACGTGCGTTCTGATACTAATTTTATGAGAAATAAAATTAATTATTCAGAATGTTAATGTCGAACTGCTATTAGCGGAGTATGGGTCATTGAGACGTTGAACTATTTACACGATTTACATCAAGTTTTGAAATTCTTGATATAAGCATTGATTATTTGACATATTTAGATTATTTCGTCTATGGTTCTAATTTTGATTAATTTTAAAATGATCTGGTCGATGAAACCTCTGAGCTTCTTCAGGTGTATCTTGTCGAATCGTTCTGTCAAATATGGGAATCTGCACCGAATTTCAAACGCAACACTTTATAACATCTATGATCCTCAAGGAGATATGACGCAATTGGTAAAGTACTTGATTCAATTTAATTTACAAAGTTACAATTTCTGGGGGTTTAATGTTCAATTTGTTCACCCAAAAATACAATTGCGAATTAATAAGGACTTCTTGGAAAAATATTATGGTTCCCCCACGCATTAAATACGGTTTTTATTTGAAATGCTGTACAGATTTACGAGTTTGGGAGAAACATTCCCGAGTTCCATTGCCGGAAAGCTATGAAAATAACACTCAACATATGAGCGTTGTTCAGAGAATTCAAATATACGAATAATATTTAGAATTTTTTCATCGATGTTTTAATTCACAACAGAATGAAGTGCATTCGTCTTGGGCAAGCGATTCACAAATTTAGTCCGAATTCTAGCTAATGTCTAATTAATTAAGTTTCTTTTTTATCATTGACCAGTAACCAATTATGAAGGCCCTGGGTTCCTCAAGGATAAATATTGAAAGAGATCCTCATTAGGGTGGCAATCATCATCATGATGGGGTTAGTTGGGTAAAATTAGCCGAAACTTAATTAAGAGGAAATTATTATTCGATAGGACGCCTCAACAAGCATTGGTTTGCATTCGACTTGAGGTAACCTTTATGTTACTAGTTTAAAAGCAGACTCATGATATATTGTTTCAGCACATGTGATGTTCTAGAAGAGAAACTTTGTTCATGGACGTTTCGTTTGCCAGTATTTTTATACAGTTAAAGAAATTAATTTTTGTTGTTGGGATAGCTAAGCGATGTATTGCTATCAATGTTTTACAGGGGAAGAATAAAAACTGGAGTTCAGTCGAGCACCTACTACGTACATTACGATAGTATATAAAGGTTAAGAGAACGTTTTTTTTCTGTGTGAAAGTGGATATGCGTCATTAGTATGGTGATCACCATCAAGGAATAATTAAAGACAGTTAGAATGAAAGGAATTGTTTATTCAAGAAGCCAACTTAACAAGTATATATTTACATTAGACTTGAAACTTTGAAGGTGAGGTTACTGTATGTTGTTGGAAACAGATTTGTGGTATCTTGTTTCTAGGAAATAATATTTGTTAATAAATGTTCTTATTTTTGTATATGTTGATAGTAGAGTTTTATTTTTTGTTTGGTTTTTCTGTTTTACGCCATATCAATGTTTACAGTGTATTTAATACTGGACCTAGTAATTAAAAAAATATATTTTTCTGCTTCAAATTCGTTATGTTTATTCGTCATTGATTTGGTTAGTTTATAGGAGTAAATTGTTTTTGTTCTCTGACTTTGCAGAACATGCTAGATGTATGTAAAAGAAAATTAAACAAAACAATATCAATTTTTGGTGCATTTTTTTTGGCAACTAATCCAGTATCCTCAGACAGTCTGCTCTGGTAGCAGCAGATATCTGAACAGGTCTTACCACTCTGAGTGATAATTGACCTGGGAGCAATGGTAACTAAGAAACAATACCACATTTCCCACAGTCCCAAAGTGGGGGTCCGCCACTGGATATCTTTTAATATAATGCCTAGAGCTGAGTGAGTAGAGTAATTATTTCTCTGGTTGTAGCTAGATGAGTTCATGCTATGATGATTTTACATGGATTGAAGCTCAGTCCAGCCCGGGTATAACGATTTCATAGAGAGTTTTGCAAGACCTTTCCTGTGCTAAATAAACCGTATGGACGAGTTGGCATTATTTTCTAATAATTATCTACGGCATACTCACGTTGATACACCGGTTCCCGCTGGATCACCAAAGTTAAGCAACGTTGAACCTGGTCAGTACGTAATGGGTGACCATTTGGAACTTTCAGCTGCTGTATATGCTCTCCGCTTATCTCGGCATTGTTTCCAGGTGTCATGGACTTCTCTTTTCCACTGGACTCAAACAGTACCGATTCAGGAGAGGTGTGGTTTTGGATTGCGCAACCCTTGCCTCACCATTACACACGGTACTTCTCCTAAGGGGTGACCTTTATCTTTCAAGACTAAACGGAAGCATGGGGAATTTTCTAATAAATCACAAAGTCGTTTTTGTATTTTATAACATTAAGAATAAGAGCCCCAGATATGGCAGCCCTGTTCTATGCTGGGCGTATTATACACATACAGAACGGCGCTAGAAGTAGAGTATAATTTCCGGAGCAGTAGAATGATCCGATCATTTTTCCAGCAAACTCAGAAGTAGATTTTCTGTTAGTCTCCCATTTAAAGTGTAGAAGTGTCTAAGAAGCTTATTTAATTCCAATTTTGTTTTCTTATGTAAACATCCGTCTATTTAAATAGTTCATGCAAACTTTCTTGTGTTCTATTTTCCCGTTCAGATAAAAATAAATTATGTCTGATTAGTAAATTTAAAACATTTTTAAGCGTAACACAGTCTCAGAGTTTCTATATCTATCTATCTATCTATCTATCTATCTATCTATCTATATGTCTATCTGTCTGTCTGTTCTCTTCTATCTATTCTGTTCTATTTTTATATAAAAGTAACTTTGTGTGTGCATGTGTCAGTTTCTTTTCTCATAGATTCCGAAACACACTGAGCCTGTTATTTGCAAATTTAACATAAAGGTAATTTATATGTTCTTATATATGTTTTGGACAGAATAAGTATCGAAAATCGAGAAATCCGATCTTTTTTTTTACAAGGTGGTCACCACTTATCAATATCCGGAAGCCACTCAGGGATAAGGGTTATTGCATGTACAGTACGTAAGTGTTGAGATCTAATAAAGTGCCTACCTAAGGGGGCGATTCATCAGGAATTTGTTTACGTTGGACTTGAATATATTCAGGTTGTAGTCAGGTTGAAAACAGGCAGACGGAACAGAGTTCCACAGGCGTGCAGTTCTAAAAAAGAAGCTTTGTTCATGGAATCTAAGTTTTGATTTAGGCACATATAAAGAGTGGTGAAAACTTTTGACAGTGACGGGTGTTTTTCGTGAAAGATTGGCCAGGTGGATCAGAGATTGGAGCTCAGACGAGCACCTGCCATGAAAATAACGATCAAACAAAGGTAGGTTCGCAACGTCTCTTCTGTGGGAGAGAGATTGCAGGGAAGAGAAAAGGGCATCCCCACAAGCCACGCAGTCTATTTTGTACTGTGTCAAGGCAGGATAGGCTGTTTTTAGCAGCTCCTGCCCAGATATGGCAACAGTATTTCAACCTTGGCGCACTTGGCTTTTATATAGATAAATAATTGCATCAGCAGTGAGATATCTTCTGAAGCGGTAGAAGGATCTCACCATTTTTCCAGCAACCTTGGCACCAGACGACGTACGTGTTCCATTTCAGATCAGGAGTAAAGCTCAAACCCAGAAGCGTGTCAAAGCATGGTGCTTCTCATAGACGGGAGCAATCCGTTTCAATTGATGGTAGATGGGAATCAGTGCGTTGATGATGTAAAGATAGGAGCTTGGTTTTAGATGCATTAAAATAACCAGCCACCTCTTCCCCAAATATATCACGTGCTCGAGATCAGAGGAAAGAGAATAAAAGAGAACTTTGTCATTTACAGCCTTTGTTGTGTTGCCGTAGATGGTTGTGTCATCAGCATAGCTCTCAACGAATGATTTAAGTATGTGTTTTGTGAGATCATTGATGTAGATCAGGTAGAGAGTTAGGCTCAGGATGGACCCCTGGGGGACTGCAGCATTAATACTGTGGGTCTCTTATTTTTGTCTATCAACCACTAATCTTATGAGCCTATCAGAGAAAAAATAGTTAATGATAGAAAAAACATTTCCAGTTGTACCGTAGCTAGAAATCTTGTGAAGTAGGCCTTTATGCCATACCTTGTCGAAGGCCTTTGATATGTAAACAGCAGGTGCCCTGGAAATAAAACCTTTTTCAAGAGATTCGCTAATCCTATGCGATATAACGATTAGCACATCTGCGGTAGACCTTGCAGAACGTAAACCATATTGTGTGTCACTAAGAAGGTAATTTTGGCTGAGGTGGTTGACTACTTCTCTACTTAATATAGATTCCAGCAACTTACTCATGACACACAGGATACTTATTGGTCTGTACTGAGAGGGAGATGACTTATAACCTTAATTCTTTAATACTAGGCATACTGATTAGGTTTTCCACGGTGTTGGAAAGCACTTCTCCTTAAGGCAACACTTAAACAGTTTCGTAAGTATGATAGCAAGTTCTGGTTGAAGCCTTTTTAACGCTATAATTGGGATGCCAACAGGGTCAGTTGCTTTACTGAAATCAATGTTCCTGATTAGCTTGGCGACATCACGCACAAATATTTGTATGTTACCTAGCGTGTTGCGTGTTATAAAATTGTGTTTCCCTTTTATAGATAAAAAAAAAATTACAGTGAAATATTTTATGTTATATCTGCCAAGGGAAATACATTTTATGATTTCCCCTAGGCGGTGTAACCTAAACTATTCAGATATAATTTTTTTTTTGTTTTCAGTAAATCATTTCTTCGTAAACAAAATAGATTTCAATTCATTTGGGGAAAGGGGTCAGCAGTAGATAATTTAACTTCAGGTCGAATGGCCCCTTTTTAAAGAGCTGTGTACCTCAAAATTGTGTTTTAATTTTGTTCTTATTAATGAGTTAAATTTACGATAAAAGAAGAGGACACCATTTAAAATTGCTCCAGTTCATTTCTTCGTTTGTATATTTTAAAACTAAACATTAATGATAAATGACTTTTCCAGGGAATTCATCGCAAAGTTGCAATACCAGCTGACGTTCTATTGTAAGCAAACACAAACGGATTTTCATGAACGCTATTATCATCATTATTCTACCATTTACATTATTTTTGCTGATTAGCCGCCGGGCAAATTATTCCTCGTAATACATATTTAATAGGCGATTGATTCTATAATAATAATTACGCAATCTGCATGAATTAAAATATCATGGTTAAGCAACGCCGAGCAGGTAGGTAGTAAAGTATAATTTAATATGTATTTTGTGTCCTTAAACTATATATAGAAAAAAAGGCTTTAGGGAGACAAACGTTCATTCACTCAAATGTAATAATAGATTTTTATATTGATATGTGATCAAAGAAACAAACGATGTGTAAGTTTCTCCTTCCATCCTCCAGCAAATATAATTAAACTCCAAGATTCTGTGTTGCTATTTTAATGCTTCATGAAACTTTTTCGTTAGGTTTATTTTCTTGTATTGTTTTTTTCTTCTTTTTCTTTCTGCCTGAGAAAACTGGAATTATTATAGACAGAATCGTGACATGTTTTGCGAAGCTCTTCCTGATAGGAAAGCGTTCCTTGGCAAATTAAAAACAATTTCAAAGTCAGTCAATTAAGCTTCCAGCCTAAAACAAATTCTCATAAACATTCTTAGAGGTGATTAATATTTGTCAAACAACAAGTAATGTTCATGTCAATGAACTTTTTGTGTTTTATTTTAATCTTCTATTTGACAGTAGTATGTGAGTGCAAACGCTTGGATTACAATTCAAGAATTCATCGCTTAATGATTATTAAATTATCCATTTTTATACAACAAATCTTTATGTAAAACATCATATCGTTCGTTCGAATGCACTTTATTCAAAAATAAATATCTACTTTTTAATGCATTTCAGTAGCAAACCTTTCACATTATTAAAACATAGGACACATGTTTAATAAATTGGGAAGGATGTGGTCTAAGCAATTAGTACAAATGAGTAAATAATACGCATCGTTGGTTATGCCGATGGTTAGTTTCGTTGACCAATCACAAACAGTTGCTGAGTTGTTTATACAGAACATAGTACATGCATATACAATTGCAGATTTCTGAAGACTTCTACTTCTTCAATTACAAAATACTTTATTATATAATTTTCGAATTAATTAATTTAATTTTTTTTCAGTTAATTCAAAATTAAACGTCTCCTTATACACTCACTTAAATAGTACACTTCCTATTTTAAATAGTCCGCGTTATCATGAAAAACTTGATTGCATCAATTGAGCACGATTGGATACAAGTAATTAGTTGAACTAGTTGCGTAATGACAAAACACTTAAGTCATGCAGATTGATTGTTTCGCTGGCCAATCACTAAGAGTTGTCGAGTCGTTTCTACAGAACATACGAGGACCGTATACAATTGCAAATTACTTAAAAAGAAACTTCTTCTTCTGAAATTACGAATTAATAATATAATTTGCGAATTTATTTAATGATTATGGATGTTCATGGATGTCGGAACGAGAACATACTACCCATGTGTAAACAATAAAAATTCCATTCAAAATTCAAAACATGTTTCGAAGTTTGACAGAAATATAGCCGAGTTTTGCAAGAATGTCGAAGGTTAGATCGGGTAAATCGTCTTAAAAGTAAGACTTAATATGTGTACGGTAGTCTGAATAAATAAAATATTGCAACCTTTCTTCCATGCTTTCACAATTCAGAATGTTATAAAGTTAAGGTGATTAGTAAATGCATCAGGTGATTAAGTGTCGGTAGCAGACTGCCTCTTACTTTGGTGTAATAAAGTGATTTTATGTACATCACAGCGATTGTTTATTTTTTAATTCGATATATCGACTTTTTCGATTAAATTAAGAAGGCCATTTAAAAGTAATGCCTCCTTTTTTAATTCGCCTGAATGGATGAAAGAGTATTTCAGCTCGCATTGTTATGATGACTAGACTTATGCATTCAGAACTTTATGATTTCACCTTTCTGTTGCAGATATTTACATTATGATACTCTACGAAAGCAACCCTTGTCATGGACGTGCGTAAAAAACAGAGATGGGCTATTGTATTCTTGGCAAAAAAGCATTGAAGCATAGTAGAAATTTGGAATGATTAATTCAGAAATCGAAATAATCGATAGCAAGTGAGTGCAAATGCTTGAATTACAATTCATCGATTCAGAAATTTAACGCTTAATGATTATTAAATTATCTATTTTTATATATCAAATCTTTATTTTCAACATAGTATTGTTCATTTGAATGCACTTAATTCAAAAATAAATATCTACTTTTAAATGCACTTAAATAGCAAACCTTTTATATATTTTTAATATTGCGCATTGTTAAAACATGGAAAAGATGACGAAATCAATTGGGAAGGATTGGATCTAAGCAATTAGTAGAAATAGTTTAATAATTCTCATACTTAATAATATAAATTGTCAATTAATTCATTCAAATTTGTTGCACTATATTCAAAAATAAACATCTATTTTAAATGCACTTAAACAGCAAACCTTTCATACTTTTTAACATTGCGCATTGTAAAAACATGGATAGCATGACTGAATAATTTGAGAAGCATTGGATCTAAGTAATAAGTTTAAACTAGTGGGACCTGTGAAAATGCCATAGGGGACTCATCTATATATACTATATTGATGTTGGCATCCTGTAGATGTTCTGTGATTATGGAGACGCTAAGATATTATTGAAGTTTTTTTTTTTTGTTAAAATTGCAAATGTATCTATCTAATCTAGCCCGAACGCCCGGCCAATCCCGGCCAATTCCCGCCGTAAAATACGCTTAAATATGATATTTTAATTCTTGCAGATTTCGTATATGTTATCATAGAGTTAATGTTCTATCGATGTTTATATAATATAAAGTAGCGATTTCAAAAATAAAAATATATATTCATATGCTTTCGACGCATCAGCTTGAATCGAAAAAAAATCAAAACTTATGAAACAAATATATGTATGTGTAAAACTGGAGTTCCTTCAGCACAAAATCGAAACTGAAACCAAGATTTATAAAGAATTCTTGACAAATTTTTTTTATAAAAAATAGATTATTGGAGTGCCATCAGCTATAATCGAAACCGAAACCAAACCTTATGAATAATTCTTGATAAATTTATTTATAAGCAAAACTAGATGACGTAAGTTTCATCATCTATAATAGAAACCGAAACCGAAACCAGAACTTATGAAGAATTCTGGGTAAAATTATTTAAGACAAGAAATGGAAATACATATCAATTAAATTACCCGGATGAAAGCCTGACAAAGAAAATAACACACACGCTATCGTATTAATATATAGATAGATTAATAATACGCATCGTTACACAGAGGGATCGTTTCGTTGGCCAATCACTGCAGAACATACAAGACGCGTATACAATTGCAGATCACTTAAACCTTCTACTTCAGCAAACACAAATTACTGAATATCATGATTTGCGAATTAATTTAATTTTTCTGTATTTATTTACATTAATAAACGTATCGCTTTATGTGAACTTAGATAGTAGAATTTTAGTTTCTTTTTTAACATGCTGCATTGTTAAAAATGGAAAACATGATTGGCTTAATTGGAAAAGATTAGACTAAGTAATTAGTTAAAATATTTTAAAAATAAAAAGAAATGGCACAAGCTAATCTCTAACAGTTGCTGTGTTTTCTACAGAACATACGTATCCATTACTTTAAACTTCTACTGTAATGTTGTGGTTGTCCATTTAATGTGGGGAATGTAAACCGTGTATATATTCATGTGTTTCTATTATCGTCTAGTTTTCTTGTATTCGTGTGTGTATAAGTTTGATTGTCTACCTAAAATTTGTTTTTTTTTTGTTTTTTGTTTTTTTTTACACAGAGATCACCACTTATCAAGGCCCGGAAGCCACTCAGGGAAAGGGTTATTGCAAGTACATTATGTTAGTGAGGAGATTTGATGAAGTGTTTACTTAAGGGTGCGGTTCATTAGGAATTTGTTAACATTAGACTTGAAGACATCCAAGTTGTAGTCCGGAGGGAAGCAGGCAGACGGAACAGAGCTCCACAGGCGTGCAGTTCTAAGAAAGAAGCTTTGTTCATGAAATCCGCGTTTTGATTTAGGCACAGATATAGAGTGGGGGAAATTTTTCACAAGGGATTCAGCTAGACGGGTGTTTTTCGTGAAATTTTGGCGAGGGGGGACCAGGGATTGGAGTTCAGACGAGCACCTGCCATGAAAATAACGATAAAACAAGGATAGGCTCGCAACGTCTCTTCTGTGGGAGAGTGGTTGCAGGGTAGAGAAAAGGGCATCCCCCACTAAACCACGAAGTCTATTTTGTACTCTGTCAAGGCATGATAGGCTGTTTTTGGCAGCTCCTGCCCAGATATGGCAGCAGTATTCCATCCTTGGCCGTACTTGGCTTTTATATAGATAGATAATTGTGTATGAACATTTAAAAACAGTTCATGATAGGAAAATGATGTATCTATCGTAAAACCCTGGGATACGGCATTTAAAAATAGTAACACAATACAGTGCAGTATATAATATACATTTATATAATCAAATACACTCATACATACCACCGTAAGGCGGGGGAAATACCGTAACCAAGGGCAAAAAATACATTGTATTTCGAATCATAACCTGAAAAAACGTCTACTAGAGCCACCGTATCCCGGGATTTTACCGTAGAATGGGGAAAAATATCTTGCCCGCATTGGGTCAATCTGATATTTAGAATAAATATCAGATTTAAATTAATTTAAATCTGATATTTCTTCTAAATATCAGATTGACAAGGCCGTTCATACGGTTTGTAACTATTTAATTTAGATGAACAGATCTCGGTTCAAACAAAAATTCATTGACCGAAATAAGCACCATCAGTATCAACATACTTATGCCAGTAACGTAGATACAATTCTCTATCTATATAAGAGCCAGGTACTTCCAAAGATGGAGTACTGTTACCATATCTGGGTAAGAAGCCGCTAGAAAGGACTTATCCTGCCTTGATAGGGTTTAAAATAGACTTCGTGGCCTCGTGGGAGATGTCCTTTTCTCTTCACTTCAACCTCTATCTAACAGAAGAGATGTTGCGAATTTGTCTCTGCTTTATCGTTATTTTCATGGAAAGTGTTCGACTGAGCTTCAATCTATGGTTCCCCCTCGCCAACCTTTCACAAGAAATACTCGTCTAGCTGAAAACACTATCAATAATTCCCCTCACGCTTTATCTGTACCTAAACTTACACGTAGATTCCATGATCAAAGCTTCTTTCTTAGAAGTGCACGCCTGTGGAATTGTCTTCCGTTTTCCTGCTTTCCAGCTGTCTATAATATGGTTTTCTTCAAGTCCAACCTGAACAAGTTTCTGATGAGCCGTTACACTTAAGTTAATAAATTTTCCGAACTTCCATTGCGATCGATTACTATATTGTTCTTTTGACAACTGTACACTCTTTAACCGTTATCCTTGAGAGACCTCTCGGCGTTGATAAGTGGTGACGCCTATGTAAAAAAAAAAAAAAAAATACGTATTGCATTTTGATATCAATGAAATCGCTGAAAGCGTTTTAATAGTGGTAAGGTTTCTACGCATTTCTCGCGCAGAAAGTTTTCAAGACGCTTGGAAACGTAGTAGTCAGCAGGGGAAAGGTCTGGAGAGTATGGTGAAAGAGGCAGACTATCGTAGCCCCATTTGGTCCACTTCTGCTGGGTCTGTTTATCAACGTGCGGTCGAGCATTGTCGTGGAGTAAATGTTCTCGTTTCTGCTAACTAATGTTAAGAGGTGTCGGACTTTCTCATGCAGTTCATCCATTTGTTGACAGTACTTATCCGCCGTAATGGTTTCGCCTGCATTAAAAAAAAAACTGTAATGGATGAGACTGGTCGCAGACAACAAAACAGTCAGTTGTCGTAAAGAACCCACTTTTAATCACACGTTGCAACCCGGTCTAGAAACGTGTTGTTCTTGTAGCGTAAAATAACGGTCGATGACACTTTCTAACGGTGTTTCTTTTTCGTTAAATCCATGAGCCACCGAATTATCAAGTTTTTTTGGCCTTTCCAATCTCACTCAGATGGTTGGACATCGTCCTATATGTTATGTTTAATTCAGAAGCAAGTTTTCGAACAGTGATGCCTGAATTGGCTTCGACTAAGGCTCTTAATTTGTCGTTGCCAGTATCCAATATATAGGTGATTACCAAGTACAGGGTAATGATGTTTTGCCCTAATGTAATAAGATTACAATTATAGCTTTATTTGGAAACGTTTATTGAAAAAAATCATGTCAGATAAGTTTATTATGTAGTAGAGCTATCTTTTCAATGTAGCCGACTTCAGCCTTAATTCTCAGCTTAATACGTGTCCGGAACAAGGTGTATGCTTTTTCCACAAGCGCCGGCAAGCGCTTGGCATATGGCGGCGATCAGGCTTGCTTTGGTGTTGTGGGAGGTCATGGTAGTGATGTTCCCGACGAATGACCAAACGAAATACTTCAGCGGGTTCAGGTCAAATGAGATGAGGGTGCTTAGAGAAGTGTAAAAAGTCGTAGCACTCCTTCTGAAGTCAAACGTTACTTTGGACTTGTTGGCTGACGCTGAGTCTTGCTGTCAAACCCAGGGTCTTCCAGCGGCCACCTGATGAAACTAGGGGACCACTAGGCTCTTTAGCATATCCAGGCACACTCTGGTATTTAGTTGTAAGCCAACTTCTGAGATGTGAGGTATCATGATGTGACCCTCACTTGTAACCACACCAAATACCATAATAGTGGCTGGGCTTCGTTTAGCTGTGCCCTCGAGCGTTGAATTTTGAGGATGCTGGCGAAGGTCGTGTTGACATAACTTGGATCAGTAGAGAGCATGAGTTTAACAGCGGCGCATCTCCGATCTAGCTCATTGAACATGATAGAAGACTCCTATCCCCCTTGGGATTTGTACATGACTCATCAACTAGAAGATTGCTTGTAACAAAAAAGAAAACCGGTTTTTATCAAATATGTAGTAAGATGGTTTAATGATTTGCGTGCTATCAGCTGGACTCGAAGCCAAAATATTTAACACTCCACCTGTGCTACAAACCGTTTGTGCTATTTACAGATAGATAAAAAAGATTTTAAGTTAAATCGCTTAAACCTATTAATGAATTTGCGCAAGTGGAAAAGTAGAATTGAACATCTTTCATTCCAATTTTCAATTTCAATTTACCGACATAGTTCTGTACACGCTATTCATCCTTTTAAACAAAGCTTTTACTCGTTATATATCTTCCTTCGTGAACTATTACTATACTACTGTAATGTGACTTGCAATTTAAGAGTTTATCGGTTAAATAGTTTCTTAAAGACACATAAACATCCACACAAATACATCAAATATTTTATTTATAAAGATAATTTGCAGTATATCAAAACCTCTGCCATAAAGTCCTCGCCCATTTATAAGCCTTCGATGCTACGAAACAAATTCTGAAATTATAAACAATACCTGTTGCCGGTTATGCAAATACGTTATACAAGCAATGCAGACACGTCGTTTAGTTAACTAATAAATAACGGTTGTCGAGTTTTGTTAGCAGAACATAATTTATGACAGAGCCGACCACCCGAAATAAACAAAAAAGAACGGCCTGTATTGTATATATTTCAGTACAGAAAAGCAGACCAGATCATTATGATGGCACAGGCTGTCTGGCGCCACCCTGCTTCAGCTTATGTATCGCTTACTCGCTTAGAATATATGTTCAGTCTAAATCATTAAAACATGGAAGGAATCGATCACAACAGTTTTTAAAAAATATTTTATTTAATATATTCCACTACTTAAAATCATAAGACAATTACAATTACTAACTATCACTGAGCGTATTATAATTTAATTTTCGATCGATCTGTATATTTTGAACTCACTGAAAGTATTTGAAAGTTCGTTTTTATTAGAAAGATTTCTGCGGTGTATCGAAACTTGTGGCCTAATATAGTTTTCTATTTTGTTTTTACAAACATTTGATGGTATGCAACAACTTCTAAAATTTTAAATACTTAAAAGTTTCAAAACCGTAAAGCTATGCAAGTCGATAGGAGGTTACATTTTTTATTATAGGCGATTAACATATTACTGTGTTTTGCACTGGAACCAGTAACGACTCAAAAGATGCCTTGTGTGTGTGCAGTCATCACCGACCCTATTCAGGGTTTATCCGGCTTCCTACGAAGGAGCACCTGTACTTCCCAAATTGGTCATCTGTTTTAGTAACGAACAGGCTTAACGTTGCTTAACTTAGGTGATCTGACGGGAACCGGTGTGTGAACGTGATTATGCCTTTTCAAAAGAATTCCTCGTTATTTTTTATTTAGTATTTTTAAAGCGATTTATTGAAATGAAATAAAAAAAATAAACAGAGAAACACATGCGTAGATGAATGGTGACTCTGAAGAGACATATACTACTCTAAGGCCTCAGTAACTTAAAAGCATGGTAAAGGTACGGCACCTTCGTTTGCAGCACGTTCTGAACTCTAATCAATGTGTTTGTTCCCGTTAATCTTGCCTCTAAATGAGGAGGTTTAAGGATGAACTCTCAGATAGGGTTTTATTTGACATGGGTATCGATGGGTCAAGATGTATCTAGTAATCGTTAAATGAATGAAGCTTAATCTTAATTACATTAAATTAAACCTCCATGTACGTCCCTATTTTACTAAAGACTAACGATGTTTTATAAAGGTTATTTTCATGGCCTTTGGTATATGTACACTCGGATTTCGTTTTCATGTCTGTCATAGCGCATGGATATAATTACACATAATAGTAAACTAAAGATGATCATCTCATAAGAAAACCGAAAACCCGAGAGGGAATTAATTAAAATGAATGTTTAAAAGAATATGCAAATAAGCTCAATCTTTTGCAGATTAATTCAATTCCACGACCCATATATAACACAGTGTGAATTCTTTGGAAATAAATATAGAAAATGGGATTTGAAATGTGAGCATCAATGCACACAAAAAACAAATTCATAGGAGAATAGATAAGGTGTGGATGTATATAAGCATAACCAATGTGTACACAATAAATTTAAAGAACAAGATTGAGCATTTTTTAGTAGTGAGGGTCGTGTTGTTTAAACACCTGGATCAATAATACCCGATGCAGTTTATTGACAAACAGCCCCAATCAAAAAATTTGTTTAACACTTTCTTGTCGAAAATAAGTGCCCTCGTATGACATGTATGTTATGTAAGGCATACTAACGTTGACAAACTGTTTTTTTTTTTTTACATCATTGAAGTTAAGCGATGGTGAGCTGGTCAGTATTACAGTAGACCCCCGGGATACGGTGACAACAAGTTACGATGTAGAACACGATGTTTTCCCATCCCCTGGTTACGGCATTTACCCCACCTTACGGTGATATTCATAATGGTCTTTGATTATATACATGTGTATTATATACTGTAATGTATTTTGTTACTAATTTTAAATGCCTTATCCCGGGGTTCTAGTGTAAATGGGTGAACATTTCGGAGTTCGAAATGCTGTATTTAATGCTTTGTTTATCGCATCATTGTTTCCGGTAGTGCTGTACTTAAACTTACCAATGGTATCAAGAAGTGCTGATTCAGAGAAAATGTAGTTGTAGATTACACAAGCCCTGCTTCACACTTACAGGTAGAGCCACACCTAAAGGGAGTGCTCATTGTTTCTCAAATGTTAAATATGTTATACAGGCATATTTAGTTAGGTGAGTACACTGGGGAGTAAGCTGGCTTAGTCCACATGAGAAAGTTTCTCGTCTATATCAAACTCAAAAGTGAATTCCAATAGGCAACATCTTAGCGTGTTTTTTTTTTTTTTTTTTTTGCACAAAACGGTCACTATTGTCTCCAGAATGACCGAATACCGCGAATATAAAAATATATACGTTTTCTCTTCTTCGTAATCTTTGTTTTTCTTGTGAGGCTGGCCTTTCTTTAGACTATTTATGTTTTAATTCAATGTCCACTTTCTTTTGCCAGCAAGTGTGATTGGAGACGTGACGTCCCTTAACTCTCCAGAGTCGTGTGGACGCTGCATTATTTCATGCAACATGTCTTAAGAAAGAATAGTCGTTCGACACCGACCACTCTCCTCGCTGCGAGCACATACACAACCTGGTATTACCAAATGGTCACCCATTTTTGTATTGGCCAGACTCAACATTGCTCAACAATCTTACTTTAAACTTTATTTCTACCTGAATTCAATAAACCAACTTATTTCGCCAGCAATTGTGATGGATTGCCTCACAAATGACCATTACCAGTAAATGAACACTAGTGACTCTATCAATGAGGTCTTCAGTAATTAGCAGAGCTTCATCTACAATTCGTTGGAGGAAGAACGGAAAAAATGAAAAAATAATAATTAATTTTAATTCAATTTAAAAAAAATAATTTGCTTTTTTATATTTTTTTAATCATGTCACATTATTTCACTTAATCTCCTCAGATTCTACTTGTAAATAGTCTGTGGCTTCCGTTAACATGCATAATTAGGCTTTAGGATTGTTTTAGATTTATTTTTAGTCACATGAATCAATATTCGTCAACGTTAATTTTCATATTTTTTTTTATTTGGAAATATTTTAATTCTTGCTAAAAATTCTGAAACTGAAAAATCAAACATTTTTTGCGAAATATAGTCGACAAAAATCAATATCAACTGATTTAAATATAAAACCCAGATTATTTGCCTTTTTTGTCTTTTAATTGGTTAACAAATCACTTTTCTGTCTATATAGTTAATACTAGTGTACAAACAAATATAAACATATAATAAGTAAGCGATTAAACAAAACTTGAATTAAATTGTAGAAATAGTTTTGTATTAATTTGTCGCATCATAAAAGACAGTTAAAACATGAACGTGAGGGGGGAATAAGTGGCTGCTGGGACTTGAGTATTTATGGTTATCAAACCATGTATGACAATGAATTACCATTTAAAGAAGTACGAAACTAAAAGCTCTCACTAGTGTTTTAATATTTGAATCAATTTACCGGTGGTTATTGCTATTGAAAACAATGTTGTTGAATAAAAGTATATTACAAAAGCGACGGATGCTCATTATTGAATTTGATATAGTATTATCAGTGCATTTAAAATATCGTAAAAACAGAAAAAAACACAGATAGGGAAAATGTGTTTTTGTAAAACACACAAGTAATTTGAAATGACGGCAAAACTGCATAAACGTACTTTGAATTTTTCTATGCCTACTTTATTCGCTATATCTTACAAGGTTTCCACTTTCGGCAGACTATTAATATGTGTTTTAGAAGGATATATCGCTCTTTCTGCAGAAGCTAATATTTCCTTGAGGTTTATTTCAGGTAAGTCAGACCACTTTCTTAAGTCAGCTAGTGTGATGGATTGGCTTACCAATGCCCATCAGCAGTAAATGTACACTCGTGACAAACGTACACTATCATCTATAAAAAGCGAGATTAAACAAAGATGTGACTAACGTTTTAGAACTTGATGGGCTAAATTAATTGAGTGGTGGTTATTGCGATTAAAAACCATGATGTTGCAGAAAGAAAAAATGATCAATAGCAAATATTATATAGAAGGTAATGCTATTTTAAATTCTATTAAAAAAAAGACGGACACAGATGAAGAAAATGGTATTTCTTACGAAAACAATGCGACAGATGTTGGTCAAAATAATGGCAAAAGTTCATCAAAATGACTTTGACTTGTTTCTATACCCACATTATCTTTAGAAACTTTTTTGAAAGTCTTAATTCGATAATGTCGCTCCGTTATTTCCTTCCGTCCCTGCCTAGATGCTGCCCTGTAATAGCTTCTTATTTTCGATTTTATAACATCGTTTGCAAAACTTCTGAACGAAAAACAGTTCCATTTTCCATTTTCATCTGCTTTACTGGACCTCTTTCAAGTATCAGCTTTTTCAATAACTCTAGAATAGCAGATGGAGATTCCGTATGTAACTCCTTCGATATCGCCGGTCTATCCTCAGGATTATTTATGTTTCGGGCGGGATCAATCGATTGGCATGGAAAACAATTTTTAACCACTTTTCGAACTTATTTCCGTTTTATATAATGTGAATCAACTTTGCGCGCCAAATATAATTTTTACTTTGTACTCCTATGTGATGCATGCCATTCAGCCCTTCTTGTTCACCAATTCATGGTCAGCATATCAGGACTTCCTTTTACTCGACTAACCAATGTTTTTTTGTTTGTGTTAACGCATCTGCTTTGTTTCTTTCTGAAAGCACAAACACAGCTTATATTCGCAGTTCAAATTTAGATACTACCTCTTCAATCCCTAATCTTTGTTTTATCAGTAAATTTCGTTCATATTCTTCCGCTTTCATCCACTGTACAATTCACCCAACTTAGTCCAACTCGTTTTACATGTTCTAGAAGTTCTTTGTATGATATCTGTGTTACATTCAACATTATATCATCGATCTTTAGTTTTGATTCCTTTTTCAACACCGTTTTTAAAACAGCTGCTATAGTCTTCGGCACAACATTCATTCCGAATCTTAGTCGTGTTCAGCAATCAGTTTTTTTTTCATAATAGAGTAGTTGGTAAAGCCATACTTCTTTTGCCATACGCAGCTGCAAGTAGGAACATATATGGTCCACTATTGAAGTTCCTCCCACCGACCCACTCCATTCTCTCCTCTTTTCATCACACATATCTATTATAATGCTACCTGTATGAACTGGCATACAACGGTTCAATTCACGAAAGTCTTACCGTGGACTGAATTTCCCTGTTCTGGCCTGGAACAATGCCAACACTGATAACACGCCTTTTCCCTCTTTCTTCCATGGTAAAAAATACTTTCTTCTATCTACCTTTCCACCTGCTTTTCAAACTCTTAAGTTTTCTCAGTTTCCAGTGAGTTCTAATCATATGTAATTCTATTCCGTAATAGTGAGGGGTCTCCTGTCCATTTCCTAATAACTGCATATTTCTTACTATCGAAATTTCCAAGTCTTTATTATCAAGTTTACCAACATCTTGCTGATGATCAGCAACGACACAATGTCCATTTCCAAATTTTACTTCATCTTTCGTTATAGTTACACCGCTCATCTAATTGATTGCATCCATTCCAATTATAACGTCAATGCCGACCCATTAATATTGCTTTCACTTTTACTCATACTCCATTTACTTTGATTTCTAGGTTTCGGGTTCCTTTACATTTTGTGTCCCTTCCATCAATTGCTTTTACGGTGCCACTCCTTATTCATCCACTCATAAGTCTAGAATTGATTAAAGTAATGTGCACCTAATATGGACCAGTGCACTGATTATCATATGATTCATCGCCACATCTATTATTGGAAGGGAAAGTAATACGCTTTTCTCCCCCGAAATAGCTACTGGTGCAGAAGCTCCCTTCGTCAGTCTCATTGACTCTGCGGGTAATATTTTTCTATGTTGCCAAACTTTCTACATTTGTAGCGCAATACTCTAGGGAACTCCTTACAGTGTTGTTTTTTTAAATGCCGTTTTCGACATCTTAAACACTGAATGCTAGTTGATTCTTTATTTCTTTGTGTATTGTTTTATGCACTCGCTGCCACTGTTCCAGTCTCTAAAATTTATTCACTAACTAAAAGCAGTGCATTTCCTAACGTCCATTCTCTTTACATGTTTCTATTTTTGTAGTGCAACGGGTACAGCATCTGAAGATCCTGTGATGAAAGCAATTTGGCTGTATGATCCAGCCTTATCCCTATGTATCCTACCAGTCCAACCAATGTATTTATTGATTCTTCTATATACTTGAATCGCTGTAGCTTTTCATATGTTCCAAAAGGTTCTTCTGTGAATGCCGTTATTAGTCACATCTCTATATATTCTTCATCTACTTTGTCCTCTTTGCTCATATCAAGGTAAGGAGCCAGCGCACTCTCATGGCAAACGAAAGGAAAAAACAAAAATGTCTGGCATTTTTGTAACTTAGCTATTAATTGTACTTTTTATCTATTCGACCACACCACATTCTCCACAAAAAGGCGGTATAACGTCGTTTCCTAATCTCAGTTGTCCCAACTGCATGATATTTTTTAGCCGAAATAGCCTGTGGTAAAAACAATAAAATGTAAGATTTAATATAGTTTTGCCTAAAATATTGCTACTTTAAATATCGATGCTCCGCTGTAAAAGTTAATTCCAAATCTCAACAATCTACTGCTTAAACTCACCGTTGAAAACAACACACTGCTGACAACGCTTGCTAATCTGACATCCAAACCCTTAATCTACCCCTATCTGATAAATTAGGCTCTTTATATCCAACCGGAAGCATTTCATTTGCATGTTGACAATATCGCAAACATATAAAGAGAAAAGGTTGCCATTTTTTCGTCATCCTTCATTGTTTTTCTGTACATGTAACTCTACACGCAAAGAAATTCATACTAATTATTTAAGTGCTTAATTACAAAAGATCACCTTCTTTTGCCTTTGGTAGCATTATATACCACAGAGTGTAAGATAAGAATTGAAATCCGTGTATCAAAATAAAAGGAAAGTTGCTTAAATGATGTTGTTGTGTAACTCAACAATCACAGGTGTGTTGTTTAAGTCTCCAAATAAGACCTTTATGCATTCGAAAGATTAAGAACATTCACTGGCCGAAAACTGTGTTTTTGAAAAACAAAATATATGATACAGACTCGGTTGACAACACTTTATTTCATTTTAAAATGTATCATAAGTAGTGCGCATACTACTTAACACATTTCCAGTGTTGGAAACGTTGTTTGGACCTACTGTATCCAGTTTTAGCTTTTTTTTTCATCGTAATTGCATTTTTACTAATTACGAAATACTGGTTCTTAGGCCAACAGATACACACATGAAAGACTTTACGTTTCTTAGTTTCCGTCGATTTCATAAATGAATACAATACTACGTTTCATTCAATTTTTATTTAAATCATTTTTTATTTATTTTGGTTCATATGTATATCGTCGAAACTGAGATATTTTTTATTTTTAAATAATAAATGTAAACAAATTATTGTTTATTCAAATAGTAAGCTAATTCACTGTATTGATTCCTTTTCTTACAAATTGTAAGTCTAATTCTTGCTATAAAAAAATGCATTTCTTATTTAGAATTTAAATTGTATTTGTTTTAATGTTTTATAGCAATGATATTTCTTATGAAGAAATATATGATTATTTAAATAGTTATTCTTTTTAAACGCAAATCTCATATTGTAACGGGAAAAAATTTGATATATTATATTGAAAAGTACAATTAGTTCATTTAATTTACAGGAAAACTATAAAAAATACGACATTTGCCCCATAACGTACGAGTGAATATAAAAATTCCGATTTGAAAATCGAAATATTGGGATGTGTTTTGTTCTTTTTTATCTACTTTTAATATATATTGCTAAGCAACTTTTTTGGTTTAGAAAATATATAAAACCTCATGCACTAGCATAATAAATCCTCATATTATTTAGATTACCCCTCCCACCTTGACTCGTGACGTTGTGGATAAAGTACTTAGTGTGTTCATTTGGAAGTTTCACTCTTATGGAACTTAAAGGTCAAGTATTCAGTACACGCGACATTCGTAATACAATTTTGAATTACTAAGAACGTCTACCCAGTCATAATTTAGAGGAGCGGAGCATGCTTCTCCTGTGCATTAACTAACGGGTTCTGTTCAATTCAAATTCCCGAGTTAGAAAGAAACATTCCAAAGTTCTTTTAAACATGCCTGAAAAAGGTCAACAGCTACATCGACTAAAATGATGTTTAAATAACACTTTATACGAGAATGAAATAATCCCACTCATACGATTATCAATCCTCGTCTCAAAATTTATATGTTCTTTTGTTGTTTAACGAGGTTTCCGTCAACTGATCCTCTATGCTTTTCATCTAAAAGGCTCAGAAGATGAGTTGGCCGAAACGAGAGGAAACGACAGCAACTATGAAGATGAGCATAACAGTCCACAATAGAATAAAAACACAACTAATGAAGCCTTATCTCAAAGTATTAAATATATATATATATATATATATATATATATATTATATATATATTAAATAAATAAATATATATATATATTAAAAAAATATTATATATATATATATATATATATATATATATATAAATATATATAATCCTCATCCGAAAAGTTCGGAAGTGTAAAGACTTTGTCCTTATTTATTCTTTATTTCATAATTCCAAGGGATGATTGGCCATCTTATTTTGGTGCAGAAAACATTCGCAACATTTTGTCCAGTTTATGTAGCTCATCGTTTCGAAAAGGACATCACAAAATATGTTTCTCTTCTCTACAAGTGATGCATAGGATAATAATATGACCATGTTATACAGACATACTTGAATATGTGTCAGGAAGATAAGGAAAAAGTTTTTCCAATGACTGATTCCACAGTAGGTACCCTTCATCTATTACTATTATACAGAGATAAAAGCCAAGTCAATGCAGTAGAGGCACTTGAGCAATCTGTTGGACAAGGCATGCTCAAAGACTTTGGAGGACAAGGCGGAGTAGTGAGGAAAGATTTTCTGGTAAACAGGGCTACAATTACAGGATCCTATTATGCTTCGTTCAAGGAGACGCGACAAAAATCAAGAGGTGAAGTAATATCAGTAAGTGTATCGTCTTTTTGCAAGACAATGGTCATGGCCACAATGCACAAGTTGCCAAAATAAAACGCACGGGGGTTTTGCTATATAATTCTCACCCATATCCCTACTCTTCTGATCTTAAACCCTCTGACTTTCACCTCTTCCCAGTCATGCAGTTCTGTTCTGAAGGAAAGTGTATGTCAGATTATACAGTCTCTGTTTCCGAAGTCATCTTGTGGTTGGAGATCTTACCTGGGGTGTTCTACAAAACGATCATCAGAACTGCGTTAAACGATAAGAGAAATGCGTAATTCAGAGTTTTTCTCATGTAAGGAAAGACAAATAACTGTGCCAAGTTTTGTTCATCCTCTTAGAAGACGGTCAATGACACTTCTCATTTTATGATTCTCGTACGAGCTGCCAATTATAATTATTTTTATGGAAAAAAAGAGCCATTTTTTATTATTATTAATTTTGAGTGATAGTTAATACTTCGAAAAGGGATTTTATTTTTAACAATAAATTATACGCTTTGATGTGGAAGGCACCGTGGAATTTTCTGTTGGTTATTATCAATACAGTAGAACCTAAAAAAATCGTTTTCGAAAAGTATGTGAGCGTTTGCATAAACTTCGTCATGGCAGTATATGAATCGATTTGGTAAAATAAAAATTAAATAAATTCACATAATAAATGAAAAAAAGAAGTATAACACTTCAGTTTTATATTTTTAACAGTTTTTTTTTACGCAGCATGAAGAATATATTTGTACTTGGATATGAAATAGATTCATATCACATGGTAGAATCGATATCATGAAACCCGATGGCATTGTTTGTGGTTTTTATTGAATAAGATAGGAAATAAATTGAATACAAGAACGCATAGAAACGCAATGGCATCATTTGATGATAACTGTAAACATTTTCGTCCCATTTCCCAGGATGTCTACACAGAATGGAATGGTAATATCGGTTATCTAGTAACAATGAACAATATCTCCATTGGAAAATACGCAGTTTCATTTTCTTGCAAAGTTTATATAACTTGCCAGCGGCAGAATTTTAACATAATTTGTTTCATTCTCTGGAACGTTTTTCAAACTCGTAGCCAACGAGTAAAACAAAAATAGTGTGTATGAGTATAATAACATTCAACAGTGTTTCATAATTCACCCCAAAGCAATGACTCAGTGGTTCTATTATTGAAGTTATTCGAGCTACTGTTCCCAACTTGCTCTTAGTCTCATAACGGTGTGGGGTAGATTACTCTCGTTTTGTCAGCCATGATTGTGAAGTCTTTATTGTATTTATATTATTTGTATTACGTTTCCTTACTAGGATGTTATTCTTATGACGTTGTGGGGGTAGATTACTCTCGTTCCGTCAGCCATGATTGAAATATCTTAATTGTATTTATATTATTTGGATTACGTTTCCCAACTTGGATATTATTCTTATAACGTTGTGGGGTAGATTACTCTCGTTCCGTCAGCAATGACTGAGAAGAAGTCTTAATTAGACTTCTTCTCAGTCATTCATTCTTAATTAGACTTATATTATTTCTCAACTTACATGTTATTCTCACAATTTTTCCATTGATGTAACCTCTGCTTCGGGTGCGTCTTGTCGAACATAGAAATCGTATTGTCGAACTCGAAAATATATACAGAATTTCGAATGGAATAATTTGTTTCATCCATAAGCGTAGCTTGATCTCGGTTCGTCAACCAACATCAAGTAAAAGTTCGAAATAATTGGTAATTTTTTTTTCAGGATTGAACTTTCATCCTCTAGATCGTCACTTAGAACGTTATGTGATGTATCGTGGCAAGACGTAGATCCGAAGAAATTCGGAGTTTACATTGGCCGAAACGTTGTAAGGCTTTCTCTGCTCTATCATTATTTTTATGACAAGTTTCTAATTGAGCTTTAATATATTTTCCCCTTTTCTCAAACTTTGATAAAATTATACTAGTCAAATTAAAATAACTATCAACAATTCGCCCTACACTATTAAACTTGAACAATCATGTATTTTCTTTCTATGAAACTTGCCTAAACGTAGATCCAACGAGCAAATACTTTTTCTAAAATTGCGCTACTTTCCATCTGACTACAATATGTACGTCTTCAAGTCCCATGTAAACTAGTTCTTGCTAAGCAACCCATTAAATAATCAAATTACAACAATTTTCCACTTGTAACGCTTATTACGCTGTTGTTCCGATGACTTCTCGACTGGCTTCGGCCTTGATAAGCTGTGACCCTTCTATAAAAAAATATAACACTACAATTATATAAATGCAACTTTCTCTGTTTGTGAGTTCCTACCTTATAGACTCCAAAACGGCTGAACAGATTTTCTTTAACATTTATACAACTTTAGTGTATACGTATGGGGATGATATTAGTTAAGTTTTGTCTCAGAATGCCCCCGATGGTTACCGATAATCGATAATCGAAACCGTTATTTTAATTTATACATCATCGGTAAAGCCATTTGTCCATGTCGCCGCTTAGCAACAATGATAGAACAACGGGCCGTAAAAATTCTTCTGTAGGTAAGTTGTTACCAGTTTTTTTGTGTTTTTTTTTTAGCTTGACGTGGTCTTTAGGTTAAACTCCGCATGTAATTTTTTTCATTAACTGCAAAAGATTTTTATAAGACTTGAAAATTTACCATTTTTTTAATGGCGTGCTCTGCAGGTTCAAACCTCGCACGTAAATTTCCTAATGTTTTTTTTTGTTTTGTTAACTGGAATGAAGTTTATATAAAATAATTTCATAACCAAAA
This sequence comes from Euprymna scolopes, assembly GCF_053919585.1. Classification (NCBI taxonomy): domain Eukaryota; kingdom Metazoa; phylum Mollusca; class Cephalopoda; order Sepiida; family Sepiolidae; genus Euprymna; species Euprymna scolopes. The sequence goes on along the minus strand of NC_136506.1, from coordinate 5,596,691 downwards.
CAGTAGGTTCTCAACAGTGCAATGTGAAATAACATATTTTGGACTAAGCCACTGCATGAAGGCATGTGAAGCTTCCTCCAGGGCAATTTCACAGATTTCGATGACAATAAAAATATAATAGTGTGAAATATCCGTTTATCATCATTTAATCCCGGGCACGTCAGATCTCTCTGCTAGTAAAAATAAACAGGTCGTGAGATTGTTCGCTTTTAACATACTAGTCTTTTAACGTAATACGAATTCCATTCCAGAAGCAATAAAACTTCAATCGTGCGTGACGCACAGTTAAAACGACATATCTTTAGTGTGTTTATTATGTCGCCACTTCCTCTCCTGGTTGACACCTGACTTATATACATTGGAATATATTTCCAAAACCGGATAGCATGCGAATCGAACACAAGACACTCGTTTTAGTTAAAATTGAGTTTATACTTAAACAATCGATAGTTTAACATGATAAGCCAGATTGAGTCACCTTGCTATATCGTCTTTTCTCGGGGCCACATTTCTGAATAAACGTCTCACTTCCGTTTCCAGAACCGACTCTCTCATTATCTTGTAGATTACATGATTAGAAATGTCTTCACCTCCTAGACTCTTAATGATTGATTTTTCAAACTTCACCCCAAACAACACGTGGGTTTTTAATGTTCGTACGATCTCGTTCCCACGACCAGCCCTTAGATCGCATGTGTGTGCACTCGTTAAACTTTTGACATGATCTTTCCTGTCTGTCAACACCAGCCATCTGCCCTTTACTACTCGTTAGTTGAAAATGTATTTTAGAAAACATATTAAAATATGTTTGTATCTACTAGCTAATTTCTGCTCGCGTGCCATCGTACGGTCCTATTATATAACAAGTAGACGGGAAGTTTGGCTTTTCGCTGTCATCTCGACTAAATTAGGTGCTATTCCAGATTAAACTCAATATCAAAAAGGATAATTGCACAGCATCTTTATTAGGTACTATCAGGTTTAAAAAAGACTAACGTCAAAAACATATGCAGTTTTATCTAGTATACAATTTTCTTCAAGTATATGCAAATTCATAACACCATTTAAACGTAGGGATTAGAGTTTTTTTAACGTCTCTGTTTTTTAAACAAAGTTTTGATTATCTCCCTTTGCCACTGATCTTAGTAAAAACTGAAGTATCTATTTATTTTAACGATCTAGATTATTTGCTTAAAAATAATGCATACATTATTGTTATTTTAGTATGATCTTGTTTTTACTTAACATGTAAGTACATAAACACTCTTTGTGCTACTCTTTTTATTTTCCTCACAGAGTTTTAAATGTGAGAGTGAAACAAGAGATTCATGAATTGACAAAATAACATTGTCTATCCCAATCAAATAATGCTACTCTAAAAGACAAGGGCGCTCTTCATTAACAACAATAAACAAAGGGAAATTATGTTTCTGGATTTTTTAGATAAGGATTGGTTATTCCTAATATTTGGATTCATAGGGCTATTGTTCTCATGTTAAGTGTCATTTTCCTCCGACCCTCTCCAGATAAATCTTGTCAAACTTAGTAAATATTTCTGTCATTTGGACGAATTTTGAACGGAACCCTTTTATTTAGTTCACGAGGTATGATGATCTTATTCGGCAGCCATGACTGGATAGGGTTTATAAGTAATTCACAATTGTATATGAGCAGTGCGCAACAAGAAATTACAAGTGCGAATTACTTTGGACCTTATCAAGTCAGGGGTAACGGAAAAATAGCATGCTACCACCATCAATAAATAAAGGATTCTCTAGTAAATATTCCTCCAAATTTCCAAGTTCCACAGAAATGTTCCAAGTTCAACACGATTCATCTGAAAAAGATCTAAGTTTGCGTCGACCGAAACCTTGTGAAAATTACCCTGCAGATGAGAACATTAGTTAGATGAATCAAAATAAGACAGGGGTGGATATTTATTAGCATAAGAGAAAAAGGGAGATAATCTATTTATAGAAAACAAGGGAGTTAATCCATATATATATGCCTTTTTATAGTGTGTTTTCTATTTATTACAGTTGGTAATACTTTGTGTAAATCTCGAAAAAAGATCTATCAATAGATTTACAAGGTTGTTGTTGTCGGGTTGCCAAACGATGTCTATCAAAAATGTAATTTGGCAATTTAACATCAGATCTACTTAATATAGAAATGGAATTCGTGTGTGAAACTGTCTTTAATAAGTTCATTCACATTAAGAGATACACAATTCCCCCGAGGCCTCAGCTTATTAGTTGCAGCAACGCTAATCTTTTAAATGAATTTATTAATTGTACGATTACAATCTTTTTATTCTTTTGTTGCCACGGGTCAGATGGGATCAATATCCAGGCGAGAACACTTTAGAAACCTTTCATTGAAGACATAAAGAGAATGTGATGATAGCTTTGAGGTGAGGTGTTGTTGGCATCGACATTATCTCTACTTTCGACTGTTATCTTCCTAGTGGTGATTATATTCTAAAAATGTGAATTGAATCGTGACTAACTGATATTAAAGCTCGTATTGATATGCATACGCAGTGTGATGATGTGCAAATGTGTATCTCGAGTAGTAAGGCTTGAGAACATGCGTTGCATGAAGATAAATGATGTGAGTATTAAAGACAAGCTTTGTTCTTATGACGTTAGAGGAAGATTTAATCTGGACAGTATAGGAGATGTGTACAGGAAAAAAACCGATGATATGAACATGCTATTAGAATAAATAAGGCTAGGTTACTATATGTATAACAGTTGAGGTAGCAAGTCCTGTTCACAAAGGAAACGCGAGAGAAAACAGGAAAGGAAGTCAAAAATATGGGCCAGAGGGCAAAAATCATAAATAAAGGCCTGGAAAATGATAGACTAGTTTGGAAATTATCTTTGTTAAGCCATCCAACAAGTGGAAACCGACGGTAATCGTTTATTATGATGATGATGATGATGATGATGATGATGATGATGATGATGATGATGATGCAGGTGGGGGGTGACTGTAAGGGTGATTGTGATAGTGGTTTTCTTCGAGGTATTACTGATGTCGTGTATTGGAAGAAAGGTGGATTTTTTAGAAAGCCAGTTTGGTTAAATCAGTTTGTCAATGGCGGCACTGACCTGCAATCAGCAATATAAAACTAACATTGGTTTAGTTGTGACAATTCCTCGTTTGCCACTTCAACGTGTGAAGGATCCCTGACTTCAAAGCCAGCCTCGCTCCGGTGCAAGTAAAAAACAAAGGAAGAAAGAAAAGCTTCAGGGCTCCCAGCCCCACAATGTGAAAATACAAAAGGTTCACTCACCGGGCCGATATATCGTCAATCCTGTCGATAGGCAAAACCAAAAGTACCACTGGACCTTACGGTCACACCGTTCACTGAGATCTGTTAGCGGTCAGCTGTCAACAGTGGAGGTTAAAACACTAACGGAGGTTTGAACTTCAAACCTATATATTTGAAAACAATGTCAATAAGCGGGTTGGTGACCAATCCAAACGTTTCAAAAAATAAATAAATAAATAAAATAAAAATAAAAAATTAAAAAAACGAGAGAAAAAAAATGTGTGTATATCATTATCGTCCCACAAGTTTTTATTTCCTTTTTTACCTCAAAGTTGTGGAGGATATATCTTGATGTTTTGAAGTGACACGCGATTATTCATCCGGTTTTACTGAGCTGCTAATTTACTTTTCTTACAAGATATTTTACGAATCTCTGCACTTCTTAGATATTCCTTTTGTTTTTGTTGTGCGTTCAACCTACAGGGGCCTTTAAAGCTCAATTTCCTTTACAAATATGTGGTTTTAATGCCCCTCCAACAAAAAGTAGGGGCACTCTGAGTTGGGAACAAAATTGACAGTCGAAAAGAAGTATTCCTCAGTCCGCAGACAGAACGGATACCATAATTCGCTCCCAGTAATTAGACAGGACACTCATTGTGATGGTCACGAGCTACAGTTAGATTAGCAGTTAAATATACTCTTTTTCCAAAGAATTCCATGGAAGCAACCTTAAGAAGCATCATTTTTACAAAAGAAAGGAATACTAGTTTGTTTTTCGGTGGCCGTGGTTTACCAGACCTCTATGGGACTGGTCTGCTTTGCTGTTCAAGCTTAACAACTCACTTCACCAGTCTCTAAAACAGAACTCTTGAACTGCGAAGAAACTGCTGAAATACAACTTTACATTGCTATTTATCCACCGATCAACTCTTGAAGAATTAAATTGGCCAATTGTCAATACTAACTCAATAAGCGTAACAGGCTTTTCAAGGCAAACTATGATTTCATAACCGCGAGTCAAATGTGATTGTTCTTTTGTAATCAATCAAAATGATATTTCTTCTTTTTCGCAGAGATAAATCTTTAATAAATAATTTCAAAATAACTATTTCAATCGAAATCTCAAAGCGAATGAACATTTCTTTTCCTGCTAGAAAATATTCTTAAAAGAATTCTCGCCTGGTCGGTGCTACAAATTTGGTCTTGACAATCCCCTTTATCACCAGTCGAAATCATAAGCGAATTGGCTATTCCCTTTTTGCTCAGAATGACATCCTAAACCAAAACCATCCTTATTTTTTAATTCTTGCCGGTTGGTGCATTGCATCTATTATGAAACCAAACTCACACATATATCAGTCCTGGTATTTACAACTGGACGCATTGCTAATGTAATCAGGCCCGGTAGGTATTATATCAATTAGCTTATCCTGGAGGCTGAATCTTCCAGGAGTAGCTACACTGATGATGCACCAGAAATAAGGCCAATCGACAGCATTACATAAATATCCGTTTTCAAAAGGAATGATTTATCAGGAAAGTTAAGTAAAAGGTCCTGATGGTGTATGAAGCAACCGGCACCCCTGCTAGAGATGGTACATTTCTTTGGGATAAAGTGATACATTTTGAAATATGTTTTTAATTCTCAAATAATCAACGTAGTACTCCCCAAGGGGGAAAAAGGGCTATTGGCCTTCAGGCTAATATCAGTGTAGTATCTGTTCTAATGTTACACTTCACTTTTTTAACGTCGCATTTTGGTCTCGGTTAGTGAAAGAGACATCCTTCATGACTGATAGATTTGTTTATTTTTGTTAATAACCAGATTGCCCCTGTTGGGGGAGCTGGGTTCCTCCACATTAAAACCCGACTTTGTTTCTTACTCTACTCCCCTAAAGAGGCAGGTAAACAAAATAAAATCAATGTAGTACACGAACAACGAAGTAGAAGCTCGATATATATTTACAGATTTAATTTTCCTCTTGCGTCATCAAATCTAAGTGTCTGTTCAACACTCATTCAACACATCCATCGTATCATTCTCATCTCGTTTCACTCCATGCACTGCATGTACTTAATCCTCCCGTCCAAACTGGAATTTACCAAAAGGATTTGCATTAATGATAAAGATTTAAATCTTTCAATCGTAGGTGTACCCCTTTTCTTCCTGAGACTTTAATGGATGGTTCTGCTATTGAGTAGTAATTGTATTCGTCTTTCCTTCTCATCAAAACCTTCTTAAAGTTAATATATTAAATCGAATGCTTTTTATATTCTCATAAAATCGTATTCGTAATCAGTTCTCTGTATTGATTCATCATGCATTTTTCTTACTATGAAGCTTGAACAATATATATATATATATATATATATATATGCTAAATTGATACTTTTTATTTATATATATACATATACGGGTAATATTGTTTTACTTATCTATCCACAAACTCACGCGCGCGCACACACACACACACGCGCACACACACACACATATATATACATATATATATATGCACGAGTAATCTTTTTTATCTATATATAAATATCCAACTATCTTATTTTATCTCTCTCTTTCTCTCTCTCTCTCTCTATATATATATATATATGTATATATATATATATATATATATAGACACGAGCGGCGTGCAATAAGTAATGCTCCTGACCAACTTCCCATACCAGTAGAGCAACGAAACTTGGCACAGTTATTCGTCTTTCTCTATATAGGAACCACCCAGTGTTATGCATTTCTCCCATCGTTTGATGCAGCTCTTTAGACCATTTTTGTAGAACACCCCAGGTTGGTCCTCCAACCACGACGTGAATTCAGATATCAAGGTTGCATCATCTGATAAACGCTTTCCTTTCAAAACCAACTTCATGGCTGGGAAGAGTTGAAAATAGGAGGGTGCAAGGTCATGAGAGTAGTGAGGATGTGGAAGGATTTCATAACCACATGCCTGCTCTTCTAATCTGGCGACATGCGAGTTGTGGACCGGAACGTTGTCCTGCAGGAGGAGGGCATCTTTGCTGATTTTACCCCGCCTCTTGATTTTGATAGCTTCCCTTAATTTCCTCTAATCTGAAGCATAATAAGCTCCTGAAATTTTGGTACCCTTGGCCAGGACATCTGTCATCACTACTCCCCCTGATCCCAGAAGACTGTGAGCATGTCCTTGCCAGCGGAGGGCTGCCCCCCTGCTTTCTTTGTTGGTGGTGAGTCCAATTGTTTCCACTGCATTGGCTGGGCTTTGGTTTCTGGATCATAGTGATGGACCCAGGTTTCATCCTGTGTAATCAGTATTTTGAAAAACTATTACTCATCTTATTGGCACATCTCCAAATTAATCCACGAGCACTCGACGCGTTCTTCTACACTACCAACATAAGTAAATACACGTTCTTCCTTTTTCTAAAAAAAATATTCTCCATTTTTTAATACACCTTTCTTAAAATCATTCATGCCTTTTCTTCTACATTATCAACATATGTAAACACATCCTAAAATGTTGTTTTATACAAATTAATAATCAACACAATAAAACGTACGTTTTCAGCGTTCCAAGTGTCTTTTTTTGTTAAAACATTCCTAATAAACAATTATAATACTGTCCGCTTTTTTTTACATCGTTCATTTCCTCATTGCCTTAGTTAGTTCTATTGATCTTATTATTAACATAAGTAAAATGATTAACCCTATGGGTAAGGAATGTTTGTTTAAAATACAAGAAAAAGTGTCATTTTACTTTTCTATGGCAAGTATGGCAACCCTCTTATAATTCAATGGCTGTAAGTTTTCTTTTTTCAAAAATAAACAATTATAAACAGAACGACTCATAGAAATCTATCTAACTTCTTTTTTCATTTTAATATACTTTCCTAGGAATGTTTTTGTTATGTCCCAAAAACAATTTCTTTACGTCAGAAGTGTCACGCTCATACATTAATTCCATAGCTAAGATAACATACTGACCCAACGGGTAGTCTACTATATATATATATATATATATATATATATATATATATATATATATATACATATATATATATACATATATATATAGTAGACTACCCGTATATATATATATATGTATGTGTGTATGTATATATATATATATATATATATATATATGTACAAGTAATATTTTTATCCATATATATGAGAACAAGTAATATTGTTTTATCCCTCTGTATATATGTGCACATATTTTTTATCTATCTATCTCTCTCTCTCTCTCTCTCTCTCTCTCTCTCTATATATATATATATATATATATATATATATATATATATGTGTGTGTGTGTGTGTGTGTGTGTGTGAAAATATATTTTCTTATAATATATACCAATCTTTATTTAAGAAGCTCAATCTGATTACAGCTGAATTAAGGGCATACTAGGTTCACTGATTGATATAATAAATAACTGATTGATTGTTCGCTACGAAACATATACTGTCAAGAGTTATAAATTTCAAGTGAATTAAAGGAATAAATTATAAAATGGTAAACATCAGGAACTTTGCAAAATATTTTTTGTCATTTATTCACTACATACATATATATATATATATATATATATTTATATATGTGTGTCTGTGAGTCTGTGTGTCTCAGTGTGTGTTTGTGTTTGTGCGTACAGTAATATTTTTTATACAAACCTGATGAAGAAGTTCAATCGAAGGTCTACTTAAAGTTTTAATATAAGTAATTATAAAAACTTAGTCGACAATATTCAATAGAAACTCAAAGGTTCAGATTTCATTGTCTGCAACCCCCGAAGTGTAGGGGAGCCCTAGCATTACTTCAATTATAATTGGTGTTAACTTGATAATGTTCAGTGTTTAGTAAGGATGCACAAGGACTTTTATTTTTTTTACTCTTATTCAAACACTAGGACATAACCGGCTTCCATTAAGGACCATCTTTTCAGAAACACTTTAAATAAGGAGAACAGCAGCAACATATATGTTTTCAATACAAAGTAGGAAACAAGGGAGGTATTCCAATGTCTAAGTAAAAACAACTATTAGAGTTGACGTTTTTCGGCATTTGAGGGTTTCTAGAGTGAATGCTGGAATGTTGCTGCTTGTTGGATTAGTCATAAGTATTTACGTCCAGGACGGAATTAGTAATGCAAGAGTATAAAATATTATTATTTTAAATTTTGATATGAGTTGACCCAGAATTTTTTTTTTTTGCAAACATTCTTCTTTAATTCCAAAGCAGCCAATTTAAATAATCGATCGCTATTCATACAATTGATCAATGTTAGAACCTCGATAATATTCCTTATTGCATGTTTCATAATCATAACATCTCATTTACTGTTACACTCGCATGGCATTTAGCCTTGCTAAGTAGTGCTCAAATAATAATTAAACCAAAAAAAAAACATAGATAACTCATATAATGTGCTTTGCAAATACACATGCACTATCATTTCTAAATTTTTGTATGATGCCACAGACGATTGGACTTTGGTATCCTGGCTTTTTTGTGTTAAACCTCTCAACTTAAAATCATGCTGTATCATAAACTGTTACCCTCGTATTGCTATTGGCCTTGATAATCTCTTATCTAATAGTAATAAAAACAAAACTCCCACGTGACATTATATGAATCGTAGTGCTTCCATATTTTGAAATGGGTTTACAATTAGTATGTCTATATGCATATTTGTTTTTTAATTTATAGCCAAATATTCAATTTGGAGGCAACAGTAAATGGAATGTTCACTAAAATTCGTTATAATAATGGTCCATTCATAAGTAAAATTAAGTGGTCTAATATACTCCAAACAAACACAATGTTCCCTTTTTCTTGTCTACAATCGCTCAGCATGCAAGAAAAAGTGCAAATTCTGGTCCCAGAGTTACTCCATTTTCCCTTTTCCTTATTTTATAATGTGGAGCACTTAGCAAGAATGCATCAAAGTGTTTTTTTTAAACATGCCTAATGGGACACTTTAAGTATGGAGTTTAGCAGCGAGATAGCTGTACACATTACACTTTAATATCTGCATGACAATGAAGCAGGAAATAGGGGGATTCAAACGTTTTATAGCTCGAGCTTTTTGGCTGGTGCATCTGTTGCTTGTCTCTTACTTTTGGACAGGGTTCAAAAAGAGTCACCAACTTGAACAGTCATCTAGGCTTCAGCCTCTGTCCCACCGAAGAAATGTTGCATCCCTCTGCCTGTTCTACAAATACATTAATGGTGAATGCTCTGACGAAATACAAGCACCTGTACCTCCTCGACGTAACTACCCCCGACAAACCTGACAAGCAACTAAGTTCCACCCCTTTACAGTAGCAATCCCTATGTGTAAGAAAGCCTTTTACTCCAATAGTTTCTTCCCCAGAACTGCAAGACGTTGGAACTCCCTTCCAGGATTCTGCGTTCCCAACTGTTCTGATATGCAGAAGTTCAAGTGTAATGTGAACAAACATCTTGTTACTCATATCCCTTCATAATGCCCCCGCGAATTATGTCCCCGATAGTAGCTACCTACTTCAAAGCGGCACCTGCCTTTTTTGGGGTGAAAGTTGAATAATAAAAAAAACTGACACTACAATACTACAAGACTACATACAATTCAAAAACTATACCTACGTTTTTTAAGATAAACTGAGACCTCCTTTCTATCGTATATATATATATATATAATCTTTTCATTGGATAGATGGAATTTTTCTGCTTTTCAGATCTATTTATGTCAAGGGTCACCAATAGTACTATTTCATTAAGTAACATTTTTAAATGACTTGAGTGAGAGTTGAACCCTGGCGTTCGGACATTTTTTGCAAATATTTACCTTAGTGCATTCATTATTTTTATGAGTTGTTATCCTCACCTTCATAGTTATTTCGGTCATCTCATTCTCTTGCCTTATTTAGGTGATACATTGTGACAGGAATGTTGAGTCTTGTAACTTATTCCCAATACTTACTTCCTTCTATAGTTGTTGTTTCACTACGTTTATGCTAACTAATCCTCTGAGCTGTTTAGATAGGATTGAAACCGCTATCTTCGGACAATGCTCACCTGGAACCGTAAAGACCCAACGCCTCTATCAACCGGGCCAGTAATCAAATGCTCTTATAGCTTTGATCAATGTTAAACATTCCATAGTGCTTTCTATTTGTCAGCTGAAAAACATGTTGTCTCATTAATTATTATCCTTGAGTAACTCTTAGACTTGATAATATATGATCAAATAAGAAAAAGAACCACAAACATCATAGCTATCTTTATATAAATAATGTCTCAGTATTTTGGGATGGGTTTGCAGATAATATGTCTGTATGTATATGTAATTTAAAATAAAATTATCCTCTAAAGCTGATGCGGAGGGCAAATATTCAATTTTGACCTACAAGTAAATTGAATGTCAACTGTAAGTCTTCATCGAAATTGTAATATGATGTGCACTTACATAGAGTGAGATAGATGAACAACCTGAAAATACATTTGCAAACTTGATTCCGACATGGAAACCCAAGAATCTTATTGGCGTTTTTCTTCACAGTTTTACTGTTTTTGCAATCTCGCCAGAATAAATTGCTTCGGCCTTTCCCAGTTTGACAAGTATATTTATAAGTTATAATAAGAAAATAAAATAGAAACATTAAAGAAAGAAAACGAAAAAAATCCAAAGAAGCCCCAAAAATAAAAATCCTGCACGAATTACAATTGGGAGTGCCGTTTTTGTCTGTAAATGTCTCGCTATATCAGCGGACCTATTGGACCCGACCCACAAATAACTTCAGCGCAGACTTTCTAATCAAGTTATGTAGATAACAAGTTCAAAATAACAAAACATACTATAATTTCCTTGGTTTATTTTCTGTAAATCTTATTCAGACATCTAAATGTTTGTACGTTTTAAATATATTTCTCAAAATAATTTTTTAAATTCAAAACATAATGAATGAGATTTTTAAAGGAATTTCTGTCTTGAACATTTTTTTTTTTGTTAATAGAAGAGATTTGAAGAAAGAAACGGTTGTCATCATCATCATTGTCATCATTATTATTATTTTCAGCATTATCATCATAATCATCATCATTATCATCGCCATCATCATTATCATTCTCATCATTGATATTATCATCAGCATTATCATCATCATCAATGTCATGATCATCATCATCATTGCAATTATTATAAGCATTATCATCATCATTATCATTGCAATTATTATAATAATTATCATCATCATCATTATCATCATTGTCGTCACTGTTATAATCATCAGCATTATAATAATCATCGTTATCATCATCATTGTCATCATTGCCATTATCATCATCTTCATCACCATTGTCGTCACTGTCATAATAATCAGTATTATTATCACCATCACAATCATCAGCATTGTGGTGGTCACCGCGTCATCATCATCATAATCATCATTATCGTCGTCGTCATCGCCATCATAATCATAATCATCATCATCGTCCACATCATCCTTATAGTAATCATCATTATCATCATCATCATAATCATCATCGTCATCACCATCATCTTATGCAAACATTTAAATGTTTGTATGTTTAAAATATATTGCCTAGCAATTTTAGGAAATATATTTCAAAATAATGAATTAGAATTTATCATAAGTTTCACTTAATTTTTTTTATGCTGGCAGTTGTTGGGCGGTTTTTAGAAATTGTATTCTAAAGTAACCTATTCCTGGTCAAGTCTTCATTTATACCTCTTTCTCTGAGGTCAATCTCATGTTTTATGTGTTCATTGCATTTGACCTGAACCCCTCATCCCTACATCTCCTGGACAGGAACCCATATACACTCATTTAATATGACCATACGATTGATGTTTTTATAGGGTTTTTTTATGAAATCGTCCCAGAAAAGACATAAACCCACTTGATGTAAGGATCTTAAAATAACGAAAGATTATTATGGCAAAGACAGCAGATGCTTATTGACTTCAGTCTTGAAAAGACCAAGGCTTATGATTTAAGGAAAATAATGAGTAGGAAGAGAGTTTCACAACCTGGTAATCGATCGAAAGATGGTACTGGAATCGAAAACTATATTATAATGAGGTATTTATTAAAACAGCGAATTGATGGAGACTGCTACGAGTCAATTCTAAGGTAAACATTGCATAATTGTATTTGTAGAAATAACTGCAGACTCATATCTATTATATTGCCCAGATTTTTTTATTCCTCTAGGATTATAACTAGGGCTATGGCAACAGAATATTCTTACCATTATTTTGACTCTCGAGTATATATCTGGCACAGTTAGAAATAGTTATTCAACCGAGAACCTTATCAAGCAATATAAACGGATATATCATATCAATGGGAGAGAGTTAAAACAATGAAAATAATATACTGTTTCCTTGCCCTAGTAATAGGATCTAACCTTTTTTCAACACTCGCGTTACACATCTATCTCACATCATTGTCATACTTTTTCTGTTCAAGCAATGCATGCCCTTAGTTTGTCATTGCCTGTTTTCATCACAATGCATCATAACACAGTGTACAAATATCTGATAGACTTTTCTGTCGGTCGATAATCTAGCAGCGAGTTGCTTAGTATTACTAGAAGTGTCATTCAGAAATCAAACAAATATCGATGCTTTCTGACTCTCTAAACTTGATTGGACAGACATAGGGCAAGCTTTTTACTACGTTGTTGGCCCCAAAATTGGCTGACAAGGGGTTAAAGTTCAACAGAATTAACCTTTGCGGTCTCTTCCAAATTATTCAGCAGATTTTGGGTCTAAGCATTTGAAATTTTACATAACAGGTGTTCAGACATTCGGCAAATTCTTAAAAATGATTTTGGGTGGAAATTTGGCTGCCAATAGGTAAACGCTGAAAGAGTTTACTTTTGTAGATTCTACCAAACCCCTCCGTCAATTTTGGATTTAAACCCTTAAAATTTTAGATATAGGTTTCCTGGACATGAGTCAAAGTTTATATATATATATATATATATATATATATATATATATATATATACATAACATTATGAACAGTACATTGGGTCTGAGCAAAGCCAGGCTGAACTATTAGTATATATATATATATATATATATATAGTACAAACTTTTGTTGAAATTCATGAACTTACATTTTTTTGTAACTGTTATATATTTCATCTTCTGCTTCTTCATTACAGCTGTTTCGTTAATGAGATGGCAATTTGTGATTTTATGTGTTCATAAAAAATCCCTGTTCTAACCAACTCATCAGATGTTGTTTCCATTTGATGGTACCAAAAATACATATATATATATATATATATATATATATATATATATATATATATAAAGAAAAAGAGAGATAGAGAGAGAGAAAGAAAGAGTGATAGATATATTTAGTCTTGTAACACAAATGTCATGTTGTATTGTTTATATTTTTAGTTCTATGTGATTAAACTACAAGAACTTTTGCAGGCTTTTTAAAGCTTATAATACTATTATATGGTTGAAATTGGAAAGAAACAACCTATATTTTCAAACCAATAAATTATGCCGAAATTTTGCTTCTTCTTTTGTCTCACCTGTGATTTTGCCAGGCCACTAGTATATTTTATAAACATATGAGAATGAGGAGTTTTATATTTCGATTTAGTTTCTAGTGATTATATATTATACTCACTATAATTATAATCGGTATAGTATTGTCTCTATAATAGAAAATATGTAATCCGCATGAACTAAAACCTCACATTTAAGCGTAAGTTACTACAGGGCAACGTCGGGCAGCCTACTAGTAATATAACAAAACATAATTTTTTTGTTGCTGTAAACTATTAGGCTTTAATAAATATACGCATGGAAAAAAGCTCCAAATTTAGTAGCTTATCTTAAATCCAGGTAAACCAAGTAAACCTCCAGTAGAAAATTCTATTCATACATTTTTCTTATTTTTGGGCGCAAAGTTCTCTTAATCAACCAACCGCCAAAATTTATGTCCTCTAATTACCGACGTTGCTCCGATGGATAGATTCCTGGCGTAACTTTTTGTGCAAATGTAAACACGGATTACTATTGTGTGCCAGAGACTTCGTAACTTCAGTCTCCCCGAAGTGCGTCGCTCGGCTGACATGTCAGCGTTCGTACCCACAAAAACTAATAAACTTTGATTAGCTTGCTGTCATTTCACGATTGTTTATCGCTGGAGAGGCCTCCGCCTGAACCAACCTGGATATCAATCTGCGCCCCCAAATAGTCTATTCAGCAGCAAGAATATTAGATGTTTCTCTCTTTCTTTGATTAACGGGGCAAATAGATAAAAATATCTTACTTTCTGTAGCATTGACTAGAGATTTTTAGAAATCTGTAATGTAAGTCACTGTGCTGGCGCAATTTACATCTGAACTCCATAATAAGAAGAACCAGGTCTTCTAAGAGGCATCAGGAATATATGGTTTTCGTGACATTATGGGGACCTTAGTTGAATTTGTTCACAGTACAAAAGCTGAGAGATAAAACAGAATGTGCACATGTAGAAGTAATATATATACATATGTATATATATGTATATATATGTGTGTGTGTAATAAACATGTTAATGTAATGCAATATATATATATATATATATATATATATATATATATATATATATATATATATAAATAAATACTAGCAGAACCCGTTAACTGACGTGGCCCGGTTGGCGAAGCCCCCTTCTAAAAAAAAAATTAATGTACGGTTGCTGTTTTTAGCTAACCCCATCCTCCCCATCTTAAGAACAAGTTTCAAATAGACACATCTAACCTCCGCATTTTTATGGCGGCTTTCGGGGCAAACACCCCCTGCCGCCCCATTTTAAAACCGACTTTCGAAATAGCCAACCCACACTGCCTCATTTTAAGAACGGCTTTCGGAATAATCACTATCCCCTAAACAGTCAAAAATTACTCTTCTCTGCCAAATTTTAATGAGATTTTATTAATAAGCATTGAAGTAAAACCTTTAAAAATCGTCATGTAAAAGACACTTTAAATGGGGAAGCAAATGTAAAAATTTACACACAAATAAAACAGTTATGATCTTCAGCATAGAGTAACGTTAAGCGGGCAATATTTTTAATTATGTTTCTTTTTCAGCACGATTATGATTTTTTGAGAGCGAGGACAATCAGTTAATATGTATACTTTTTTAGCGACGTTAATCGGTTAACATTTACTTTTGTTTGTTTTTATCTCAGCACGATTTTAATCCATAGAGACTGACGATAATCGATTAATAATACGTTTAATTTTATTGTTTTTAGTGACTCCAATCGGTTAATATATTTCAATTTTTTTCAGCACGATTATAATATATACAGAGCGAAGACAATTCGATAATTGTTAAATTCAGTAAGTTTTTTTGCCTGAGTTTCTTCTGTAGAGAACTATATAGTATAATTTCTGGAGCGTTCGTTTAATTACTACAGAGGTGGAGTTCGGAATATGCGAATAATTAGATATCAGGCAATCAAAATGGAGGAATTAAAGACTGGAGAATTTATTATTTTTGGACAGGGAAATGAAAAGATTAATATTTGTATATATGTAATAACCAGTTAATAGCAATGCAAACACGATACCTAAGAAAACATAGAATTTGTCCTAGTACCGGCGCGAGCATTAAATGTTGAGAGAGAAAAATCGGAACTTCTTCCTTTGTAGATGTGGCGATTGTAATAGTGTTTCTCATCGGAGGTAATGTAGCATTATAATGTCGCCAATAGAAGGGGGCAGAAATGAGGTCGTAAACTTCATAAGATACTGGCTGTCAGGGTGGATTTTTTGAATTTGTATGTGTAATCTGTTGTAACAAACCTACGGTACTTTGGTCCAGGGAGGACGTTCTGCAATCAAAATATTATATATATATATATATACATATATATATATATATATATGCATTCAATTCTCCTTATCTTGAGTTGAGCATCTTGAGAAGAGACTGTCGTACAGGCGGTCAGTTTTTAATCCTGGCTTGAGGGAGTTGCCTGTCTAGCCGCGCTGATGATATGTTAAGCAGCGAAACAGTACTGTATATGGATGACTATAATGCTCCTTATCTTGAGTTGAGCATATTGAGAAGTGATACACAGATAACAATTAGCATATAAAGCGATGCTCTTTGTGTGAACAAATCGAGCTTAGGTATTTCGGACGATGTCAAACATTGTTAATTCACGACTCGCTCAGCAGCCGCCGATTAGCATAATTGTTAGAAGCTTTGACTGTCGTACATGCCGTCGGGTTTCAATCCTGGCTTAAGGTAGTTGCCTGTCTAGCATACTGATGAGCTCTGAAACAGCGAAACAGTACTGTATGTGGATGACTATATCTATCTATATATCTATAAAGGTGAACATGTGTGTGTGTGTGTGTGTGTGTGCATTTCCCAATTTTGGGTCTAAACACTTGAATTTTTTTTATATAGGTTCCTTGGAGATGGATCTAACTTAATAACTTGATTTGAGCCCCAAACGCTAAATGTTTAGGGGGCATAATAGGGGTCAAACATAAAAATATTGACCACTGCGATCTCTCCGAAATTACGCAGAAACTTTCTTGTCTAAACATTTGAAATTGTACATAAAGGGTATTCAGAGATAGGCCAAGCTTTTTAATCGGTTTGGGTAAAAAAAAAAAATCGTTACCAATATAATAATGTATGTTTTTATGTATGTATGTTTGCAAGTCTGCCTAAAACTTTCGACAGAGGCGACGGATTTTACAAAAGCAGTATCGTTTTGCATTCGACCTTTCAGACGACAGTAATAAAAAAATTGGCTAAAAACATTAATATCTTCACCTAAGTTCTTTTCTACAGGGGAGGGGGTCGCCGATTTTTTAAATGTCATCTTCTCCTTTCGATTGTCTAACCTTAATATAACTTCCGGTTTGGGGTGGTCGTAAGAGCAAAGACGTCATGATTTTCCCGTTCTTTTCCTCCTTCGCGAGCGATACGGGTTCGAGCCTGCCTTCCGACTACCACTTGTTTTTTTTTTTTTTTGCTCAACAGACACATCCAAACACCCGGGCAACGCCGAGTAGAAATGCTAGTATATCTATAAAAGTGAAAGTGTCTGTGTCTCTGTCTGCCTGTGTATCTGTCTGTGTGTCTGTGTGTGTACATTTCCCTACGCAATAACGCTGTCAATATTTAGTCTACAGGCTCTTAATTTGATATGCAGGATTTTCTTTTTGCACAGGGATCACCACTTATCAAGCCACTCAGGGATAAGGGTTATTGCAAGTACATTACGTTAGTGCGGAGATTTGATGAAGTGTTTACTTAAGGGGACGGTTCATTAGGAATTTGTTAACATTGGACTTGAATACATCCAAGTTGTAGTCCGCTGAGAAGCAGGCAGACGGAACAGAGTTCCACAGGCGTGCAGTTCTAAGAAAGAAGCTTTGTTCATGGACTCCGCATTTTGATTTAGGTACAGATAAAGAGTGGAGGAAATTTTTCACAGTGGATTCAGCTAGACGGGTGTTTTTCGTGAAAGATTGGCGAGGGGGGACCAGAGATTGGAGTTCAGATGAGCACCTGTCATGGAAATAACGATAAACCAAGGATAGGCTCGCAACGTCTCTCCTGTGGGAGAGAGGTTGCAGGGTAGAGAAAAGGGCATCCCCCACTAAGCCACGAAGTCTATTTTGTACTCTGTCAAGGCAGGATAGGTTATTTTTAGCAGCTCCTGCCCAGATATGGCAACAGTATTCCATCCTTGGACGTACTTGGCTTTTATATAGATAGAGAATTGCATCAGTAGTGAAATATCTTCTGGAGCGATAGAAGGATATTGAGATTTGGGAAAATCGATATGATCTTTTTTTCGGCCAGAAATTTGCGATTAATGGGTCAAATTCAATGATTTTACCTTTAAGAACTCTGCCAAACTCCTCACGCAATTTTGGTTCTAAACATCTGAAATTTTAGATATAGATGCCTTGGGCATGGATGTAACTTAATAACTTGATTAGATCCCTAAATAATAAATGTACGGGGTCATAATAGGGGTCCAAGTTTTAAAATTGACCTTTTTTTAATTAAAACATTATACCTAATTTTTCTATGATAAATAGGTGGATTTCTTTTTACCGAGAGGCCATTTTTTTATTTAGGGACAATTATTTATTACCGATTCCTGTCACGTGACCAGTGGTACAATTTAACGGTTTTCCTGCTAGATCTGGAGATTGCGTTTACAATCTAGCGGGAAATTCTAGACAATCTGGAGGTATTTGGCACCCACAAACCCGCATTAGATTATTAAAAAAATAAAGAAAAGCGCTTGAAAATACTTTAAAACATAAAATAAACTCATTCATGTAAGTAAAAAAAGTAGTATTTATTGCCTTTGGTAACAATTATTTATTGATTATTTGTTTTGTTTTTCACCTTTTTTTCTACTAACCATTCTTAAATCTCACTATAAAATCGATTTTTCCAAGTACATTTTAGGTGGGGGGGCATTCCAACCTCCGAAGTTTAGTTTAAAATACGATCTAAAAGTGTGAAAAGCAAGAAACAACAGCAAAAAAAACAAACGGGTTTGTATTACTGTACACATAGATTCGAAAAAGTTGTCAAAAAACAAATATATAACAAATAAATGTTATCAAAGGCAAGATAAGTTACTTTTATGCCAAACTGGATATATTTTTCGTGTTTTTATTCAATGTAACATATTTATTTAGCTCGAAAAACATACAGTGTTTACCGATGTATTCGAAAATTAAAAATGGCGCCTCACACCCTCTTTAACACCGGAAGTTTGGAAAAAGGTGTTATAAATAAAAAAAAATATACAAAATACTATTAAAAACCCGCCGAATATATGTCAACCTATGTCACAGTAACATGTATTGAGCGAGTTTTTAACAGTATTTTATCCGGTTTTTTATTTATAACATCTTTTCCCAAGCTTACCGTGTTAAAAAGAGAATCAGACTCCATCTTGAATGTTCCAATACATCGGTAAACACTGTATGGTTTTCGAGATGAATAAACATGTTACATTGAATAAAAACACGCAAGATATATGCAGTTAGGTAGAAAAGTAACTTATCTTGCCTTTGATAACATTTACTTGTTATATATTTGTTTTTTGATAACTTGTTCGAATCTATGTGTACAGTAATACAAACCCATAGTGAGAAAACACGGAACATTATTGATTTTTTTTTGGGGGGGGGAATTAGCGATTTTTAAAAATTTCAGACGATAAGTTAAAAATCTAGCGATTTCCTGGACATTTCTTTCTCCTGATCTCGCAGGTTTTTCTTAAATCTCAGTTGACAACATTGCATCACTAAAAAAACACTGCAGGCTTAATGTAAACAGAATGTGTTTACAATATCGGTAAATTCTCAATGGGTTAAATTACATGATCATTGATAATGTAACCATGTGATTGAACTTTAATTTAAATTAACCACACGTGGTCGCAAAATGAATGCCGACGCTCAAAGAGTATACACATTTTGACTCCTCCCTTTACTTAAAAATTCACCAAAAATCAGGAAATTAACGAATTTTAATGAAAATTGTAGTATTTTTCAAATAATGATCGCAGAATATAATTAACTAATTATTTTAAGTTAACTCTTAGTGAAAATGTTTTATTTTGTTTAAACAAAAAATACCTTTACTAAAGTTATGGTTTTCAGTCGTAAATAAAAACGCAAGAATTTATTTTTGATTTTTTTAAAGCATCGTAATTTGTAACAATAAAAAATAATTTTTACAGTAACATTACGAAAAAAGCCCCTACAGTCCGTATTAATGAATTCAATATAACTCGAAGAAAAATGAATTTCTCACATACTATTCAAAAAATTAAAGATTCAATTAGATTCCTACTTCAGTCACCTAAATTATTTAGGGTGAAATGAGTTTAGGAATTTATAGCCAAACCTAAATTCTTTTTTTTGGTAAATATCGAGATACGCTACTACAGAACACCGACCACTCTAATTTGTTTGGGGGGGGATGTGATGTTTGGGCGCGCGCGCCAACATCACATCCCCCCCCCCGCTTGCGCCCTTAATTTACAAAGTAAAACCTTCGGAAAATGTTAAATGGTGTTCTAATTGGTAAATGTCGGTGCGTTACTTACGGAAAATTGTAAAATTCGATGTTCCAGGTAAAAAAAAAACAAACAAAAAACAGATAAATTACCACCCCCTACTCCAACTTGGTGTGCTTTCCTTTTCTTATTTTATTTCTTTTTCAGCTAATTTAAAATTTTCCACCCAAAAAGCGCTATAATGTATTTTTGAAAATTAGAAAATTCTATGTCCTGAAAAAAATCCCCTCCCCCAACGTTGTTTGCTTGGTGAAGCCGTCGTTTATGCTACAGCGTGCATACGCGTAGCATAAACGGAAGCTGCAAAATGGTGGAAAGAAGTTCGTGGGTTCAGGGGTAAATACCACGCAAACGGTAAATTTGCCCCAAGTTTGACTATCAGATTCGTTGTCAGTGACCTCAATTACCTATAAAAAACAAATTAGAGTGGTCGGTGTTCTGTAGTAGCGTATCTGGATATTTACCCTTTTTTCTTGCTTAAAAAATAGCATTAATTCAGTAAGTTAGGTAAACTGACATTTTCGTTTAAAAATGGAATTATTTCCCTTTCGTTATTAACTTAAAAAAAAAAAAAGCATTTTTGTAAATAAATATTTTGTGGGGCTTGTATTACTGTACACATAGATTCGAAAAAGTTGTCCAAAAAATAAATATATAACAAATAAATGTTATCAAAGGCAAGATAAGTTACTTTTCTACCAAACTGGATATATTT
This sequence comes from Euprymna scolopes, assembly GCF_053919585.1. Taxonomy (NCBI): domain Eukaryota; kingdom Metazoa; phylum Mollusca; class Cephalopoda; order Sepiida; family Sepiolidae; genus Euprymna; species Euprymna scolopes. Next base: position 5,575,601 of record NC_136506.1, on the reverse strand, counting down.
TTCGTGTTTTTATTCAATGTAACATGTTTGTTACAGCTCGAAAACCATAAAGTGTTTACCGATGTATTGGAACATTCAAGATGGCGTCTGATTCTCTCTTTAACACGGTAAGAGTGGGAAAAGATGTTATAAATAAAAAAACCGGATAAAATACTGTTAAAAACTCGCTCAATATATGTTACCGTGACATAAGTTGACATATATTCGGCGGGTTTTTAATAGTATTTATTATAGTTGTTTTTTTATGTATAACACCTTTTTCCATACTTACGGTGGTAAAGAGGGTTTGAGACACTATCTTGAATTGTCGAATACATCGGTAAACACTGTATGTTTTTCGAGCTAAATAAATATGTTACATTGAATAAAAACACGAAAAATATATCCAGTTTGGCATAAAAGTAACTTATCTTGCCTTTGATAACATTTATTTGTTATATATTTGTTTTTTGACAACTTTTTCGAATCTATGTGTACAGTAATACAAACACCCATTTTGTGTTTTATATACATAAAGTACAATTGTTGAATGTTACTGTTTTGATTATATTCGTTGGGGTGGGCAAATAAAACATTAAGAAAGATTAAAATGAAGCGAAATTTAAGTTTCCGTTCCATTTTTACAACAACCGTAAAATAGTGCATACTCAGCAAGTTTTATCGTAATTTATAAGCATATTGAAACACTAAATCAACATTTTATTTATTTTTTTGCCTAATTAATGATGGAAGTAGTTTTCTGTTTATTTTCTTAACATCTGTTAAAAAATAATTTGTACATTCTCTTGAAAAAAAGAATCAAACTTTTCTCTACTTTCACACGTGTTCCATTTTAACAAACTGAGCCACAGCAACGCGTGGCCGGGTACAGCTAGTATATATATATATAAAGAGAGAGATAATAAAGGAAAAAAGTTATACTCCAAAATTCATGATGTTGACCATCGTATAATACATTCTGTTTATTCAGTTTACTTATACGATTCTTGGCAGTATCTGTTTCGTAGCACAAAATAAATCACTAGCCAAGGATGGAATACTGTTGCCATATCTGGGCAGGAGCTGCCAAAAACAGCCTATCATGCCTTGACAGAGTACAAAATAGACTTCGTGGTTTAGTGGGGGATGCCCTTTTCTCTACCCTGCAACCCCTCTCCCACAGAAGAGACGTTGCGAGCCTATCCTTGTTTTATCGTTATTTTCATGGCAGGTGCTCGTCTGAACTCCAATCCCTGGTCCCCCCTCGCCAATCTTTCACGAAAAACACCCGTCTAGCTGAATCCACTGTGAAAAATTTCCCCCACTCTATATCTGTGCCTAAATCAAAACGCGGATTTCATGAGCAAAGCTTCTTTCTTAGAACTGCACGCCTGTGGAACTCTGTTCCGTCTGCCTGCTTCCCTCCGGACTACAACTTGGATGTCTTCAAGTCTAATGTTAACAAATTCCCAATGAACCGCCCCCCTAATTAAACACTTCATAAAATCTCCTCACTAACGTAATGTACTTACAATAACCCTTATCCCTGAGTGGCTTCCGGGCCTTGATAAGTGGCGATCACTATGTAAAAAAAAAATCACTTAATTATATAACTAAACTACTTAAACGAAACTTTATATCCTTGTTAGAGAATTTAAATAATAATAGCATATAGTATGAAAAAATATATATAAATTGATATTTTACATGAACAATGAAGATAAGTATCTTAATATATTACACATAATATATTATTTTACTGGGGAGTGATAAGTAAAAGCCTACATCTATATTATACAATTAGGAGTGGAGGAAGAATCAAATATTGAATTAGTATAGAAATGAATCATAATATTATTACTTAGTGTAATAGTAATATTTATATATGACAAAGTAAGGTATTTTATGGATTAGAAATACTAAATGGTAATATTCATAATATTACAAATGCATTTATAGTAATAAGACTCCAATATTGATCTAAAAATTAAAATGTATATGATGCAACAAGTGATTATTTATAGATGGTTCCAAATGTCTACGATAAATAGTTCGATTGTTAGAATAAAGTTTTAAATCAATGTTATAGTTAAAGTAAGATCTATATGGAAACTCTACTAAGATAAATTATATATTATGTACTCATTAAATTTTCGTCTATAAATTTATTTCGGAATTAATAGTTTAATTATATAAAAAACAAATAAATTAATAAAAAAATAATTTAAGTACATAGAGGAGGGGGTTAAAGTATAAGGAAACCTGAGTTGATATGGTCTAGCATGTTTAGGTCTAAACAATATTTATAAATCTTATTAAGTATAATTAAAATTAGAATTAGTTTTAATTTAAATATACATTTATTTAATTATAATTAAAACCACGTTATCAAAAGTGTAGCAGAATAACCGAAATGAGGGAAAATAGAGAGATTATCTCTGATACGTCTGTTGTGTTTCAGGTTTAGTTCCAAGATGGTGTCCATGGGTTTTTATTAGGGTTTACTCCATGCAATTATCGTAGAATCTTTCTTCTCTCGCGCGATTATGCAAATACATAATTCCCGGCTGCTATAAAGGCAGGTCACTGGAAAGCAGTCAGGGGGCGTCCTGCAAATTGTGTGTAGGTGGTTCTGGCGGTTGGATTGTTCTTTAGTGACGAACCACGTGTCTGCGAGAAGCGAGTTTTTTTTTTCTTTCTGTTTTTTTTTTGTCTTCTCTTTTCTCCACGCTTATTAAAGACAAGGAATCGCTCTCTTCTAGAGGTGGGCGATACTGACTATTTCCTGTCTGTGTTCCCTTTTTTTTTTTTTGGTTTGTCTACTATATTTTGCTTCAAGCTATTTCGACACGACTATGGCGAAGGTGTTGATAAGCAGTAATATTATCAAGCCGTTCTCTGTCGAGGGAGACGTAGCGTGGCTGAAAAAAGTGAGACTTGTCGCATTACTTCAGCAGGTGGATGATATAGCGAGTCTGCTACCTTTATATCTGGAAGGTGATGTGCTGGCCCTCTACATGAAAATTGAGTAGGACGATCTAAAGAAGATAGACCAGATTGAGGCCCGATTAAAGGAGGCATTTACCGACAACGATTTGCAGCATACTGAAAAATAACTATGTGTAGATGGGCTGGCGAATGTGTGGATGTTTACGCCTACAAAATCAGGCAGTTGGTTGGATTGGCCGGATTCACAGGAGATAGCTTAGAGAGACTTATAAAATTGGCTTTATGTCCCCTGACGCTATCTCAATTGCTCTTCAACAGGTGCCGAACATCAAAGCACTGACCATGGGAGAGCTAAGGCCGAGAGCGAGAATTTTGACAACGACTGGGGAACAAAATCAGGACTTGGTTGGGGCCATACGCTCACTCAACAACAATAGGGCCCAGAATATGCATGTTAGTGTGACCTGTTTCAAATGCTATGTTAAAGGCCACCTTGCAAATGACTGTCGAAAACGCGGAACACGATGTTACCGCTGCGGCGAGAGTGGGCACTGGGCTCGGAACTGCTCGGGAAACGAGGAAGGGGAGGACGCAAAAGCGCCAGTCTCCTTTCCCAGCAAGATGCGAACACAACGTTCCCGATGAGAAGCATCCATGTTGATGGGACGCGACGTTTGGCGCTTATTGATACATGATGCTCTAGGACGATTTTACATGCAGACCTGTGCCGGTCTTGGAGAAAAACGAACGTGAATGTCAAAACAATTGGTGGAATGTCCCATGCGGGTTGCGGTTTTGGGGCGGTCTTTGTGTCCACTGATGAAGGTGCGTCTCCCAGAATCGATCTGTTAGTGGTGCCTGGGAAACCCCTGGGGTTTGGCGTACTTTTAGGGATCAACGCCATAAAAGCTCTGGGAGGTGTCGTTGTCAAGCCTACAGGATCAGTGCGGCTGGGCGGCAGTAAAAATATTAAATGCGCATTTCACTGCCACCTTTGACTATCAAAACCGAACGTGGACCGCATCGTGAAAGTGGTCTGAAAGGCTACACAATCGAGTGTCAGAATACCCAGTGCTGGCAGAAATCCGTTAAGAATACACGCAGGAACTCCGCACCTTTATAGATAATGGTTGGTTTGTGCCGTACCCAGAAGATAATTTGCCCCCCCCCCCCGCCTGAAAGGCCTAATTCTCTTGATGGCTGTGATACAGCAGAATAAAACAAAAGTGCGCCCGGTGATGGAATACCGGGAGCTAAATCAGTACGGCCAACGCAGGTGTTTGTGCGTTTCTCTACTAGATCTCAGAAGAGCATACCTACATGTCTGGGTCCATGAAACACTGTGGCCATGCCAGACTGTGGAAATCGACGGGGAAAAATACTGTTTGACCCGACTGGGCTTCGGTTTTAATGTGGCTCCCTTGATAATGACAGCAATTGTCAGCGAAGTATTATCCCAGGAAGAGGTTGTAACCCACGTAGCATCTGCTTACATTTATGACATTTTTGTCAACGAAGACGTGGTGCCCGCGACCCGTGTAAGAGAACACCTAGCGCAGTTCGGGTTGGAGTGCAAGAACCCGGAGTGGTTGAAGAACGGTGCACGGGTGATGGGATTGGCGGTCAGGGTTGAACGCAGTCAACGGCAGTGGAAGCGGGGAAATGCAATTACAGAGGCTTCTAGCATTGTTACGCGACGAACAATGTTCCCCTGTGTGGTCGACTTGTCGAGCACTTTGCGGTGCGCGGGGAGTTCACTTACGATTCTGTTGTGCGTACGTTCCAGCCGCGAATGGCATAGCGGAGTGATGTCTCCGTACAGTTGAACGAATAGCGGCTAGAATGCGCTGTCCCATACAGGAGGCTATCTACTGATATAACATCACACTAAGAGACGATACATCTCCCTTCAATGCGCCTGCCAACAGGATTTATCGATACGATGTTCGAGTAAAGAAGACCAATCTCGCAACTGCGTCCCCAGATCCCAAGAACAGCTCTTGCCAGGTTGGAGAACAGCTCTTACCAGGTTAGAGATCGCGTGTGGTTCAAAACACCGCAAAATCGATATACCACGAAGTTCGGCAATGATGAGCTGACCAAGGTAATCAGCCCTCAATCGATTTTAGTGGACGGAGTGCCTCGCCACGTGAAAGATCTGCCCCTCGCCATTATGTTGTTACATTGGAGGAAGAGGAATACTCAGAAAGTACAATGTATTCTGAAAGGACACAGAGTATGATGCAGGACGATGGAGAGGATTTTGAGCCATATAACGCATATACTGAAGAAACGGAAGAGGGAAACCCGTCTTACCTTTACGAAGGAGTACCCGTCAAAGACGGATAATGCCCCTTGCACTGATTGTGAAACACCGCCAATGAAACAGACTGGTGGCAATAACGGTGGTAATGAGGAATATGGTAAGAGGGGAAGTGCTGCATCCGGTTCTTCGAAGAAGTACCCGACAAAGACGACTGCCCCCTGCCCCGTTTGTGATCATGAGATCAGGGGAGAGTGTAGCAGAATTAACACTGACCGAAATGAAAGGAAATAGAGAGCTTGCCTCGGATACGTCTGTTGTGTTTCGGCCTGAGCGGAAGAGAGAGTTCCAAGATGGGTTTTATTAGCGTTTACCCCATGCAATAATCGTAGAATATGTCTTCTCTCGCACGATTATGCAAATACATAATTCCCGGCAGGTCACTGGAAAGCAATCAGTGGGAGTCCAGCAGATTGTGTGTAGGTGGTTCTTGCGGTTGGATTGTTCTTTGTGTCGAACCACGTGTCTGCGAGAAGCGAGTGTTTTTCTGTATGTTTTTTATCTTCTTTCTCCCCGGTTATTACAGACAAGAAATCGCCCTCTTCTAGCGGTGGGCGATACTGCCAATTTCCTATCTGTGTTCCGAATTTTTTTTTTGACTACTAAATTTTGCTTCAAAAAGTAAGAAACTCAAAAACATACGTATTATATAATCAGTAAATATACAATGATAAACAATAATTATGCTTAAATTAGGAACACATTCGAAAAATATTAATGAATACTAGATTGTCGTATGTACAATTGAGTAAAGCATGTGAAATATAAGATCAAAACTATAACATTCAATATAAATAATAATGATGCGCCAGATATTTATGATGATATGAATACATATATAAATAAATAAAAATCAAAATAAATGTAAGTACCTAATTAATTTACAAATCAACATTAGAATATATGAAGTATAACTTAATAACTGATGACTATAGATTGACACTGTTTTTAATACTGACATTTTATATTGTAAATATTAGTGATTTATAATATAAATCGTTATAATTTTCTTAAAATACAATTAAGTGCAAGATACTAAAACTATATTAAAATTAGATTACTTTGAATATGGATGTCTACGAGTTGGTTAAATAAATAAATATAAGTGAAATTAATGTTTCGTTGGATTTGTTCCAAGGAAAGTAACTCTCTCACATTGTTAAGTATATGTAATTGTTTATGATTACGATATTTAGAAGTTTTCAGATTATAATCAAACTGAAAAAAATCGTAAGTATATTTTTTGAATTGTATGATTTTAAAAATTATAATTGTAATTATTAATAATATTGATTATAATAAGTTAAAGAATACAATTATATATGATTTTCAATTCCAAATAATTGCTTAGTTAGGATGACAAACCGTAATTGTCAATCGATTTTGTGTGTGTTTTTTTTTAGTTTAGGTATGTTTCGTATATACAAATATGTATAATAGTTTATAATTTGTTGATATTATTTTCATAAGTATGTATAGACAAATTAGAATTACTAAATTTACTAATTATTATTTTTGGTAGAATACTCCTGAAGTAATTAAAATGATCCATCGTTTTTTTTTTGTTAAGCTTAGTTTAGTTTAACATATAAAATCATGTATAATAGTTTATAATTTGTTGATGTTATTTTCATAAAATTAGACTTAATATATTTACTAATTATTAAATAGAATATTTTGGTAGAAGATTCATAAATTAATTGAAATGATTAATCAATTTTTTAGCTTAGTTTAGTTTTGTATATACAAATATGTATAATAGTTTATAATTTGTTGATATTATTTTTATAAGTATATATACAAAAATTAAAATTAATGAATTAACAACTTATTAAATACAACAGTTTGGTAGAAGATTCATAAGTTAATTAAAATTGTTTGTACGAATAGTTGGGTTTAATGACTTTGTTTCATAAAAAATCAATATGGTGTAATGGAAAAATAAAAAGGTATTTACAGCCTCTCTTCCAATTTCCGGATTTAAATCATGTCAAATCACATTTGAATTCCTTTTGACTGAAGGATTGCTGCTATTTCTTCTGATGAGTTAAGGCATAATAGATTCACTAACTGATATAATAAGTGATTAATTTTGCGCTACAAAACAGATACTGTCAAGAATTGTATTAGTCAACTGAATTAAAGGAATAAATTTTAAGATGGTCACCATCATGAATTTTGGAATATACCTTTTGGCATTCATTCTCTATAATGCTCTGTAATAACATTGAGCTTCTTAAATTAGGATTTATATATATTATGAGAAAATATATTTCTAAAGAAATAAATATATATAAATATATGTATACATATATGTATATATATTTATATATATATTATGATTTTGTAATCATGACCATATGTACTTATTTTCTTTTAACATTGAAAGATCGATTTTCTTTTGAGTTGTTAAGGACGAAGTAAATGCAATAAAAAAGGTGAGGTCAAGAATTTTCCATTTAAACGTAATTAAAAATAAATAACGGTAAGATAATCAACACCTTCAAATTTTGAATATAGACGTTAATGATTTATATATATATATATATATATATATATATATATATAGAGAGAGAGAGAGAGAGAGAGAGAGAGAGAGGGGAGATATAGAGAGATATTAGAACAATTCGATTTAAATTCTGTGAATTACATTTTTCAACAATTCATCTTTTTATAAGGAGTACAAAGAAAATTAAAAAAAAAATCATTCATCCTTGGAGTTTCAAAGAACTATTCATATACTCAGAGGAAAAGTATTTACTAAAATGAAATTCATATGTGGTCTATAAATTGTGTTAATTCCGAGATTCACAGTTCTCTTTTTCAAGCAAATGTTAAAATATTCCGATTCGACCAGGAAATGTATTTTTTCACAACCTTTGCATTGGTCTTATATCCAGGTGGTGGGTGGGGAACATACACACTGCGACAGAATTGCACATATGTTCTGCTCTTATCTTTCAGATCTATGGAAATTTTCGATTTAGATTCGTGATTTGTTTCACGTCTCAACGAGAAGTACGAACAGTCGATTACTTCTCTCCCTTCACCAGCGATAGCGTGTTTATAGAAATATAAGTCGTATTTTATTTCGTTCCACCCTTTATCGTCAGCCAGCTGGAATCTATAATGTAACCTCTTGACAAAGGTTGACTAAAGACCGAGTTTTAATTTTTTCAATCATCCGCACGTGGCCCGGACCCACACGTATGCCTACACATCCAATACGAAAGGAGAAACTTGATTGGACGACCTTTCGTTGTCATGCTGCATTTCTAAAAAAAAGTACCCCAGACTCGCTATACCTAATTGTCGGGTCATTTTTGAGAGGTGCATAACAACTGCAATTAAAATAATACCTGTTCTACTCTGTGCAACAATGACATCGCCAACGTAAATAAGTAAATAAAAACAATAAGTGTAAACTTAAGAGCTTACTCATTTTTTGGAATGTATTATTTTTATTTATAACTTGAAAATTCTAGAAATCTTATACTGTTCACAGAAATGATTTTATGTTGTTCACACTGGAAGTACAAATACACAGGATTAAATAATACGAGCTGCGTTTTAATAGAAAAAACAATGTGTCCCCCCCTTCATATTCGCCGACTCACGCTTTAACACAAGAGAAATGTTGCTTTTAGGCTAGGAGCAAAGGATTGTATCTATTCTGATACTTATTTTTTCCTGGGCCAATGTTTACTTTTTTTCCAGACTGTTACTTTTTAAGAACCTATATTTATCTCTGATAAAAAGCAATCTTGCATCCATGTGTGTCCTTGTGGGGAACAATAAGAAATTACTTAAGGAGTCGAAATGTAACATTTGCTGATTTCCCATTATCCAATTAAAAGATAAGGAACTTATATAAAACAATCTTATTGGGAGATGGAAGAGACAAGACAACATTTCGATATATCTACCATCTTTTTATCATTGTTTTATTGCGTCTAATAGACACACAGAAGGGCTGTTTCAACTTTATATGTGCTAGACTTGGCAGTAAAATAAAGTGTGATATTTTAAATTTTTTTATGTCATTTCCTTTAGTTAGTATACCGACAATTTTGTTGTTTTCTTAAAATCATAAAATATGTTTTAACGATGTGTCTGTTGTAATTTGAGTATCAAATTTATTGCATTAAACATGTATTAAACATTTTCAAACATTTCAGAAATCAATAAATTTTAAGATGGCTTCAAAAATGATTCTCAAGTTTATATCAATAAATTAAGTGCGATTCAATTTAAAAAATACATTGAATTACTTTGAATGGTTATAATAAAATAATCGCTTGTCTACGCTATGAGAGCATATAACCGACGTTGACTTCGCGTACATTATTTTAGTATAATCATTTTTTTCACATAGAGGCCACTACTTATCAAGGCCCGGAAACACCTCGGGGACAAGTGTTATTGCATGTACAGTAATCTATGGGGATAGTAGCGTATAATCGTTAGTATTGGAGACTTGATAAAGTGCCTTACTTAAGGGGTTGGTTTATGAGGAATTTGCTTCTGTTGGACTTGAAGATATCCAAGTTGTAGTCAGGTGGGAAGCAGGAAAACGGAAGAGAGTTCCACAGGCGTGCACTTCTTAGAAAGGAGCTTTGTTCATGGAATCTAAGTTTTGATTTAGGTACAGATAAAGAGTGGGGAAAATTCATCACAGTGGTTTCAGCCAGACTGGTGTTTATCGTGAAAGATTGGCGAGGGGGACCGGAGATTTTGGCTTAGACGAGCACCCGCGATGGACATAACGATAAAACAAAGACAGGCTCGCATATTCTCTTCTGTAAGAGAGAGGTTACAGGGAAGAGAAAATGGCATCCCCCACTTTTCCTTGCTTGAGAAACGTGTCGCATCCATCTGTGATGTTCTTTAAAGATATTATAAACATATTTCCTTAAACTCTTAACTGGATTCTTATCCAATATTACAATGTTTTTTCTCTCTAGTGAAAGATGGTTCTACGTTTCACTTTTGTTTATCTATAAATGATCTAAGCACCGTCACACATGAGATCATATAAACAACACTGACTTCCATACACATTTAGTTAAAAAATCATTTTGTATTCCTGACGAATTTGTGGTATTTATTAGACATGAAAATCCGTTTGTTATCTAAGATAAAGCAAAAAGTCACCATCCCAGCTAGCAACAATACTTCTAGTGACTTTGTAGAGATATAAAATACTAACCACGATGAGATATTTTCTAGCCTGGTAAAAAGAAGTAATCCTGGTTGCAGTGCACTATATATTTATTTCAATTCATATTGCCTTAGAATGTTTAACAGAGGAGTTGAACATTACCATTTGCTAGCTTTACAAGCGGACCAGCAGGCATTGTCTGGTCTTAGAATACACATTAATATTATATTTCAATCCATACAGAAAGCGAGAAATGTGCAAGCGATTATTATTTTTCCCCAGAAATATAGCTTCTAGTAAGTAAAATAAGAAAAAAATACTTTAGCATGAAGACGGTGAATCAACTAGATTTTTAAAAAGTGGTTGAAACTAATTTTTCTTAACATAAATAATCTGTAACATGAACTATTCACGCCAACGCATCTGTGAGACAGTTACCAAATAAAAAAAATGTTCCGATGACGTTCACGTATCAATTTTTCAATTTTAACCCCTTAGCAGCCATTTTTACCGGATGAAAACGGCTAAAATTCTTTGCATGTCTGACTACCCTATGTACCAATTCCAAGTCTGTAGATATAAAATTCGTTGAGTATATTGGTTGAAAAGTGTCCTCTCGCACACATTCTGATTTTTATAGAAATACTGAATTATTTTTTTTTTTAGTGAGTCACTTTATAATATCGCCATGAAATAGTATTAATGAAATATTCTATAAATAATTTTGTTCCTGTGTATGTCTATGTATGCGAAACGTTGTCTTTGCTCCATATGAACTCGAAAAATATTTTTTGTGCTTGGCAATATCCTTATATTAGTTTGGAATCAGAATGTATCCGATAAGTATTGCTAATCGATAATCGAAATGAATGTTTCTGTTGACGCACGATTCTTTACTTTAGCATGTTACACTTTAATTCTACTTTTAAGAAATGCCAGTTTAGTATATAAAGAGATAATTTTGGGTTTTCCTTTCATAAATGATGCTCTCTTAATATGTTCAATGCTTTGCAGCCATCGTCCAGGGATTCTCGCATTACCGGTGAAAGTCTTTTGCCATCTAAGGACTGTATTAATTCCGCAAATACAGTTGTATTCTTTTCCATAAATTTGGGGTCGTTTTTTTATATTTCAGGTTGTACTTGAATTACTTTGTGTAACTTTTGGATTCGTAAATATCCTAAAATAATTCACTTGTCTCGGTTCGAATTTTGATTCTGATCCATCGAAGTAAGGTCTCCCGCCTCTTGAGTTGTAAGGCATGTTTTGTTTCAGATGAGTTTCCGATGGGTAGTAATTCTATATAAGTGATGAGGATTACGAATTCTCAGTGGGCAGGTTCTGGACTTTATAATTTTGCAGCCAAAGAGCAAACGATTATTCTTGTGTAGACACGAAAACAACGTGCAAGGTTTAATTTTTATGGAGCAATTCTAGTTTCTGATCGGTTGATAATAGACCGTTAAATAATTTGATTCGTCAGTTCCTAACAGCAGCGTTTATAAATAAAATGCCCCAACTCTGAGGGAACAGGCTCCCTTTAAGCGTAAAAAAATTTGCAATATATAAAAAATAGTTTATAAAACCAACAGTAAGTTCTTTATGGTTCGATGTAGACTAGGATGTACATTGGACTAAATTATTATAGAGCAAACAATTAATCGATTTGATTAAATATTAGATGATAAAAAATATGGGAGTGTGAAACATTCGTTTATCGTTGTTAAAATACCTGGCAACATTATTGGTTATAACATCATTTCCAAACATTATCATCTAATGAACTTATTATTTTGCATTATTATCATTTTATAGCATTATTATTATTTAATATTATTATTTTATAATTATTTCATGGTTATTTGTATTTGATGGTATTATTATGTTATAACAATATAATTTCATACCATCATTAATTTATAGGATTATTACTTTATACTATTAGATATTTATAATTATTATTTTATAGTATTAGATATTAAGTATTTTTAAGGATTTTTTTTATTTTGTATCATCATTGTTTTATGACATTATTTTTTCACATTATTATTTTTACCGTTATAAGTATAAAGGATTATCATCTTATAAAGTTATTATTTTATAATATTATTTGCTATTATCATCATGTTTCTTATAACATTTTTGTTTTTCAACAACATCAATTTATAAAGTTCTCATTTTACATCATATCGATTACGCTAATATGATCATTATATAAGTTTATTCAAATGATCTAATTTATTTCAGTAAAGATTTATTAAATATTTTCAAATATTTCAGAAATCAATAAAGTTTAAGATATTAAAGAATGATTCTCTAGTCTAAGTCAATAAATTTTGTTTGATTCATTTTGAAAACATACTGAATTACATTGCATGATTATAATAATTTAATTGTTGCCTACATTATAATATGAGGTCATATCACTGACGTTGACTTCACATACATTTATTTGAAAATATCTATTTTCTTTTGCTTGGCAAACTTGTAGCTTCAATGGGTGATGTCTCCTTAAGATTATTGCATAGAAAAGACGACATTATTTCATTTCCGTTTGATCAAAACCGGATTTCGTTTTTTGTTGCAAACCATCTACTAGTTAGTCATTTGTATACAAATCCCAAGAGCGTAGAGGCCTTCTATCATGTCTGAAAGTGACATAATGTTCAATGAGCGAGATCGCAGATGCGTCACTATACAACTCATGCTCTCTACCAATCCAAGTTATGACAACAGTACCATTGCTAGCGCCCTGAACATGCATGCCTGGATTACCACAAATAACAGTACGTGCCCAGGCTGATGACTACAAAGTTTCTGGCAACTGTTAAGGTCTTTAGTGTAGTTTCAATTGAGGACCACATCATGTCATCTCTACGAAGTTGGCTTGAAAGTTAACACCAAACTGTACCTGGATGTGTTGACGAGTGTGGTGATCTCCTGGTGCAAGCCGATGGCGTCTGACAGACCCTGGATGTGGCTACAGGACTCGGTGTAGACCCACAAGTCTAAAGGGTCAGGTTTGGCTCGGGAAGGAGTGCTACAACTTTGTGCTCTTCTCTCACTGCCCCCTCCTACCCTGGCCTACCGCCACTGGACTACTTTTTTTGTTATACCTCGGGAACATCATCAACATGATCTGTAACAACATTAAAGCCAGGCTGATCGGCACCATTTGCAGAGTATTCGCTAACCTACCGCGGGTGCTTGTGGAAAAGACATTTTCCCAACTCGGACCCGTACCAAGGTGGTACTGAGACTTAAAACAGGTACATTGAAGAGATGTCTGCTTTATTACATCATCAAATTAACTTAATTGATTTTTAAATAAAAGTTTTGAAATAAAGCTGCAGTGCGGGTTTCTTTAGGGTGACGTTTATCGTTTTACTCTTTATCAGAAAGAGACTTATTTTGTCAGTGACGTCCGTGTGTCTGTGTGTCCGTGCGTCCGTGTGCCTGAGTGTCCGTGCGTTCGTGCGTTCGTGCGTCCGTTAGTCTGGGGGATGGCCAGATAACCGTCCATTAGTTTTTTTTTCCTGAAAATGTGTCACAAATTGTATTTCATTAAATAGATTTGCATAGTAAATAATCTTTCTGCAAAAAATTCTCGTTGCGTCCCCAGGGGCATAAAAAAGGTAAAAAAAGGCCCCAAAATGGCCCAATATGACACATTTTGCCCTATAAATTTTGATCCATTCATTAGATTTTTCTGAACGGTAATATAAACCCAATATGTTGGATTTTGTTAAAATTCTGATTCGCGTCCCCAGGAATTTATAGTGCGAAAAAACACTCATTTTTGTGGCTCCTTTTTTCATATTTCTCAACAAAAATTTGATGTATCTGACTATATAGTGGGTTTTCATGGTGATCAACTCAAAAATAAATTGTTTTGCCTGATACTCCACCGTTATCTTTTTACACTCGGATTCGGCGTGTCCAGGGACTCAAAAGAGGTCAAAAATGCCCCAAATGGTCAAACATGACACCTTTTGCCCCATAGAGTTTGATCCATCCATCATACTTTCATGAATCTTGGTCAGAATTTGGAAGCCATGGTTCTACATATTAATTAAGTATGGGTGATTCTGGCAACATTCTGGTTTGCATTACTCTGTTGTTTTTAGAGCTTAACAACATGCTTTTTTTGCTTTTTGGAGCTCTTTTTCAGATTACTCAAAAGTTTTATATTTATGTCTATATAGTGGTTTTCCATGGTGCTGAATTCAAATATACATGTATTAAGGCGTGAAACTGTATGGTTTATCCATTTTCACGTTATCAGGAACTCAAAAGAGAATTAAAAAAAATCCCCAAAATGGTCAAAAATCACACTATTTACCTCATAACTTTTGCTCCATCAATTAGATTTGTCTGAAACTTAGCGAAAATATGTTTTTATATTAGATCAGTATCGCTGACCCTAGAAAAATTCTGATTCGCATCTCTCAGGAACTTTTAAGGCTAAAAAACAAACCTATTTGGAGCTCTTTTTTCATATTACTCCAAAACTTGATATGCATGTCTGTATAATGTTTTTTCATGATGCTGAATAAAAATATGAATGTATAAAGGCATGGAACTGTATCGTTTGTCACTTTTAACTGAAATTAGGCGTTTTCAGGAGCTCAAAATTGGTCACAAATGCCCCAAAATTGCAAAAAAAATACTTTTTTACCCCATAATCCTACCCCACTGATTAGATTTGTTTGAAACTTGGCGAAAATGTGAAGACAACGTTGGCCTTTCACACTTTTCACATTCATCATTTCTTCACTTTTCTTGTGTCGTCATCTTCCATGCAGCACCACAGGCTGTTTTACTCGGCTTTTAACTTGGTTTTTATCAAATGATGGAATGTCTTTTTTCTCTATTACGCAAAAATGTTTCTATATTCCTCTTTTCTTTACCAGTACGGATCTACATTTACACAGCTTTAACATCGGTGTAGCCAACATCATCTGTCTCCACGAAATATCCGTCTACATTGCATGCCAGAGAGAGTGGTAGACATGAGAGCGTCCATATAGGCTCATATAGGGCGTTTTCGGACTCCACTATTTGACATGGACCACTGTATTTTAATTCGGCAGTCTTCACTAGCATGTTTTCTGAACGGTAAAAAGGATTACTGAAAGTATGGGATGAGACTTTCTTCGAGTCTCTGCGATCCTGATGTAAAAAGGTCTGATTAAGTTAAATTGGTCGTAGTATTTTCTTATTATCATCCGAATCTTATTCAGTATTAAGAACCTAGTGCATCTCAGTCGAGCGTCTGCGCTATCACACAACTACTAAGTTTGCCTTCTGATATCCCTAATTAGTTGATATAGAACTCCAGTATACTCGATGCATTCTGGAAATTCCTGGATTACACTGAATATGCTTTCTACTACGACAATTGATAGTTTTCTGGAAATCATATTAAAAAAATCATTTCCTTCCCGTACTCAAAAAAGTTATAAGTTGGAACTGTTTCATATGTCTTGCGTCTTGATTTTTTGATACCCAGCCTTCCGCATTATCTTATTATTATGTTAGAAACTTTTTTTTATTCCTGTCCAAGAGAAAACAAGACAGTTTTTGATACATTAGCTTAACAGTAGTAACAATATTTTAAACATTTTTATATATATTTCACTCAAACAATGCATATTACAACTTGTAAGGTAAAGTGTTACAATTTGGGATCGTGTCAAACAGGAGACTGACAGGAGTTGAGTAGAAAGATGTCTGTTCACATTAAATTTACACTTCTGCATTTAGTATGACCAAAAAAGCATGAAACAAGAGGGGGAATTACAAAATTCAGCAGGAAAAAGGGTGGGATTTTTCTGCTTGTTGGACCTCTTAGGGGATTGTACATTGTAGGGAGCACAAGTGCTATGAGTGTTGCATATTGTAATTATATTGGAAGAGATTACATATTAAAACGCACTATGTGTTTTCTAGTGGATGTGAGATATTGTTCTTTTAACGGACAGATACTAACCAGATAAATCGTGTTTATGATGGTTAGCCAAGAGGATATGATATTGACGTGTAACCTGAGTCATGTTGTATCAGACTTATCGCAGATGAATATTTTACAGTTCATATATAAGAAAAATAATATGTGCTTCATACCTATTTTCTCGAAGAGTTCATCTACCTGCCTGCTGCTCCGTGACGAACCATGAAACGACCAGCATCATCCAATGTAGACATATGTTCTTACTTGTGAAACCACAAAACAACTCTTTATATTTTTATAATACAAATTCATTACATTTGTCTCAAATGGTTTTCACAGGATCTGCGGTTCGTCCAGATTTTCTATTCTTACAGCCTGTTCTCTAGCTGTCTGTCCTCCCCTGTCTAGATCGGCTGTCGGCTTTAGAGGACAAACCTCAACTCTCACAATCTCTCCAAAACTAACTACATTACGTATTCCTTTACGTCACCTCATTACATGTCTCCAACCAACCTAATGCCCCCATTTTGTTGTTTCTTCATCCAAACCTAAAATACTGTTTACATCTATTTTATATTTTCTCATTCCTTTTTCGATTCCACGTCAATCAGCTCTTCCGCAATTTAATTGTTTATTCTTTTAATCATAATAACTGATCCAGCGATCATGCGTCGGTCAAATCAATAAATGATAATAATAATAATAATAATAATAATAATAATAATAACGTTTTGACCCTTGGCCGTGCTTGCTACAGTTAACACAGATACTACGCTATGATCATAACATTACATGAGTTCATCAGAACACATTCCATTACAGTATGTATAAAACAGGCAAAGAGATGTGACATGGTAGAAAATGGATGGAGGTTGGCGCTTTGCTGATAGTGTAGTAGCACAACTAAGATTAGAGATTCCTTTTGATCTCTGTCTTAGCAGAAGAGAAAAGTAAAAGATGCAATAGCTCAGATTTCGCAACAACACTGAAGGCATGAACGAATATTGGCTGTGTAAATATATAGGATAATACCTGTTGTTATTTTCTAGCATGATACAGGGAACCTACCTTCTTAGCAACAACTGGTAATGTCCTCCACTCTTTTTCCTTTAATTCATGTCGCTTGTGAATATAAAGCCAAGCAGTTTGTGATGGAACTCTGTGGTTGAGGATGGTTTGTTATATTTGTTTGAATAAAGATGCTTAGGGTTAGTAGCGTTTAAATTCCTCTCTGGATTGAAAATAATTTCTAGGATTTGTAGCATTTTTTTTTCTTTTTTATCATTACTAAGTGTGATATCATCAGTGAACATAACCAGCCCCGACACAATTTTATCAAGGACGTCATTTTTGAATATCAGGAATAATAAAATTTCTGGGATCCTGGTGTCCCCCTGTATTATTAGCATTTTGTTTAGGTATACGATTTTCGAAGACAACCTGGATTTTTCTGGTCTTGAAAGAATCTGATTACCTTTAGTATTTGTCCAGAAATACGACAGGATTTATTTTTCCTGAGAATTTCTTCATATAAGATTTTATCAAATCTTTGGATATATCAAGAGCTGCAACTATAACTTTCATTGCCTTATCCAGTGCATTGTATCTTCATTAAGAGATGATGGTTTAAATATTTGCAGATGAAAGGGGCATGCCTAAATCTATTCTGTTAATCAAAAGAAGTTTAGATTGTAGAATACTGCTTTATTTATTAAAGGCTTCAAGGTTTTGGGTAAGAAGAGGAGGAAACTGAGACGGTGATAATTATATAGGTCTTTTTTCCCAGAAAATTATTGAATATTCTTGATTATTTCAAAGAGAGAAAATTATGCTATATTCACTGCAACTACAATCAATGGTGCATCATAATGACGTGTGTTACTGCCATTGGTAATAAGTAACGCATGTGCTGACCTGATATAATATCTGGTGAAAACCAATCTACCGTGTTCCAGAGAATTTTTATGATCCGTGATAATGTAACAGAGCGCATATGAGCGCATATAGAAATATCATCAGCAGCGGAAGCAAGCGATTTATTTACACCCGGAACAGCATTGGAAAGCGAACGCTAATAAGGAAGTGTGCACGAGCTGGCTTCTGAAATAAAGAGAGAAAAGTCGACACTGAATGGCACGGACGTGTAAAGAAAGGTAAACTTAGGCCAGCTGTGGCCAGTGTGCGGTCGGAGGAAAGAGAAACAATACCAGGTTATTGAACATGTAACAGCAAGAGAGGTTTTAAGTAGTGTCAAGATGGGAGGGTTATGTTAATAAAAACTTATGTTAAAAATAAAAAAAAATCAAACCCGGATTTTTATTTATTTTTCCTTTGTTTGTAACTGCGAGGTTACATAGCAAAAACTTTACAGAAGCTTAAAGTTTAGATTTTACAAATTGCATCAAATTAATTATAAAACATGGTGATCAAATTGTCATGAATATTTTAACTCTCCTTTTTTGCTACCGAGTAGTATTACTAATAGTTTTGACAGAAGTAGCAGAAACTGTGGATGTTAAAATTTCTTAGATATTTCTTAGATATTTCACTACCAGTTGCTATGTTAACTTCAAGCGAGACTCTTTATCCTATATTATTTTATTGCGGAATGGTAGAAATAGACATTATCTTACATTTTCCAAAGTTTTGTTGTGTTATTTTTAAAAAGTTGTTTCCTTTCATTTTTCGTTTTTGTCGATTTTTTAATGTTTTAATATTTTGCAATAAGTTTTTTCCTAGAAAAAGTTAGAGGAAATAAAAAAGAGACTCTGCAAAAGAATAAAATAAAATAAAACAACTTCATGAAAAAATTCTACGGATGTAGAATTAAAAAAAACACTTTTAGTGCCGTCTGAAATGACTCTCTGTTGAAGGATTCTAAATTAGCCGCCATTTTTTAATCAGTTTTATCAAAGCTAACATCTTTTAACAAACCAATATTTCCTTCTGTTCAGCAGTTTTATTTCTTGACATTTCTGATGCTATAATGGCGACTCATGGACATTTAAAAAAAAACAAATGTAAAAGGGAAAGAAACAAACAAAAATTTTAAAAGACGAAAGCTTTAAGAAAATTGAATAAAGGTTTAGAATAGTAAATTTAATGGTTTTATATCTGATGCAAATGGGGATCACAATCACCCAGAGATTTATCCAAGATAACCAATAAAACAAGAATCAAATTAATGTATAAAAAGCTAAAAATTATTGTAGAGAAAATGATAGAAACCATGAATCTGGCTTACCATTAAAACGTCCACACATGCATTATGCGGAATCAAGTTCTCGAGGAGGAGGGTGTGGAGACAGAATCCGTTTGAGGACGCCCAGAACTTTTATAAAATAGGCGGTCTCTCAAAGTGACGCAAAATCTCGCAACTTATGTGCAAAATCTCACGGCTCGACTATTTAAAAGGAACCCGCGCTGAGAATGCATAGGGACGATGGCGAGAATCCTCAGAGACAGTTGGCCAATGACCTTGTAGATGATTGAACGAGAATCCTTGGAGATTATTGTTGCGTGTTACTGAATCACATTGCTGTCTTGCCTTTTTGTTATTTTTTCCGTCCTGTTTTTGTGTTAGACTTGCCCAGTATATAAAAATGCTGAAGCCTCGTCTTCTGAATATCAGTACAAACCAGTAAGACTTCTCCTCGTCATGAGTAAGGCGATCCAATCTGTGATTAATAAAGAAATTGTATATCACCTTACCATACACAACTTACTCAGTGACAATAATTTGGTTTTCATCATGCAAGATCTATAGCAGATGCACTGCAATTTCACGAAGGTTTGGTAAAGCTAACGTTTGCGATTTCCTCTCTATAGCAGCAGTATATCAAAGGTGTTTGATAGGCTTTGGAATAAAGATCTACTTAACTAAATTTCACGCTATTGAAAAACTAAAAACGTTAGTGTGCTTCAAGGGTCCATGCTTGGTCAAACTATCTTCCTGATCTTCATCAGTTATCTCATAAATAACATTCTAAGGATATTTGTTAACACTTACACAGACGACACTACGCTCTATGGCAACGCTTCAAAGGCCAGCAATGACGGAATCTATCTCTCACCTCATGTCATAAAATGTGGTTAATTTAGTCTCTATTTATATAGGAGCAACATGTCATAAAATAGAGTACTGGTCTGAAATCTTGAAAATAGCTTATCAGAGCATTCCTTTCTGCCTTAACAGGGGTTAAAACCGACTTTGAAATCTAGTATGTGATTTTTTTCCTCCTGTCAATCTCTTTCCCAGTGAAGAGACATTACAAGTCTATCTCTGCTTTATTGTTAGTTTTATGCTAGATGCTTGACTGGGCTTCAATCTATACGCCCTACACAACATTTACGACAAACCATCTTCTAACAACAATCACTTCCTCGATTTATTCTACTCTCTATTTGTGCCTAAATTTAGATACAAATTCCATGAAGGGAGTTTTTTTCTATAAACTGTCATCCTCTAGCGCTCTGTACTACAAGCCTGCTAGTTACAACATGGTCGTCTTTAATCTACCGTAAACAAATATCTGTAGAACCATCTTTTAAATGATTAAACTGTACTCAATTCCCACCCCTACCTCTCTCTTCCTTGTTGTTTAGCTGATAATAATTTACCCTCATGCTTTAGTGGCTTTTATACTTTAACAAATGGTTATTGTAATGTAAAACAAATAAAATAAAAATCGGTTCGTATAGTTTTCAAGTACATGTTTTTCACACTACGCACAATGCTTTAAACAAACTACAACATTTTCTCATAAAAGAAAAACATGAAATGCACTACGGTAAAAATTTCGCTAAAGTTACACTGTCTGCTCATAATGACTACTTAACTCTCTACGAACCAGGTAAGACCAAATTATGCTGGTGGGGGGACATTCAAAAACCTATTTTAACAAATTTATCAAATGATAAAACATTAAGAACGCTCGAAAAGTTCTTCATTCCAACAGATGTCCGTCTTGCCAAACTTTCACAAATAATAATCACCAAGCGACTATTATCAATTTCCAATGTACTCTTCCTGTGCCTAAATCAAAATGCAGATTCCATAAACAAAGCTTCTTTCCTAGAACTGCCCGCTTATGGAACTCTGTTTCGCTGACCTGCTTCCTGGCCGACGACAAGGCCTTCAAGTCAAATGTATGTACGCTCTTGTTGAGCCGTTCCTTTAAACAATCCAAAATATACCAATTTCTGCCATTAACAATTATCCACTATCCCCTTTCATTAATGAACCCTCATCGTGGAGTTGCCATCGGACCTTTATACGTAGTGACACCTATTTAAAAAAAATTATCGCCATGATTTTATTACAAAAATTATTAGTTGTTAATTTATAAAAACGCAAGAGGAATTCATAATTCTTCAGGTAAAAACAAAAACATTCTAAATTGACTTATTATTACTGATCATCCCTATCTTTTTCATGTTTCTAAATTTAAAAAAACACAATAATAATCTGCAGTTATTTTTTGAAACGGCTTCAATTATAATTGTAGGAGTGCGGCCCTTAGGAAAAAAACAGATTGTCCCTGGGGGAGGCGTATTGAGTTTGACTTGCCGGCGCTAACCTGTGTGTTAACATGCTTACTGTACTCTCTCTTCCCCTGCCATTTTAATCTGTCTCTCCAGAAAAAGCTTTCTTTTCAAATCAATTTAAATGGACTTTTACTAATCTCAGATAATTGAATGGCTAAAATTTTAAATAGATTAATGATATATTAAAAAAATATTAAGATGACAATGCTAAATATTTTTATGAACCAAGTAAGAGTAAATTTCTTTACATTTAACATGGATTATGTCAAAATGAATATTAGTTTTAATAGCAAATGATGCATAATATTTACCACAGTATCCTGTAAACAAGAAAAACATTACCAACAAAAAAACTAAGAACACAACAACAACAATAACAATAATGATAATGATAATAATACCCAAATAATAACCATAATAATGACATAAATAATAACCATACAAATAGTAATACGCTGGAAGCTGGCATAATAATAATAATAATAATAATAATAATAATAATAATAATAATAATAATAATACTAATAATAATAATTATTATTATTATTATTATTATTATTATATTAGAATAATTTTGGTTCCGTTTATAAACGTCTCCATGGAAAGGGATGGAATTCATTTCCATGGGACTTCCCTCAATCCCGGATCCAAACCAGGAGCTTCAAAGATCAAGGGTTTTCCTAAGGATGTTGGTGGTAACTATGCTAGCAAAAGCCTGAACGCCGCCTAAAACCTCGGGGATTCGTAGTGTTTTCAATGGTCCTTCCAGACGACTTGATACTACTCTTAGCGTATCTACTACGATCGGGATTATTTGTGTTTCAACTCCGTGCATACGCCTTATCTCCAATGCCAATGGAGAATAATTGCTTCACTTCTCGTTCTCATTCTCTCTCATATTTCTGTCCTAGCGTACTGAGAAGTCTACATTCTGCAAGTTTTTTGAGACGTTGTCAATGACGACCAAATCCTACACATTATATTCCAATTGCTTGGTCGT
Organism: Euprymna scolopes; assembly: GCF_053919585.1. Classification (NCBI taxonomy): domain Eukaryota; kingdom Metazoa; phylum Mollusca; class Cephalopoda; order Sepiida; family Sepiolidae; genus Euprymna; species Euprymna scolopes. The sequence continues at coordinate 5,552,689 of NC_136506.1, read as the reverse complement.
TATGACACTTTTGTCTCACCGTACCTCTACATTTTCATCCTCACTTATATAGAACTCTCAAACCAAGAATATAAGAGCAATAACTGTAGGAGCATTAGTAGGAGTTCACAACAACTTGGAAAAAAGTTACATCGAAATCGACGGGAAGACTTAGATTATGTAACGAACGGTAATAGTAAAACTGCTGAAATCTTAAGAAAAACCCCTTGAGTGCAGAAACTAATCCACATGAGTGAAAAATTATAACCGGACGTATATAAACTGCAACAAAAATGAAAAAAAGGAACAACAAATTGAACTCGTACAAAAAAAAAATGAAAAGTGCCTATTCCCCTCTCCCTCCTTCGTTCCCTCTTTCCTCTCCCCCCTCAGCCTCCCTCCTTCAATTCCCCCTTCTTACATATTCTCCCCTATTCCTTTCCTCATTTTTCCACTTTGTTTTTCACCCTTTCATTTTCCCCTCTCCCTAATCTCGCTCCCTTTTCACTTCATTCGAACCCCTCAAAAACCTGGTGTCAGCACAACGAGTACCGCACCAAATAGGCCAATCGTCAACGAAGATGGAGTGACAGAGAAGAAAATGCTCTATCTAGGCCTTCGCTCGATGAGTGTCAACAAGACTGGGACTTTGGGCAGACTTATGTCCTCTCAAATTCCAGTGAAACCCAATGGCGTATGCCAAAGCAAAAGCAATGGTATACGGTTGTTGGATAAGGAAAATTTATTTGCAAATGGTATCAAAAGAGGTGGGAAGTACTGGAAATATGGGCAGGCTTTTTATCAATTAGACCTCAAGAGAATTGTTTGAAGATCATGTGTGAAAACTCACAATGAATGATTGAATGACTAAATGACTGAATGACTGAATGAATAAATAATAATTCTATTAAAAATAACATTAATAATATTAATAAAAAAATAATAATAAACAATAATAATAACAACTATACTACTACTACTACTACTTCTACTACTACTACTACTAATAATAATAATAATAATAATAATTATGATTTCGTTTATAAACGTCTCTATGGAAAAGGATGGGATTCATTTCCAGAGGATTTACCTCAATCCCGGATACAAACCTGGAGCTTCAAAGATCAAGGGTTTTCCTAAGGATACTGGTGGTACCTATAATTCGCAGGTCTGAAAGCTAGCTAAAACATTGTGGATTTGTAGTTTTTCAATCGTCCTTCCAGAGGACTTGACACTACTCCGAGTGTACCAACAGCGACCGGCTACTTCGAATGTGAAATATACCAAACATTGCTAAAACTTTGCAATTAGTTTCACTCTTCTAAGGTACTCGCTCCTGACTTTCTCCTTCTTTTCTCTGTTCATGATGCCTACACCCTCCAACACTCACACATACTTATATCTTATATGTTCTATTTCTTTCATGATTTCTTCATTTGGCCGCACTATTCCATTCAGATGAACCTTTATTCCTCTTTTCATCACCAGCGCCCTCACTTAATAATCCCAAACTCAATCCCAATGCCTTCTGAGTATGCCCCACAAGTTCTACTGGCCTCTCCATTTCCTTTTCATTTCTATCGAATATTTTCAAATCATCCATAAACAGTAGATGGTTAAGTCGTTTGTAGTAGTAGTAGTAGTAGTAGTAATAATAACAATAATAATAATAATGATAACATTAAGATTAATAATAATAATAATAATAATAATAATAATAATAATAATAATAATAACAACAACAATATGCTTTGGAATATATCCACTGTGGTTACAAGACTTTAATACTAAATTTACTTTTCTCTTGAAGCAACCAATCTGGTATGTCTACAAAATCAAATCAATGCAACAATATAACATTTCCTCTCAAACAACTTACACAATGATTACATAATCAAGTATCGATTGCAAATGTGTTTTTTCTTTTTTCGCCAAAGTATCTTTCGATAACTAGTAGTGACATATAATATTAAAACACACAATGAGTCTGCCAAAACAGCTTATAACAAACTAATATTTGTGCAAAATGGAAAAAAAGCAATGATCCAAGACAAACATATCCATTATGTCCAGACGGTGTAATAAAAACTCCCAAGAAATAAGCAGAACTGATAACAGCTACTAATACTTCAAAAGAACGGCAGAGTTTGGTTTACATTCCATATTCCATGTTTTTTTATAAATGGCTTTTTGCTTATGAGTTTTTAAAAATTAGCATCATAACGTTGTCTATTTTTGTTAGCAAATTTGCATGTGCATTTCCAATACAATTTTAGAATATTGGAGAACTGAATTAATTTCTTATTTTATTTTTCGGATTTTTTTTTTGATAGGGAAAATAATTGAAGGTAGAGAATGAGAATTTATTAGATAGAGAATAATATATTTTTAGATAGAGAATACTATTTTTTTAGATAGAGAATGAAATTATTTTTAGATGGAGAATAATAAATTCATCAGTTAAACTACTGCTCTCATCGTAGTTGTTGTTTCTCGATATTTACGAAAATAATTTTTGTTTCATATTTTTGTGTTTCACATTTTTGTGTTTCATAATTTTTGTGTTTCATATTTTTGTGATAATATTTTTGTATTTCATATTTTTGTGTTTCATATTTTTGTGTTTCATATTTGAGTGTTTCATATTTTTTTGTTTCATATTCTTGTGATCACGTTTTTGTGTTTCATATTTTTGTGTTTCATATTTTTGTGTTTCATATTTTGTGTTTCATATTTTTGTGTTTCATATTTTAGTGTTTCATTTCTTTGTGTTTCATATTTTTGTGTTTCATATTTTTTGTTTCATACTTTTGTGTTTCATATTTTTTTGTTTCATATTTTTTGTTTCATATTTTTGTGTTTCATATATTTGTGTTTCATATTATGTGTTTCATATTTTTTGGTTTCATATTTTTGGTTTCATATTTTTTTTTTCATATTTTTTGTTTCATTTTTTGTTTCATTTTTTGTTTTTCATATTTTTGTGTTTCATATTTTTATGTTTCATATTTGTAGTTTCATATTTTTATGTTTCATATTTTCTGTTTCATATTTTTTGTTTCATTTTTTGTGTTTCATATTTTTGTGTTTCATATTCTAGTGTTTCATATTTTTGTGTTTCATATTTTTGTGTTTCATATTTTTGTTTTTCATATTTTTGTGTTTCATATTTTTGTGACTATATTTTTGTGTTTCATATTTTTGTGTTTCATATTTATTTGATCATATTTTTGTGTTTCATATTGTAGTGTTTCATATTTTTGTGTTTCATATTGTAGTGTTTCATATTTTTGCCTTTCATATTTTTGTGATCATATTTTTGTGTTTCATATTTTTGTGTTTCATATTTTTGTGTTTCATATTTTAGTGGTTCATATTTTTGTGTTTCATATTTTTGTGTTTCATATTTTTGTGATCATATTTTTGTATTTCATATTTTTGTGTTTCATATTTTTGTGACTATATTTTTGTGTTTCATATTTTTGTGTTTCATATTTTTTGTTTCATATTTTTGTGATCATATTTTTGTGTTTCATATTGTAGTGTTTCATATTTTTGTGTTTCATATTGTAGTGTTTCATATTTTTGCCTTTCATATTTTTGTGATCATATTTTTGTATTTCATATTTTTGTGTTTCATATTTTTGTATTTCATATTTTTGTATTTCATATTTTTATATTTCATATTTTTGTGTTTCATATTTTTGTGTTTCATATTTTTGTGTTTCATATTTTAGTGTTTCATATGTTTGTTTTTCATATTTTTGTGTTTCATATTTTTGTGTTTCATATTTTTGGTTTTCTTATTTTTGTGTTTCATATTTTTTGTTTCGTACTTTTATGTTTCATATTTTTGGTTTTCATATTTTTGAGTTTGCTATTTTTGTTTCATATTTTTGTGTTTCATATTTTTATGTTTCATATTTTTGTATTTCATATGTTTGTGTTTCATATTTTTTGTTTCATATTTTTGTGTTTCAGATTTTTGTGTGTAATATTTTTTGTTTCATATTTTTTGTTTCATATTTTAGTGTTTCATATTTTTGTGTCTCATATTTTTGCGTTTCATATTTTTAGTTTCATATTTTTTCTTTAATATTTTTGTGTTTCATCTTTTTGTTTAATATTTAAGTGTTTATTTTTTGTTTCATATTTTTGTTTAATATTTTTGTGTTTCATATTTTTATGTTTCATATTTTTGTTTCATATTTTTTGTTTTATATTCTTGTGTTTAATATTTGAGTGTTTCATATTTTTGTGTTTCGTATTTTTGTGTTTCATATTTTAGTGTTTCATAATTTGTGTGTTTAATATTTTAGTGTTTCATTATTTTCTGTTTCATATTTTAGTATCTCATATTTTTGTGTTTCGTATATTTGTGATTCATATTTTTTGTTTCATATTTTTAGCTTCATATTTTTGTGCTTCATATTTTTTGTTTCATATTTTTGTGTTTCATATTTTGCGTTTCATATTCTTTTGTTTCATATTCTTAGTGGTAAATTTTTTGGTGTTTCATATTTTTGGGTTTCATATTTTTTGTTTCATATTTTTGTGTTTCATATTTTTGTGTTTCATATTTTTTGTTTCATATTTTTGTGTTTCATATTTTTATGTCTCATATTTTTGTGTTTCATATATTTGTGTTTCATATTTTTTGTTTCATATTTTTAGCTTCATATTTTTGTGTTTCATATTTTTGTGTTTCATATTTTTGTGTTTCATATTTTTGCGTTTCATATTCTTTTGTTTCATATTCTTTTGTTTCGTTTTCTGTTTCATATTTTTGTATTTCATATTTTTTTGTTTCATATTTTAGTGTTTAATATTTTAGTGTTTTATTTTTTAGTGTTTCATATTTTAGTGTTTAATTTTTTGGTGTTTCATATTTTTGTCATTCATATTTTTGTGTTTCATATTGTATTGATTTATATTTTAGTGTTTCATTTATCAGTGTTTCATATTGTAGTGTTTAATATTTTAGTGTTTCATATTTTTGTGAACATATTTTTTTGTTTAATATTTTAGAATTTCATATTTTAGTTTTCATATTTTTGTTTCATATTTTTGTGTTTCATATTTTAGTGTTTCAAATTTGTTTGTTTCATATTTTTGTGTTTCATATTTTTGTTTCATATTTTTGTTTGTCATATTTTAGGGTTTACTATTTTTGTCTTTCATATTTTTTTTCATATTTGTTTGTTTCATATGTGTTTGTTTCATATTTTTTGTTGTATATTTTAGTGTTTCATATTTTTGTGTTTCATAATTTTGTGTTTCATATTTTAGTGGTTCATATTTTTGTGTTTCATATATTTGTGTTTCGTATTTTTATGTTTCATATTTAAGTGTTTCATATTTTAGTGTTTCATATTTTTGTTTTACATATTTATGTTTCAAATTTTTTTCTTTCATATTTTTGTGTTTCATATTCTTTTTTTTTTCTTTTAATTTTTGTGTTTCATATTTTAGTGTTTCATAATTTTGTGTTTCATATTTTTGTGTTTCATATTTAAGTTTTTCATATTTTAGTGTTTCATATTTTAGTGTTTTATACTTTAGTGATTCATATTTAAGTGTTTCATATGTTAGTGTTTTATAATTTTGTGTTTCAGATTTGTTTTTTTTATATTTTAGTCTTTCATATTTAAGTGTTTCATATTTTGTGTTTCATTTCTTTGTGTTTTATATTTTTGTGTTTCATATTTTGGTGTTTCATATTTAAGTGTTTCATAATTGTTGTGTTTCATATTTGTATGTTTTATATGTTAGTGTTTCATATTTTAGTGTGTCATATTTTCGTGTTTCATTTCTTGGTGTTTCATATTTTTGTGTTTCATATTTTGTTCTTTCATTTTTAGTGTTTCATATTTTTATGTTTAATATTTTTGTGTTTCATATTTTAATTTTTCATTTTTTTTTCTGTCATATTTTTGTGTTTGGTATTTTTGTGGTATCCGATATTTATGAAGGTCGTCGTATTTTTCTTTACAACATATAAATTATTCCAAATTTAATCATTGTCGCAAAAGTTTTACGCTTTCCGTTCTTTATATCTTCAAATATTTATTGACGGTGATTAGTTTGGTTGTTTTATATCTAAATAAAATGTTGTTTTTTGCTTTTGGTTGTGTAGAATATGACATCAAAGCATACAATAAAGAAAACATACGAAACACATTTAATGTTTAGCTTATTAATGATATAAAGCCTGATCTAGTTACACCAGGGTATAAAAAGAAAATGGCTATGCTTTAGTTTTAAACTTCTGTTATTTATGAGGGGTGATTGTTTATACTGGCTGATTGATCGAATTATTGTTATCGTCTTGAGTGTTATTTTTGCAACGTTTTGGTTGGATCTTCCTTCTAACATCCTCAGGCACGTTGGGTTTTTGTTTCCAATAAACAGCATACTTGAGGACGTCGAAAGGCAATCCGAGCGAAACCTTGCACTAATAAAATTCAAGATGAGAAAGCTTCTGGGCTTGACCATTACTCCTGATCTTAAATGGAACACGTATATCAAATCTGTTGCCAAGGCCGCTGGAAAAATGGTGGGATCTTTCTATCGATCCAGTAGATATCTCACTGCTGATGCAATTCTCTACCTATATAAGAGCCAGGTACGTCCAAGGATGGAATACTGTTGCCACATCTGGGCAGGAGCTGCTAGAAAGGACTTGTCCTGCCTTGATAGAGTTCAAAATAGACTTCGTAGCCTCGTAGCCTCTCACAGAAGAGATGTTGCAAGTTTGTCTCTGATGTATCGTTATTTTCATGGAAAGTGTTCAACTGAGCTTCAATCTATGGTCCCCTCTCGCCAAACTTTCACAAGATACACTCGTCTAGCTGTAAACACTATCAATAATTTCCCCCACTCTTTATCTGTGCCTAAACCTAAACGTAGATTCCATGAACAAAGCTTCTTTCTTAGAACTGCACGCCTGTGGAATTGTCTTCCGTTTTCCTGCTTTCCGGCTGACTACAATATGGTTGTGTTCAAGTCTAAAGTAAATAAGTTCTTGATGAGCCGTTCCATATAAGTTATTAAATTTACCAAATTTTCATTACTAATGATTACTATATTGACCAATTTCTACTGTACACTCTTTAACCCTTATCCTTGAGTGGCCTCTGGACCTTGATAATGTGGTGATGCCTTTGTAAAAAAAAAAAATATTCCGGCTAATACAATCAATATTATTTCGTTATTTACGTTGTCTTGTTTTATGCGATAACAATCATTTCCGGAGTATTTTATGCTGAATACACTACATTTGAAAAAGTACTGGAGCATAACTAACATTAAATTGGGCGTATTTGAACAGTTTAACAGGAAATCGTTAACATAAGCTTTAGAATTCTTAACCCAACTCCATGTATTAAAATGTTGAAAGTTCGATAAGATATTTAAATCCAATATTTTTTTCAATAACATATGGAGACAGCAAAATGTAAAGTCAAAAAGCAAAGAACAAATAAACGAAACGTCGTGTAGGAGCGGCTGATTTTATTTAAAATAAATTTATTCTGAATTATAAATATATTAATTTTACTTAAATACGACATACGTTAAGGTGAAAAAGGAAAATAACTGTTTTGTAATTTGAATTAATAATTAAAAAAATTAATAAAAAAAATATTAACATAGTGAATTAAATATTGCCGTAGAGAAAACTTATTTTTGTAGAGCTGCCCAATCGTTTAAATCTATAAAAATGAAATAGGTAAGTCAAACTATTTGTAAAAACATAAAGAACGGTGAAAAACTATGTAAGAAGAGGATATGGCTGTCTACAAATATAGGATATAATCGGTATTTTTTATAGATTACTAAAGTAAGAAGAGAAATGGAAACTTTCATCAGAAGTTTCAATTTAAGAGTTTTAGCAACGTGTTCAGAATGTTACATCAGAGTAGGAAATCGTAATCAACACGTGGCAGATAAATTCATCAAATATCTCTCTTTTATTCAGAACTGTAAACTATAGTGGTCAGTGTTAAAGTATGGGCTTGAGGTAAAATCACGATATTATGTGTGTAGATTGCATACTGGAAAAGGAAAAAAATGACATAAAAGCTTCAATATCGTAAAAGGGTTGTGTACTGTTTATATTAATAGCTGTCGATCCATTAATCGCCTGAAAATACTAATGTTCATACTGTAAGGAAGAATTGCAAGATCCTTTTAATGCCTATATGAATCATCATCGTCATCATCATCATCATCATTATGTAGTCGTAAACAAATTCTTAGTGAGCTGACCTTAGAACTTTCTATACTCTACAACAAATGCCTTTCCGAATTTTCCTAGCCTGATAGCTGGAAAGTTGTCTCTGCAACTACAGCTTTGAATAATTGTTAGTCCTCACGCGAAAGAGCAGGACACAAAATGTTTTAAATAATAATAATAATAATAATAATAATAATAATAATAATAATAATAATAATAATAATAATAACAAAAACTTTCGCTGACGAGGACTACTATTGACTCTAACCAGTTATACAGCCCTTTTGAAATTTTCATCTCAATTTTTCTCGTTATGTACTGAATATTTGTTAATGAAACCTACATGAAATATGTTCGTTATTAAATTTTAACGATGTTCTATTCTGAAGGAATTAAAAAAATAATCTAAAAAAGTTATTTTTAAATTTTTGTCATCAAAATAAGATTTTCTCATTATTCAGACCTGTGTCACGAAGAAGTGGTTGCAAAAAATCAGTCGTGGTGTGAGGAAAAATACAAACTGAAACAGAGAGAATATTTAGACCGGTAATAATACAAAGAGGAGGTTGCAAAATGAGTTGCGGTGGGAGGAGAAATACAAACTGAATTGCAATTTCAAAACATAATCTTTCATCTAGAAGTAATTATATAGATAAAATTTTAAATTATTTTTAAAGTGAAACAGAATGTACATTTTATAAAATAAATCAAAGGTATTTTTTTTAATTCAATTTAAATTAAATTTTAATGCCTTACTTTTTAAAATTTATAAAAGTGCACCTTGAAGATAAATACATTTCAAATTGCATCTTGAACCTTTATTTTTAAAGTCTAGAGTAAAAACATTTTGTTTAACAATTTTCATCCCTAAAATGATTTTCTAATTTGTATGAACAAACCAGGCGCTTTTTTCGTATTGAATTGCCTAAAAAACAGGTTTTTCCGATATTTTATTCCGTAATTTTTAACATTTCCATTAATTATAAATGAATGTATTTTTATTTTATTCCCTAACTTTGAATGCATTTCAAATAAATGTATATTTTATTCCCTAACTTGTGAAAGAATTGACTAAAATTAGAAGAAAAAAAATCATCAGCAGCAACATAAGCAGCAACAGAAACAGTAGTATCATCATCATCATCATCATCATCATCAATGTTGAATGAACAGCTTATTTGTTAAATGGAGATGTGTTTTGTAATTACGCACAAGTCACCAGATTTCTGTAGTCATTTGCAATGTTGTACATAATTAACAAACGCACAAAAATTCGAAGATTTGGATTTCAAAGTAAGTAACAAAATAAATATTGGATTTCTGTTGATCTCTTGCAATTATCAATTCACAACAGTTTATGACAAGGAAAACCATAATTTAGTTGTTGCATAATTGATTGAATAGCCGCATTGTTTTTTTTTATGTAGAAATAATGGTTGTTTGACCAACTTGTTGAGAGATTATGTTTCAATCAAAGAAAAAACGTATGAAAAAACAAGAGTCCGTCTGCATGTTGTGTACATCTCCGAATACCTGTAAACGATGCCACCAAGCGTGTGTGAATTGAAGAGTCATTGTGAAGAGAATGGAGAGATGGTGCTTTGGAGTGTATGGATATTAAAATAACGGGCTTACATATGGAGATGGTTTATGGCACTACATTTTTACATTTAATTTAAAGATGGCCCCGTTGTAATCTGCAAGGAAGTAGTACCAAATATATATATACAGGGTGTCCATGAAGTCTGGCTACATTATGTAGCCATACTTTATGGAAGCATCCTGTAGATTATGTAGCCAGACGTTGTGGGCACCCTGTACACACACACACACACACACGCACACGTGTATATATATATATATATATATATATATATATATATATATGATTAGTTTTTTTTTTGGAAAAAGAATTCCAGCAGAGTGCTCAATTAAAAGGAAAATCCAAATTGTAATAGCGTCGAATATTGGCTGAAGAGAGTTTGATAAGGATACCTTAAACGGGCCTTATTATCGGGCTTGAAACCGACGATACCAATGATATGTCTCAACTAACAACTTTCTGTACACGAAATATAAATATATATATATATATATACATATATATATATATATATATATATATATATGTGTGTGTGTGTGTGTATACAGGGTGCCCACAAAGTCTGACTACATAATCTACACGATGCTTCCACAAAGTCTGGCTACATAATGTAGCCAGACTTTGTGGACATCCTGTATATATATTTGATTTAAAGATGGCCATGTTGCAATCTGTAAAGAATCAGTCCCAAACATATATAGGTCCTTATAGAAAAAGAGAGATCCGCTTCGTAAAACTATTACGACAAAATTTCTATAATAAAAGCAGAGAGAAAAATGTCGTACAAATGGTAGATATGCATTTGAAACTTTCTAAGCTCGTTGACACACTTGTTTCCATTTAATTACGGAACGGAGAAACGTTTAACCTGATCAGTACTGAAATTGATGACCAGTTGGAAGTACCAGGTACTGTATGTGATCTTCGCTATCACGGCATTGTTTCCAGTCATCCTAGATTTCTCCTTGCATCTGAACTCAAGCAGTGCCAATTCAGGAGAGGTGTGGTTGGAGACTGCGCAACCAGTACCTCATAACTCCATGCGCAGCTACCTTTACAATGTGTATCAATCGTCTTTCGAAACTGGTCGGAGGTATCGCAAGGTCTTAATTCACAACGTAGAAATAGAGCAACTGGTTAGAACTCATTTAACCCTTGTTAGATTCAACATTATGATATACTAGCGGGGGTAACCGGCGTTGCCCGGTTGTTTGGAGTTGTGTGCGTAAGGGGGGTAAATTAAAGAATAAGTGAAGAAATAACCCTGTTTAATATCTCAATAGAAATAAAAACGATGTTAAACTTCTGTAAAAAATCGGCAAAACTAAAACAAAAAACAAAAAAACATCGAACAAACGAAAAACATCTTTAAAAAAGAAATCGGAAAAACAGAAAACATTAATCAGGAAAAAAGAAAAACACAGCGTAAAGCGAAAAAAAAATGGCATAAATAACCCTTCGATTCGCTTAAATCCAATTGTGCGTTTCATCCAGTTCCTTCCAGTTTTTTTTTAATCAGCTACAAAACAAAATAAAGCAAAATTCCCTACTAGTTTGTTCAGTCAACTACAAAACTAAATATAGCGAAATAAAGCGAAATAAACGAAATAAAAAATATCACTAATAAACCTTCGATTCGCTTAAATCCAATGCTGCGTTTCGCCCAGTACAAAACATAGAACGAAAAGGAACGTTAAAATGGCATTCGTTTTTTTAAGCAACTACGATCCCAAACCGGTGTTTCATCACACTGTCCCTTTTGAACGGATCCGCTACAGGGTAAGTGGTAGCGGGGATAGGAGAAATTTATTAGAGATACAAATTTGTACAACTTCTGTAGATTCTATCTGATTTTGGCTGTGGACTCTCGCCAGAGAAAATATAGGAATCCACGATTATCGAGTGTAGAGGTAATAATGCAACATTTGGTGTCTAAAACTTGGATAAGATCTCCAGACTATCAAGGTGTAATGTGATATGTTCACTAGAATGCTGTGACATGAAAAAAGCGATATTGATTAATTGCTAATGGGCAGAGTCAAATTTGTCTTATAGTTATTATATGAGGAATATTTTTTGCATTGTATAATAAACATATCAGATATGGAAGCATTACATAAAAAATAACAAGTAATCCAAAATGGTGCCTCATTTTCCATATTGGATAACATTACCTAATATTTAACTATTTGAAGTATGTATTTACATTAGCAAATGTGCCTATCTCAATAGATTTTAACTTTAAAAGATTCCTCACATATTAATATTTAAAAAAAAAAGTATGCAACCCTATAGATAAATTTTTCCTTGCAATAAACAAATGTGTCTTTCTCAATAGATTTTAACTTGATTCCTATTAATATTAACAAAAACAAATACAACCCTACCGATAAACTTTTCCTAGCAATAAACTCATGCCGTGATTTATTGATATTCCTCAATAATGTCCACTTGGTATTTTAAGTATCCTGTATTAGATCCACGGCAACAAAAAGAAAGCAATATTTAGTAGCATGAACTCAAAGGCAAAACTGTTTAATTAAAACAAATTTATGTTATTTTTTTAATTTGTAATTTGTTTTGGAATCCTTTAAGATGAGGTTTCATAATTTGTGTATTTATTTCTTTGTAGACTGTTATCGTCATCTTAATTGTTGTTTAACCACGTTTTGACCACTTCATCCTCTGGCATTCTTCAGGTGGTTAAGCGCAAGCGGATAGAAATTCTGAGTCTAGTAACTGTACTCAAAGTAAGACAAAAAAGCGATCACACGCAGTAATTAACGGTGATACTGATACTTACCATTTCTATCCAGTCGCGCGCAACCACCTGAGAAAGGCCAGAAAATAGGTTGGTCAAAGCGTGTTGAAACAACTACAACTATGAAGATGAGGATAGCATCCAGCAAAAAAAGAAAAACCAAAGTTCTTCCTGGCTACGGTTGTGGATATAAATTAAATGTTTCCCTTTCAGAAAAAAAGAACAATGGACAATGTAGTTAAATCAATATCATATTTGATGTTCATGTACAAGTAAGGATCAAGTTTACCATGTATCCTTGGAATAAACGACAAGATAGATGCAGGAAGTAATATGCCCAAACGAATAAAATAAAATTAATAACAGAAAATAATGAAAAAATCTTTTTCAAACAGGAACTGCCGGAATGTTGTTCACACACGTAGTTAACTGTTACGATTGCGTTTCACAACGTCAATCAAACAAATCGACAAATGTACATGTGTCAATTTTTACTGGTGAGTCAGAAGTTATATAGGCCAAAAGTTACTCGATAATAAGGTTTTATAAGATGAGTTAATTTTTCCTAGAATTATGAAGCGTATGATGAGTCCAAATAATGTTGGGCAACACCTGGAGACATTTAATTACAATCATTTGTTGACATTGGATTTACAAATGACCATACAATCTTCAGTGGCACATAAATCATGTTACGTCGAGGATTTAAGTTTTTGTTACCACATATTTCGAAACACTAGCATGTTCACTGTATCGACTATGTAATATTTGTCTATATAAATAAAAATTGTACGAGTTGCTCTTTTTATTGAGCACTCTTAATTACCTCGTGTTAATTCATGAGTCCTTCCTTTCGAACATATTAAACTTGGTATATATATTCTGAATAGTATATGCATTATAACAGCCGGTATTGACAAAATAATAACATTGTTTATGCATAACGAAACAGATTTGAAAAAAATATTGAAATTTTTACATACTGGTGGAGGTGTTTTGCATGAAAAATAAATATTTCGATGTTGGAATGTAACTATACAGTTATTCTGATATATATATATATATATATATATATATATATATATATATATATATATAGGACTATCCACTTATCTAGTGCTTCATTTTTTAAAATTAAATATGTGTTAACTCTTTTTCAATATGTCTTTTAACATGTTTTATTAAGCATTTGTTCATATATATATATATATATATATATATATATATATGTATATATATGTATATACATATATATATATATATATATATATGTATATATATGTATATACATATATATATAACTACTTCATTTACTCACATAAGATTAATATACGAAAGTATAGATTTATACGTAAATTTTACGTATTTACTTCAAAAGTGCTCGATACGTAGGTAGAGCTAGTTAGTAATTTATAAAATATATATGGCGATTAAGCTACACTGAATAGTCGGCGTTTCCTCCACTCTAGGATTCGCCAGGCTTATGCGCGAATTCTGTGGTTGTTTATCGCTTTTATATGGCCCCCTACTGTTGAGGATTTTAGTTAGCCAATCAGCTTTTTAGTATCCACCGCGCTCCTTCCTATCAGCCAACGGACATGCATTTTTTCGAAAAAAGGATCCGTTATAAAACTAGTTTAGTGGTTTAAGGCAGACATTTTCTTTATATATATATATATATATATATATATATATATATATATATATATATATGCGCACATACATATATGCACACATATACACATATATACATACATTTATGTGTGATCGTTTATGTATATTCATGTTTATCTCCTTTTTATTAGTTTATTTTATATTGTTTTTGTCAGTTTTAAAACTATTTTGTATCGCTATCCTAGAGTAAATTTTATTTTATGAACACAATTATTTGCTATTTCTCTTCTACATTTTAATAGATTTTGGAGTGCTTTAAAGTACAGGATAGCAATTTTTTCATGAAGGCATAATTTGCATGGGTCGTCTAAATGCCTACACGTGGTAGCTTGTCTTATTATTTTCCATTCGACTACAGGCGAATACCCGCTTTCTTTGAATTTCCAGTATTTATTCGCTAGTGTTGCCCAGTTCAAAATAAATGTCTAACAAAAAGCGTAGTTTATCAGGCAACAATATTTGCGAAAGAAAACCCAAATAACAAGAAATATTCCGTAGGCATGACTTCCTTAGATTTCTAAACCCGATACTAAGACCACAAAAGTACATTCAACAATAAAAAACACCGTATAAAAAGAACACTAGCGAATAAATACTGGGAACTCAAAGAAAGCGATACAAAATAGTTTTAAAACTGACAAAAAACAATAGAAAATAAACAAATAAACAAGTAAATAAACATGAATATACATAAACGATCACACATATATGTATGTATATATATGTATATATATGCATATATGTATGTACACATATGTATATTTATATATAAACAAAAGAAAATGGCTACCTGAAACCACTAAACTAGTTTTAAAACAGATCCTTTGTTTGATAAAATGCATGCCCATTGGCTGATAGGAAGGGACGCGGTGGATACTAGAAAGCTGATTGGCTAACTAAAATCCTCAACAGAACAGGACCACATAAAAACGGTAAACAACCACAGAATTCGCGCATAAGCCTGGCGAATCCTAGAGTGGAGGAAACGCCGAATATTCAGTGTAGCTTAATCGGCATATGTATTTTATAAAGTACTATATATATATATATATATATATATATATATATATATATATATATATGTACATATACATATATATATACATATACATATACATATACATATATTGATGGAAGGAGAAAAGTAGGATACATATTTAGGCTCGCGCCAGATGCGTCAGTGTTTTCAGGCAATCATCGATATCTGTGTTTATTTAGCTCAAAATCTACAATACTTTAGTCGGAATATTACTTCTGATTTTCGATTTTTTTATTCCCTTAAACAACATTTCGACTTCACAACTCCTTATCAGTATTCATTTCCGTTTAAACCCACTGTTTTCCCCATGCTAATTTTACATAACACATTGATTTCTAGTGCTTCTGAAAAGCTCGAAGACCAGATAGTCAGCGATGAGTTCAATTACATTCATAATTTATGCAATGATTACCATTATTCTAGTTTTCCTGCCAGACTACAAAAATTATTTGACTTGAAACGTAATATTTGCATAATATAATTACAACTCTGATTTGCCCAGTTGGCATAGTCACTATAAATATCTGTGGAAATGATCAATTTGAACTATTTTTGCTTTCAAATAAAATCCGATTGATAAGAATGAACTGTATTTTCTTCATGAAACTTTCTACAATTCCGATCAAATTTGTCATTTTAAATATAGTTTATTTTCTATAATTCATGATAAAGTTTATTTAAACATTGAATTTGATATTTGATGTGAAATTTAAACTTTACTTATTTCGCTTCAATTTTATTATCAATAAGCCATTGAATTGTCTCCCAGACGTAGTCGGATTGTAAGGAATTATGTTGCTCTTGTTTCATTTGAGGCTGAGCCCTTAAATGTAATATTTAGTCTCATTAATTTGATGCTAAGTTTTACAATTAAAAGATGAGCCTTATTGAAGTTGTTTTATTTCAATCAAAAATTGAACCTTATGAATTTAAGGTTGATTTTTTAATTTGAAATTAAGCCAAATAATTTGACCTTCAGTGAATCGAGTTGAAATTATTTATTAATTTTGATTTCTTAGAATTTTATTAATTAAAAGTTGAGTTCCTTTGACTGAAAATTTTATCTCATTATATTGAGTTTGGCTTCCTTTAATTAGACTTGAAGCATTATTAATTTACGACAGATTTTAATTGGAAGTTTCATACTGTTAATTTAAATTAAATTTACTTCAATTAGATGTTGAGCCTTATTAATTGGAAGTTATTTGTTTCAATTAGAAAGTGAATCTAATGAATTAAAAGTGATTTTTTTTCAATTTGAAGTTAAACCTCATAAATTTGATGTTGACATCTTTCAATGAAAAGGTGAGACTTATGAATTAAAAATTTAGTTCTTGAATTTAAAGTTGAGATTTACCAATTTGAAGTTGTTTTCTTACAAGTACGAGTCACTTACTTCACTTCAATTTTTATATTAATATATTACTGATTTTTTTCCATGGTTTGACAGGTAAGAATTTCGTTTGTCTGTTTAATTCCAGGTTGATTAATTTAAATCACGAAAGGAATCCTTATCAAAGCAGTGGAGGCACCCGGCGTTGCTCGCTCGTAAAATAAAATAAAAAAAATTGACAGCGCCGGGCGGGGGCGTAACTCACTCGGAAACTCTGTTTAAATATGATATTTTAATTTTAAAAAAGTGCGTATCCAGTCGTAAAAAATAGGACTTGGTGCAATCAGCCAGATGCGAAAGTAAATTTTTTTAAGCAAAAAAAGAAGAGAAAAATGCCGTATTATGGGCACGAACTCAAATAACATACGTTAGTAAGCGAACACGTTATCGCTGGGACAACGAAAACACACATGTTACCACTTTGCGAATTCAGCAGTTTAGACGAAAGAACAAAAAATAGTTCGCACATGCGCGGTTTACAAACAGCTTTTTATATGAATGCCTCTTTCAAAGAAAACGGCAGTTCTACACGAAATAATTGAGGATTTTTCGAATTTTTCGATATTATGTGTCTTAGAGATCGTTCTTACTAACGCTACTACGTTCGTGCAGCTTCGATATGTATTCAAAAATATTTTAGCAGAAAAAACACACATACACACGAGACGACTATTTTAATAATATAGAAGCTCAGTTCCTTCAATCAGAAGTTGAGCCTTATTAATTGGAAGTTGTTTTATTTTAAGAAAAAAATTAACCTTATTAATATAAAGTTTTGATTTTTTTTTCAATTACCGTTAAAGCCTATTAATTTAAAATTGATTCTTTTCAATTATAAATCGAGCCTTATGGATTTAAAGTTTAATTTTCTTCAATTCAAATGTAGACTTTATGTTTTCTTTCTAAATTAAAGTTGAGTATTTGTAATTTTATGTTGTGTACGTTTAATTTGAAATTGGATTATTGAAATTTGAAATGAAACCTTATTAATTTAAGTTAAGTAATTTTGATATGAACTTGAATATATTTAATTTGAGGTTGAGGTTTTTGTAATTTGAAGGCGGTCCTTCCAAATTTGAGGTGTAGCCTTTTATATATACGAGAGTGAGTCATTTTTTTCCTAATTTAAAGTTTCACTTGTTCAATTATAGGATAACATCATGTGGAAAGAGGGATGTGTCAGACTCCAACATGTTGAATAGGAAAATAATAATGAATGAATATTCATTATTATGAATAGTGAACAATATCTTATACTCCTAAGGATGATGGATTACACTTGCCTTGCCTGATCAGGAGGCAGGACAGGATCGAGAAAGCTGGTAACCAGATGAGAAGCAGGAGGTGGCAGAAGTTTAAACATCTTTCTAAATGTATGATATTCACAATTGTAATGCACCTAGTAAAAGCCGTGGTTGTACGTTGATTAACATCATTGATATCATGAACATTCAGTTGTCAACATGATTATGATACAGAACACTGTAACAAATATGCAGACGAATAACATCCTTGTGATTACTTGATTCTCAATGAAGCCTTTTTAACAAAAAAATAATAATTATATTATTGGAGACGCACTCCTACTAACTGGAATAATTAACTATTCCAAGTCCTCACTTCCGACGATGGCATCACTTGCGAGGATGGCGTCACTTCCGTCCATGACGTCATTTCCGGGGAACGAGAATTGGTTGACCAAATGAGTCAGACACATGGAGAGTATGGTCGTCACCTCTAGTCGAGCAGTGAGCAAAGATATTGCTCAATTACGTCTTTTATGTATTTTTGTTAATAGATAGTTATTTAATTGTTACTGTGTCTTCCTTGTAAATGATTCAACACTTACCACCACGACACACATTTCTTTCCTCATATTTTTCTGTCTGAAATCTGATTGTTTTAACTAAAGATGTTGATTTGCCCAATAATCAATACAGTAAAAGTTCAATAATTATTAATTCAATTATTGCGCACACAATAATTGTCAGTCATGAATTAGTGAAATCAATCAAACGATTCTTTAATTGAATTTGACATTTATTAAGAAAAATGTTAATTAATTGATGTGTTTTTTTATGAATAATTTACTAAAATACGCAAGAGTTTATGCCTATTGAATATTATATTAACAAGCACCCCAACTCTGACAATCAAGATTTGGAATAGCAAGCAAAAACTTACTGAAATCTATGCAACTTACCATTCAATGTTACATTTCGAATCAAAACAAGAAGACGAGAATCATATTATTTGGATTTTTCTGGCTACTTTTTTCATCCTAAATGTCATTTTCACAATGTTTCGGTCGATGTATATTCCGAGTTTCTTCAGATGTATCTTGTAAAACTCAGGAGTATTCCTTTTTAAGTTGGAAATTAGTCAGCTAGGACTCGTGGTGCAGTGGTTAGAGTACTCGGATAAATCGATTGTAAAAGTTATATTCTCCCGAAGGTGGATAGTTCAATTATACTTTAATAGTTCTTAATTCCTTTCCTTACTGTAGTGAGTGTTTAATGGCCCTGAGGTAAATGCTCAGAAAATGAAGGAAATGGTGACTTCGAAGCGTGGTTCGAATTTCACGACCGGCAAAAATTGTTACCTACACTAAATAAGCAAAAACTCAGTCGTAGACTACATATTGACTAATTCCCTGTTTGAGACCGGGTATACCCCCCTACTTCATTTCATCTTTTCTTATTACTGAGTTCAGTTTAGAGTAAAATAAAAGATACCTTTTATTAATAAAACCATTTCTTTTTTTGGATATTTTAAAACTAAACATTAATCAAAAGTGACATTTACCGGACATTCATTGTCGCGCCTGACCTCCATAGAATGGAAATATGTCACAACGTATAACAAGGAATATTGTGATAAGTGTTTTAGTGTAAACAGTATGGTATAATAAATTATGGGGTTTATCTATTTTTACTTTCATCATATTTTGCTTTGGTTTTGATACCCCCAAATTCGAAGCTATCTCTTTACAACACGTCCTTTCATAACCTATCATACTTTCATAAATCAGAGTCCATTTTCTGTAGGCTGTTTTTGAACTAATCAACGACGGGTAATTTTGCTAGTATATATATATATATATATATATATATATATATATATATATATATATATATATATATAAGCATGCCCAGTTAGTGTCACTGCTGTGCTTTATGCAAAATCATCTGCCATGCGCTTTTTAAAATGTTCAATTGAACTTCTCTCTGATTTTACAAATAATTACACTAAGATATAATGATATACACCTTATGTCTAGAATCCTTATTTTAATCTGTGTTATGATAGGATTTTGATTCTCGTAATGTCTCAAACGGAATGCTTTACTTATAAGAAAGTTAAATTTAAGGAATCTTTATTTTGTTGGAATCTAATGTAAATTCGGCAAATATTGGGCTGTGTCCCTCCTATGCACTTCCTTTCAGAGTAAATATTTAAAAAAATTAAACTTTGTTGGGATATTTATTAATTGATTTCTATTGTCAAAATTTCAGAACAAAATAAAACAAGATATTTGAATATGTTTTCCACCCACATTTTGCTCAATTTAAATGTAACATAATATAGTCGGCATTAGCTATTCTGCCACATAATAGTTATGTTCCAATAATTATAATGGCCAGCTTACTTGTGTAGAGTATCAATCCTATAAATAAGTCTTTATAATGATATATACATAAGGAGTAGGATGGAGAAGATAGGGATAGAGGGAGAAGAGGTTTAAAATAATTGACACTGTATAAATAAGAGAAAGAACACGTTTTACATGAGGAAAAGCTTTAGTAATTGCATGTGACATTTCAGTTTGGTAAATTACTTAGATGAATAAGAAACAAAAAAAAGGAAAACAATGTATTTGATTCTGTTTAATAGGCAACTCCATTGCACCCATCTTATGTTTCCTTTCATTCTTTCTGTTCGTCTTTTTTATTCGTTTTCTCTTTTTTTTCATTTTTTATCCTAGCTATTATTTTTACATTATACAAACGAGTATTATGGAATTTTCCCATAAAAACTTTACATTAAATAACATCGCACACATACATAAACTGATGTATATATATATACATATATATATATGTATATATATATATATATATATATATATATATATATATATATATATATACTCTATATTCTTTATTTGTCAAATAAGCTATCGTTACATTTTATATATCTGAGTAATTAAATAAATCATTAAATCATAGACGCTTTCCAGCACTCACTATACCTGAAAGATCAAACGGCCTTAGTTTTCTCCCTTTAACTTTTATGGGTACTAATATTAATTTTAATTCAAGAGAATTCATCTACTGGCAGTTTGCAACGTAATTGGATTATCTCCCTTCGTAATCGTATTTTTTTTCATAACTATATAGAACCTTGCTTGATCAGAATGATAACGAATTTTAAAATATTAAATAATGAAAAATACAATAGAATCCTTCACTCGAGGGAATGGCACTCGTCTTAAAAGACGTTACAATCATCATACACATATACACACACACATATATATATATATATATATATATATATATATATATATATATATATATATGTGGGTTTTCAATTATTTTGATTCTCGGCGCATACTAATCCCTATTTAAATTAATTTTTTTTGTTGGTTCATTGGCTGTTTTTTACGGCATATCAACCATCTTCAGGTTATTTAATGCCAAATCCAGTGATTTTGAATAAAAAAATTTAATAGAATATATTTGTTTTCTTCAACTCGTGTTCTATTTAACCCATACTTTGGACCCTAACATGTACTACCACTCCGGGTCAAAGTGAACCTGGTGGCGATGGCAACTAAGGGGTGTCTCCACACTTCCCAAAGCCCGCAAGCTGGAGCCTCACAATCGGATATAGTTAAAGGTCATATCCAGGAACATTTAAATTAGAAGCTCTATGTTTGATAGATATGTAATAGACCATGCATACTATATTTTTACGTTTTAGATTTGATTTCAATCGTGTTAATTCTGTGTTAGAGATATGCATATGTGTATGACAGGTTTCTTCAATAAATGTTCTCAACTTAGTATATGTTTGATTATTGTGTTTGGATTGGACATAGAGGAGTCTTGTATTGCCCTGAATATATAGATCACAATCCATGTTCTAAGAAACCTCTAAAAACAATGAACTGTCTTGTGTATGATGCTACTTCTAATTAAACGCTTTTGCTTTCAAGTTTTTAGAAATGTATATAGACGTAAATAAAAGTTGGTGAGTAACGAATAAGGTAACAGCATAATAAAAAATATTTTTTTATTTCTACAAATCATTACCATTCGCATTGCACTTTTGCTTGTAATTCTACGAGGCATGTCTGCTCCTCATGGATATTCATGACATGGGTTGATTGCTTAGAGGCCCACAACGTAAACATCTGTAACAAAGACATGGCGCTTTTCAGGTCATGTATGAATAAGTTCAGTCAAGATAGCAATGCAATTTGCCATCCTCTCTGATCCACTCAGAGGCAACAAGCAAATGCCATTTCTTTTGGAAGCCCCCCCCCCCGAATATAAAAAAAAAGCTAATTTCACTCCTTTTCCACAATCTGGTGTAATTTGTCTCCTTTTTAAGTAAATACTTTTGCGTAAATACTTCACAATCCGTTTGCTATCTAAACAACAAATTTATGTGAAAGAGAAAAACTAAAACTTTTAAAATAAAAACAAAATAAAAAATAGCAAATGATTTATGAGTTGTTTGTTATTCAGTACAAAGAATCAATTTCAAACAAAAGATTTTTATCATCGGTCGAGCAATAATCTATGGCACTTGAAAGAAATGGTAAATCTGGTTTAATTTGGTGACTTGTTATTGCAAAAGTCAGTTTCGTTCACAGACGAAGAGTCTTTTTTTCGGCTTTGAAAAGTTGGACAATGAAACGATCGGTTCACGTAATTAACAAGACTTCAGAGACGGAAATTCTGAAGTACAACCATGACTTGAAAAAAAACACATTTAAAAATATACTTTATTTACATACAATAGGTGCGTGTTATTAATTTACATCAATCACTAGATAATGATGTATAACAGTATACGTATCGAAAATGTCATAGACATATATATATATGTATATATATATATATATGTGTGTGTGTGTGTGTGTGTGTGTGTATCTGTGTGGGTCTTCGTAAATAAGCGTGCATTGGCACGTGTGAGACAAGCAGCAGCACAGCCGAAGAATAACTTGCAAGCGAAAATATTAGCAGCAGCATGTACACATATGCATATTAGCAAGTGTGCGCGAGCTTTCGTCACAGGAAAAGGAGAAAAAATATTCCACGTGGTCGAAAGAAAAGCAAAGTGGAAGATGGCCGTGTAAGTACGAGGGCGAAAAAGTGGTGGTAAGCGCCAGAATCAGTTGGCGGGGAACCAGAGACTTTCCAAAAGTGTGTGAGATAAGACTTTATAAATAATTACATACGTAATTAAAAAAAAACAATACAAACAATAAAGATATTTCATTTGCATTTGTTTTGCGGCTGTACAGAGTGTGTCGGTCCGAGAGGTTTGAACTCTAAAGACAATTCAAATTTGACGGCCACGTTACCCCCCCCCACACACACATACACACATATATATATATATACACACACATGTACCTATTATGTGTGTATGTATGTATGTATCTATCTATAATAGCACACAGATGTCTTAGCATCATACTGTGCTTCTCCCAGACAAATCAACCTCACCTGCACGTCGTGACCACTGCCACACAGACGGGGGTCTGTTGAACAACGAGTGCCCCGTGCCGTTTACCTGGACACCCACTGCCTTGTGGGCCAAGGTTCTTTTAACAAAAGACTAAGGGCGGGGTAACCCTGGCAGAAACCTTTAGAGGAGCTTACGCCCTGTAAGCTTCGGCATACATGACCTACCGGCGTGTGGCATATGATCTGATGCCCAGCAAACTAAGTCCCTCTCATGGAGCAAATGGTATGATGGGTGGAGAGGGATCCGTAAGCCATGGTGAAGGCAATCTATTTAGCAGAAGGAACACCCTGATATAAATCCTGCGATGACTGTTGCATTCAATATTGTTGATTTGTTTTTATTTTTCATTCAATGTGACAGTTGTTCAGAGAGTGGGATTGTCTCGGTGGAAAGTCTTCCCTCACTTTAAAAACCTTCAAGTACAGGCATTACTATATATGCAATGTAATAAACATTTTACCATCTCGATGACAAAAAGGCTGGCCTCAGCCTAAAACGGCAAACGGACACTCATTGAGGAATGATGTGGATATGGGCGTCAATGGAAATAATGGCTCTTGAACATCCAAAGTATTGTCCGGCAGGTGTTCAGGGCACCACAGCCTGCACGCGATCATCGACAGATGGGCAGAACTGTAGAAGGTTCATAGAAGTGACCGTCCGGTACGTGCTGCTAATGGCGCTCATGTATGCCTCATTTGAGCCAGAGATGTATTAAGTAATGACAATATTCGAGAACGAGTTTGTTGCAATCGTGTCATCTATAATAGATTCTTCCAAACTTAGTGTAAAATGTTTGAAGGTGTCTTCTCCAATTATCTTCATCAAAGTCAGTTTTTTCATGTTGTTGACTTATATAGATTGAAATATTTACATTGCATTAAATTATTGCCTTTCTCTACGTTCAGCCCTGAACTTCATATTTCTATCTTTATTCTAAGGTTTCACTTTCTATAATCCTCAGTTTTCAAAGCATAATGCGATCAAATTATTGCATATCATATTTTGGCATGAACAATGCCAAGACTAACCACATTGTAAAACTCTATTTCATCAAACCCCTTGCATTGCTACTTGGATGTAAGTGATTCTATGTTGAATCATATTTTTAGGGGATTGTAGGGTTTCATCGGTGGGATGATTTTTTGCATTACATTTAAAGTACACTAATGGAAGCAGGCATCACTAAGGGAAGTTACATTGTTATCTATCGGAGCGCAGACACTATTATAGTAAAAGACGTTCTGCCATCTAGAGGCGTCAACAGTGAAAGGTGGGATTTTGCTGCTTGTACAGGTCGTCAGGAATATGCATGTCGAGGAGGCAAAGAGCTATGAGTTCATGTGTCCAAAGTACTTGTAAAAGAAATGTGACATACGTTTGAGTTTCGCCGATACTGAGTGACCTATGAGATTGAATACTGTTTTATGACACTTTTTAAGTGCTAGGGTAAATGCACAAATCCAACTGTGTCAGCAATACTCCATGCATGAATATATGGTGAATTTGTAGAAACATAGGGTACTTTAAGGTGTAAGTCATCTTCTAGCTAAATAGAAGGGCACAACTTGTTTTTAGCATTCTTGGCAATGTCCTTAATGTATTTGAAATACAATAAATCAATTTAGTTATTTAACTTATCACATTGGGCACTTGATTGTGAGATCCAATTTCTATGAATAACATTGAATCAGGTCGATAGTATTGATGCGTAAATGCTGATCGTATAATCGTATATAATATAAATCTCACCTGCCAGTTTAAATGTATGTATATATTTATGTATGTATGTATGTATGTATGTACGTATGAATGTCTGCCTAAATCTTTCGACAGAGGCGATGTATTTTCATCAGATCGCTATCTTTTCGAAGTTCAACACTTGACACGACAAATCTCGAATAATTGGCTAAAAACATAATTCCTTCACCCTCAACTGTTCATTTTCTACAAGGAAAGGTCGCTTTCTTCGCCGATATTTTCGAAAGGCATCCCCTCGTCTCGATTAACTAACCTTAATTTAAACCTTTGCAAATTCTAGTTTGGCGATGGACACAACGGCAATGGCGTCACGTTTTTTTTTTTTCACATTCTTTATCTCCTGCGTTGTTCGGGTTCGAGGCTGCCTCCCTACAATCATTTTTTCTCCTTTTCTTTTTGTCCCAACTCACACCTCTAAACACTCAGGCTAATAAGCAATAAACGAGCATTATGTTTTAGTGTTAAATATCGAACAAATAACATGCGGCAATTTATTGGATAGTTTAATTAATATAGGTTTGTTAAATGTCTTTTAGTTATTCATGTATTTTTTGCAAATCGTAAAAATCACAAAAATATAATGAAAAGTTTTACGATACATCAGTTTATCAAAGCGATTAATAACTTAAATGAAACAAACAAAATTGAAACGGAAATACTAAGTAAACATTAATCGTCTCTGAATGCAATGATCCAGGAAAATACATTTTTCTGATTATTTAATGAAAAGTACTTTTTTCTTTACTTTTGTCAATGCAAGGAATTTATGAAAATATTAATCTTTCGATAATTCCAATAATTATAACGATTAT
>NC_136506.1:5411666-5521666 GCF_053919585.1 Euprymna scolopes | reverse complement strand
ACTTTAAAAGAAGTAAGTTTGTATTATTACATTCATATTATATATATATATATATATATATATATATAATTTTTTTTAGTTATTAAACATTTGTATATTTTTATTCAAATATCTATTAAATATTTCTACGTGCGTTAAAGTTATCCATTGACACGCATCTTTCCACCCATTACCTGTCGCAAGCATGAGTAAACTTTAATTAGAATCGAACTCGTCCCAGCTACGAAAAGTAGCATAGTGTCTTACTACTAAACAACGGTCATCATTATCATCATCATGATGACGGGTTCCTTGCCCGGACCAATGTGACTCTTCCTCTCCAGAATTTCCTGTCTTTCATCAACTGCCTCAGATCTTTATGTTCACAGTTGGCGTCGTGTGCTATTTGCTGCATGTACGTTGATCTAGGTCGTCTCTTGCCTACGCTCCGTGTCGGGGAGTCCATAGCAATACATCACTCAGCAATTCATGCTTGCTCCTCAGACAATGACTAGCAAATCGTAGGCGTCTTTCTCTGAATGTATTAGATGTGACAGGAAGGTTCCCATAAAGGGGCTGCTTCGTGGGATGATTTTGCCAAGATATATTTAATATTGTTCGTAGCATATGGGTGTATGTGCCGTCTAGTGTTCTTTCCAATCTTTTGGTGGGTGTCCAGGTTGTAGCACCGTAACCAAGGACAGACTCTACCACTGTCATGAAGAACTGCCTTTTCAGTTGGTTAGTTAACCCCGAAGTCCATACTGAACGCAACCCATCCAATGCGGCCCATGCTTTTGAGATGCGAATTTCGATATCTCTCTCCGTGGAAGCTATGTTGCTGTCCAGATACGTAAACTCGGCGATTTCTTTCAGTGTTGACCCAACCAGAGCTCTGATCTCTCCTTTCACATTGAAAGTCATAAACTTTGTCTCATCCGCATACATGTGGAGACTAACATCATTTGCAGACTTTTCTAACTTACGTAACAGTGATTGCGCATCAGCAGTGGTACTCGCGAGCAAAGCAATATCGTCTGCATATCTACATCAGTTATGTGTGCTGATTGATGACGTATGTTTCTGTATTCATTTAGGGTGAAGCCTGGCGTGTTCTGTATATCACCAGAGGTGCGAAGTACAATGTCAAGAGAGACAATGAAAATTGTAGAACTCTTGTGCGGATGTTGAAATATTCAGTGCCCCCATTTGGTATCTGTCCATTGCTCGAGTGTGCTTACCGCTTTTAAATGCAAGATTGAGTTTTTTTTTATTGAGCTGTTTACGAGTTCGATCCGTAGTAAAGTTAAGCCATGTTGAAACACTCGATACCTAGAAATATGTATTTTAATAGATAACTTTTATTCACTTAAAAATATTAATTATATATTTGATTACATACTATTGAAGTGTTTAATAGATTAAAAATGTGTTTTAAAAATATTAAAATAACAAATAATACGTCCCAGATATGCATGAGTAAATGCCGAATCGATTAGTGGATATTTTTAGATGTGTGCTTATGATTGCATTAAATGCAAATCCATATTGATTCGTAACTTTACATCAATAGGTTACTATAATACTTTATTCGCTACACCTTATCAAACCGATACAATGTTACTACGTTATCTGCAGCTCATTAAGACATAAATTCATATAATGTGAACGGATAGGGTCCGAAGCTACAGCTTCGTTCTTAGTTCGGGGAAAGATGGGATAAGTAATACTATGTGAGCGGTGTAGAGGAAAAAAAAAATCAACCCTTTCAAAATTATATAGAAATAACTAACCTTGTGGAACTGTGTATGTTTTTCGAAAATTTTAATTCTTTCAACCGTTTGATTTTGGGGAAAAAGTTCTTTTTTCACCTGTTTTAATTTTAATCGTAACAAAAAAAAAAAATGTTAAAATCGTGAATTAAAAAACAAAAAAAAAATAGTTCTTTGCAATTCCCAAAGGTTCCTTAACAAAACACAGAATTCTACAGGGTTAACGATCCTCGGGGAACTGTTTGATTTTTAAACAGGTTCTAATTATTTGGAATGTTTATTTAAAAAAAAAGTATATGCTTTGAATTCTTAAAAATGCCGATTCTTTGAACTGTTTTATTTTTAAAAAAAAATCTAAATTCTTTGAACTGTTCAATTTTTTAAAATTCTAATTTTTTTATTTTTTGCTCTGTTTACTTTGTTTAAAATCTAATACTTTGAACTGTTTATTATTTTATTTTTTAAATTCTAATTTTTAAATTTTGTCTATATTAATCTATATATCTATAAAAGTGAACGTGTCTGTGTGTTTGTCTATCTGTCTGTGTATATTTTCCTACGCAATAACTGTCAATTTTATGTCTACAGACTCGAAATTTGATATACATCGTACTGAGATTTGGAGACATCTTTGTGATCTGTTTTCGGCCAGAAGTTTTGCTGTTAAGGTATCAAAGTAAAAACGATTTGAATTTTGAGAACTCTACCAAGTTCTTCCGCCAATTTCAGGTCTAAACAATTGAACTTTTGGATATAGGTTCCTTGCACATATATATAACTTAATGAATTGATTTGAGCCGAAAACTATAAATGTTAAGGTCATAATAGGTGTCAAACTTAAAAAATGACCTCTGCGGTCTACCAAATTACTCAGAAAATTCTGGTCTAAACATTTGAAATTTTACATAAAGGGTATTCAGAAATAGGGTAAGCTTTTACTTGGTTTCCGTCGATAAATGTTTATTTACCAATATACAGATCTATGTATGTATGACTCAAACTTTCGACAATGCAACAGATTTCCACAAGATCAGTATCGTTTTGAAATCCGACCTTTCAGACGACAAATATCGAGAAATTGACTAAAAACATTCATATATTTACCTTCAACCGTGCCCCTTTTGCTACAGAGAGGAGCCGCTTTTTTCACATATTTTTTTAAAGTCATTCTTACTTTCGATTGTCTAGCCTTAATTTAAACATAAGTTACTTCTGGTTTGGCTGTGGTTGTAACAGCAAAGACGTTAGATTTTTTCCATTATTTTCCTACTTCGCAGTACGGGTTCGAGCCTGCCTTCCTTTTACCACTTTTTTTTTTGTGCTAAACACACATTCGAACACCCGGGCAGAAATACTAGTAAATAATATATTCAAATGGTTAATTTTTGCCTCGACACCGGTGACAGAGTATGACATAACACACATTTATCCTGAACACAGAACGAGGCTGGATCTTCAGACCCCATCCGCTCAAATTATCAATAAATTCAAAGTTTCCGTTCGTGCTTGAGAGGAAGACAGCGTCCAGTTTCCGCTTTTTTTTTGGAGAGTACCACTTAGTTCTTCTGTATGTTCTTTGTGTCCTTTTTTTATACTAATGATTCTTTGGCAATCTTTCGCCAGGTTTTGTACAGTAAAGCCTGATTTACTTTCCAGTTTTGACAAAACTTCGCCGGATCTCAGAGTCTCTGTGCGAAGTTAAACCCTGGACGAATATGAGGCACTTGAAATCATCGGCACTCAATTCTGACAATTTAAAATCGTCACAGCGTTTGTTAACAATCGAGGCGAATGTCAAGTAGTCCACATCGTTTTTTTCGTAAGATTCAAGCATGTCCACCGTCTATAGAACAGGGACGTTTTCGAACTAAATAGTTCCCTTATTCGTTTAACGGTTTCCGTAAACGTCAGATCGCTAATCTTTTGTGGCAAGATATAGTCGACTAATTTTCGTGTTCCGTAGACCCTAATTTGCTAAGTAACAAACGAACTTTTTTGGGTCTGTCCAATTTCCACAGTCGATATTGTACATATCTTCATACCGGCTGAAATACGTTTCAAACGTTTTACTTTCTCCAGGAAAGTAGGTGAAATTATTTATTTTACTGAGTACCGCACTCTGGGAGAACGCTGCATCACTCTGTAGCTTGATTCCTATTCATTTAAACCTGGAGTCGTGATTCAGTTCTCTCTTTCTGCTCTGTTTGTAATGCAAAAAGGCTGTCATCAGTTCTTTTGCATTTGGATCATTGTTCTGCCTGCTGTAGTCTATAGTCAGCTCTTCTTTGCTGGTCCATTTGAAATTCTATTAGACGTGTTATTGTCTCTTTCACATCTTCCATTGTGTCTCTATTTTATTTTCTCGCAAAAGAAAATTCTATTCTTTTAAGGGAATTTGTAACGTAATCAGAAGTCACAGCAAGGGAAAACTGTTGCCATTTATGGTCTAGTATACTCTTCAATAGCTGTAGCAGAAGTGAAAAAAATGATTGATTAATTTTGCATAAACTTATTTTCTCCTTGACACGTGTTCCTTTTGTTTCAGATATGCCAAAAGTTCTGAAATAGACATATTTTTGCTTTACCGTAGAGAAAAAATGTAATTTACAAAATATACAACATACAAAATGCACCATGCGATATACAATATACAATAAATCATCAAATATACAATATAAAATATACAGTATTACACATAAAATGTAAAATATACGATATAACACACACAATGTAAAATATACAAGTCGATTTGTCTTCAGCAAAGTTACGGTTTAAAAAAAAAAAAATCCGGGTTCCTGTTTTCCGTAATAGATATCATTGCGCGAACAGTATTTTTTCTCACTCCGCTGCCAAGCAAAAGTTTAACCACCCGAAAATAGTCTTTCTTTTTAAAAGTGCTTTAAAAATTTACAGCGGAAAGAAAATTTTAAAAAATAGGTCTCATTTCCCTTCAATGTGCTGGCGTGGTTACAAAAAATTGGTTGGAAGAAGAAAGAAAACTTAAACATTTTTTTAAGTTATCAAAAAAACAAAAAAATGGCTTTTCAGCACGTAAAAAGAATATTTACCCTTTTATCACACTGGCTCTTTTCTTTTTCTTCGCTCGGTATAGTTCAAACACACAACTAGTCGGTCACAATAACCACTTTGCCATAAAACAAGAATTCATTTACTGAAATTTCAGTAACAGAAGAAAGAAAATCTTCAACATAAAGTCCATATGTAATTTGCATAAACAATTGAGTCAACCCGTTCCACGGCAAATTAAATCAAGATTGCTTTTACTTTTCTTTATTTTAGCAAACATGAAAAAAGAAATTCTATTTACAATTCCTTGGAGTAGAAATTTTTGAATGTAGACTTTTTTATGCTGTAATTTTTCGTCGTTGAACTTTTGTGTTTTTGCGTTGTAACTTAAACAGTTTGCAATTGACCATTTCGTACGGTTGTAGAGTTGAAGTTTTTGCGCAGGAGTTCTTTAAAACAATTTTTTACGTCCTTGTTGCCATTGTAGTGGAGTCGGAAGGGGTGAAAGTAGGAACACGACGACTTGGTGAGAACAGGAGGAACATTTATATCAAGCAAGACTTAGTGCTACAGAAAAGCTTAGTAAGTCCGTGGGGAGTAGTCTCTGTATGGCATCAGCATAGTTCTCATTGAGCGGTCTAGACTTGCTGGTTATATGCTTAATGGACAAGTCCATCTTAGCGATTATAAGAGGGTGTAGTCCCCACAACAAATATATATATATATATATATTTATTAATATATACATATACTTATATATATAAATACCTTCGATATACATATATATATATATATATATATATATATATATATATATATATATATATATATATATATGAAATAAAATGGAGGTGGAAGGACCTGGATACTCAACGTTTCGCCCGATTTATGCGGGCTTCTTCAAGAGGGATAGTCTGAGTTCCTGTCTAAAGATCTTATGTCTCTCTGTTGTCCTTCCGTTTTTATATAAAAATTGTGTTTTCTTTCGTCATTTGGCTTGATTATAGCTGGTTTTATTGCCACATATTTTAATGTTTTGTGTCAATCAATTCCACGATTTTTAGGTTTGTTTGTTTTCTTATTGAAGCCACGTTTCAAATAGAACAATAAAATAACAAAGCAAATGAGAAAAAAATAATAAGCAAAAATACTATCACCTCTCTGTCAAACGAGGAAAGGACGTAGCACAAATAAAGCAATTGCGTCTGACAATAATTGGACTCAAGAAAATCACTTAAAAATAAGTTAATAATTCTAAACAAGAATAAGTAGTCGCCATTTTGTTTTATTTTTTTGTATTTTTAAATATCTAGAGAAGGAGTAAAACTAAAGAAAAGTATGATTTAATGATAAAGCACTTTTTTACAAGGCAAAATAAAGATATCGTCCTTCTAAATTAATTCTTCCGTATATGTATTTATTAGCAAGGTGTTATTCTCATCTTTTAGTCGATATTTTTCACAACGTTTCGGCCAACTATTCGTCTGGCTTTCGTCAGATGCTTAAACACGACAGGATGTGAATGATGAGTATCTTAAATGTTTCTTCAGTAATTACTGCCTTTCATAGTTGTCGTCTCACCACATTTTTGCCAACTAAGAATCTGGACAGCTTTGGGTAGTATTGAAACCGCTATCCCAAGATTCACCGCCCCTATCCACTGGCTCACTAAGGCCAGAGAAATAAGTGGCTGAACTACCGTGAAACAACAACAACAACAACAACAACGATAATACGAGGATAATATTGTTATTAAACACAAATATATAAATTATTCATCCTTAAAGGATTCTACTAATAATAAAAAAATCTTCTGCTTTAAATCATCTATTAATGAAGTAAATATTCAGTAAATCTATTTCAATTAAAACCAATTAATTTCAATTTTCTTTTTTCACTATTTGAATTACAGCTTTATTTGGATTATTCCAATTACTGTTTTCATCTTGAAAGTTATTTTAACGTTTCGATAAATGTAATTTCCGGCCTTTTTTAAGTGTATCTTGTCGAACTTAACCGCCTGTAAAAAGAAAACAAGCTCGCAAGGACCTTATTCGAGGTGGATAAAGTACTTGGTAAAATTTAGTTGAAATGTGTAACTTTCCTGGGGTCTTAAACCACATTCAATGGAGAGGTCCAAACTTGCAGGTTTGGGGAGTGTAGAACCACTCATTAATTGCCATTGCTCCCAGGTCCACTCTGCCCGGAGTGGTAGTAGCTGTTAGTGTCCGAACTATTGATTAAATAGAAACCGACTTGAAAACAAACAACAAATATATTCTACTAAAAAGTTTTCTTCAAAATCACTGAATTCGGCATTAAATAACATGAAAAAGGTTGATATGCAGTAAAACAAAAGCAAACAACGAACCAACCTAAACTTTCCCGGAGGTTAAAGGTTCAATCCTCGGTGCGGACAACACTCCAAATACAATTGCGCATAATTTACGACATCTACTTAGTTATAGTGGGTGGAATGGTAAAAACATATTAATGAGACGATGAAGCACCTTTTTTGACATTGCAAACGAAATTCATATTTCTGTTCAATTCATTTATTCCACTTTGAATGATCAATTTTATTTGAATTAATCGGGTTTTAATGTTTTTTTTAAATTTATGTTTTAGTAGATGTACGCACTGGCATTCTTTAGGTGTGCTTTGCCGAATTTGAGTCCACCCACCAAATAAAATGAACAAGTACAGAAGTACCTGTGTCGAGGTGGACAAAGTACTTGGTAAAATTTAGTTGTAAAGTTATAATATACAGAAGGATTAAAGGTAAATCCTTAGTGCAGGTAGCACTCCAAATAAAATTGCGCATTATTTAGGATTTCTACCCAATGATGACAGGACGGAAGAAGAGTATGCTACATCCGGGAATATAATAAAGTTTTCATTGAAATTTCTGGCACATTTCGACTCTGACAAAAAATTTCCCGACTTCGTCAGAAAGACTCTTGATTTTGATAAGAGTTTGATAAGATATACTTAAAGAAACCTTGTGAAATAAGAGTCCCGATCAGAACGGAAGGTTAGACGAATCCAAAAAAATACGATTAATTAATCACCATTTTAAATAATTACAAACGGTAAAATACAGCAAATACAACACATTACAGAAATAGAATGTATAAAAATATAAAACTAAAGTCAAAAATATTTTCTAACTATCAATTTAAGGTACTGTGTTAGTATTTGTTGATATATGTGATTTTTTTGGTATGTGTTAGTATTTGTGGCTATTTGTTAGTATGTCTTATTATTTGTTGGTATTTCTTTATACTTGTTATTATTTACTGATATTCGGTACTGTTTGTGCATATTGTAAATATTTGTAAATATTTGTGAGTATTGGTTGATTTTTGTTATCATTTTTGTATTTGTTGGCATTGTTTATATTTGTAAGTATTTGTTGATATTTGATGATATTTGTTGATATTTGTGTAGATCGTTAACATTTGTTAGTATTCGTTGATGTTTGTTGAATTTGTTGATATTGTTGATATTTGTTAGAATATTTTGATATTGTTGAAATTGGTTAGTATCAGTACATAGTTGTTAGTATATGATTGTATCAGTGGATATTTGTTAGTATTTTTTGATTTTTGTTAGTATTTTTTTATATTTGTTAGTGTTTGTTTATATCATTGATATTTATTAGTATTTGTAGATATTTTTTGTATTTGTTGATATTTATTAGTATTTGTTAATATTCGTTAGGATTTCTTTATATTTGTTAGTATTTGTTGATCTCAGGTAAAACACAAATTGGTATATAAATGGAGCAACATATGATCGTGTTATAAACATTTATGTATTCATTAATTTAACTGATAATGCTGCGTGTAACCCTGTGCCTATAGACACTTTATAAACAGTTTTATGGCTATCTGACCATCATGAAAACAATTTTATAATAGCCTCCGTGCTGTCTCGAAAGTTTATAGAGTATGAGTGTAATTGTAAAAAAAAAATGGGCAATCCCTAACCTCACTTTTTCTTAGTCAGCGATGCTTATTCTAATAGGAAGGGGAAATCTAAGATAACCGGAAACAATTCTTAGATAAAAGGTAAATCGTATAGACACTTTATATTTTTCAAATAGTCACCCATTTTATTACTGACCAGACTCAATGATGCTTAACTTCGGTTAAATAACGGGAAGCACTATGTCAGCGTGATTATGCTGTATACTAAACTCATTACTAATTCAGTACAATTTATTAAGTTGTTTTCATTTGTAAGTGCTCAGAAATCAATAGAAACCTTTTCTATAAAAAAATTCCGGGGCAGTAAATAATTAATACATTAGAACACTCAGTAAATAGTATATGCTACATTTAATAATGCTTGATAGATATAGCAATCTGTGCAATAATGCGTTATTACTAGATATATAGCAAGTATATGCAATAATGCGTTAGGCGACTTGGAACGAGATACATGCTGAATCCAAATGTACTCAATACTCTAAATGCAGCTGGTATGTGTTAAAATATATTTTTCATCTTATTACAAGTTCTAATAAATAGAATAGTGCTCAATACCCTAGATAGAGCATATATTATATTAGCAAGGCATACCTAAGGAATTGAAAACTGTTGAAGATGTCTGATAGTAAACTACTTATTACTACACCTAATTATACAAGGTACAGTGATAAATTTGCTGCCCTAAAGAAAACAACACTACAGATTTATTTTAAAACTTTTATTGAAAAAATCAGTTCAGCTTACCTGACTATGTAGTAGAACAGACATCTATTCAATTTAGCCGCCTTTCAGCGGCAATCACCTTCTCGATACAGGGCCGGAACTGGGAGAATATCTTTTCCGCAAGCACCGGTGAGAGATCGGAGTATGGCGGCGGACATGATGGCTTTGGTGTTGTGGAAGGGCATGTTCTCGACATATGATTGAACAGAATAGTCCAACGGATCCAAGTCGGGGGAGGAGGGGAGCGAAGTGAGAGTGGGTACAACGTAGTAGCACTCCTTCTGAAGCCAAGCCTGGGTCTCCTGGGACTTGTGAACCAGTGCGTAGTCCTGCTACCATCACCAGGATATACCAGCGGCTACCTGATTACATTAAGAGGTTACCACACAGTTCAG
Source organism: Euprymna scolopes (assembly GCF_053919585.1). Classification (NCBI taxonomy): domain Eukaryota; kingdom Metazoa; phylum Mollusca; class Cephalopoda; order Sepiida; family Sepiolidae; genus Euprymna; species Euprymna scolopes. The sequence goes on along the minus strand of NC_136506.1, from coordinate 5,511,775 downwards.
TAAATCTAGGTACACGTTGGTGTTGTCTTTCAAATTTGAATTTGAAGGTGTGGTGTGGCATGATGTGGCCCTCTCTTGAAATCACACCAACGACCATAATTGTGACCTTTGTTTTCATCACTGTGGGCACGTACCTAAAGCGTTGAACCGTTCAGATTTGAATTTTGAGGGTGCTGTTCATCGTCCTGCTGTACAACAGATTGAAATGATAGGAAAATTACACTCGTGGTGTGTAATGTGAACCTTAAAGACGGGATGAATTCTCAGGATCTCAGAGGAAGTTTAAATCTGGACACTATATGGCCATGTGCAGAAGAGGAACATTTGATTGTATGACTGCGTTGAAAGAATAGATGTTGTCTTGGCTCAGTAAATATTGAACGGTTAAAGTTGCAATTTTGTAAACACGAGTAATCCAAGGACAAAAATCGGAGAAAGTAATAAAAAGCCACTCGAGGATAAGGGGACTAAATGAACTTATATCGGTTGAAAATCTATATTTAAAGCTGATCAACACATGCCAGCATATAGATTTTAAACCTAATAAGACGCTTCTGTTTCTACTGTTGCTACTGCTAGCGATTATTATTATGCATTTACTTCACAGGGGGCACTACCCAATGAGTCAACTACTTTCGTGTACAAAAATGCAAACAGATCTTTTTCTCAACAAATAACACGATGGCTTACCTTAAAGTAATAACAGCCCAAGCAATGTTACGAGTCATATAGAAAATGCCTCACCGATTTGGTTACATAGTCAAAGAGTTAAATATGGTTTTTGTTTAGTGAGAAACTGGAGACTGCAAACTGTGTTTGTCATCTCTGCTGCCTTGTAAGCTGAGTTTTTATGGCTTCTCTTTAAACCAAGGTGAGCTCAACTAGATTAAATCCTCGTCTACAAATGTTAGATGAGTTTTTGTTTTATATATATATATATATATATATATATATATATATATATATATAAATTTAGTCTAGTAAACCAATTCAATCGTACCTTTAGTATGATCTTTTAACTATTCAATTACAATCTCTATTTTCTTCATATTTTTGGTAATTGGATTTTCATATCGGTATTATATAGACTTTTCATGGCATTTGCTTCTACTGACTGAAGTTAGATCATGCCACCTAAATATGCTTCACTTACACAAGTTGTTATGCAATTATAAATGGACAACGAAATGTTTTTTCTTTCTAGAATAAATTCTATTGAACCTTATTGTAACAAATGTGTATCGCAGTTTATTGCGGATCAAGTTTATTAAACTTACTTATTAATAGGATTATGACAAGAGACCATTCTTTTCATTATTTTGACTCCCGAGTATATATCAGCAGATATCTTTTGCTTTTATATAGAGTAGTGTGATTCTTGATTAGGAATTGTCTACCTTTGTCGGATATATACCCAAGAGCAAAAACAATAAGAATATTCTCTTGTCATGCCCCTACTTATTAATCAATTTTATTAAGGTAATAGATAAATATTATAACACTTATTACACTTTTGTATCGACGGGGTTTTGTAAGTTTATATGGAAAGGTTATATCGGGGACAATCTATTAGACTTATTATATTATTACCTTTTATTAGAGATCATTATTATTTCGATTAAATATTGATGAATTTTTATACTTGATTATGTAGACTTATAGTTATGTTATAAGTGTCTATGCATCACATTTATTAAGCTTCCCATTAATTTGATAACATTTGACTATGAATAAATTTATTACACTTAATGTGAGATACGTTGCATTACAAGTACTGATCAATATTATTACATTTAACTCTAGATTGACTTGGATCTATTTAATTACATGTTATTAGTAATCCAAGTACCAGTGGTAATCATCCTTATTTATTATTGATGAGAGATACTATTTAATACACTTAACCATGTCTAAATGTTATTAATCTTAACTATGGATTAAACTTATAGAAGGTAACCCTGGGCCAATTTTGTATTTGCTTAATAATAGATGAATATTATTATTCTTAATTATGGATTACTTTTATGGCACGAAAGAATGGATCACTTTGTTACAAATAACGATGCATCAATTTTATTACACTGAACTATAGATTGCCAATGTAAGCTTCCTTGTTTGGATGGTACAAGGCCATCAGACGGGAGCACTAAGACCGTGAAAAGGGGAGAAAACGAAAATACGAGGGAATATCTGTTTTCTAAGGAAATTTATGAGACTGGATTTGTTACAGGACGAAACAAACGACTTGCTTTTCTATCAGGGTCAACAGATATCTGCTATGTTGGACTTTTCCCGTGTTTTGCGTGAGCGCTGCTCTCGGATAAAAAGCTAAAGACTGCATGCCTTCTATGAACTGTTTGCATATGTAAGCCTGGATTAAAATCTCATTAATTGATTACTGGAAGTGAAGTTGGTGATTTTATATTTTTTGCAACCCCCTATTATTACTATTCTAAAAGAAAGAAAATAATCTAAGGAAACTCAATATTGAATTCGACGCCTCTTAATTGAATTTAAATGTCTTTGCTGTTAATACATTCGTGCCATATCTTTGATTCTTCCCCATCATCTGAAGTGCTCCCCGTTGCGTTTCGTTTAACTTATTAGGGAACTATTCAGCCAGTGGAGCTTCTTGTGCATCGGCTGGTATTCTGATAAACATTCAGCCAGACAAATGTTTTAAGCTTGATTTGCTAATGAACATTAAGCTCTTCTGTTTTAAAACACCATTGAACCTTACGATGATGGAAATAGATGTTTATTTTATTTTTTACTAATTACAACTTTTCATTACACCATCGTTTTCTTATTAACTTTTCTATGGGAAAATAAAACAATCTGGCTTTCTCTGTGCTCTTTTTACAATTTTATCACTCTATCTAATGAGGATACATGTATTTCTTTTCTTTCTTTTACCACTACCCGACAAAATACCATAGGGAAGCATTCGCCCAAGGGGTTTAGCATTTGATGAGAGACTGTTGAGTTGTGTTACTTCGATGGTGGACCTACCGGCTATGTGAACAAGCTGGAGAAGAGAAAACAAATCACAATTCCGGGTGTTAGGGCTATAGGTAAACTCCAATGCTTAGAATCGAGTCAGAAAAGGTACTAGGGGTCATAAATTGAAGCTCAGAAAAGCAACGTCTATGAAACTAAAGATAACTCAAAGACAGACCTGTAACCTCTCTACTGTGGGAAAGAGAGTGTCAGGACGATAAAACAGCATCACCAATGAGATATCGAAGCTGGTTTTGAACTATGGCTAGATAGGATATGTGTCCGAGCAGCTCCTGTGTCAAAATTACTCCATTCTAATACGTCCTTGGCTCTTATACAGTAAAGCGATTGTATTGGCAGTGACGTATCTATCGTAGCAGTAAAATGATCCAACAACTTTTTTGGCGATCTTGCCATTGGTTTTGATGTATGTGTTCTATATCAGATCAGGAGCTTCAACCCTGGAAGTTTGTAAAAACATGTCCTTTCCAAAGACGAGAGCCATTCGTTTTAATTAAGGCCAGATGAAGTGCACAGAGCATTGATGATGGAAAACAATTATTTTCATTCCTAAAAATACTAGGGTGTCATACTTACGCAAGCATCAGTCGGTGGAGGATATAAATATATCCTCTTGGGATATTCAATCTAATCAATAAAATACTCTTGCCTTTGTAGGCTAGCATTCTACCTTAACGCCACCAGAAAATAGCATAAGAATTGAACAAGATTCATTGCATACACACTCTATGTTTGTGGGCATACAATTTTTACAGTCAGACAGAGTATTTAACGACCTGAAGTCGGAATGTTAAATTTGCAATTAAGTTGACAGCTTCTTCTTAGTTCCATAAATAGGGTTCAATCTTTATTTCTTAAAGGGACTTGCAGCTATAATATTGTTAAATCAATATTATCAATCATTGTTAGACCTTCTGACACTAGTGTTTCATGCCTAAGCAATCGTCAATGTAGGAATAGGTAAATACTACTGGTCAAAAGTTTCACAAAGTCATTTTTCACATAGTAGGTTAGCCTTCTACCTCAACGCTACTAGAAATCAATGTGAGAATTGAAGAAAATTTAAACCCTTTCCTGTACAATTTTAATCCATTCGTAAATCTTGCTTACAGTTTGGCCTCGAACCTATGTGTGGCCAGAAATATACACAGGCATTAAAAGTAATATGCCCGCCATTGCCCCACTGCATCTATGGGAATTCTCATGTAAGCTTTGGCCCCGTATAATTGGATCAAATTGGTATTTGATTACAGGGATGCACTCACTGTAGAAAATTGACTAATACTGCATGGCAAGAGGATAGTAACGCTGCATGCTATGCGAGCCTATGCTAAATTAAGCAGCATTACCTTAACTCTATGCTCCAATTATATTGCCTAATTTTAACCCTAAACATAACCTTTTGCTCCAATTATATTACCGAACACTAACCCTAGCCCATATGCCAAACCTATTTTCCAATTATATCATCTAACTATGAACCTGTGCTATAATTATACGAACTAACCCTGACCTGTACCTTCTGCTCTACTTATATGACCTAATTCCAACTCCAAATCTTACCCTCGACCTATGGAAGGAAACAAACGTATCACCAACAACGATAATAACCATCAGAATTCAAATATGTTTGTCCATAATTGATTTATACATTTCTCAATTATCTTATATTTCTCGCACTTATTCACTTTCAGCTTTTTACTGTCGTATATGTCGGCGTATAAGTCGACCCTAAGATAAGACGAGGTACAAAATTAAAGCAGATTTTAGTACATTTATTATATATCGGTTGTATAAGACGGTTGCTAAATCACGAATCTTTGTTTGTTTAGCCTAGGCCAGAGATTGCAACATTCGGTATCTTATGAAATATTGGTCTTTAAAGATGAGTTTGTAAGTTTAAGGGTCGTCTTACACGTCGAAATATACGGTATTAACGGTATTCCAAATTAATCTTTTTTTCAAGGTGGCCACTACTTATCAAGGCCCGGAAGCCACTCAGGAATAAAGGTTATTGTAAATAGAGTACGTTACTGTGGAGATTTAATAAAGTGTCTACTTAAATGGGCGGTTCATCAAGAATTTGTTTATGTTGAACTTGAAGACATCCAGATTGTTATCAGGTGGGAAACAGGCAGAGGGAACAGAGTTCCACAGGTTGCAGTTCTAAGAAAGAAGCTTTGTTCATGGAATCTACGTTTTGATTTAGGCATAGAAAAAGAGTGGGGAAAGTTTTTGACAGCGGATTCAGCTAGGCGGGTGTTTTTCGTAAAAGATTGGCGAGGGGGAACCAGAGATTGGAGTTCAGACGAGCACCTGCCATAGAAATAACGATAAAACAAAGATAGGCTTGCAACGTCAATTCTGTTTGATAGAGGTTGCAGTGTAGGGAAAAGGGCATCCCCCACAAAGCTACGAAGTCTATTTTGTACTCTGTCAAAGCAGGATAGGTTTTTTAAGCAGCTCCTGCCCAGATTATGACAGCAATATTCCATCGTTAGACGTACTTGGCTTTTATATAGATAGATAATTGCATCAGTAGTGAGATATCTTCTGGAACAAGAAACAAGACCGAATATCTGGAACGCTTTTATTATTGTTATTTAAAGGTGTGATCAAGACTGCTGAGGAGCAATAAGTTAATATATTGTTTTGTTTTTTAATCCCGCAAACAGTGTTTCATTGTAAGCAACCAATACTCCCTGAAATTACATTAGGACTATCGTGAAGCCATGAAAATAAATTGATAATTATTCAACCGCTGTCCTAGCGATTAAATGTTGCATCCTTATGCCTGTTTTACAAGTATTTTATGGTAGGTACTCCAACGAACTACAATCCCTTGTACGATCCCGACGTAAATACCCGTGACAAACCCTACAAGGAGCAAAATATCACCACTGCACAGTAGAGTGTCATATTGCAAGAAATCCTCTATTTTCATAGTTTCTTCCTAAAGACTTCTAAACTTTGGAATTCGCTTCCTGGTTCCTCATTCCCTGCTTGTACTGACATGAAGAAGTTCAAGTGTAATGTAAACAAACATCTTGCTTCTCAATTCTCTACATATTAGCCCTGCTAATTATGTTCCAGTCAAAGTCCCAGTTTGCGTATAAAGTGGCATTGTGCCTTGTTAGGGATGAAAATGCAATAAAAATAAAATAAAATATTATAAGTGGCAAAACAATTTTCTAATGAAGAACTAGAATTTTTTAATATAGTTTTTAAGTTTTAAAAAATTCCAAGATCACACACACACATACACATACACACACACACACATATATATATATATATATATATATATATATATATATATATATATATATAGAGAGAGAGAGAGAGAGAGAGAGACAGACAGACAGACAGACAGACATAGAGTGAGAGAGAGATTAGTATATATAGTCTAAAAAATTGGAAAAATAAAAATAAGAATGAAGTTTAGATTCCTGGAAGGAAAAAATATTAATTTTAACCTATCGCAGACTAAGCAACTACATAATCCGATTTCTAAAAAAAATTGTAATGACTATATATATGATGCCAGCGTCTTTTCAGACGAGTACCTCTCCCTCAGACACTTTAATTCCATCGGTTCAAAAATGACTTCCATCGTCATCGGCCCATTATAATAGACAAAGGCCTGAGGGAGTATCTATACAAAGATCATGTTACATAGTGTTAGATTGCACGACAGCCAAGTCTCTCTCTCTCTCGGTTCAAAATGTTGAGATCCAGCAACAAGCACGAACATGATAGCTAGCAACAAGTTAAACTGCAGACCAGCTTAATGAGGGTACTGGTCTCCAGCTTTATGGTTTTTTAAATCAGAGATTTACTTCCGCTAGAAAGGTTGCCTTGACCACGGCTTAGGGAATCCCTCTCGACCCCAACACACAGATACATACACACAAAACACACACGGTGCTACTTGACAGTTGACCCCGAAAAGGGTTCATTCGCCCTTTGGAAGGTCTTGTTTTTAATCCTTTAGGAAGATAGCAACCCTCCTCACCAAACAAGTTTGGTGAAGGAACAGTTCAGTCGCCGGTGGCCCGCCCCTGAGGGAGGTAGTACTGGGTTCCATGATTCCAGTAGCATATAACATGGCCTGACATAAAACGATATATATATATATATGTATATATATATATATATATATGTATATATATATATGTATATATATATATATATATATATATATATATATATATATATAACAATCTTGCAAAAAAAAGATATAAATATACTAGCGTTTCAGCACGGCCTTGCCCAGATGTTTCGAGGTGTATGTTGAGCAAAAAAAAAAGTTGTAGGAGGAATCCAGGCTCTAACCTGTATCGCGCAGGAGGAAGAGAACGAGGAAAAACGTTACGTCTTTGCTGTTACGACCACCACCAAACCGGAAGTGACGTAGGTTTAAATTAAGGCTTGACAATGAAAAAGAGACGAATAGTTTCGACAATATCGGCGAAAAAAGCGACCCGTCCCTGTAGAAAAGTGCCCCCTTGATAGTGAATTAATTAATGCTTCAAGCCAATTTTTCAGTATTTGTCGTCTGGAGAGTCAATCGCCAAAAATATTCTGATCTTTTGAAACTGCGTCGCCTATGTCGAAAGTTTTTGGCAGACATGCAAACATACATATATATAGATTTATATATTTGTAGCCCAAATTTTCGACTGCTTGCCCTATTTCTGAATACCCTTTATGCAAATTTTACACTGTTTAGACCAGAAATTGTCTGTTTTATTTGGTAAAGATCGACGAGGTAATTTTTTAAAAACTTTTTTCCCCTATTATGACCCTATTAACATTGATTTTTTGGGACTCAAATAAAGTTATTAAGTATGATCCATGTCCAAGGAACCTGTATGTAAAATTTCAATTGTTTATACCCAAAATTTGCGGAGATGCTTGGTATAGTTCTCAAAGGTCAAATCTTTGAACATTGCCCCCTTAACAGCCAAATTCTGGCCGAAAACTGATCACAAAGATTTTCCCAAATCTCACTACAAGGTATATCAAATTTCGAATCTGTAGACTGAAAATTGAGTTATTGTGTAAGGAAATGTACACAGAAAGACAGATAAACAGACAGACACGTCCACTTATATATGTGTGTGTGTGTGTGTGTGTTTCTGTGTGTATCTGTGTATGTGTGTGTGTTTTCACTGTAAGAATTTCGACAAAGTGCTAGATTATAAAGAAAACATATTTTAATATAAGAGGAGAAAATAATGGCTGAAGAGAGCCTAGCATTATACACCATTAACTGTTAGACCTAATGTTAGGCTTTAAACCGACGGAAGCAATGTTTTTCTGACCTTCTATACGGTTTAAACATATATATATATATATATATATATATATATATATATATATACATATATATATATACATATATATATATATATATATATATGTGTGTAGTGCATTACTAAAGGCTTCTACTTAGTCATGGCCGACGGATCATAAATTAAATTACCTAGTCTGCTTTAATTCTAAAATCTATAGTTGAGCTTATCCCAGAAAATAAAATAAAGAATCTTCCCCACTAGATTTCAAATTCGATTTCTACTTGCAGAAGTTCAAGTGTAACGTGAACCGACATCTTGCTGCCCAAATCCCAACAATGTGCCCCAGCAGTTGTTGCCCCTGATAGTAGCCTCCTACACCAAAGTGGCAATGTGCCTTGTTTGAGGTGAAAATGTAAAAAAAAAAAAAAAATTCGTCAAGCAAGAATAAGTGCTCTTAGTACTACTTTTCCATTCCTTTTAACGATATTCCTCATTGCCCAAAATTAATAATGGCTAGTCAGATGGGGGAACTCAGGGTCGGAAATATGCCTGCTATTTTCATCATCGATGCAATCTGCTTAGAGAACTGCCAAGGTAGACTTCATTTTCATTTCATCTTGACTATAAATGCTCTCATGAATGCCATCTGCAGGGCTATTGCAGCAATTCCCTGTTGACCTATCGACAAAGGCAAATATGCATGTCATCGTTGTCTCCATCAATCGGACATCATTGCTCCCCCCCTTTTTTCTCTTGCCATTCATCTCCCTTATACTTTTAATTCTTTTACTCCATCTATCTATCTATCTTCCTTTCTTTTTTCCTTTCGGCCTCTCTCTCTCTCTCGCTCTCTCTCTCGCTCGCTCTCTCTCTCACTCTCTCTCTCACTCTCTTTTTCTCTTTCTCTCTCTATATATATATATATATATCGCTTCCATCATTTTTATTTAACTTTTATTGTTCCACATATAATCAGGAGTATATATATATATATATATATATATATATATATATATATATATATATATATGGAGATTGAGATTGAGATTGTCGGACTGACTTTCTCATCTTGGTTGTTATAGTGATTTTTTATGTTAAAAATACATACCAATTGTTGGTGACCTTTCTCATTTATATATATATATATATATATATATATATATATATATATATATATATATATATATATATACATATATATATATGTATATATATATATATATATATATATATATATATATATATTTAAATGTGAAAGGTCACCAGCAATTGGTACGTACCTTTAACATAATTTTATTTTTCCGTGTTTGATTTTTCATTTTAAAAAGTTATCATATTTACACCATTATAATATATATATATATATATATATATATATATATATAACACATAAAAAACACATATAACGCACATTTTAAAACCTAATGCAAGGAAAGTCACACCCACACACACCAATACACACACGCTCTCCCCTATGCACTCATTCGACTAAGTACCAACGTGCCCCTCACTCCCACCCAAATAATAAAAATACATAAAAAAGTAGTAAAACGAGAAACAAGAAAAGAGAGGGAAAGCAATCAACAAGGGTAGGGGTGGAACACACCCGTGAAGACCTTTATAATCATTGATAGACATTTCCACCGCTCAGAAATATCTCACCAAAATGGACTGAGAAAATGCTTATATACATTCTGAACACATTTTAAATATATTTTAAATATTTTACATTTAAAATACTTTCTGAAGAGGACGCTTCATATAACTTCTGAAACGCATAAAAAACTATTTCAACAATTTTAAAACATTATAACCGTGGTCTAAATAGTATACCTTATTTAAATGAAAAATCAAAACATGGAATAAGAAAATAATGTTAAAACATACATACCAATTGTTGGTGACCTTTCTCATTGAAATATTATCTTCTCTCGTTGACATCTCTCAACCGATTTCATCTATATACAATCATTTTTTTGCTATAATAATTAAATAACTACAGACACTAGTGTTTCATCCTTTCGGGATTCTTCAATGCAGGGTGTCACGATTAACAACAGCCGAACGATTCGAACCCCGCACCACGAGACATCTCTGGCTCGATTAGCGGAGACCGTATCCATTCAGTTACCATTATCTAATCGTTATACGATGATCTATGCATAAGAACTAAATTGACCGATTTTAATTCAACTGAATGTGCTCAACGATAAGAAATGAATTTCTTAAACGGGATGTCATAATTATTTTTTTTGCTATAATAATTAAATACCTACAGACACTAGTGTTTAATCCTTTCGAGATTTTTCAGTGCAGGGTGTCACAATTAACGCCAGCCGAACGATTCGAACCCTGCACCACGAGATATCTCTGGCTCGATTAGCGGAGACCGGATCAATTCGGCTACCATTAACCACGTGAAATAGCGTTGAATTTAAATATTTTAATTTTAAATGTTCATTTACGTCAGTCAGAGAGTGATCTAATCATTATACGATGATCTATGCTTATATATATATATATATTTATATACATATATATATATATATGGTTATATATATATATATATTTGCTCTACAATAGTATTGAGCACCTTCTTCACATTTTTAGTATTTACCAGTTTTGCTATGTATATGCTGTGCCTTGTCAATATCTACAGTTGGTCCCTACTTTTTTTCTCGTCCGAAAATATTGTACTGAATTATTGTCCTTCTAGCAGTTGTTTTTATGTCTATTCTATTTAGTTTCATTGGTCTCATCTCTCGCTCGTTTATTTATTTTCTTTTACACGGTGGTCACCACTTATCAAGGCCCGGAAGTCACTCAGGGATAAGGCTTATTGCAAGTACAGTACGTTATTGTGGACATTTGATGAAGTGTTTACTAAAGAGGGCGCTTCATTAGGAATTTGTTAACGTTGCTTTAACATCTTTAAATGTGTATTTAGCGCAATACAAAACTGTTAAATAGACATACACAAAAAAAGAATTGGACAAATATGCAAGAATTGTCCCCTAAAATGAGCCCCTTTGACACACCCAATAGTTATCACGAAGTATAGACAAACACAATTATATAGACATCGGTTATTTTAACTTTTCAGAAAGTTTTATAAAAATCCAAGGCATCAATTTATTTAATGAGCAAACATGTGTAAATTATAGCCATTTCGGCCCGAAAAATACCCTTAGGTGGGGTGGGGGCAGCCTAATTTTTCCCGGAAAATTCGTTGTGTTACATTTATATTCCTAACATGTTTAATGTCCGTGCAAAATTTCAAAAAATTCAAAGACGCTGTTATTGCGAAAAGTGCGGACAGATGAACGGACGAACGAACAAGGGTGAATTTACAGGTTAACCCTCCTTTTTTCCTAAGTTACAAAAATCTATATGGCAATTAAGCCGAACGGAATATTTCGCGTTTCATCTACGCTCGAATTCGTCAGGCTATTGTAAATGTTGTGGTCGTCTCGTATTTTTATATACGCATATATATATATATAAATATACGCATATATATATATATATATATATATATATATATATATATATATATACATATATAAGGTTAAAACTATTCTTCAAAGGAACCACTTTCAAAATATTGTCATCTTCAAAGAAACAGTTTTAACTTTGTGAAAACGCACACATACAGACATGTATTAAACTGAGAAAATCTTTTTGCAATTCATCGCAAGTGTCCATCCAAACCACTCATACTTATTTCTATCAATCGAAACTGTATATGTATGTAATCTACCCTTCAAGCGCAAATAAAAAAAACATCATAATTTTGAAAATAATGTAAGGTTCACATATAATTTTACTGTCTTTTCCTATATCTCCAGAAAATTTTTCTGTCGAAGTTATTCGATTATGGTTTGGGTAAATAAACTCATTCATTTTATTTGAACATGAACACTAATATAACATAACTATTAATTAAATGCATGCTAAGACATCTTAATTATGAATAACATAAACACTAGTACATCTTTACTATATTATAGATTAAATTCGGAAGAAAAAATGTTATCGATGGTAATTTAATCGATTTAAGTGATTTTGGAAATAGGAGGATGAATCGGTGAACACTTTTCTTTTCCATACGTCATTAACATGACAGCTAACATGTATTCACTAGAAAAAACAAAAACACCTTGAACATATATATATATATATATATATATATATATATATATATATATATATAAATATATATATATATATATATATATATATAATTATGTATATTTATATGTTTTTATATTCGTAAGTATTCCGAATAGATATGACATATAATATGTATATATATATATATATATATATATATATATATATATATATATATATATATATATATATATACATATATATATGTATATATATATACATATATATATATGTACATACATATATATATTTTAGTGGAAATGGTAATAAACACTCAAGAAAGTGTTCAATACTGTTGTAGAGCAAATATGCGTTTTATTTTTTATTACCGTATCTTTCTGTTAAGGGACATTATTGGTTTAGCTACTCGGCCGTTTTTCTTTGCCGTCTGTAGCTTCCTCAGACTTTTACAGAAAAAAACAAACATTTCTTTCTGTAAAGGTTTGAGGAAGCTACAGACGGCAAAAAAACGGCTGAGTAGCTAAACCAATAATGTCACTTAAAAGAAAGATACGGTAATAAAAAAAAATACATACATATATATATATATATATATATATATATATATATATATATATATATACGCATATTTCAAAGTCTTACTATTGGTTTCGGTACGGCGAAACAACCATAAGCGTTTGGACACAGTCAGCATAAATATGTATATATAGTGTCGTAATAAATATTGTATCTTCCGCTCTCGAATCCACGATCGAGCACTTTATTGGATTTTTTTCATCACCTCCTTATGCACCCCCCCACACACACACTATATATATATATATATATATATATATATATATATATGTATATATATATATATATATATCTTATTTAATATGGCCCTGTAATGGCACATAGCTTATTTAATAAAAATCTATATTTAGGTCTTCCAAATATTTCTTCTTTTATCAGATTGTTAGATATTATTTATTTATATATATATATATATATATATATATATATATATATATATATATATATATTTACTTATTTATTCATGTGTATATATATAGACACGAATAGTAATATATATTTAAACATATACATATATGTATACATGTGTACATATATATATATATAGATAGATAGATAGATATACATATATATAGAGAGAAAGAGACAGCGATAGATAGATATATAGATAGATTGATAGATAGATAGATAGATAGATATATAGATATATGCATGCATACTTACATCCATACATATAATTTTTATTTATTCAAAATACTTGTTATGGTGCGCTAAATCCTATGTATTTTTAGAAACACGATTATGGTCGTGTTTTTATTAAATTATGTTGCTTTTATAAGAATTCCTAACTGCGTATTTTGTGAATAAAAGGCTCTGGTTATTTTCAGTAATTTAATGATCACATTATAATAATCTGGTCGCCACAATTCTTCGGTAGTTTTTAAATTTGATAAGCGGATAGAATATGTAGTCTTCCTGATAATGTTCTGCAAATGTTATGTCTAATAATCCTTTGCTAATTTACTTGATTTTTTTTAAATACAGATTTGCAAAACTTCACAAACTAATAAAATAGAACGAGAATTTATAACTTTTAATAAGAAAACACCTCCATTTATTAAGAACTAGCGAGGGGTAACAGACGTTGCCCGGGTGTTTGTAGGTGTGTGTGTGAGGTCAATAAATCGGTTTGTTGGTTTTTAAAAACCCGCTCCCGGCTGATATGACGACGTCGACAAACGTTCACCGGCTCTGGGCCTGTTTTGATTTATTTGCTTCCCACTAAGCAAATTAGGCACAAGGCCGTTTTTAATGTGGAGAGAGAGGGAGGGGGAGGGAAAAGGGGACCAGCTCCCGAGAGGTGGGAAATTGGAGCTGGATAGTAACTGTTGGTATAAAGGGTTGCCCCTACATTGACCAAGGTCAGATATGTGGGGTTAAGCCCCCCCCCACATATGGTCTTTGCTTGCAGTATCTGTCGGAACAGACACTACACTTTGTGCTTGTCCCCCTTGTCGCACAAGGCGGCGGGGCTGATTGGATTTATTTGCTTCCCTACTGAGCAAATTAGGCACAAGGCCGTTTTTAATGTGGAGAGAGAGGGAGGGGGAGGGAAAGGGGGACCAGTTCCCGAGAGGTGGGAAATGGGAGCTGGATAGTAACTGTCGGTATGAAGGGTTGCCTCTACATTGATCAATGTCAGATATGTGGGGTTACCACCACATATGGTTATTGCTGGTCGTTGCTTGCAGCATCTGTCGGGACAGATAATACACTTTGATCTTGTCCTTCGTGCCGCCGAAGCGGGGGGGATGTTGTATTTATTTGCAGACTGAGTAAATTAGGCAAAAGGCCGTGTTTTAATGTGGAGAGAGAGGGAGGAGGGAGGGAAAGGGGAGACAGACTCCTGAGAGGTGGGAAATGGGAGCTGGATAGTAACTGTTGGTCTGTAGGGTGATCCCTTCCTTGACCAATGTCAGATATGTGGGGTTACCCCCACATATGGTCTTTGCTGGTCTTTGCTTTCAGCATCTGTCGGAACAGATACTATTTGTCTGTAGGGTGATCCCTACATTGACCAAGGTCAGATATGTGGGGTTACCCCCACAGATGGTCTGTGCTGGTATTTGCTTGCAGCATCAGTCGGAAGATACAACAGTTTGATCTTGTCCTCCGTGCCGCCGAAGCGGGGGGCCGGCTTTTGTATTTATTTGCTTCCCTACTGAGCAAATTAGGCACAAGGCCATTTTTTATGTGGAAAGAGAGGGAAAGGGGGGATCAGCTTCCGAGCGGTGGGAAATGGGGACTGGATAGTAACTACACTTTGATCTTGTCACTCGTGCCGCCGAAGCGGGGGGGTTGTTTGGATTTATTTGCTTCCCCACTGAGCAAATTAGGCACAAGGCCGTGTTTTAATGTGGAGAGAGAGGGAGGAGGGAGGGAAAAGGGGGGACCAGCTCTCGAGAGGTGGGAAATGGGAGCTGGATAGTAACTGTTGGTATGAAGGGTTGCCCCTACATTGACCAAGGTCAGATATGTGGGGTTACCCACAAGTGCTCGGCTGAACCTTAATCAATGGTTTCCCCATTAGCAATTTTTTACAAAAACATTCGACTTGCTACAACTACTCTAAACGATTGAGCTGATTCTCTATATGTGTCTAAATTTAAGCTGAATCTCTAAGCTTATTTAAGCTTATTCTATATATGGATCTAAATTTAAACGCATATTCCATAAACAAAGATTTATTCCCATAACTGCCAGCCTTTAGAACACATTTTCGCTGGGTTGCTATTTGGTTGACTGCACCATGTTAGCCTTCAAATCCAATCTAAGCAAGTTCTGAGTGAGTTGTCCCCATAAATAATCAGGTTCTACCCAATTTACACCATTAACTCCCACCTTACATTCATTAAACTTTATTCTCTTTCCTGTATAAAAATATGATATCCTCGACAAGTAGTTCATAAAGGGAAATCCTGCATGATGTTTATGGTGTATATAACGAATAAATAAACCGTATTTACAAAAAGTCTATGATTAGGACTCTCCATTTTAGTTAGTAAGCATGAGCAATATACTGTTGGACCACAAGGACCCTTGGGATTTTTATATTAAAATATTTTATTCTAGAGTTCCTCGATATGTTGAAAACAACCTTTTTAATAAGCCTTGTATAACAGAGGCGAATAAAACTGTATATTCAAAAGTAGTGTGTTCAAATATATAGCATAGCATAATATAATTATATAATATAATTATGCTATCAAAAATAAATCTTTAATAAATAAATCAAAGAAATAACAATATAATATAATAATATATAATAATATAATAATAATAATAATAATAATATAATAATAATAATAAAAGACGAGGAATAAATGTTATATCAAACTATATAATTATTTTTATAAATTATCATTATATCATAAACACAATAAGTAAAATTAAACGAAAATAATAAGCAAGAAACCTCTTTAGGCCTTAGCATTTCGATGAAAATCTTCTCATCAGAAGAGCGAGAATCATGCAAAACACAAATATAGAAAAAAACCGGCTTAATAAAAGAATAAAAAAAAATGGTAAATAGTAAATTAAAGTAGGCACAACATATACGGGTAAATAGAAAGGGGAGTATATATATATATATATATATATATATATATATATATATATATATATATATATAATTTAAAGGAGATTAGAACAATAGTCTAAAGAGCTGAGTGTATTTTAATGTAACAGTGAAATTACTAGTTTAATTAAAATACAGGAAATAGAAAGTGCTCGTTGTAATTTCAATAAGATAAAAAGCTATAGCAAACATCTAAATGCCTACTTTAACCACAGTTCCTGATTTCAAAAAAAGAAAAATTAAAAGATTCATCTGCCTTACTTTTAATGCTAGGTTTATTTATGGTGACTTTTAAATTCAATAAAACCCCTCCAAAATTTGCTGATGAGGAGACCTTGCTTACCAAAAAACTATATATAATTATTCTACATAACTTGATGTATACCACAATAAAAAGCATTGTTTTCCGTAACGATCGTACAGAAAATTGATTTTGTTATTGTTCCTTCTTATGAAACGGATTTTTAATTTAATTAAAATTTGATTTTTAAATTTTAAATTATAAATCACATTACTTTATATATATATATATATATATATATATATATATATATATATATATATATATATATGTATATTGGTAATAGTAAGAAATATTTATTGCCCACTATGGAATAATAAGGATCATTAGAGAAAAGGGAATAATAAGAAAAACGCAAAAAATAAGGAAGATAGAAGAGAAAATGAAAAACGTAGGAGAGAAGATACAGACATGAATGAGAAAATACATATATTGATAGATAAAAATATAAATTAAATGAAAATGCTGAAAATAGAAGTAGAATAATGTTCAAAAACGTTTTCTAAAAAAGTTCTAAAAATAAAATAAAATAAAAATAAATACAAGTTCCAGTGAAGTCTTTACGGACAACCTAAAATATGGCAACTGTTTACAAATCTAACAATGTAAAAGATTATGAAGCATCACGTGTTGGTATAATCTTCGTAAATACAGAGAGTAGTTGTACAGTATAGCAAAATTCTTAGATTAGATGTAGAACCCAATAAATTGATGTAAAAATAAAAAGATAGGAATTCTAAAAAAGGGAAGATAATTAGTGGAATTCAAACATTATATATATATATATATATATATATATATATATATTTTATTCCTCATCTTTTATATAATATATATATATATATTTGTATATTTATATTTATATGTATATATATGTGTATGTTCACACACACACACACACACACACACACACACACACACACACACATATATATATATATAGTGTGTGTGTATCGTAAAAGTTAGTACACTTCTTACATTTTTTCAAATATTTAATTATATCTCTTCATTGGACAGCACTGAAAAATATGTTTGGATAAAATGAAAGGTATTTTGTCAGCAGCATATATATAACAGAGTTGAATTATTTTCCCCAAGCAAAAAATATAGATATTTAAAGTTAAATCCCTGGCAACAAAAGTGATTACACCTCTAAGAAAAATACACCCCTTAAAATTGAGTATAACGCTAAATGACTACACCCCTACATGTCTAAATTCAGTACTGCTTTTTCCCCCTCCAAAATATCACGTGACTCATTGCCATGCGTTTATAGGGTGCATGTGTATTCAAATTTGTAATGCAATTCTCACATTCTCTTTTACCAGTCACTGAAAGTTCCAACAAACGCCACATCATAAAGAACTCTCTGGGGATCTTAAAACAAGTATTGTTGCATTATATAGAGATAGCCAAAGCTACAAGGAGATTGCTAACACCTGGAAACTGAGCTCGAGCACAGTGCTCAGATAATCCAGTATTTCAAAAGAGCTGGGCCCACTCAGATCAGGCCTCGGGTAGGTACTGACACACGTGCTGAGCCTGGAAGAGAATTCCAGAGGCTACATATGGCGCTCTGGTAAACTCCATGCCCAGGAGAGTAAAGGCGGATTTGGATAATGATGGTGGTTACACAACATGTTCAGAGATGACATCTTGTATGTTAATATTGACAACTTTTCGTAAGGGGTGCAGTCACTTTTGTTGCTAGAGATTAAGATTCTAATGGCTATATTTTGAGTTATTTTGAGTGGAAAATAAATTAACACTGCTATATATAGGGAAGACAGACTATTTTTAATTATGTCAAAATATTTTTCACAGTTGTCCCATGAAGAGATATATGCTCGTCTGAACTCCAATCCCTGGTCCCCCCTCGCCAAACTTTCACTAAAAACACCCGTCTAGCTGAATCCACTGTGAAAAATTTCCCCCACTCTATATATGTGCCTAAATCAAAACGCGGATTTCATGAGCAAAGCTTCTTTCTTAGAACTGCACGCCTGTGGAACTCTGTTCCGTCTGCCTGCTTCCCTCCGGACTACAACTTGGATGTCTTCAAGTCTAATGTAAACAAATTCCTAATGAACCGCCCCCCTTATTAAACACTTCATAAAATCTCCTCACTAACGTGATGTACTTGCAATAACCCTTATCCCTGAGTGGCTTCCGGGCCTTGATAAGTGGTGATCACTGTGTAAAAAAAAAAAAAAAAAACTTAAATATTTAAAGAAATGTTGGGGGTTTACTCAATTGTTTAATACACTGTATATAGTCGAAAACACTTGTTTGGAATATACGTATAATTATATGTGTGTGTGTGTGTGTCTGGTCACGAATAGGCTCGTATATAGTTGAATATTTTAAACAACTGATTACATATAATGATAGAAGATGTATCGAGACACAGGAATGTATATGTTTGCATCTGGCAGAACGGTGGTTCATTAAAATTGTGGGGTCTGAGTTCGCGGCTCGTCCACAAAGTATGGAAATAAAAAGATTAAACAATAAAAAAAACGTTTACAAGTGTTTTTGATATAGATGTACATGAGAATACTTAGTATGTTTTAACTTAAATAGGGATGGTATAATAAAATATACTCGGTATCAAATTATTTACATTTTCTGAATATTTTAGGAACGAGTGAATAAAAATCCATGAAACATTATGAAAGTGCTTAAAATGTTAGTCAGCTACTTCAGTCAAAACATAAAATTATTTTAAGCAGTATTAGCGGAAGTATGTCAGAAGATAGGAATTGATTTAATTGTGTCAAGTTATTAATGAGGTTGAGAAAATAACACAATATTCCCAAAACTTTTTTATTGAACTACTTTAAAAACATTAAATGAACAAATAACACAATAACTGCATAGCAATTTCTACGTTGACATAATAAGTAGCGGATATGCAATTCTTTTTTATTACTGTTGTTTTATTAAGGTTGTGACTTTTATTAAAGGCGTTGCACGCATCATCAGTGCATTTTGTGATTTAGTCAACAGTTCTTCCTCGCGATATTTCTTAGAGAGCATCCCCCAACTCATCTTTGGTCTTAAATTGGTGTCCATTTGCATTGGCGTGTAGCTTCGTGATAATCAAATTTTATCAATTGAGTTCAAATATGGCGAATTCGCAGGCCACTCCATCTTCTAGAGAAACCAAGTTGTTGCAGTTACTCTTTGCTTTTGTTTTATGCGAAAGAAGCAAAAAATAATAGTTCTTTGGAACGTCAAACTTTGTTTCTTCAGTCATGGCCAAAGTGCTCGTACTCGAGGGTTTATCACAGGCTAAAGAGATGTTGCCACATTTTTTTCAGAAGGCAACATCGAATACTTTTTAAGATACCCTTCAATCTAGTTTGGCCAAAGACTTCTCGATTTGTCTGCCAAGTGTTCTTAACAACTTCACGTTTAATTTGCAGTACAGAACGGCGTGAAACAGCACTAGATTTACTTTTTTCAGCTCTCATAATTTTGATGGGTCCTTAACAAAGGTCTTTATAGTTTGATGATACGTTCCTATCATTTTCGATATTTCGATAGGAGTTTTATCTTTTGCTAGCTGTTCTGTAACAGTACACTTTTCAGAACTACTCAAACAACTTTTACGACCCATTACATTGACGAACCAAACTGCCTTTTTATGATTTGACACATCTCAAATACCATGGATTCAGCAATTACGATGGCAAGTTGTTTACATTGCACATAACAGTACGAAAATTACAAAGTACGCGCAGCTCAGCATTGCCAACGTTTCTGAAGCTTTTGATACGAAACTACGGGTAAGTTTCTGAAACTGGTAGAAAAATGTAATCTCGTTATTAAGTTGACATGCAGTGTATATATATATATATATATATATATATATATATATATATATATATATAATCAGAAAAAAGTTAAGAGATTATTTCACATTACAGATTGCATATAACTGTAAAGATAAAATTCATAGAAATATTATCAGTATTTTTAAGGAAAATAAAATGAAAAGCAAATTTATAATTCGTAAAGAATGCAAAAGTTTTAAACTTTTTTTCTTTAGCCCATAGAGTTATAATAAATGGATTATATCCTCATAAAAATTTGGCCCTGTCGGTGGAGCATTAGAATACGCCGACTGCCCCCCTGCAGAGGGTAAAAGTCCCTCAATGGGCTCCTGGATATGACCTTAAACTATATCCAGTGGTGAGGCCCCAGCTTGTGGGCTTTGGGGAGTGTGGAGCAACCCTTTAATTACCATTGCTCCCAGGTCCACTCTGACCCGGAGTGGTCGTACCTGTTAGGGTGCCATCTATGGATTAAATACAAACCGACGTGAAAAAACAAATATAATCTACTAAAAACATTTTTCTTCAAAATCTTTGGATTCGGCATTATATAATCCTAAAAGGGTTTATATGCCGTAAAACAAAATAACCAACCAACCTCATAAAAATTGTTAAACATGCAAAATAATCGATATAGGTAGTTTCTACATTCTCTTGCTTAGCACATAAATTGAAAAGTGAAGTTTATATGAAAATTTATAATAGGCCAAAATTAAAAAGGAATATTTTAAAATTACGTGCAAGCTTGATTGAGTAAATAATCCACACCTATGAAAAATATGGTTGTAAAATCTGAGATAAGAAAACATTGAATGTGTATATACACACATACACACACATAATATATGTATATATATATATGTGTGTGTGTGAAAATACTTTTTCTTTTAACCTTTTCCCAAGACATCCCCCCTCATGCTTCAATTTTCAATTTTGAAAAGAAAAAGTGAGGAATATCAGATAGTTGCATAAATGTTAACAAATTGAAAACCAAGATGGTAAAACTGAAACGGATTTTAACGGTATCTCAACATTGCTATCTTCAGTTTTATTTGCTTATCAAAAATTGCATTTATAAACATATAAGAGAAACAAAATACAGTGTTTTGAGTACAGTTTCATAAATTCCAAAATATTGCAAACCATGTCAAAGTCAGGGTGATCAGTGCAGATACCAAGTACTGGTGGGAGATTGACTGAGCCTATGGAATATTGCGTTCAATACGTCAACTACAAATTTGTAGGAGGAAATCCATATAGCCACCAAGTAGATTGCTTCTGTGTAAAGGTTGAGAATTTTCTGAATTTATTAGATATTCAAGCAAGTTACTGATGACGCACAGATCGGTCTATAGCAAGATTCAGAGGGTGGATCTCATATTTTTTTAAAATCCTAGACATATCAGAGAAGCGACCCCTTGAAGCAAAGTTGCAGAAAAGATGATGCTGGAAAAACATATAGCATAGTTGAATGTAGTCAAAATAATGTAAAAGACAGATGAGTCTGCATTTGCAGGTACTAGCAAAAAATATACGCACTACAACGAGTAAAGGTAATTGCACCAGTTGTATGCGAAGATTAACACTAAGATTGTTTTCATTTTTATAATGATTACTAATAATTATCCTTCTTGAAAGTCGTAATTTATTTTTATTAGTAAAATATGCTTTATAATGTATATTATCAGACAAGGACAAAGTATTTTCCTAAAGGAATGTTAGCAAATTTCATTATCGTTGCAAATAAAATTGTATAGCAATAAGCAATTAATTTTGTCTATTTTTGTGATTTACTTTTGATTAGAACCCATGACGGAGCAGATAAACTCCTTTATAAAACGTAGTTCTAATTTACAGTAATCTTGATGTATTAGGTTCAATCCTCAGTGCCGGCGAAATCTAAGAAAGAATAACTTACAAATCCGACAATATAAGGTATAGATGCAGGAGTCTCTCAAAATAACCTAACTAGTTTATATATATATATATATATATATATATATATATATATATATATATATATATAAATATTATATCTAATTATATTTATTGGATTATATGTCTTCTAAAAGTAATTGGATGCTGGAATGTTGAGCCAAACAAGATAGCATCTGGAGAACCTCATCACTTACACATTTACTTGCTTTAAAAGTCAAATGCTTGGCTCCTTGCCATGGAAGAAACAACAGAACAGAATAAAAAAGCGAATACATTCGGATATTCACCGAAAACTATTTAGCAAATACATTCACAATGGAAGTACCTTTCTTATTCAATGGAATTCGATTACGTTCAATTTGGATAATGCACAATATGTCTACTTCGTTTCTCGCTGCAACAACAAACTACAAAAGTTTAATAGTATATTTTATGTACGCATCAGATTTACTTTATCCGTTTCTTTTTGTTTTAAATAGGTGCGTAATTAAGAAAAAAGAGACCGTCGTGGACGTTGGAAAACTCCTTGAATTATTAATTAAAAAAAAACATTTTCATTTTTTATTTTTAATAGGTTCGGTCCAGGCATATCATACTGCAACTGAAGCATAAAGGGAAACTGTAATATAGAGCAGATTTATCAAAAAAAAAACAACTTGATTCGTAAGTAGTGCAACATGATGTTTATTAATCCAGCATAGACTGGGACTCCATTATCATAATATGAGTTTCATTATATTATTAAGGGCGAGATGATTAGACTTCGGAGGAGTTACTTGAAATTACGTTTCAATTACTACATTTAAATTTTGTTTAGAAATAATGAGCAATAATGAAATTACACAGATAATAGCAAGTACATAAATATATGTACAATGTTTGCGAAGTGAAAATTAATTAAAGAAGGTGTCCAAAAAGTAACTGAAGGATTTTTAATAGATTATTTATTTTTGATGATACATTCAGATTAATTTTGTTTGCAATGCGAAATTCAAACAATCTTATTCAGAGCAAACAATGTCTCTTAAATGTTGCCCATTTTCAGCATGTCATATTTGTGTTCTTTCCAAAACAATATTTATAACAGATTGCAGAATCTCTGGATTGCAAGTACACTCCCTTATTTCGTTCCTGATGCTTACCTTCAATACTTCAGGATTTTCGGTTTGTTAACATAGACTATTTCCTTAAGATATCCACACTAGAAAAAGTCGGGTCTAGTCAAATCTGGGGAACGTGATGGCAATTTGACATTGCCATTGCGAGAGATATTGTTTTTGGCAAAGCAGCGCCTAATTTGTGAAAACAATTTAACAATTTGAGTAAGCTGTTCAAAGCTCTATGCACATTAATATCCAAAATATAATCTTTAAAATATTGGAAATAGGCCGGACATAATCAGTAATGGTAAAAATGATAAATATTTCCCATCCTTCAGTGCCTATTCGGACACTTTATATTTAAGTGATGGGTAGGCTATACCAATAAAAAATCCGATCAGTTCTCTAGGGCCTCTTAAGCATAAAAGGCATGACAATTTAATTATGGCTGTATATATATATATATATATATATATATATATATATATATATATATATATATATATATAGTGTGACCCCAAAAAACGGGCCCACACTCTAATTCGGCCCCGTTCCTTAGTGTTTTGTCCGAATGAAATGAAACTTTGGTCATAACTTGTTTATTATATTGAAAACATCACATCAAAACACTAGGGTATTTTGCCTTTTTTTCTCCGTTCCACAGCATATGTTCTAGATATAATTTCTATTTTTTTGGGGGGAGTCAACCTGTATATATATATATATACACACACACATATATATATATATATATATATACATATATATATATATATATATACGGCTTCCTTCAGTCTTGACAAACTATGGATACTAACGGTAATGGTGCCTGCGCATAAAATGTTTGTGGCAAGAGTTGCGCAATCCACAACCAAACCTCTCCTCAGTCGACATTGTTGAAGACCAGTGGCAAATGAAGGTTAAAGACGACTGGAAATAAATGCTGAGATAAGCGGAAAACACATACGGCGTCTAGAATTCACCAAATAGTGAACTGTCTGGTACTAGCCAGGTTCAACGTTGCTTAACATCGGTGATCTGACGGGAACCGGTGTGTCAACGTGATTATGCCATATATATATATATATATATATATATATATATATATATATATATATATATATATTAAGTGTAAGAGGAAAAGAGAGAGTTCAATTCCACAAGAGGAGACTAATCTGGATAATGCCAAGCTCAACATTTATTATTGGAGCTTATACAGTAGTACACCAAGAATATGAAATGAAGTCACAAAACTATATATTGGTAAATATAGAATGGATCATTTATTGAATATTAGAATACAATAAAAATTTTGGGGATAGAAGAAACTCTTTATGCCAGGGCATTTCGAAGCCTAATGCTACTCATCAAAAGAGTAGAGAAGGTTCTAGGTAGCATGGGGAAGGTGCGGAGTCTAGCGTACGGTTCATTAGAGAGGAAAAAGATTAAGAGGAATTATAGAAAATTGGGGAAGCTTTATTGAATTCTAAATAAATGAGGAGACGCTTGTTATACATATCATGAGATATAAGACTGTATATGGGCTTTAGCATAGTGTTGAGATTAAGGGGCATATGTATAAGGGTTAAATTGGGAGTGTATTGTTGCTGCGTGGTAATTTAATTTAACGGTTTGTGGGGTGTTTATTTTCTATTGAGTGGTATTTTTGACTGGAAGAACCTAAACGGAAAATGGTGGCTATAAAATTGTTTGTACATTGGGGGGGGGGGTGCAAGTGTATAAAATTGAAAGGTAATATGTGGCAATCTTTTTTATTCTGTTATAATATAAGGAGTATGATTATAAGGGGGCGGTCGGAGGATAAGGTTTACCAGTTTAGTGGACTTCTTGTTATCAGCACTAATTGAAAGTCGAACACGAAGTACGGAATAAAAAAAACAAATGTAATTTTTAAGAAAAACAAAATAAAAAAAATGATTTTGGCAGCAGAAATGTTTATGTTGAATTGTGCCTGGATTGAAAGAAATACATGAGTAGAAAGTTATTTGTGTGTATCGGTCAGTTAGCCCTTCTTTGTGAAAAGCCGGGTTGTCTAGCAATTATCTTCAGTGAAAATCTTTGAGGCTGGAATGCAAGAATGGAGATGAATGAGGGAGAAAGAGAGATACTACCATTGACCGAGGGTCCTAAAGATTCCAAGAATGTTCCTTAGAGAACATATGAATTAATAATCTCTCCCAACCGATGAGTCAGTGTTTGGTGGAATAACTAAGCAGACAAATAGAGCTTTATTTGTGACTAGTATAGCCCTTCGGATCCCAAAGTGAAAAGACCCAACGACTCACGAATACAGCTTACCAACTAGAGCGTATTTCTATATCCAATAAGAAGAACAAAAGAAGGCGCTGCCTAATACTGACTTTTTATTTCCTTCGCTAAAACAATAGCTTGTATAGCGGGATTATATTTAAAATTGGTACCGTTTTTGGATACAAAAGTAAGGTAGCGCGACAAATATTGGTGACACATACGTTATGCACACCGCAATACGCTACAAGCACCAGGATTCCCATAAAATGGAGTAACACATGATATAGTGTCATGGTGCTGTTTTTTCATCGATAATAAATTTAAAGCATCAATATGTTATTTTTATTACGTCATAATACATTCAATTTATTCCAAAACGTCCTTACTGTCATACTTTTATCTATTATATATATATATATATATATATATATATATATATATATATATATATATATACATATATATATACATATATATATATATACATATATATATTTATATATATATATATTTATATATATATATATATATATATATATATGAAAAAAACAGTTAATAAAATATGTTAAAAAACACATTTGAATAAGTTAAAAACGTATTTAATCTGAAAAGGAAACACTAGATAAATGGATAGTCCTTAACCCGCGGAGTTTACAAGAAATATTTTCCTTCTCATCAGAGGGTAGGAATTAGCAAAATGCACGATCGGATTTTGCATGCAGAAGTATTTGATGAAAGAATAAGTAAGTCAAAGATCTTACTTGTAAACAAAAAAAGTGAAGCACAGGGAATATGGTGAAGAAAAGGTGATTACACATGAATGGATAGTCTCTCTCTCTCTATCTATATATATATATATATGTATATGTATATATATATGTATATATATACATATAAATGTATGTGCATATATACATATATATATATATCTATGTATGTGTATATACATATAAATATATATAACACGGTTTTATTGTTGAGCATTCTACTTTGAAATAAAATAAGTAAGTCATTTAAGCTATCGCACCAATATCGTCGGCCATCTTTTATAACATACACGGTTCATATTTCTGTTTATTTAAACTATATTTCTTTCCGCGTTAAACGTTAGCCGAGCAGTTTGTTTCTTGCTGATGAAGTTACCGATAGCTTCTTGGCCGGGTTCGAATCTCCCGACCGGCAGTAATAGTAAAACTGATGATTAATAATTGGCAATTGTGCATATCGTGTTCAGATGTGATATCATTTAACAGCTGTATAATAGGACTGTTGGATATTTGTGACTAAAACATGGTGGACAAGTCACGCATAGATTGAAGATGCTTAATTCTAAATATGGCTGGATTGTTAAAGAGAGGATTGTATTAATGATCCTATGAATACCATATATATTATGGTTTATAGGAGTTAATGTAATAATTGCCTTCTCATGAGAGAAATGCCTGATGCAAGAGAATATGATGAGTCAGCTTCTAATAAAAGGACACATTTGACTTTCAAGAAATAGAATTACAGCTGTTTAAAAAGATTTCTCGTTTTGACCAATACATAATATACTAAGTATAACATTATAACAGATTATTTTCACCTAGTCCGAATTACAAGTAGTTTTATTATGTGGATATTCGGACATAAGTTTTTAGCTTGACTTTATTTATAATGAAACGCAGCAGAACAGCAGAAGAAATAGTTATTCCTATCTGATAGGCTTAATCATGTTTGTTTCTTCTTATTGCGATAAGAAATCTAATGTAATAACAATTTAAAAAAAATACAAATCTGTTTTGTGTTTGTAGCGAAGGAGGGGAGTTCGATCATCCAAACTGATATCTAAGTAGGCATTTATCTATATAGTTAATGTTTCTCTCAGCTAACAGTTTTAAATCCCTTTTTATTTTTTATATTCCTAAAAAATCTACTAAATTATAAAGATATAATGATAAAAGTCTGTAATCACAAGCAAACACTAACACTCTATTCTGACCTTGCAATAAAACCTAAGCTTTTGAAATAAATCAAAGTTAAAAACTGCCATCGAATTTGTGGCTTAATGTATCTTTGCAAATATTTATAAGCAAAGACCTCCTTGCCATTTAAAGGACACATTATATTTTTGTAATGGCTTTGAGATCACTACAGGAAGAGGCAATAAATTACTTAGATACATTTTATATAAATGCATAATGTATAACATTGAGTGTATTTATCACGATCAATTTTGATCAATATAACAAAAAACATAGAAAAAAACTTCCCTTACAACATTTCTCCTTCTCTTTCACTAACATCCATTTTAGTTCTCTCTTCTTCTCTTTCCTTTCTCCCCATATCTGTCTATCTCTTACCATGTCAATATATATATATATATATATATATATATATATATATATATATATATATATATATATATATCTTCCTTTCGGTCTTTATTTATCAAACAATCGATCGATCGCCTGCCAATTTATCGTCCGCACTGACTACTAAAATACAACTGCACAGCCCTGATACAACGAAACAGTCCATAGATGGAGGAATGAATATATATATATATATATATATATATATATATGTGTGTGTGTGTATAGGTATATATGGATAATTATGTGTGTATATATGTATAAATATATATGTTTGTGTGAGAGTGTACTTGTGTGTGTGAAATTATAAAAACAACTTCAGAATATCTGCATATGGATAAATCTACGTTTTGATGTTATTAAGCCTCTCGCCAGGTTAATGCAATTCAAGAATGGCTACTATAATTAAAAATAAAATGTAAAGAATAAAAATTATAGAAGATTATAAAGAAATAAACTAATAAAATAAAATAAATACGTTATTTGCAAATACAAACTAATAACAATTACAATGTTTGAAATAAATTTACGTAACCCTTATTTCTAATTCATGTATCCACATTAACTGTGAAGCAGTTATAAAACATTTACCACTGTGCACAGTAATTTAATCAGTGTTCGATACGTGAGTAGAATTAGGCAGTAATGTATGAAAATATATGTGGGATTTATTTAAACAGAATCTTTTAAATTTTAGCCTAACGATTCCAACAGAAATTGCACACACAAGATCCTGTGTAGCTTAATTGTCATATATTATCATTCATATTCTTAAAACATTGACTCTTGGGATTATCAGTTTCGTAGCGCAGTAATAATATCATCTTTAATTTTTTTGTTATGAATATTGAGAGCACAGACTCTTCAGAAAAGTAAGGAGAGAGTTGCACAATATTTCTTCCTTCTCACGTAGATTTTATTCAAAATATACTGATAATAAATCTTATGTCTAGAATCCCTCTTCCAATATTAATGAAAATGCTTTAACTTATTTTGATTCTAGAATATATTTTTTATCCAAGTTTATAATATGTATGTGGACGACATTTAAATTAAGGATTCTAATTTTATTCACATCTAATGGTTGTTAATCATACAATATGTAATAGTAGCTATGGAATTAATGTATGAGTGTGACACTTGTGGCGTACAGAAAATAGTTTTTTTTTGTGACAAACCATAAACATTTCTATGAAATTATATGAAAATGAAAAAAAGGATATAGATAGATTTCTATGAGACGTTCAGCTTATAATTCTTTTTTTTCGAAAATAAAAACTTACATCCATTGAATTATAAGTGGTTTGACATACTTGTAGGTAAATGTAAACTAGACGAATACCATAATACTTAAAGTTAAATTTAAATTTTGATATGTCTTTTTTATTTAAACGCGAAATAAAAAAACCAATTGTGTGATGTCGAGTCTATTATTTATTCGTGACGCAAATTAAAAAAAATATTTTCGGTGTTATTTATTTATCTTAGTAGTATAGAAGAAAATGTATGAATGTTTTTTTTTTAAGAACTATGTATTAAAAATAAAGAAGACATTTAAAAAGTAAAGGCAGGGAGTAAATCGCCGTTTTAAAATGCTCTCACGGTTGTCAAATCGTTAAAGTAGGTTTATGTGTAAGAAAATTGCGTTTTAATAACGAAAACGTAATGCGGAAATGAACGATGTATTAAAGTGTTTATTTGGATGATTTAAAAGCGAAAAAAAGCAAACTTGGGATGCTGAAAACGTATACAGTAAACAATACATATTATTGTTGCGTTTATTATTTTTTATGTACGCCTGCGCAACCGGAAGTCAAACACCGCATATTAGGTTACAACAACCGTTACAAGATCACTTGCGTTTTGTAATTATATATATATATATATATACATATATATATATATATATATATATATATATATATATATATATATATATATATATATTAAGAATCACTAAAAGAAATAAAATTAAACGGATGTTGTGTTTTATATATATATATATATATATATATATATATATATATATATATATATATTAATGAACACCAAGGGATGTAGTGTTTACCTGATATACGCAATGGTAAACTTCAAACTAATATAAATAGCAGTTTATATATATAAATAAATTAGTTAATCCCAATATAAAAGTCCAATACGCAATCGGGAGTAGATCTTATTATAATAGTAAGACAATTAAAGCTCTAAGTTTAAATTTACAATCACAATTTATTTGTTTGCCTGAGTACCCCCCCAATACAAAGTCCTTATTCCGCAGAATTTCAATTTCAGATGTACTGATTTCTTTCTGTCCTCTGATGAGAAGAATAACAAGAATAGCATTCTTTGAAAATCCGCGGAATAAGTCCTTTGTAAATTTTTTTTAAGTATTCCGTTGAACAGTAAATTTTGATTGTAAATTTCTACTTACGGTTTTAATTTCCTTTCTCTTATTATTAAAATCCGTTAAAATATTATAAAGAAACGGGAATAAAAACAATTAAACTTAATGAATTAAATAAACGATTTAGTTTGATAGACCATATAGATTTCCAACATATATATAAAAAAACATGTTAAACAAGACACACTTTAAAAAGGGCAGGAGGTTTTATCGGCCATAATATTGTGAGGATAGCAATATTCACTGCTAATAATTTTGAAACATGAAATGAAAATTTTCTTTTTATTTTCATTTTTCAAATGTTAAGTGAAAATCAATAATTCATATTGCGCTTAAATGAAAACACGTTTTAAAATTCTTGTTTCTCTCCATAATCTTGAATCCAGATAAAGCCTGTCCTCTTATAATGAAATCCATGGCTACCCATACAAATGAGATATCGGCCCGAAAAAAGAATGCAAATGAACGCAAATCATCAAAATGAAAACGGTTTTAATATCTTTACTATCTTAAATTCATCTCGACTGTGTAGGATTTGAGGACATGGTGGCCTTCAACTAATTTAAAACTCAATAGAAGACATCTACTGAATACTTAAAGAAGTATTGAAGGATTTTTTCAAATATGTGAAGCAGGTACAGTGCAGCTTAAATATAATAATATCATTATAGACAAGACAAAACCATATATTGATACAAATAGATTTATTAGAGGACGCAGTAAAGGGGACACTTTTATTTGGGAGGTGTCATATGCTCTTTATACCTCGGTATTTCGAAGCCTAATATTTTCCTCAGAATAACGGGCTAGCGAAGCTAGGTTGCAAATAGGTCAATACGACATCTAGCTAAAGGAATACTTGGGGAGCAGGTAAAGGTATTTGGTATATAAGGGGTTGATGGACGAGCGTTATGTGGAATCTCTGTTGAAGAGCTAAACTAATCAGGTGAATTTAAGTTATACTGGGGACTTGAGACCCCGCACACCTCTCGTCCATCATTCCCTTGCCTTCTTACTACTCCAATTACAACCTTAGATAAATGTTATATTAGCCTGCTTGTCATATATTTATATTAATATATATATATATATATATATATATATATATATATATACATACATATATTTAGTATAAATGATAATTAATAAAAAGTGAAGAAAGTGCTCAATACTGTTGTAGAGCAAATATGTGTTTTATTTTTTTTATTTTTTATTACCGTATCTTTCTGTTAAGTTACATTATTGGTTCCGTTACCCGGACGTTTTTTTTGGGGGGGGCGTCAGTAGCTTCCTCAGACTTTTACAGAAATGTTCGTTATTATGGGATGAAAGAGTGAAAGAGTGAATGAGGTCAGTGAAGGGATGTGAGAAGGGCGGAAAAAAGAGGGGAAGGGAACAAGGAGGAAAGGTGGGAGTGGGTCCTTGGTATGTCGGTATTGTTTTAGTTTTGGAGTTTAAGGAACTTGTGTGGGAGGGTCTGGGAAGTTCATTTCTGGTGTGGCTGAGAGTATAGGGATACATGGAGGGGGAAGGGGAATATGTGAGGAAAAAGGAGGGGTTACTTTAAAATTCGAGTCTTAATGTTAAAGGTTTTAGCGTCTAGTTGGTGACATGATTTCTTGATAAGTATGTATTGACCTGTTGGGTGTTCCCTTAGGTTCGGAGGCTGGTGAGCTATGATTCGGTTTATTTATTTAGTTTTATTTGTTGTTAATTGTTTGGAGAGGGTTAGCTAGCACACACATGCGCACGTACACACATATATACTTAAAGAAACGTTCACATGTACACATACATCTCCGTCCTGGCATGCAAATATATGCACATATGAGCGCATGCATGCACAGACACCCGCGTCATTCCCGCTCACGTCAAATTTTCCTTAAGGTGCTATAATTGGGTACGTGTGCGCAAGCATGGATATATATACATCGATGCATACACACATCGACGCCCATACACCAAAGGAGGCGTATACACGGGCCCATAAACACATATGTACCCAGGCATACCTGCACCCCAACGCATACACGCAAGCGCATGCACACATACAGATACCAATACTTGTGAACACATATATCCACGTATATACACAGCTGCACGCTCTCACACACGTATGTGGACAGCTGGCAGCGGGCACATATGTTTGACGCCAGGGCGGAGATGTATGTGTACATGTGAACGTTTCTTTAAGTATATATGTGTGTACGTGCGCATGTCTGTTCTCGCGCCCGTGTTATATATAGGTTTTCTTATTAAGAGTGAGTCTTCGAGAGAGTTTGTCGTTGAGTTTGAGAGAGAGAGAGAGGGATGTTGTGAGAGAGAAATTGTTTGTGTTATGACGATTCATATATATTAAAAGTTCATTACTTAGAAGTGTTGATATGAGAAGCTCTTTGAGTGAGGAGATAGTCTTCAGACAGTCTTAGTGTAGATTGAGATGTAGAGTTCACATTGTAGATATGAGATGCGTATGTCAAGACATTTTATAACACAGATATATAGACATATAATAACAATTTTCACTTTACCTTTCGGTAGAATCACAACACAAAGACTACGTTTATACAAACACATGATGGGTTTATTTCTTCTACCGACCGGCCGTGGTTTTCATCATCAAGAATCCAAAGCTTCACATATTAAGTTTCAAAAGTGACCGTCTCGCTTCTAGACGTTCGAATGACAACTGCCTAGACTCTCGTCTGTCGTTCTCAGACTCTCTCTGAATTTCTCCCTAGTTTCTAACTATATCTAGGACTTCCCATTTTTCCATGACGTCATAAACATGTTAAAACATGTGTCTTCTTTCACGTGTTCTGGACATGGGTGTCCAAAACTTTTTCCTTTGTTTACAAAAGGAATTTTAACCTATATTCTCAGTAACCTATATTTCCAATGTGTTACAAACATGTTTATTAAACTATCTTGTAGCTGCATTCTTTCAATTGAATTTTCATAACAAAATTTACAGTGCACATTCTTTTCTTGAAACTAATTTATCTCTTAGCTATACAATCGTTTGTTTTACGTTCCATTTTCTAATTCTCACACGTAATCTATTTCTAAACCAAAATTTCGTCTATGCTATTTCATTTTTATTTTAACTAAATCTCTCTATTTTTTATACTTACATGAAAAGGGTACATCCCTTATCATGTAACACCCTCGGCCACTAGCTACCCCTCTCCACATAATTAACATCAAATAAAAACCTAAATAAATAAACCGAATCATATCCCCTCCAGCCTCCGAAACAACAGGTTTAGACATACTTATCAAGAAATCATCTCACCAACGAGACACCAAACACTTTAATATTAAGACTCGAATTTTAAAGTAACCTCCCGCATCCTACCCCCACATATTCCCCTCCCCCCTCCATGTATCCCAATGCCCTCAGCCACACCAGAAATGAACTTCCCAGACCCTCCCCTACAAGTTACAAGGTGTTTTTTCAGGTAACGATGTGGAAAACGATGTATCTTTCCGAACACTCGTTACGGGATTTTTTCTCACCGCATAGTCTTATTTATAATGTTATTTGCTTATATACATGTGTGTAGTATATACTGCCCTGTATTTTGATACTAATTTTTATGCCGTGTCCCGGGGCTCGACTGTACTAATTTTCCAATGTTGACCATTAACAACATGTTTTTTTTTTCTCGAGGAAAGCCGATTATAAAGTTTTCCACATATCTTGCTACTCTGTATACAAAACTTCAAGTCTGCAGATCAAAAATTCGTTGAGTATATAGGTGTAGAAGTGCTCTCGCACACACACATCCTCATATACATATATATATATATATATATAGATAGATAGGTAGATAGATAGATAGATTTTTATAATTACCAATGAATCACAGCTTATCAATATACGAAAGCCACTCGAGTATAACTGTTAAAGAGATTTTCAGTTGCAAGATGTAGAGCACCATTGGATTAAAAATATGTCATAGTATTCTGGTCCACAAATCGGAATAGGAAGTTATAAGAATAAAAATTTTCCACGGTAGTTCGATTTGATTTTCCGTAAACCGATAGAAATGGAAAGTATTTGTTGTATATACTAATATGTGTACATTTGTACACATACACACACACACACACACACATATATATATATATATATATATATATATACATATATATATATGTGTGTGTGTGTGTGTGTGTGTGTGTGGAAAAATATTGTTAATTAACTACCCGCACAGCAGTAACCGTATAGCGTAATGGTTAGACTGCCATTTGGACGGTCGGGTTTCGATCCTGGCTTAAGCCTCAATCACCGACTCGATAAGTGAATTGGCAGCATGTCTTTTCTCACAAGCGCCGGGGGGAGCTCGGCGAATACTCGGCAGGTGGCAGCGATCAGGCTGGCTTGGGTGTTGTGGGAGGTTATGCGGATGAAGTTTACAACGTATTATGCAACAAAGCAGTCTAGCGGGTGGACCACTGAGAGAAATCAAGCTTGCGTCTCTTTGGACTTAAAATAAAAACCAGTATTTTCAAATGGAAATGAAATCATATCTTCTTTTCTAGGGCGAATATTTTATCTTAACCATATGAATGGATGGATGGATAGATAGATAGATAGATAGATAAACAGATAGATAGATAGCTCAATAGATATATACATATATGAATAGCAAAATAGATAGATAAATGGATGTATAGATAGATAAATAGATAGATTGATAGATATATGGATAGATAGATAAATAGATAAGTTGATAGATAGATATTAGATAGATGGATAGATTGATAGATAAATGGATCGATAGATATATAGATGGGTAAATAGATAGATGGGTCAATAGATAGAAAGATAGATAGATACATAGATAGCTGGATAGATAGATGGATATATAGATAGATGAATAGTTTGATATATTATATATATATATATATATAGATTGATAGATGGATCAATATATATATATATATATATATATATATATATATATATATATGGATAGAAATATAGATAGATGGATATATAGATGGATATATAGGGAGATAGTTATATAGATAGATGGATCAATATATATATATATAGATAGAAATATAGATAGATGGATATATAGATGGATATATAGGGAGATAGATATATAGATAGATGGATCAATAGAAATATATATAGATAGCTCGATAGATCGCTAGACAGATAGTGCGATAAATAGATAGATAAATAGATACATAGATGGATAGATAGACAGATAGATATATAGATAAATAGATAGATAAAAAGAGAACAATAGAAACATGACGATCGATGAATAGACAGATAGATAGATACAAGCACATGAGTGTGTACTAATATATGCAAATATATGTAATGTTATAATTTTATTTTTAGCATTTAAGTGCTTTTTAGGTCTTTCGTCGACATTAATTTTTTTTTTTTAGTCTTTTTTCGTAAATCTTTAAAGGTACATAGGAGTAAATTATATTACAGCCATGTTTGTCGAGGGGGAATGGTAGATGTAGTGCGGGGGAGGAGTTTCTAAATAATAATTTCTTTACATTATTCCGCAAAATATTTTTGGCAACGTTCTAGTTTCTATTAGTGACATTGACCGCAAACATTGCAACTAAAAAGCATCGAAAATAAAACATGAAGAAAATGACTTATTAATTTTTAATGGTGATTTATAAAAAGGAGCTAAATTTATTTGATGGGTTAAAACAATGTTAACTAGTGCCATCTTTTATTTTACTTAGAGTCACAACTTACGTGTTTGTTAAATAAATTCACATACCTTTTTTGTTCGGGCACTTTTATGTGTAGTACACGCACGAAACTCTAGTACCATTTGAAGTAATCTCCTCCGGCTGCAATGAACTTGTTCCGTACAAAAAAAAACTTCTAGAAGGCTCCATGGAAGTTCTCTAGTGTGAGCGTGTCAATGCCCCTTGTTACGCTCTTTTATCTCCGCAATTGTTCCATAACGACAGCGTATATGGTTTTGTTGGGCTTAGGGAATAAACCAAAATTACAGAATTATAGGGGGTAAGGAACTGTTTGATGCCCATATTGGTCAAATAGTCTTGGGATAAAATTTACACAACTCTTCTGCATATTCAGTTTTTCGAGAATAATTGCGTGTTCAGTTTCTACACTGACATACAAACTGTGCACATATTTTATCTATCCACACATGACGGTTCTTATCTCTGAAATCCTTTATTTGACCAATCAACTTTGACGTTCTGCTTTTCTTTCTCATTCCACACTTCTTATCATACCTCAGAGACTCCCTACCTTACTTGGATATTTTATGCTACTCAAAAACTTATGCTCAATTCATGCAAGATTATCCAAAAGCAGCATATAGCATTCCATGCGTTTATGCTGCATTTTTCCAAGTTAAAAACAGAATTGTATTTCTTAACGTTCTTCAAAAGTGTTCTCACATCCGGATTGCATTTTTGAAATTCATCAGCTGTGACGATCAGGATTTAGTAGGATGTATTCCAATTCCTGGTTTAGCTGTTCATTTGAATATAAATTATAAACATTAGTCAGTTATCTCTCCATAGTCTACGACGATTTAAAATGCTTGCACAAAAATGTCTGGAAACTTATTGAAAGCATAACATATCAATGTCCAAAAGCCAGGGCTTAAATATTGTCAGATGGAGACACCACCATGATGGTTTTTAATGCTGATTGTTATTGTATTGTTGATGATGATTTTGTTGGCGTTCTTTTACCCGATATCTTAAAAATCTTTCCAACAGGATATAGGGTACTTACGTGAGATACCATAAGAAGTATTGAGTACATAACGATAAAAATAGACATCAAAATTTCAAAAGAAATGTATACCTGCTTACGGTCCATAGTAGTTCTCGCCAGCAAAGTCTTTGGTATTATTATTATTATTATTATTATTATTATTATTATTATTATTATTGTTATTATTATTATTATTACTATTATAATTATTACTATTTAAAACATTTATTTCAAACATGTTTAAGACCGATTGCTGTATGAACAGATCGCCTTTTGTATGTAATAGTTGTTCTTCGTTTTTTTTCTTCTGAACAATGTAAAGAATATAGAAAGGACGTATTTTGCCTAACACATCATAACGCCTCCAAGTCGAAGGTTAATGCTTTTGGAGAGAACTGAAATACTTAGGAGAGAATTTTAATACTTAGGAAAAAACTATAATGTCAACGAAGAGAGGTTTGAGAAGAGACAGCTTGCATGTTTA
This sequence comes from Euprymna scolopes, assembly GCF_053919585.1. Lineage (NCBI taxonomy): Eukaryota > Metazoa > Mollusca > Cephalopoda > Sepiida > Sepiolidae > Euprymna > Euprymna scolopes. The sequence goes on along the minus strand of NC_136506.1, from coordinate 5,473,725 downwards.
GAAGAGAACGTCAATGCTTATGGAGAGAACTTGAATGCTTATGGAGAGAGATTGAATGTTTAGGAGAGAACGTGAATGCTTATTGAGAGAATTTGAATGCGCATGGAAGGAACGTGAATGTTTATGGAAAGAGATTGAATGTTTAGAAGAGAACGTGAATGCTTATTGATAGAACTTGGATGCTTATGGAGAGAACGTGAATTCTTATGGAGAGAGCTTGAATGTTTAAGAGAGAACGTGAATGCTTATGGAGAGAACTTGAATGGTTATGGAGAGAACGGGAATGCTTATGGAGAGGACTTGAATGCTTACTGGGAGATCTTTAATGCTTATGGAGAGAATATGCATGCTTATGGAGAGAGCTTTAATGTTTAGGAGAGAACGTGAATACTTATGGAGAGAATTGAATGCTTATTGAGAGAACTTTAATACTTATGGGGAGCATATGCATGCCTACTAGAAACTATTCACAAGTGTCTAAGGTATTTCGGCACAGAGTTTTTTTTTTTCCGGACAGCTAGACATGAAGAACTTTTCCCTACAATAACACCCTGTCCAAATATTCAAAATAGCATAATATTCGCAGCCACACAAGGTTTCGGTATATTGCGAGCCCGCACAAGTTTTACGAGGAATAGTATACATTCTGCAAGTGGCGTTTCCTCAAGTAAAAATATGTAGCTGAATAATTTACCCGAATGGATAAATATTTTTTCTGGAATTTTGTAAGACAAAAAACACCAGAAACTAGTCTATATTCAAATTGTCAATTAAACACTATTTACTAATTCAGTGCTTAAGAGGTAAAGAACTTTAATGGACTATTTTAGTAGCTTTATTACATTTATGGTATTTGAGATGAGGATTGTTTATTTTTATTATTTGTGATTTTGTTGACTACTGTTCTCATATTGAGTGTCATTTTTCTCAAATTGTCGGCCACAGTTGATGAAAAGATAGCATGTTACACCCGAGAAATAAGTAAAGGGCTCATTCGAAACCCCGTCAAATTCCTGAGGTCGACAGAAACATTCACGAGTTCGACAAGATACAACTGAAGTAGGTCGGAGATGAGCCAGTGTGAAAATGACATCAGGATGAGAACAGTAGACCGAAGAACCCAAATAATTCGAGTAGCTGTGTTTATTATATAGAACTCAAGTGCCATCCCCATAAAAATTACAGCAGCAGAACTTTTCTATGAAAATCTTTAGTATTCCATGAATGTCTTCAGTAAAAAATCCATTAAATAGAATAATGAATGTTAAAAAAACAATAAAATAGGCTAATCGAAATCAAATGTCAATATGTCAGATAGATTGCTGTTTGCGTCTCAATTTGCAAATGCAAAAAGTTTATCTATATTAGATGCTGAAATAAAAATATTAGATCGGCAAAATCAGTATAATTTTCTAATGTGTGAGTTGTGCTGGTGCTTTTGCATTGATTGGCGTTGCCCATTGCTTTTGTAACATGAGAAACTGATAATTTACAGTTTACTGTTTCAAACGCGGAGGAATAATTGCATTGGCTGGATATCATAAGTCATCTCTTATGATGAAAATATATAAGATTAAAAAGAGGATATCCTTTCTTTAGATTAATTTCATTTCTCTGTTTTATCACACATCAACACTTGCACAATTATATAACACAAAAATACAATAGTTAGGAAATCGATTCAATTCAAGACGTCATTTAAACACACCGTAATATTTTAGTAATGTTAACTGAAATCTGTTTCATTAATAATTTTCTCCATTAAGACAATCACTCCAACAGTATTTCCATGAACAGAGTACCTTTCAAAGTACTTTCCATCCATGGAACACTTTTAACTCACGCTTTAAACATTATTATTTGTTTAATGAAACGTTATACAAGCTGTTATCTTGTCCTGGCATTGGTTCAGCTCGTGAATAACCATTCCTAACCGACGCAATTGCAACAAATAAACCTTTCAGTTTATCCAATTTTCTCCTTTCTTTCCAATCTTAAATGATGCTACAAGGTTCCAGTAAATTAATCTACACAAAGACTTGCCCATCGATTTTGGATGTCCGATGTAATGTTTGTGTGTGTTCTTTGTTTAATTTGCAAACAAGCATCGCAAAACTTGTTGGCAAATGTCTTCGAAGTTGTCGGTGCTGCTGTTCCGAAGCGTTTGCATCGAATGATAAATCTGTCTGGATTTTAACAAGAACAACGATGCAATGTCAACAATTGTAAAAGTTTACCACATTTGTTTTTCGCTTTGTTTATTTATTTCTTCATTGGGTGATCTTTATTAGTTGCTTTGAGTTTTCTTTAACGGCAATCGATATACGTAGGATACATTAAAGAAGACCACGTATTCAGATGAATTAATGAATAAAAAGCTTACAATGTAATAATAATGTGTCCCATTGAAACTGTCTACTGGAAAATCGTATTAAAAATAGGAAACATGTGCGACCGGAGGCTGGGCGAATTATGTAAGTATGAACCTACTAAATACAGCAAAATAACTTGGGACCGTATAAGTGATATTAAACGCTACTGAAAATGTTTACATGTGCATATCATTTTTATTATGGTTCATGATTGAATTCGTATTTTAAAGCATGCCATATATCATAAATATTTAATGTCACGTCTGCGTTATAATTAGTCTATTAAGGTAATGTCACAGATGCGTTATAATTAGTCTATAAAGGTAATGTCACACCTGCGTCATAATTAGTCTATTAAGGTAATGTCACGCCTGCGTTATATTTAGTCTATTAAAGTAATATCACACCTGCGTTATAATTAGTCCATTAAGGTAATGTCCCACCTGTGTTATAATTAGTCGATTAATGTAATGTCACACCTGTGTTATAATTAGTCTATTAAGGTAATGTCACATATGTGTTATAATTAGTCTATTAAGGTAATGTCACACCTGTGTTATAATTAGTATATTAAGGTAATGTCCCACCTGTGTTATAATTAGTCTATTAAGGTAATGCAGCACCCACGTTATAATTACTCCATTAAGGTAATGTCACACCTGCGTTATAATTAGTCTATTAAGGTAATGTCACACCTGTGTTATAATTAGTCTATTAAGATAATGTCACACCTGTGTTATCATTAGTTTATTAAGGTAATGTTTTACCCTCTATTCACATGAATGTCAAAATTGATTATGTTTTAGGCTGTAATAATACGTACAAATACATCGTTTTAGCTCTAGAGATGGGAATTCCCCAAAATCTAAATTAATTAATCAAAAGGGTATAACGAAATTATGATGCGTTCAATGAAATTGTTCAATGAAATTGTTCAATAAAAAATCTGAATAAAACCACTAAAAAAATATGTTCCATCCTTTCGTATATTTTTGAAGGCTGTTAGGATTATTAGTTAAAATATTTGAGCATTTACTTTTAAAACGACCCTCTTACATATTAATAACCTTGGGGAAGGTATGAATCCTGACCTTATTTCTAACTTTAAAAGAAAGTAAGCTGTGTCTATTGAAGTGGACGGCTCATGAACAATAGCTATTATCAATTTGTATTTGATTATCAACGAAATTAATTTGCTGTGAAAATACAAATTACTTATCCATAATTATATATAAACTCTTTTTCGAGTTTCAGCATTTTTTTAATCTTCTCATTGATTTTCTCCTCCTCGCCCTCGGCCCTGTCGGTGGGGCATTAAAATACACCGACTGCCCCAATGCAGAGGGTAAAAGTCTCTCAATGGTGGTCCGGGATATGACCTTAAACTATATCCAGTGTTGAGGCCCCAGCTTGTGGGCTTTGGGGAGTGTTGAGTCACCCTGTAATTACCATTGCTCCTAGGTCCACTCTGACCCAGAGTGGTAGTACCTGTTAGGGTTCCAACTATGGGTTAAATAGAAACCGACTTGAAAACAACAAATATAATCTAATATAAATTTTTCTTCAAAATCTTTGGATTCGTCATTAAATAAATCGAAAAGGGTTTATATGCCGTAAAACAAAAACAACCAACCAACCAACCAACCAACCTCCTCGCTCTCCATCTCCGCCATTCTATTCTTCGTTCATCTATTCAGATGTCTTGATTTTTTTCTCATAATTCTTTCTTGTATTTTTATTTCGTTCACATACCTCCTTCCTGATTCTTACTTTTTTTTTAATTTAATTTTCTTTACCTTTCGTCTTTTCTTTTCTATGATAGAATTTCCCTTTCTTATTCACCTTATTTTTCGTTCCCTCCTTCTCCTCCTCCTCCTCCTCCTCTTCTGTTTCCTTAATTTTCTTTTTCTTCTACAATCCCCCTCCTCTCTGTAATCTTCTTTGTCGCAGGTATCTCGGATTTCCCTATACCCTCTGTTTTCTTTCTCATATCTTTCTTCTTCCCGCTCTTCTCTCTCTCCTCCTCCTCCTCTTCTATTTCTTCCTTTTAATCTTCTTCTCCGTTTCCTCTTTTTTTATATATTATTTTTCTTTATTCTTCTATATTTTTGTACCTCTCGTTTCATCTTCATATTTCTTGCATTGCTCTTCTTTTTCTTTCTTTCTTTCTTCTTTACATGTTCTTCTTTCTACTATCTTGTTTTTTGTTTCTTTTTTTAGCTATGTTTTTTGTCCATCTTTTTCTCCTTATTCTTCTCCATATTCTAATCTCTCATAGATCTCGCTTCGAGTTTTCTCATGCAACTATTCTCTTCTTGTCCTTTTTCCCCCTCCTCTTTCTGTTCATCTTCTTAACTTTTACTTCTTTTCTATCTCCTTCTCCTTCTATTTCTTCCTCTTTTCTTTTTTCACACCTTTCTCCTATTGGCCCTCTTTCTTCTTCTATTTCTTCTTTTTCTTCTTCTTCTTCTTCTAATTCGTCCTCTTTCTTTTTCCTCTTCTTTTTCTTCGCCTTATTCGTCTTTTTCTTTCTTCCTCCTCTTTCTTCTTCTTCGTCTTCGTATTCTTCTTCTATTACTTAGTATTTTTTCTTTTTCTTCTTTTTTGTCCTCTTTCCTATTTCCTTATTCTTCTTCGTCTTCTTCGTCTTTCTCGTCTTCTTCGTCTTCTCTTTCGTCTTTTTCTTCTTCGTCTTCTTTTTCGTCATCTTCTTCCTCTTGACCTCATTCGTCTTCTTCTTCTTCGTCCTCTTCTTCCTTTTCTTCTCATCATCAATTTATTTATTCCCAAATCATGTATATCAAACAAAAGAAAACTACGTTTTTTTAAGAAAAATGTCTTTCATGCAATAAATATCATTAAAATAAACCCATTTGAAAGACAATGTCTGCCTTTTGTTTCCTTTTTGTCCTATAATGACACAGTTTCCGACTCTCATCAAAAAAGGATAGAAATTTAACATTGTCAGTTTTTCATGTTATAAGAAGATAATGTTTAATTCATGAGAAATGTATCCATTTTAATCTTTAAATCTAACAATGATCCGCCATCTTTTTTTTGCATCGTGTTATATCTATTTTTTTTGTAAAAGACATTTTCTTTTTATTTTGATGGAAAATAATTTACAATTTAAATGACGAAAAAACACAGCATATTTATTTTATAAATCAAATAATAAAAATAATAATATTAATAATGATAATAATAATAATAATAATAATAATAATAATAATAATAATAATAATAATAATAATAATAATAATAATAATAATAATAATAATAATAATCTAAGTATGTCTATCTATCTTTTCCACTATTTTTGGAAATGGTCGGGCAAATTTTGAAGAAATTATGTATGTATCTTTTTTTGGATAAAGTGCTGCAAACTATTATTGTATTTGCTTGATATACAGTTAAAGATTAACGAACGTTTATTGGGATTCGTCATAATAAAAACTACATTTAGTCTAGAATATTTCGCAGAAACAACTATGCCGATCTGGCTGGAATTATATAAAGCGTTGTAAAGAAAAGGTGAAGCGAATATTATAGTGTCCTTTAAACCCAGAGTTTAAGATTCAAAAAGATTAAAAAGTTTGGTATTTTATGTAAAATCAGTAAAAAATTTAAGCCCATTCCAACATCAATTTAACATCAAGAAATCATGCTTAGTCAACAGGCTATAACTTTGTATTTATAATAATAATAATAATAATAATAAAGAGTAAACACAATATATATGTATATATATTGCTATTCTGAATAATAATATACATATATAAATATAATAACAATATGTATATATATATGCATATATATATATATATATATATATATATATATATATATATATATATATGACTTAGTTAGAAAGAATTTTCCAGAGAATTCACTTATTAAAAACGAAATATTTATTTACACTCAAGCAGGAAGCGCCCGACTTTGTCCGGTCGTAAAATACGCTTCCATATATATATATATATATATATATATATATATATATATATATATATATATATATATATATATATATAGTCCGTGATGCGTAAAAGAAGAAAAGAGAGTCTTTATACAATTATTAGGAATCATTTATCAAGTATTTTTGCGTTTTTCTATTATCTCTCAAGTAATTGGAAATTGTTATACATGTTACGCCTGATTATGCGTGGATTTGCTTCGACTAAAGTACTTAAGGGATCGCTGTCAGCATGCGATGGCCGACCACTACGCCCATCTTCAATTTTTCGTCGCCAGCACAAGATTTCTAAAACCATCATTGTGCTGTGTGTTTTATAGTGATTCCTGGGCTAAACGCTACGTAGATGGCGTGAGCTGTTTCATCGGCTTTTCATCCAAGATTTAATTAAGTAAGAACTTGTGCGAATGTACTTTTTTTCTATATTGAATTCGACGTTCTAAAAAAAAAACGAAAACTTATTTGAAAATACATCATTTAAAATTGAAATTAAAATTCCGCAAAACGTTTTTCTCAAACAATATTTTCTTGACGCACCAGCTTTTAGTCGACTAAGATGCATCCCACATTAAATATACTTATGAAGGAGTGTGTAAATCTATGTCAGCTTTCCTTGATTTACTGGCGCAACACAAACTTAGCAAATTCGGGACAAGATCAAAGTGTAGTATCTGTTCTTATGATGCTGCACTTCAATTTCTTCTTCTTTGTCAATGAAGGGCACAGCCTTCACGACTGAGACAATTTTTATTTTTGTAACTTTTCTCCACATCAAAAAACGACCCTGGTGTCTAACTCTGCCCCGTGAGCAGGCATTGTAAATAAGTACATTATATATTCTAAAGATAATCATTTACTTCAAAATGGGTCCTGCACAGACTCATTTTCAATTCTGAGAATTGCTTATTTTAACTTTCATTAGTGACTATCAACGTTCGTTTAAAGAGACCATCTCTTTATAAACAGAAGAAATGTATCTAAGGTTATAACCTAATAAGCATCTAGGATATTCCCGCGTTGTACATATATCATAACGCAGCTTTATCGTAAATCGTTTTTCTCTCCCCTATTACAAAATAATTACGTTGTATAGTTTCGCTTGTGTCAATTTCCCATTTAATCATGAATAAAATCCTTCGATTTAGCTCTTGGAGAGTGGGGGTTAGACTATTAAGCTGGTCCTTTTTCTTCTTTTTAATTATGTATAGTTAAAATAAGTTTTCCCTTTGTAATTACAATATACGCATGAACACACATATGCACATATATGTGTGTGCATTATATATATATTTATATACATATATATATACACATATATATATATGCATATATATATATGCCTACTTCATTTAATTACATAAATTAATATAAAAAGATGTAAGTTTATGTGTAAACTTTCAGTATTTACTTCAACAGTGCTCGATACATAGGTATACCTATGTAGTAAGTTATGAAAATATATATGGTAATAAAACTAAGGAGAATCCAAGCCCGAACCGCGGATAATTCTGTGTAGCTTTTATCCTATATATATTTTCATAACTTACTAACTAACTATATATATATATATATATATATATATATATATATATATATATATATATATATATATATATATATATATCTATAAAAACAGAGATGTGTGTGCCACAGACGATTTCTGATTGGTTAATCCAATAATCACATCTCCTAAAAAACAATCGTTTCTACGCTCTTACCTTTACCATAAAATATTATGGCTTTATTTATTGTCCATCTTGGAAGGGTTTAATTTTTTAATAACTTGTTATATACAAATTAAAAAAATACGAAACTATTATGCGAAACTAAACTACACGAAATACGCGCACACACGCACACACACACGTTCACTACCGTCACGTTGTTATGGCAACCACACCCGCTGACTTCTTTTTCTCATTTCACTCGTGGTCTTAAATTAGATTCGAATAAGTTGCCAAAAAACAAATATATAACAAATAAATGTTATCAAAGGCAAATCTTTCGTGTTTTTATTCAATTTAACATGTTTATTCAGCTCGAAAAGCATACAGTGTTTACCGATGTATTGGAAAATTCAAGATGGCGGCCGATTCTCTCTTTAACACGGTAAGTTTGGAAAAAGGTGTAATAAATAAAAAACCGGTTAAAATACTGTTAAAAACTCGCTCAATATATGTTACCGTGACATAGGTTGACATATATTCGGCGGGTTTTTAATAGTATTTTGTATAGTTTTTTATTTATAACACCTTTTCCCAAACTTACGGTGTTAAAGAATGTGTGAGACGCCATCTTGAATTTTCCAACACATCGGTAAACACTGTATTCTTTTCGAGCTGAATAAACATGTTAAATTGAATAAAAACACGAAAAATATATCCAGTTTTTATCGGTTTTTTACCTTCTCTGCAGAAGTACAAAAAAACAAGACAAACAAAAAAAAACGGAAGGTACTTTTACAGAATGTTAAACTAACCCTAACCGATGTTTTATGTTTAGTTTAGGAAAAGTCAGAAGAAATAAAAGTCATTATTGCATGAAATATACGTATTTAGTTGAAGTATTGTTTATGTCAATTCTTTCGAAGAAATTTAGCAAGATTACCTGTAAACCAGGAAATCGGTAAAATGTCATCATGGATGAATACTTGTCTATTATAATTTCTACCCTTGACAAAAACTTAGCCATAACAAAAGAGATTTATTGTTCAGATTGTTTTTGAGATTGATTTCTAAAAAGATATTTTATAAATAAAATCGACTTTAAAATTAAAGACTTAAATTACAATAATTGAATTTAAACATTCTTATTTCAATATTTGGCACATAACACCTGCAAAAATGATCACAATGTCAGGATTTATTTATTTCAGAATCGATGGCAAATACTAATATTTAACATTAGTTTATCATTTAAGCCGATAAAAAGCCCTTTTTTTCCGAGTCATAAAAGGATTTGGAGTTTCCTAATCAACCTTTCGGGTGCAGTTGCACGCTCTCAAAATAACTAAAGTGTTGGCTTTAAAAAAATTGGTTCATTAAAACTAAACAGGTTTAGTTTTAATAGAAAAAAAAAATTTAAAAAAAATCGCTTTGGTAATTAGATATGTCGTATGGTTATCCCTAATCGCTGAATAAAACCGCTAACGAGTTGAATGATTACGACATAAAATTAAACTCGGGTTCCTGAAACAGAAACTTCGTTTGTTTTTGTTTTTTTCTTATCAATATATTTACATTGTTATTTTGTTTTCATTTTCAATCATTCGAACAGTTTTCTTTTTCAAGTAATCCAAGTTACAAAATTCCCACTGTTTACTATGCTAAAATCACAATGACTAATGTATACCTATTAACCCTTATCCTTGAGTGGCCTCTGGGCCTTGATAAGTGGTGACACCCATGTAAAAAAAAAAAAAAATCACTCGAACAGTTTTCTTTTTATAATGTACAGTTTTAAAAGTTTAAAAACTATATAGTTTTTACTTCAGGAAAATTAATGGGTCAGTTTTTACGATGTGCCCTGTTAAAATACTGTTAAAAACTCGCTCAATATATGTTACCGTGACATAGGTTGACATATATTCGGCGGGTTTTTAATAGTATTTTGTATAGTTTTTTATTTATAACACCTTTTCCCAAACTTACGGTGTTAAAGAGGGTGTGAGACGCCATCTTGAATTTTCCAACACATCGGTAAACACTGTATGTTTTTCGAGCTGAATAAATATATTACATTGAATAAAAACACAAAAAAGATATCCAGTTAGGTAGAAAAGTAACTTATCTTGCCTTTGATAACATTTATTTATATATTTGTTTTTGACTATTTTTTCGAATCTATGTGTACAGTAATCTTGCCAGGATGCGGAGGAAAATGAATGAAGGGGGAGGGGAATAAAATAAAAACATTTTGGAAACAGAGTAAGTTTGAAAGAATTGCTTTGCACAGAAAGAAATTAATGAAAAAATAAAATTAAATTTCTTTTCTTTCTTGATTTTTTTTTAGTTTTTTTATGAAAAAGGAAGTCAAAATTAAGACTATAAAAAACAATTTTTATTTAGAGCGAACCTCAGTCGTCAGGTCTGTAAAAAAAAGACGTGGAATAATAAATGTTTTCTAATACAAATTGTTTTTACTTATGTGTTCATTTGTCTCTTTGAAGTTCGTTTGTTTAATATATCGGTTTGCAATATAATTTTGTCATTCTGTCAGACTCAAATTTTAAATCTATATATCTATAAAAGTTAAAGTGTGTGTGTGTGTGTGTGTGTCTGTGTACATTTCCCTACGAAATAACTCTGTCAATTTTTAGTCTACAGACTCGAAATTTGATATACAGGGTACTGAGATTTGGAAAATTCTATGTGATCGGTTTTTAGCCAGAAATTTGGCGATTAAGGGGTCAAAGTTCAACGATTTGAGCTTTGAGAACTCTACCAAACTTCTCCGACAATTTTGGGTCTACACACTTTAAATTTTAGATATAGCTTCCGTGGACATGAATCTAACTTAATAACTTGATTTGAGCCCAAAACAATAAATTTTCAGGGGTCATAATAGGGGTCAAAGTTTAAAAAATTACCCCCTTTTTTTTGCTCAGCATACACCTCCAAACACCCGGGCAACGCCGGGCACCCATGCTAGTGTATATATATATATATATATATATATATATATATATATATATATATATATATATATATATATATATAGTAGCTGTACATAGTCAGCGGTGCCCGGTAGAAAATATGACTAGGTTAAGGGAGAGGTCACAGACTATTTATAAAATATACAAAATATTTAAACTTGTTACAAAATGTGATCTGTGACCACATGTTGGATTTATGGGAAAATGAAACACATCAATCTTAGTCTATGGAAATCAAACGCGGAATTGCATTCGTAGCTTAAACGGAAAATAACTCGCATGCCTTAAATAAATTAGCTTACGTTTGGTTTACAACGACACTTTATCGCGCCTATTAATAATTCAAAATAAGTTAAGTATAAATATAATTAAAAAATAACTGAAATTAAAAGTAAATTAAACAAATTAAATTTAAATGATATTTTAAGTAGAACAATTAAGACGATTCTCTTAGAAAAATCTAAGTAATTATACAAAAGATTTTTTTAATGGAAGATGCAAATGTGGGTATTCATTCAATGTAGATTTTTTTGGATACATAGAATATAAAGAAATAATATTGGAATAAATGTGTATGTATCCGTTTTCGGTATGAAAATTAATCTGTGAAACAGTGTACCGTTGTGTATATAAATATTAAATCATGAACAAAAAACAAACAGGAGTACGGTTTCATTATTATCATATATAGAGAGAGAAAGAGAGAGAGAGAAAGCGCGGGAGAAAAGAGTGAGAATAAATAGACAAAAAATAAATATGTAAATTGTTACCTGAAGGTTTTATTTTTGCAAGTATAACCGACGCTCCAATCTGTGCGCTTTCCCAAGGGTACAATATGATAAGTGTTGTAAACCAATTTAGTAATTTTGAAAATATCAATTTCATTTCTCCCATTCGGTGTTTTATTTGTGTGTCAAGCCTTACAAAAACAGTCCATTAGGATTTGGATGTCATTTTCAGTGTGCTGCGCTAAATTGGTGCCATCAAAATAGAACCGACCCCTAAAGACATTCTAGGATTTTTTCTTTCAACGTTTTAGATACACAGTCGAACAATTTGCTTCTGGTGCGAAATCTCATGTAAATTGCAGCCATTTTGTCTGAAACAGCACTCAGAAATATACTATGGTTAAATAGCTGACAATATTTTGATATGTACTGCACACTTTCTTTTGGAAATGCTACCTGGTCATACAAAATATGTACTACACATTCTAATTTGGTGAAGGAGCCCCTTCCTGAACCGAAATACGCCTGCGCTTTTGTATAATCAGGCGAGAAAAAATTGCAAAACAAATAATTTACTGCACTAATAGATATTTATCTTATATGCGAGTGACGTTCCAAATGTAATGTCTCCTATTATATTCCGCCTCAATGTATCAGATGAGAATTGTAAAGTGCATTGTTATAATGAGTGAACTAATGGATTCATGGCCTGAACTTTTCATTTTACTGTGGCAGATATTGACAGTGTGACATTAAGAAAGTAAACGCTTTCATGGATGTGCATTTGACGCAAAGATTTCTTCCAGGCAATAAAAATATGTCGAACTGACATCTGTTGAACGTTTACAAAGTCGGTGCAATTTAGTGCTGCACAGTTAAGAGGTATGATCGTCGATTGCAATTAAATTCTATAACAAAAACAATTTTTATTAGTATGACGCCCATCTTAGGAGCTCTACAATCTTTTCGCTTTTGAGTTGACTTAACGTTAAAATATAAGGGTAAACTACAAAAATAAGAGTCTATTATTTAAGATTAAGACTTTCCTATTTGCTTTTAACAGAGAACCAGCAAATAACGGTGATTAAGTGCTTAATGCCTCTGATTCACGACCTACTTGCAATAAGTTCGCATCTAGTTCGTTCCACAAACCCACTTTCACTTAGGATGTTGGCAACCTGCTCGAAGTCCCTTCCATAAGTACCAAATGTCTTTCTATAAAAAATATATAGCTGAAAAAATATCAGGGAAACCAATACCGACCGATCAACACAGGTTTAGTTTAGCTTTACTAAAGTAGCTTTACTAAAGAGTCACCACTTATCAGAAGCTCACTCGAGGAAACAAGTCTTGATTTTTTCAGATGGACAATGATACCACATCATAATGATTGAAGACACTGTTAGAAATGAGGCAGAATTTAAAATTAAACAAAAATGTGTTTACTTGATATCTACTCAGTTGTTCCCCAGCGTTACACGCATACAAGGTGTTCCAAAAGGAATGGTTCATATATTTCTACTTCGGACGAATAGATCACAGGCACATCGCAAATCACATAATATGTATATATATATATATATATATATATATATATATATATCCATCTTATATATATATATATATATATAATGTATGCATGCATACATATATATAAGGAAAATATGCTTATTCAATTATATTTTACCATTTATTTATACTAATCTGTTAATTTCTGAAGGTCTATGTAACTACAGAGTATATCAAAATAAATGACAAGAAGTATATATTAAAAATTTCAAAATGTTTTAAGTATATATATATATATATATATGTGTGTGTGTGTGTGTGTGTGTATGTGTGTGTGTGTGTGTGTTGACTGCCAATAAACTTCGTTAAAGGAGCCAATAATTCCGAATCTTTATGTAAAAATACGCGGAGATCGTCATTGTTCGATTGCTGCACGTTGCACTCGGCTTAGAACGACGGCTCATATTTCCAACTAAAATAACGTTAATGCATCAGTGTCTGGATATCGTCATTTCGTTCGTTATTTTGAAAAAAAAACGTTTTTCACGTTGAATTAACGGTTAGATTTGAGAAAGAATGGGACTGGGCAGATCAGCGTAAGTTTGAAGATATGACAATCTCGCGAAGAATTTATCAGAAATGGCTGGAAAAAAACATTGTATTTCCTATCGAAGTCAGATTCCGAGGTTTTATTGCGAAGGCAACTCCACGTCTTTTAATAATCTTGATCTTTCTCCGTCACACAAGAAAAAGGCATAAAGAAAATAATAGACAAAGCTCTGTCCGCATCATTGTAGACAACAATAAAAAAAAAATCTGGTGGTATCGTGAGATACTGTTAGGGGCGCTCTGGACTTGTGGTAATGATGCTGTGGTCCCAAAACCATGCCTGAACCCAGAGTCATCATCTGATGAAGGCTTTGTTTGAAGCCTAAAAAACAACAGTTTTTTGTATGAATACACTCACACACACACACATATACATATATATATATATATATATATATATATATATATATTAAAAAGAGAGAGAGAATAATGGAAACAATGTAATCAAATTACTTTAAATTTAATTAAATTTAATTAATTTAAATTTTACATAATTTTTTAACACGGTCTAGGACTACATTTAATACCTGACGGAAGGTGATGTGGCGTAAAATAATAAAATGCTTGAATCCTTCTTAGAAGAATCTTTTAATTAATCTCTGACTAATATCCTCATTAGTTATTTAAAAAATGATGGATTCACAAAAATGTATAATAATATTACATCTAGGGACTTTGTTGCTCTATTCCACTTGGATGTTTTTCGTGCCATTAATTTACAACATTCGCCTTGTGAATAGAGCATTATTATCCTGAAATATAATATTGGAGTTCCCTACGCATTTAATCAAAATTGTACACGGTTTTTTTTAAATTACTTTGACTATTAAATTTTCCCTGCAGAGGAATAACGAATATTCTAGATAAAGATTCTTAAAATCTTACCGACGTTCTTACAAGTTTTACTGATGAAAGATATCAATTTGGATCAAATGTTTTTAATGCTATATTGAGGAGAAGATAAAAGAAATGGGGATTCATCAAGGGATTAAAATCAGTTTTATTTCTTGCCAAATCATCTTGGTGAAAATAAATACATTATTATAATATTTGATTTCTATTTAAATTAGAAAATAGGACGACCCCATTTTATATAGAAGATACCGAGAGAAACTATGAAATTGCCCCCCCTAGAAAAGACGACATGATTCCATTTCTCTTTTTTATATGAAAAAACAGCTTCCTTTTTGTTGCAGACCATCTAATAGTTGACCTAAACCCGCTGGACTACTTCGTTTGGCCTTAGATTTAAAACATCAATATATGTATATGTGTGTGTGTGTGTCAGAGAGAGGTACAGAGAGAGGGAGAGAGAGATGAAAAACAGAAAAATAATTATTATATCAATGTTTTTAAACTTTTGGGATAATTAACTTGAAATAATACATTGCAAGTACAACATTATGTTATTTCGTTAAATCAAGCATCATGGCAGAGTCTTTAAAGACAAACGAAGCGTTCATGAATATATGAATAATTTTTTGTTTTACCTTTTTTTATTTGTCATCATGTTGAAATTTTATTTCAATAACACTGGTTTACAAAGAAATTTAGGAAAGCACAAAAATATCAGTTTTTACCTAATTTGGGTGTGCTGAATTCAAATTTGAAATCCGTTTTCTCCATCATCTCTAGTTTTTTAGAAATGCATGGTGTACATTTTGTGCATATACGGCACATAAAAGCGTACATAAATTCAGCTTTAATTTTAATATTGTGAGACTTCTGGCTTATATTGTAGTTATTATGTACTAAATGTAAGTAATGGCATTACATTATATATATATATATATATATATATATATACATACATATACATATATGTATACATACATATACATATATACATGTATACATGCACACACACTCACACACACACACATATATACATATATACATATATATACGTATATATACATATATATACATATATATACGTAGATATGTATATATATATATATATATATATATATAAGAGGAATTTTGACAGTTAAGGCTGCAGGTCTCAATTAAATCTCAGAAGTGCTCTGGAAGTCATTGGAAGATTTTGTCTCGCTTGAAGGCGGCGCTGGGGATTAGTGTCCCTAAACTATCGTATTATATATTTTTGGGTTGCTCAAATGCAAATATTATTGTCTTGCATATGATTTAATTAAACTTTGTTATATTTTCAGATTCTTTAATGGTTTCAAGCACATTAAAACGACAAGCATGCCCCAACAAGGTCAATTCTTTCAGCTATGTATTGGGACTTCACAACACTTACACAGGGTAACACAATCACTTCTCTCCTCAGAACCGCCTACTTTCACTATTTTGACTATAAAATTGGTTCTTAGGTCTTAGTGCGGCTAAGCTCAAAAAGGGCATCTTTGTTGGACATCAGATCCGAGATGTGGTGATTTTGTAGGAGCTCCTTAACTGAAAGGGGGAAAAAACTGAATATTCAAGTCGATCTGTAGTGGATTACTTGGTAACTCACGTGTGCCATATTAACAAGCCTGTGTTGAGTAGTTGTTAAAGTCTTATGAGAATATGGAGAGCCGAATGTCATTCGGGATTCATTTTCTACGTTCCTACTTCAACTTCTTCCCGCCAAACCTTGGAGCAGTAAGTGATGAGCACAGAGAAACATTCTATACGACATTACGAATAGGAAGAGCAACTATGAAGGAAAATAGGACCCCGGCATGATGGGAGACTTCTGTTGGATACCCTTGCATGACATTCTGGGGGCAAAATACATCCGATTCTTTGGGAAAACACACTTTTGACTGTATGTCGTACTTTGAATTGTGTAATTTTGTCGTACAAGTATATTGATTCAATCAGTGTTATTTATCTGTCCTGATTTATCTGTTATAAGCTGCGGTAATTTTTTAAATATTCGCATATATTCTCTGTTTATACTATAATAAAACTATTTAAAAGCCAGGAAACTAGAGGGTATAGAGCAAAACTATTTTCAAATTTACATTCAGTACACCCAAATAAACAAAACACAACTATCCCCATTCTGTTCACAGACCAAAAGTGTATTTATGAAAACCAGTGTTATTGTCATATATATATATATATATATATATATATATATATATATATATATATATATATATATATATATGAGCAAACAGTTAATAAAATTTGTTAAAAACACTTTGAAATGAGTTAAGAACATATTTAATCTGAACAGGAAACACTAGATAAATTGATAGTCCTTAATCCGCGGAGTTTCGAAGAAATACTCTCCTTCTAATCAGAGGGTAGGAATTAGCAAAATGCGGGATCGGATTTTGCATGCAGAAGTATTTGATGAAACAACAAGTAAGTCAAAGATCTTACTTGAAAACAAAATAAGTTAAGCAGAGGGAATATGGTAAAGAAAAAGGTGATTACATATGAATGGATAGTTTTATGGAAGATAAAAAATCCAGTGACGGTAAAATCCAAATGTAAAACGTCAAGAAAGTTAAAAGAATTTCCATTTGTACAAGTAAAATCGAAGGAAATCCCGTAATTAGAAGAAGATGTTCCATAATAATCCAAAGGCAGAAATCCATGGAATAATTCACAAAAATGTGTACAAGGAAAAAATAATATTAATAAAAGAAAAATAAGATGTGCTTTTCACTCTACTTCCGAAACATAACTATAAATAAAAAAGATCGGGGAAGAGAAAGGAAGAAAAAATGATACACTTAAATATAAAATAAAGGGAAACAAAAGTCAAAATGATCCAGACGGGAAATGTGAAAAGTGTGAAAGTATATATAGGGCAAAATTATATACGTCAACTGAAATGTACAGATCATCACTTAAAAAAATGTCAGGAAGAGTTGTTAAACGACACTAAAAGCAAAATAACAAAGGAAAATAAAAATAAATAAAAAAATATATAAAGAATAAATAGAAAATAAAGAATAAATAAATAAATAACTAAAAAATAAATATAATAAAAAAATAAACTATAATATATAATATATAATATTAAATATAATAAAAAAGAATAAAAATAAAAAATAATTTAAGGGGAGAAGATGGCCGGTATCTGAAATTTTAGGAAAAAAAATAAATTCATATAGTAAAACTTCAGTAAATATACATACAAGATATGAAAGTGTGGGTAGATTGATATATTAGATAGATAGGAAAGTTTAAAGAATAAAACAGAAAAGGCAGATAAAAAACCGGCCATGCAAAGAAGAGATAAATAATTACAATAAATGATTATTAAATTATAAAGTATTAAGAAGTATGTAGACAAACGATAAAGTTAAAGAAAAACTATTTTATATCTATATAAAGGGTAAACTAATAACTGTGTAATTTCAAACTTGTCATAATGAAATTTGGATTTATGTTTACAGAAAGAGATCAGTTCATTTTTAGAATTTATTATATTGTTACTTTGAGGGGAAGTAATTATAGTTATAGCTTCGTTTGTGCAAAGACGACATGACTTAGAGCCTAGAGTATAAGACTTAACTTCTTTATAATAGGCCATTTGATTGAGAAGGGATTATTGTTAGAGTTAAGTTTTTTTTTATTAAAGTGGTTAGAGAAGTTCCTTGGTTATTATTAGAATTATGGTTGTTAAAAGAAGACATGTGGTTTGATATTCTTTTCTTAATTCATGTTGAAGTAGCGCCGATATATGTATGTACTTTGTTAAAAGCTCGAGGTCTGATATTAATATTAATTTGCTGATTTTTATTAGTTAAATTGTTTGAATTTTTCCATAGTGTTAAACAAATTGTGGGACAATGTCTGCATGAGGACTTTTTTTGGAGGGGATAATGAGTGTTGTTAGTGTTAGCATGGCTGTTAGGAGAAATATTATTCTCATTATTACTCAATTATACATTGTTGAATAAGAAATCTGGATTGAATTTTTATTGAAAATAGAACTATATCTGTGTGGGTATTTGAAAGAGTTTTGTACAATGTTGAAGAATTCCTTAGGTATATTAGTTTTGATATTTAGGGTAAATGGAGGATTAAACCAAATATTTTTCTTTCTCCTGATTCGACTAGGTGGGTTAGAGGCATTGCGATTAGTATTTTGGTTTGGATTATAAATGTAGACTGGTTCATTGTTATTGATAGCGGCAGATCTTGTTATTTGAACTGGTTTCTTACGAGTCATATTGTGTGTGATTACAGATTTAAGGCGGCCTGCCGGAGGAGCATAATTGCTGTATTTAATCTTTTCCTTGTGTCCTGAGTTCCATAAAGCATTATTGAAGAAAGTAGCATTTTGATTAAAAGTTTTTTTTTATCAGCAGAATGAGCAGAAATTCTTCGAGACACAGATGGTTCTATATATTTTATAATTGAGTTGGGGTGGTTAGAAGATTTATGGATGTATAAGAGCGTTAGATTAGGTTTATGATAGGGGCTATGAGTTTCGGTGTTAAGATTACGTGTAACATCTAGAAAATTTGAAGTTTTTTTGTTTGGTTCGATAATTATAGAAACGCCAAAGTTATTGAAGAAATTATGTATTTTTTTAATTGTTTTCTTGTACTCTCTTGGCCTGGCTGTTGTAGTTAAAAGGGCATCGTCTCTATGAAGACCACCTTGGATATGTTTAAAGTGGTATTTAAGTTCTTTCCGTAAGAAGAGTCCCACTAAATCTGTAACTTCTGCAGACTTAGAAGCACACTATCAAGATGTCAAAATTATCAGGGGTATCTTTCTTGTCCAAAGCTTGTTGTTAAAGTGTATAAGGGACTTTCTCGCTAGGAGAATCAATTTTATTTCTGAATTAGTTGAGTCAGAATTTCTTTTAGCAAAGATGAGAGCCTTATTGAAACGGGTCGGAGAAATTGATTGATAATAATTTTGGATGTCAAATGTTATGAAGTTTATGAGGTGTTTATTTTTAATGGAAACAGGCCAATTAGTTTATGGAATCTGAATTCAGCCAAAGACTACTTTTCCTTTAATAGAACGTATGATTCTATCTAAGATATTTCAGTTAGAGTTAGATGGGCAGATCAATCTGATGGAGGGGTTATCATAGGAAATATGTTTATGATCTTTGACGGTGAATCTAGGAGTACCCGGAGAAATTATTTCAGTGAAGTTATGAATGTTCATAGAAGTCAGTAAAAAGTTTAGCTTCAGAATTAATAAAATCTAAAGTCTCAGGAGGGACTATTTTATAAGATTTATTAAGATCTTTATACAAAAGTTTTTTTTATATGTAGGATAGTCAATTTTATAATAATTTTTTGTCTCATCAGCAGGGACGAATATATGTTTATTCTTTTTAAATTTTCGGCAAAATTATTTATTTTTCTAGTAACCGGATTATATTGGTGTTTTTTTAATTTTTGACTAAATTTAACATGGAATTCTCAAACTCTTAGAGGTAAGGGTTGTATTTGGGTTGGGCAGTAGTTTTTAATCCATAAAATTTGGCATATTATAAACTCTATTTCCTATTTGGTTTTTCAGGCTTCTATATCTGGCTGAGATAATTTTATAAATATTAATTCTTTAATATTTATAATATACTTTAATTTTACTATCTTGGACCATTTTGGTAAATTCAATTGTAATTTTCATTATATATATATATATATATATATATATATATATATATATATATATATATATTTATGTGTGTATATATATAATAAAAAGCTTAGTTTATCAAGCAACAATATTGGCGAAAGAAAACCCGAATAACAAGAAATATTACGTAGGCAAAAGTACCTTCAAAAATAAAAAAAAACACCGTATGAAAACAACACTAGTGAATAAATACTGGGAACTCAAAGAAAGCGGACATTCGCCGGCAGTCGAATGGAAAATAATGAGACAAGCTACCACGTGCAGCCATTTAGATGACCCATGTAAATTATGCCTCCATGGAAAATTTGCTATCCTATACTTTAAAGAACCTCAAAATCTATTAAACTGTAGACGAGAAATAGCAAACAACTGTGTTCACAAAATAAAACTTACTCTAGGATAGCGATACAAAATAGCTTTAAAACTAACAAAAACAATAGAAAACAAACAAATAAATCAATCAAATAAATATGAATTTACATAAACGACCACACACACACACACACACATATATATATATATATATATATATATATATGTATGTGTGCATGTATGTGTGTACACATATATATTTATATATATATATATAGAAAAGAGCAGAAATGAGGAAAATCGTCTGCCTTAAACCACTAACCTAGTTCTAAAACGGATCCTTTTTCGATAAAATGCATGCCCATTGGCTGATAGGAAGGGGCGCGGTGGATACTAGAAAGCTGATTGGCTAACTAAAGTCCTCAACATATGTAAAAACTAGAAAAACCACAGAGTTCGCGCATAAGCCTGACGAATCATATAGTGGATGAACCGCCGAATATTCAGTGTAGCTTAATCGCCATATATATTTTATAAATTACTAACTAGCTTTACCTACGTATTGAGCACTTTCGAAGTAAATACTTAAAGTTTACGCATAAATCTATACTTTCGTATATTAATTTCATGTGAGTAAATGAAGTAGTTATATTATATATATATATATATATATATATATATATATATATATATTATTTTGTAAACCAGAACATCATGTAGGTATAATAAAAGGGAAATATTTCTGTGTACATACATATTATCAGATGCCTCTAATGCTCTATTCATTTGCGATTATCTATGCATTATCGTTAATTGAAACTGACGACTTCATGTACCAAAGTGGCTTACCTGCAAACGGTATTATAACCAATTAAACAATTTCACTTCCAACAAAAATGGAGAGTTTATTTGCTTACCTCTTCTCAGTAGAGCCATTTCTAACTCTGTTACTTTCGTAACGCACGACTTTGTTCGCAAAAAAACTGCATATGGTTATAATTGGTGTAAGGGTTTTGATGAAAAATATGACTAATTATGAGACAACAAAATATGTGTGCACCGCTTAGCGTAAAACATTATTCGTGTTTTTTCAGTTTTGTTTAGTCCACTTAGTACTGAACGGTGCTGAACGGTGCTAAAGCGTTGGCATGACACACTTAGCTGGTTTCTTCCACCAACTTTATATGCTCACATTGATGAAACCTAGGTACACAAAACAAGCACTGTTTGCAGCAGAAAGATTTGGGTAGATAGCCAAAGGGAGAAATATGCGCATATCTTCATTTTAATGGCTGTACCAAACATCATATTTCACATCATAACCTATTATAAACCGTATCCTAGGGCCACCGTATCCCGGGGCTCGACTGTACCTTCATTTAAAGGCTGCACAAATTCACAGGCACTCACGTTGTTGCTTCAACACATAAAATACCCATCCTTAATTGCTAAATCATTAATACAATTAATTACTTGAATTAATTAATCTTATGAATTGATACAATTAATTATAAAATATTGTTATTTCCATAAAATAAATGAGATGTTAAGAAAATTGTGAACATAATATTTGATTGTATTTTCGCAAACTTTCCCATCATTTATAATTTTCTATAAATACAAATACGTCTCATTGATATTGAAGATGTAATTAACAATAATTTCTTATGCTCATTTTTGTTTAAATATACATCTATATATGGTTATTTTACGCATATATTATTAAATTGCATTTGGAATATTGGTTTAAAATAGCCCGTAAAATTTTATGAATATTGAGCATTTCCCGTACTTCGTGTAATCTCCGAGGCTAAATAAAATTGATATTTACCTGTTCTAAGCTTGATCTGCAAATTTAAGCAATGTTGGGCTCTATTTTGATGAACCTACCTCTAAGCAAATTAGAGCCTTGGTTGTACTTTGATGAATCTGCTAGGGAAACCCAATTTGAGCTTGATAAATCTGCAAATCTAAGCAAAGTTGAGCCTTACATCTAATTTAATAACCCTTATCCCCGAGGTGCTTCCGGGCCTTTATAAGTGGTGGCTTCCTTTAAAAAATAAAAAATAAATGGATGTCGAAAGCTAAACAAAGTTGAGCTTTTCCTGCACTTGTATGAGCCTCAAAAGCTCGGCAAAGTTGAACCTGCCTGTACTTTCATAGATCGCCAAAGTAAAGCGTTTTTCTTGAGTATTATATACACATTTTTTTTGTAATTTATATTCTTTTGGGGGTTTAAGCCTCAATCATCAGTGCGGAGGACAGTAAAGTACAGTTGTAAATTACTTGTTAATTCTCCTCAGTTATTCCTGAGGGCTATATTATAAGCTACCATTGTGGATTAAAGAGAATGATGCTTGAATACACAACACTTATATATGTCGATCCCCATGCCAAGAAGATTAGTCATGCTGAAGACGTGTGATGCCAAGACACACGAGTCCAGGGATACACTTTTATGCACGTAAAATATTCAATATATATATGCAACAAATATCAAACAAAAATTTGGGAGGTAAGCCCTTTACTGCGTAGGAAAGCAAAACTTAAATACAAATAAGCAACTGCTTATATCGCTATAATATATATATATATATATATATATATATATATATATAAATTATTTATATAGACAAATATTACATAGTTGTTACACTGAACATGCTAATGTTTCTGACAATCGGTTGGTAAAAACAAAAGTCCTCGACATTACCGTGTTCAGTGTAACGACTATGTAATATTTGTCTATATAAATAAACATATAACATGTTGCTCTTTTTAATGAGTAGTTTAATTAATCTCGAGTTAATTTGGGCGTCTTCCCGCTTGAACGCCTACAGTTTATATATATATATATATAAATATATATATATATATATATATATATATATATATATATATATATATATATATATATATATATATAAAAAGCTGAACGTCTCTGTGTGTGCCTGGTCACGAATAGGCTCCTATGTGGTTTACTATAATAGAAAACTGATCGCATATAATGAGAGAAGATGTATCGAGACACAGGAATGGGTATGTTTGATCTGGCATGAATATGATTCATTACAGTTGTGAGGTCTGCGTATGCGACTGGTCCACAAAGTATGCAAATAAAAAATTAAAAAATTAAAAAAAACCTTTGCAAGTTTTTTTTTTATATATAGATGTGCATAATAATACCTTGATAAGTATGTTTTAACTTAACTAATTTAAAAAAAAAGTATTTTGGGGCGCTGATATTAAAGCTAAAAGTCTTCTCAAATCAGTTTGCACTCTGGAGACGAATGCGTGTTCGAGATAAGTGTATTTTAATTTTTATGTTTAATTTCTAATATTAATAACTACATTCTATTTCAGTACTTAATTTATATTTTTATCTCCTGATTGTTTTATTTAATGATAACGTTTTCTCGTCATAAATGTTTATTATATCTACCAACTTGATCTTAAGAATATCATACTCAACCATTGTATGTTTCTTTCAGACCCACCCCTCAATTTCTGTTTTGTTTTTCATTTTATGTTGAATTTACTTATAACGGCTCTTGTTGAATTTCAGAGGAGACCCCCTCGCTGTTCTCTTATATCGCAATTTCTTAAACGTCACTTGCAAAAATTCAGAAAGCGATTACGTTATTGTTTTAACGGTTAATTAAAAAAAAGTCTTTTGGGACGCTGATATTAAAGCTAAAAGTCTTCTCAAATCAGTTTGCACTCTGGAGACGAATGCGTGTTCGAGAGAAGTGTATTTTAATTTTTATGTTTAATTTTTTAATATTAATAACTACATTCTATTTCAGTACTTAATTTAGATTTTTATCTCCTGATTGTTTTATTTAATGATAACGTTTTCTCGTCATAAATGTTTATTATATTTACCATGTTGATTGCATGAACAGATTAGGAAATTGTATTCATTGCTAATTCGTGAGAGGTGAATCTATCACCGTACGCTCCCTTTAAACACCCCGGCAGTTGGACTTTTATTAAGTACAATACTTAAGAGATTTATTTTAAAGGAGAGTAGAGAACGTTTTGTGGAAGCATTGTAAGCAGCTCTAGTTACTCTCGCTTCTCTTTATTTGTCACTCAGTCCTCATTCTTTTAATAAGTGATTTTTCTGACAACGGGAGAATAAAAAGCTGTATTCTAGTTTGGCAGTATTTTGCGTGAACAGTCGACAGAGATGGCGGAAATTTTCTGTTCTATGTCTATCCTTGTAGCCATGCCACTAGTAAGGGTGCTGGAGGTAAACGTTTTATCTGGGCTGACGTTATCTTCCTGATAGTAAGGGACCCGAAACTTGGATTAACCACTAAGGAGGCTGTCCTATCAGCAGGCGCAAAGTACTGGGGCTGCTGTATTGCCATTTGGTTAATGGATTCTGGACCATGCAGTAGTCTCTGGTGGGGCCTCTCGATGCCATACTAGTGGGCAATTGTTAAAGCTTTACCTTATCACGTGCTACAAAAAAACAAAAAAAAAATCTTCGTTACTTTTCTCTCTTTCTTTCCCCTCTCTCTGTCCTGTACTAAGCAATCTGACGACAAACTCCAAAATTCCATCATGACAAGTTTCAATAAATAATACACGATTAAACCCGGATCTGAAACTTCCAACGTAGACCCCCACTACCATGTCTCCTTCTCCAACATGAGGTGTCTACGTTCTAACCTTCCAGAGGTTGAAACCCAATTACACGAGACTACACCAGACCTTTTATTTTTAAGCGAAACTGGAATTGGACAGACTATTTCCCTAAATGAGTTCGTAATTAAAGGATACTCTAACCTAACATCCAAATCTGGCCCCCAAGATCGCCATGAGCATGGAATATGTGTCTATATAAAATATGGCTTTCCATGTGGTAGGGACATCTCCAGAGAAGATCCTAACTTACCCTATATGTGCTTCCAAGTAGCATTAGCTAACACTACGGCATTTATATTTACTCTCTATCGCCCCCATTACAGCGGAGTTACTATCTTTAAAAGCATATCTGAGAAAATTGACCAAGTTCTATCAGCATATCTTTCAACTAACATTCACGTATGTGGAGACTTCAATGTTCACAATGTGGAATGGTTGAGCCACTCCAACAAGACCGATGATGAGGGGAGATTCTGTCATGATTTCTCCACTGCTTATGACCTCACTCAGATTGTTCACGAAACCACCCGTGTGCCCGACAATGACGGCCAGTATGCAAGTCTTCTAGACCTTTTTCTCACAACTTGCCCTGAACTATATTCAGTTTCCGTTCTGTCTCCTCTTGGATCTTCCGACCACTCAGTTGTATAAATTAAGATAAAAATGAAATGTAATAAGTCCTCAGACGTACCTTTCCATCGTACAGTATATCGATACACTATGGCTGACTGGGATAGTTTCCGTACATTTATATCGGATCTTCCTCTGCGTTCCATGTTTAAAAAGGATGTGTCGTCTATAGTATCAGACCTGACAGAATGGTTAATTGTAGGTATAGACAATTTCATACCCTCGAACAAGTTCCAACAAAAACCTAACAGCCAGCCATGTTTTTCTCAAGAATGTGCTGCTGCTATTGCGCACAGAAATCACTTTTTCCACTGCTTCCAACGTAATAGATGTATGGAAACTAAAGCCGCTTTCAAGACTGCCAGCAACCATTGTAAGAAAGTAATAAAGAACGCAAGAGAGTTGTATGCTCAGTCCGTCAAGTCCAAAGTAGCTGAGCAGCGGCTTGGTTCCCACCAGTTTTGGCAAATAGCAAACAGAATCCTGAACAGAAGCGATTGCTCTATCCCAACTATCATCAATGGACCTGAGTTAATCTCGTCAGCATCAGACAAAGCCAAACTCTTTGCCACGAACTTTGCAGCCAATTCTTCCCTTTGCGACCAAGGCCGCCAACCCCCAATATTTCCTCCTGTATCAGAAAACACACTATGTGATATACACATATCTGTATGTGATGTTGCCAAGCTAATCAAAAAACTTGATTCCAGTAAAGCAACTGGCCCTGACGGTATTCTAATTATAGTACTAAAAAAACTTCAACCTGACCTAGCACCCATACTTACAAAACTGTTTAAACGTTGTCTTAAGGAAAATTGCTTCCCATCACCCTGGAAAATCTCATCAGTATGCCCTGTATTTAAGAATTCAGGTGATCGTTCATCCCCCTCTCAGTACAGGCCAATAAGTCTCCTGTACGTCATGAGTAAGTTGCTGGAACCTGTGTTAAATAGAGAAATAATCAACCCTCTCAGTAAAAATAACCTTCTTAGTGACATACAATATGGTTTCCGTGCTGCTAGATCTACAGCAAATGTGCTTACAGTAATATCTCATAAGATTAGCGAATCTCTCGACAGAGGCAAACTTTCGAGGGCAATTGCTCTTGACATATCAAACGCCTTTGATAGGGTATGACATAAAGGTTTACTTCACAAGATCTCCAGCTATGGTATAGCTGGAAATGTCTTCTCAATTATTAAATCATTTTTCTCTGATAGGTTCATAGAGTAGTAGTTGATGGGCAAAAAGCAGAAGCTCACAGTATAAATGCTGGAGTCCCTCAGGGGTCCATGCTGGGCCCACCTCTTTTCCTGATTTACATTAATGATATTCCAAATCACATCCTTACATCATTCGTAGACATTATTGCTGACACTACCATCTATGTAAGCACATCTAAGACAGTAAACGACCTAGTTCTCTCCGATTCTTTCTCCTCTGATCTTGATCACGTTGTACAATAGGGAAAAGAGTGGCTGGTTACTTTTAATAAATCTAAAACCAAGCTTCTATCTTTATATCATCAACGTTCTGATCCCCATCTGGCATCAATTGAAATGAATGGCTTTCGTCTTGGGGAGACCTCAAGTTTTGACAGGCTTCTGGGCGTGACCTTTACTCCTGATATTTAATGGAATACGTACATCAAATCTGTTGCTAAGACCACTGGAAAAATGGTCGGATCCTTCTATAGATCCAGTAGATATCTCACTGCTGATGCAATTCTATATCTATATAAGAGCCAGATATGTCCAAGAATGGAATACTGTTGCCACATATGCGGAGAAGCTGCTACAAAAGACGTTTCCTGCCTTGATAGGGTCTAAAATAGACATCGTGGCCTGGTGGGAGATGTTATTTTCTCTTCGCTTCAACCTCTATCTCACAGAAGAGATGTTGCGAGTTTGTCTCTGCTTTATCGTTATTTTCATGAAAGTGTTCGACTGAGCTTCAATCTATGGCCCCCCTCGCCAAACTTTCACAAGGAACACTAGCCTAGCTGAAAACATTATCAATAATTTTCCCACTCTTTATCTGTGCCTAAACCTAAACATAGATTCCATGATAACAAACTTCTTTCTTAGAACTGCACGCCTGTGGAATTGTCTTCCGTTTTCCTGCTTTCCAGCTGTCTATTATATGGTTGTCTTCAAGTCCAACGTGAACAAGTTTCTGATGAGCCGTTCCACTTAAGTTAACAAATTTACCGAACTTCCATTAGTATTGATTACTATATGGCCCTTTTGACTACTCTACACTCTTTAACCTTTATCCTTGAGTGACCGATCGGCCTTGATAAGTGGTGACGCCTATGTAAAAAACAAATAGGGATGGCATAATAAAATTGTGCGTTCCGCGTTCGTTCTTTGCCTCCATAGAATTGAAATAGGCACAAGCTTTAATAAATACCTTTCATATCTAAGTATACTTGGATAATTAGGTTTCAGTGTGAAAAAATATGGTACAATAAAATTATGGGGTATTCGTTCGTGCCTGACCTCCATAGAATGGAAATATGTCACAAAGTTTAACAAGGTTTTCTAATATAGATCCACATAATATTGTGATAAGTGTTTCAGTGTGAACAGGTATGATTAATTATGGGGTTTATCTATTTTATTTTTACTTTCATCATATTTTGCTTTGGTTTCGATACCCCCGAATTCGGAGCTATCTCTTTACAATCCTTCCTTTCCATAACCCATCATAAATCAGAGTCCAGTTTCTGTAGGCTTTTTTTGAACCCAGTAAACGACGGGTACTTTTGCTGGTATATATATGTATATTCGCAAAATATTAACACATTCGAGTTAAGAATTTATTGTTTTACACAAGGAATATATAGAGAGGAGTTATATTAATTTCCTTAATCCAGGGATTTTCAATGATGGTACATATCATCAGAGGATATGAAATGAGTCTAGCAAAATGTTCAGCTGTGCATAAACACATATTTTGCTTTTCAGCTCATATATTAAAATGTATTTTGGTTGGTGAATATTAATTATAGGAAGATAATTATAGGAAAAGGAATTTCATGAAACCTAGGCAGCCCATTATCGGAAGGAGTACGATATCTTCCGGGGCATTATTGCCAGGTCAGTAGAATAGTTATCCAGGGGAGAAGGGAGTAATTCCATATAACAAGAATGTATGGTTGCTCCATAGTGTTTTTCCGAAGGGTATGAGAAGCGGCGGTATTCGTTGGTGATTGAAATACATTTTAGTAGATGAGATACAAAGTCCTTGCGGGTGTGGAAACAGTGTATGAAATATTGAATAAACGTTCCGTTCAATTGCATATATTCCCGTCGGTGATTGAATTTGTGCATTGAGTTATATATGCATATCAGGATGCGATAGTCTTCAAAGATTAGTAGACCTGGATTAAAATATGCTCGGATGGATGTTTATTCGATCCGATGTATTAGACGATTACAATATTAACATACTCCCTCATATATATTCCTTGTGTCAAGTAATACATTCTTAATTCGAATATATGTGTTTATATTTTGATTTTTAGAATTCACCTATAACCACTAAACTTATATATTGCTCTATTTTTGAATATCTGGCTTCACCTTTTTGACTAAGATCACCCTGAAAGTATTACCTCACAGGAATATCTATCATATTTCCATTCTATGGAGGTCAGATGCGAAAGAACACCTCATAATTTTATTATACTATATTTATTCAAACTGAAACATAATTATCAAAGTATACTTACGCAGATAGATATGAAAAGTCTTTATTAAAGTCTGTGTCTATTTTCATTCTATGGAGGCCAGGCGCGAACGCAGACCCCGCAATTTTATGATACAATTTTATTATATATTATTTGTGAAATGCAGAGGAATAATCCTCGTACTTTTGAATACTAATCACACTGTCGATGTTTTTCAAAGTGTTTAAACCCATCTCTCATTAAAGCAGTATTTAAACAACCTTGGAAGTATAGAAGTTAGCTCCATTTGCGCATTATTCCACTATGAATATGCTAGAACTAATTGTAGGAAGGAAATAGCGACAACTAAGAAAGAATATACCGAAACCAACCAAAAAACGCATTGAAGCGCAGAAACAAGGAACTCGTGAGTTCTAGAAAATCTACAACAGTGTAATAAACAATGGTATACAATTTTATTAAGTTAAAACATACATAAATATCCGGATATTTCACTTGATCTTTTTATCTGTGATTATATATACGCTGACGTGTGTGAAAATAAGACTTTGAATAAAAACTAAGCAAGCAAAGATATTCACTTTCCATTCTTCTGCGATCAAGACCTGGAATGTTAATAAAAACTAAATAAAACCAATCCTCCTCTTGGAGTGAATGAATATTCGTCCAAAGCAGGTCCCCAATCTCTCCTCAAAGAACGAGCTGAATTCCAGGTGGGCAAGCCCAACGACGCATGAAGAAGGTAGTTCCATAATACATGTACCGCACACACACACACACACACACACACACACACACACACACACACACACATACACACACACACACACACACATACGAACAATAAGATATGAATATATCACAAATAGACAGCAACATTTAGACGATCACACACACGGTCCCCTTTTATGATACAACAATACAACAAATGTGTATACATAAACTAGCAAGGAGACCTGGCATTGCCAGGAATTGACCGAGGATCAACGAATTTTCCACACCACCAATACTTTTCTGGTCATTAAATTATTAAAGTCGGCCATTTTTTTCAATAAAATCGATTTGTTGCATGCCCTAGTTGTTGACCACACACGATGAATTAGGAAGAAGCTTCACACACCTTCCCGCATTGATCTGATCAACGATAACTGTAGTCTATATTACACTGCAGAAATCTACTATTGATTTGTAAAAACCTATTGTATAATGACTTAAATTTAAGTAAAATTTGCAAAAGTAAAGTGCCATAGTACAATTGTGCTCTAAACAGAAACATTCATTTGGAAACGCGCCCCTGCCTTATCAATAACGAACTCTTGAGTTTATATGTCAGGCTTTTCTGCTTGTAAGGTGATAAAACTTCACAAATGAACCTGTGGTGTTATGTTGTATATTATTTGGACATCAGATCATTCCTTCTTTAATTTGCTTTTATGATTATCGATCTTTGATACTTACTGTGGGCCAACAGATAAAACCCCTGCGAAAGAACACTCTCAAATACATAAAGTACATTTGTGTGATTTTTTTTTATATTTGCGAAGTTGTTTTGAACTGCATAGGAAACGAACTTACAGACAGACATATACACACACACACACAAGGTACCGCTTATATATTAATATATATATATATATATATATATACATACATAAGTATATATATATATACATAAGTATATATATATATATATATATATATATATATATATATATATATATATATATAATTAAAATGTTTAGATTCGACGTTATTTTACGCGGTTAATGGTAGCCGAATGGAGTAGGTATTCGCTAAACCGATCCAGAAGTGTCTCGTGATGCGGGGTTCGAATCGTTTGACTGGTATTAATCGTGACACCCTGCACTGAAGATTCCCGAAAGGATGAAACACTAGCGTCTGTAGGTATTTAATAACTATTATAGTAAAAAAATAATTATATATCAATATATATATATATATATATATATATATATATATATATATATATATAATGATATACCACAATTTTGGAAGTTCCGAATCTGAGCGACTATTGAGCAAAATTTAACAAATACAGACCTGTACGGTAATGATATGAATTGTGTAGTGGGTGATGTGAGATTTGTCTATAAGGTAGCACCTTAAGAGAATCATCCATCATTCAGAAACCATTGTTGGCACTTTTTACACTCATAATATATTTCAGTCATAGTCATTTGTTTCACTAGTTTTTCATTAAAATTACAAACTATATGATATTTCCCCAAACGCTTGACCTTGATGGATGTGAAACTAAAATTTGTTGCTATGGTTTTAAATGATCTGCCATAACAGCAAGGAGATACTTTATTTCAACTATTTCTCATGTGTTATATCTCCACTATTTGGTTTTCATACATAAAATAAATTTCACATCAGGATTATTTGATATTAAATATATTAATAATCATTTCAATATTCCCAAAAGAGGGGAATATACCATGTAAAAAATATTTAAAGTTACGTCTCCCCTTGCTGTTATTTCAAATCATATGAACTCATAGAGACAAGTTTTAGTCTTGCTCCATCGAGACCATAGGTTTAAGGACATATATGTATAAGAAAATGTAGTCATGTTTTTTTAATAGTGAAACAAAAGGACAACAAATAAGCTTTCCAACATGCCCTGCATTCCATATTTATGAAAATATTATGTCGAACTCTAGCACACCAGGTCAAAGTATCTAGCGAATACGAAAATATCATTTTTATGGATTCATCTACAAAATGCTGTTTCAAACTCTAACTGAGCTGCATACGGATCGATTATGCTCCAATAACACGAACCTTACAAAAATCCCAGTAGAATACTAATTTTAAAAGTTGAATTTAAAAAGGAAGATTAAAAAAAAGAATACTGATATTTTTTTAAAAGATTCGGCGGTTTTATGTAGTCTTAAACTTTTACATCAAGAACACTGCAACCTAAGTTCAACCGTTACTAGCGCATATGTACGCGTATATACATTTACATAATCCGCGGTCTTCTGCTCTTGTCAAGATTCCGGATTTTTGCATGTAAAACGAAGAACAATCATGTATCGGAAGAAATAATGTGCATTTCCTGATTTTAATAGTTGACTAGAGTGCAGGACTTTTAAGGGCCTATTTTAAAATAAAAGAATGTGGGCATGAAATAAAGAAAGAGGACGGAAAATATTAGATAGAATGTATTTATATGTGAGTGCATATATATATATTTATATATATACATATATATATATATATATTCTTTGGGATACAATGTATCAGTTGTGTAGAGAGTGGGGTTGTCTCAGTGCAAAGTCTTCCCTCACTATAAAATGCTTCAAACACAGGCATTATTGATATACAATGGAATACCATCTTGCAATCGGTATGTATCCCGAAAAAAAATAAGTTTGCCTTTAGCCTAAAATGATAAACGGACAGTCAGTGAGGACTGATGCAAAGATGGGTGTCAATAGCGATAAGTGCTCTGGAACTTCCAAGGTCTGGCCTGGTAGGTGTTCGAGACACCACAGCTTGGACTCGGTCATCGGTGAATGTACAGAACTATTGAAAGTTCATAGAAGTGACCGTTTGGCACGTGCTGCTACTTCCGCTCATGTTTGCGTCATTTGAGTCAGAGACATATTTAGCAATGACAATACTCGAGAACGAGTTGCTGCCATATATATATATATATATATATATATATATATATATATATATATACATACATATATATATATATATGTATGTGTGTGTGTTTGTATATTTTGGCAGCTGGTTATTATTCAGACACTTCTGATTGAACACGATGGAGTTATTCTTTTTTCCGAACTTAATGGACAATTCTTCAATTTCTCGAGCGGTCTTTTTAATTTCAGAGGGTAACTTATACAAAATGACGCCCAAAGGTTGTTTTTTTTTTGACGTATTCTTTTCGAGCGATTTTTATCGGTCCATCCGATTATCTTCAGCAGCGATTATTGTTGTTTTTCTTTTTGTTTATATTTTCTATGAGGCTTGGTGTAATTATAGTTTTTTTTTCTTAATTGGTCATAAAGATGGGTGCAGGTTGGTTGGGTCGAATTATTTTTCATTTTATTTTTTTCGATTTTCTCATAGCATAGTGTATATTTTTAGTTTCTAGTTTGTTATTAAATACTGTTTAAATATTAAATGAGATCCGGTTCAAAATGGGATGTCGTGTTTTATAAGTATGGCTTCTAGTAATTGTAGCCTTTGTGTGCAGTTGTTAAGGTATCAGATTTTAGTATTGTTCGTTAAGATATTTCTAATGTCGGACGACTGTAGGTTTTTATCATGGGATGTTAGATGTGCTTATATGGCACTATTATCAGCTAAATAATAGATTAATCGTCGAGAGGGTGTTGTATCTATGTATGCGTTGAATGAATATTTAGAGATATAATAAAATAATTTTTCAGGGGTATATATTTTAGTTTACATCGAAAAGAGAGATAATAACATCTTATAATTTTTTCTACAAAAACAGATTAATTGACATCTGGAGATATAGCGCAGTGATAGAGCATTCGCCTACAGATCGAATGATCCCGGGTGTATTCACAATTTTATTTAATTTTTTTTATTAGTTAGTTCAATTCATGATAAAATAATAGCTACCATTTCAAATCGCCGAAAATCTTTTCTTCGTTTCCATTTTTAAAACTAAACATTAATCAGTAGTGACTTTTTCAGCGCAGTTATTGTCTAGCTAAAATATCAGGTGAATTGATAGTATAAACGAACAGGAACCTAATTTCATAAAATACATTATCATTATTATTTTTTTTTTAATTAAAAAAAATGTTTTTGTTTTGCAAATTTTTCCACGGGGCAAATAATTTCTCATAATATATAATAATCAATAATTGATTCTATAATACATACGCAATCTGTATGAATTAAATTATCGTGTTTAAGCGTATTGTACGACCAGGAAACGCTAGGCGTCTGTTAGTAATTTTTTCTTTTTTTACAAGGAGGTCACTACTTATATAGGCCCGGAAGCCACTCAGGGATAAGGGTTATTGCATGCACAGTACGTTGTACGTTAGTGTTGAGATTTCATAAAGCGTCTACTTAAGGGGGCGGCCCATGAGGAACTTGTTTACGTTGGACTTGAAGACATCCAAGTTGTAGTCAGGTGGGAAACAAGCAGACAGAACAGAGTTCCACTGGCGTGCTGTTCTGAGAAAGAAGCTGTGTTCATGGAATCTACGTTTTGAGTTAGGCACAGATAGAGAGTGGGGAAAATATTTTACAGTGGATTCATATTAGTACATTTTAAATGGTATTTCAATCTTTTGTGCGACGCATCATTAGTAACGCCTAACCTCTTAAAGCATCCTGCAGGTTATCCTGCAGATTAGATATACGTGAAACACAAACTTTATGAGCTATATAAAGAGGCCCAACTACTAGAAAGCAGAAAAATGCGTGATGAAAATGGCGAAAATGCTAGTTTAAATTCATACCTATGGACGGACAGAGCCTCTGACGAATGGGCACACCAAAACTGATACGTATCCGTTTGATCTGTGCCTTTATTGCTGATGAGGTTATTCTGAACAGAAGCGTTATCGATCCACTAACAAAACCTCTAATAAACACACACCCCATATAATGTAATGCCCTTCTAGTAGCTTTTCTTTTTTTTCCTTATTCCTAATCGTACACTAAATGGTCACGATGACCTTCATCGGTTCGAAAAAAGTATTCATATTATTTTTCCATTTTTGGTTTATTTTTTCCCTTCCCCCTCCCGGATCATATGAAAAGAAGTTCTTTCATTGTTTTTTTTTTCCTTTATGCTTCCATTGTTAATTTCCATGGCTTCCAGATCTGTTCATCTTTATATCAATTAAAAACGTATTGTGCTGATCATTTAGCGGGAAGATAAACAGGGAATAAAAAAATCTAACCGTTCCCCTCCTCCCGCCATCTTCAACTTTTACCTTCCGATTCGTTTATGTTGTCAATCTTCCGCAGTTGACATGTTCCTTTTTTGGTTTGTAAATGTTATATTACTGAGGGATATTTAACATTCAGATTCATTTCTCCTTTTCTTTTTTTTTCACATTCATATAAATATCCAAAAGGAATTAAAATATGAATAATTTTGATAAATTTGTCAGTGATTTGATTGTTCTACAGTTTTAGTAAAACTGTAATAAAAAATACCGTAAGTCAAATGTGCTTTTATTTAGTCTGTATTCTTCATTATAATATATTTTAAAATAATCAGTTTCTTGAAATATTATACTAATCGAATTAACTACCATTAAATATGTCACTTAACCTAGGCGCATGTATGCAAGCGCCGAGTCGTGTCTAAAGTATGTCACAGTAAGGATAACGAAAAAGACTATAAAAATGAGATAACGAAAACGTGAGCGATGTGGGTGACGTCACAGCCGTACCGAGAAGTCACGCGTCTAAGAGGATGAGGAAATAAATATCATTGTTAAAAAAAAACTGTCGAGTTATTAATTACCCTGTTCATTGCGAAGTATTCTGCAAGCAACGTGTTGGGTCTTCGTGTGTAAAGATGTGTTGCGTTCCAAATAAACGTATGCTTAAATCAATTACAATTTAAACTTTACAATCAGTTATGTGAACTAACTATATATTTTTTATTATGCTTCGGTTAGATCAGATTGCGAACTGACTTATGCATTTCAATGGCAGCTTTCTGAGCTTTACTACTTCCATTCTGGCTCATGACATATTAAAAGTAGGTGTTTTCCATGACAGCATCATTAGAAGATTGCTGTACAGAGCCAACAGACCAATTTTGTCTGTTTTATTTTGTTTTTTGTTGAATTTTTACCTCAAACAAGACACAGTGACACTTTGATGTAGGGAGTTATTATCTGTAATGTAATCGCATAGACACAAGGCAGGGAGTTTAGCTGTTAGATGACTGTTTACATTGCACTTGAACTCCTGCATGTCAGTGCAGTAGGGAAAACATAAACCGAGAAAAGAATTCCAACGTGTAGCAATTCTGGGAAAGAAACTATTGGAGTAGAAGACTTTCTGGCATCTGGGGATCTCTACAGTGTAAGGTAGGATTTTGCTGCCTGCCGCGTCTGTCAGGAGTATTTACGTCAGACAAACGCAGGATTTTTTTTCAAAAAGAATTGGATGTATAAAAATATTCTATATAAATAAATTCGTAGATGTATGAATGTGTGTGTCTTTAAATATTTCACCGAAAAACTCTTAAACAATTGGTCATATGAGAACAGAAAATAGTAATCCTACCATAACGAGTAAAATATGTTTATGTATTTAAATAACGCATACA
The DNA here is from genome assembly GCF_053919585.1 of Euprymna scolopes. Taxonomy (NCBI): domain Eukaryota; kingdom Metazoa; phylum Mollusca; class Cephalopoda; order Sepiida; family Sepiolidae; genus Euprymna; species Euprymna scolopes. The sequence continues at coordinate 5,436,679 of NC_136506.1, read as the reverse complement.
GAAATATGTCGGCAAGTTGAAATGCAAAATATTCGTTTCAATTTTTTGACATATTTTTATTACTATGCACGTGCGCAAATTCACCCATAGATTGCAGTGGTTTACTAGTTAATATTGCTTATTTACTTGTCAATAGCGTAAATGATGTGGACGCGTCTGGGATGCTAAATGTTTTGGTTCCGATTCTAGCTAATATCACTCAAGTCATTTTTTAAAATCAGTTTTTCATATTAGGTACACTAAAAACTTAAATAGATAGTTCGCTCTGTAATAATACATATTTTCACCGGACAAAGCCGATACACGGTTTCTGCTTGTATTCAATAAAATACGGTGTGTCATTTTGTATTAATTTTTAGACAGGGCTGAAAATAACTGGATCCGTGTTCATAAAAAATCTCCAAAGAACATATACTCATAATTTGGATTTTTTTGTGTCAAAATGAAAGGACATCCTTATTTTAATAATCACAGTTTACAAATGCAGACATCTCCTCATTTTTGTTTATCCTCGGTGTAGGCATATCTAGTAGGGGGAGGTAATAATATGTAACCTTAACAATTATTTTCCTTAGTAGAACTGTGGAGTGTTCGATAAATGACACATTTTAGAAATAATTGATGTATCAAAAAAATTCACAGTGCATTTCTCAGAAAATCTTTTGCCAAATATACTTCTCTTAAAGAAGTTCCCCTAAGCCACCACCGCGGTCTCTAGGCAAAGCATGGACCTGGGGCAAATAAACTTTCGCAGTGTCCTATAATCGATGACTGAAGATCTGTTTCAATCTGGCAATCAGTTTATGTTTGGTGTTCCAGATATATTTCATTTTACTATTATCACAATACCACAATACCAGCCAAGTATTTATTCATATTATTATAATAAACTTTGCAAATGGCCTTGCATTATTGCAACACCAGTTTACCATTGGCTTCTCACTAGCAACGACCGTTTTTCTTAATAAAAATTTGAGCGCTATCTAGCCTCACCAAAGTCCTAGAAATCTTTGCTCTTAGCCAGTGGTGGTTTGTACAGTGTTTCCACTTTTTTTTCGTTCTTCTTCTTCTTCTTCTTTTTCTTCTTCTTATTCCTTTTTTTCTTCGTCTTCTTTTTCTTCTTCTTCCTCTAGTTATTCTTCTTCTAATTCTTCTATTTCTTTTTCTTCTTCTTCTTCTTCTTCTTCTTCTTATTATTATTATTAGTAGTAGTAGTAGTAGTAGTTATTACTAGGAGTTATAACTATGCCTACAGTATGTTCATGTCATTGTTTTGATTTTCGAGTGAGAATCCGTTGATATATTATATGCTTTTATATAGAGTGATGTTGTTCTCGGTTGATTAAGTATGTCTAACTGTGTCGGATATGTACTTGGGAGTCAAAACAATAATAAGAATATGCTGTTGTCATAGACGTAGCTATAACACAAGATATTGCTCACAGGCAATAACTATAGATTTCTTTGAGTGATAACTTCCGGTACGTCCCCTTCCTTAAATAACTATTGGAAACCAATTTGTATTATTGAAACAACCCTTTATCATGTATTTCTTACTGTAAACAGATGTTGGTCTTCTGTGGAATATGATTGACACTAGATTAAAATATTTTGGTGAATTCCATGCCTTTTCTAATAAAGATTTGATTGTACTCTCTTTTCTCTGTGTTTCCATCCTCCTTAATGCTTCATAATCTGCGTTGTGCAGCTGAGTCATCTACTATAATTTTTGTGCGTCGTTTGTTTGTTTTTTTTTGGGGGGGGGGGGAGGGCGATTTCTCGCAGTTGGAGGCTGTGTGATTTTCTCTCCCGAATGTTACTATTTCTTCTTCTTCATATTCTTCATATTCTTCTTCTTTTTCTTCTTCTTCTTCTTCTTCTTCTTCTTCTTCTTCTTCTTATTATTATTATTATTATTATCATCATTATTATTATTAGTAGTAGTAGTAGTAGAAGAGGAAGGAATAGTAGTAGTAGTGTTAATATTATTATTTATTGTTATTAGTATCAATCGATTTGTTCTTTTAATAAAATCATTCATTAGTTCTTTGGGCTGAGAGCTAAGGTAAATGAGGTCTCTTTGGCATTCATTAATTCTATTAGATTTTCAAGGTTTCTTTTGTGGTATGTGCACAGGGTTCATTAAAGCTACATTACTAAAAAAACAACAACGAACTACCAATAAAAAGCAAGACATTTGTTTTTGTTTATTATTAGCATTATTATTAGTGGTTTTATTATTAGTATTTTATTATTATTACTATTATTATATTATTATTATTATAATTATTATTATAATTATTATTATTATTATTATTAGTAGTAGTAGTAGTAGTAATAGTAGTAGTAGTAGTATTTTCTCTCTAGTCACAAAGGCCATAATCAAAGATTTCTACTTGAGAGCAAACAAATCTTCAGAGTTTCAGTACTCTTAACCTATTTTTGATAAATTTTGCAAATTATTTTGCGTTATCGCGACAACCATTTGCTATTGAGATCTCGCTGGTAGCAACCTTTGGTCTTTACTTCAATTTGGGAAGCAATAAGCATACCCAAGGTCATAACCCTCCCTTGCACCTATACAATGGAGGTCTAGTTATTTTTTTCTTTCTTCACGCTTTCAATTCCACTTTACACTCCTCGACCATTTGGTGTAGCTTCGGTTAATACTGGCACTAATGCGGCTAACTTATTATTATATTATTATAAAAAATAATCAGATATGTGCACTTACATAAAAGACTTGAGTTCATGTATAAGTTATTACTAACATTGTTTTGTTCATTACTTATATTATGAAATATTATGTTCGTTATACATTTTTGAGTCGGTATTTACTGAAATAGTGCTCAATACACAAGCAGAGGTTGGTTGTAGTAAATGCATTGATTAATATTCTAATATATTGAAATGTACACTGTTGCACTATAAAAAACAATCCGTAAATGTAAAACCCATGGATTTAGCCTAATGATTTCCCCATTTCTATATAGTTTTATGGTTTACTCATATTTTAAGCCACAATATGCCTATTTAAGGCTAAAGTACTTTTCAATCAATCACAGTTAAATGTTACGTAGGGCTACTCATATTTACACTGTACATACAATGCCAGATTTATCAGCTTAGAGATGTCCGGCTAAAGAAAAATGTGTTGAGGGAGTGCAAGAAGAACTGGAAATATCTCCTAATGGAGTAAAATAAGTATCCCACTGAGAAAAGTGAAGAATCTCTACAGGCGATGTAGCTGTCATATCAGTGGGTACCTCTAATAACAAACTTCTAGGTAGTTACATCGCTATCATTAACAGATGCCGCAATCAGTTATTGGTTAAAAGATTCCGGGAGACGCCAAGGTGCAGCGGTTACAGTCGGACAAATAAAGAAACTGTTGGCGTTGGACGTTTGAGGCCGTTACTTGGCTTTCAGTCCTCTTGTAAAAAAAAATGACGGGTTTTTTCAGTTCAATAGGATGAAAAATATCATCACGCAAGCCTGCCATTTAACCTAACGAAGCCAATAGCACTTGTAATCTCCCAAAATATAAACAAGTTATTTTTTTCTAAACTGTACTCATAGTATAACTTGAGATGGCCATTCTTGGTGGCAACACTGAATTAATCAACCTGCATACGCAGTTGAGTTGATAACGGCCTGTGCAGTGAAAGCACGAGTTTTATTTTGTTTGGGACAGGTGCTATAATTCCTAGATTTTTAATGTAAATACTTAACTACCCTTAGTCTCCTTAGGTTAATTTTAATATACCCTACCTCACATTTTAATAATGTTTAGATTAAGTGTAATTTTATTTGAACCTATTTGTCTTAGCCAGTTTTACCTAATTATGTGCACGTCTTTATGTATTTTTAAAATATCATCATGCAAGCCTGTGCACTGCTTTATGCATTTTTAAGATTTCAACTATTTTTATCATTACCGTTAATTATTTGGTATCCGTGTTTTCTTTGTTTGCAATTTTTACCCGGCTTCTCTCCGGCTTTCTTTCTAAACTGTCTTTTGAGCCACTACAGTAATTGGAGTCCCTTTCTCTGAAAAATTCGTTGCATATACTTGAGCTTATTGCCTTCTCGAGCAAAACTCAGTGGCATTAAGGTGTCTGCTGACATCCTGCTGACACCCAAGGGCAACTTTTTGATGGTATGTCTCAAAGACTCAAGTCTAGATTTTTGTACTGAGGCATATAATTTGAAAGAGAAATATTACTGAATTCCATCTTTCCAATTTGCTACCCAGAATGATTGTCCTTTTGTTTTTTCTTCTTCTACATGGAATTAAATAAACTCAGTTTTCAACAAAAAAGTTACGCATTTTCACGTTCATTTTCTTCCTCTTAGTCACCTGATCCGCTGATAGGTGATGAAAATCTAGTGTTTAATAACACAGGCTAAGAACCTGGGAGTTCAAAGCTTGAATCCATTTCCTTCCACAAAGTCACATTCACATATAATTTTTGTAACCTTCATGTGACCTCTCCTATAAATATCCAATGAATTTCAAGAAAGAATTCTGACTAGAGAAATATCGGGGAAACCAATGCCAGCAATATAATGTTTGTATTCATAGGGAATAATGAATATCACCTTATTTTCTGATCTAAATATGTTTGTCTGTTTTTTGTTCAATCTCAAAAATATCGGTCGCATTAGTCTCAGAACATCTATTAAGTTTTAAGTAATGGAAAAAAGTGATTTTTAGTCTTCAAAGGCAGCAGCACATTCTGGAAAGAACAACAGCTCACGGTAAGGTTTTTGCTGGAGTTTTTCAAGAGTATGAGGCTCTCTATAACTACAATTAACCATGCTCTCAGGTATGATTCTGAAGAGGACACGTTCTTTTAAAACATGTAATGCAGAGTTTGGTCTGATATTAATGTACGAAAACTAAATGCATATATGCATTAAAGCTATTCCAGTAAGCCATATGATATCGATATACTGTATGATGGAGAGGTACATTTAATTTTCAAACGTAGAAAGCCAGCACTCGAATAACCCAGTGGAGACAGAGCAGAGGATGAACATAGCTATGGCCAAGTTGTGAGAAAAGCGTATAGGTGATTTGCATACTTGTTGTCAATATCGAGCACCTGGATGGGTTCGTAAACCATATGAGTTGTGTCATAAGCAATGGAGAAATTGTGAGAGAAACTCCCCTGATCGTTTGCCTTGTTTGAGTGGAATTACTATTCCACGTTGTAAACATTGAAATCTCCAAAGACGTCAATGTTAGCTGAAGGACGAGCAGAAAGGATGAGGTCAATTTTCTCGCATAGAATGTATTCTTTGCTACAGTTTTCTGTAACACATTACTTAATAAGTTCAGGGCTTTCTTCATAATAGCACACCTAAGAATTGTATGCTATTTTCATAAAGTACTAAACTTAAAATGGCGTGCGTCAAACTCTGAGGTGAATATTACTATTAATTTCCAAATTGCAGTTGTTTTTATTGCGTACTTTTTTGAAACAGTGTAAAGATCTTCATTTTTGTAGGGTTTATAAAGCAATTTTTTCTGCTAAAAAGGTATAGTGTTCATGCAAAGTTACGGCTAAAATCTTTATTCGTACTTTGCTAGGTCTGTTCAGCAATAGTGTAATAGGCGGAATGTTGTTTTAAATACGATGGTTAAAGCAGGGATACACACAATTTGGCAGGTATCCCGGAAAATATGGTAACGTTCACAAACTCTAAGTTTTAAGAGTTTGTATATTAATTATTAGGCAAAGAAAGAACCATTCATACTGAATAATTTGAACAATTTTTTCATGAGATCTGAAGACAGAAATCGCCTTAAAACGGCAACTATTGAAGAAGATGGAAAAATTGTTTTTTCCTAATACACTGCAATAAGCCGATTGTAATGAATGAAAAACTACCTGATTTGCGCATCAGATTGTTCTCTCGTACACGATTCTAGAGAGCTGTCATCAAGTAACAAAATAATCACTGTTTGCAAAAGAATCGTCCAATCGAAGAGATCTGACCACAAGGAAAAAGTATCATTGGAGATTGAACTTCAATTCATTGTCTCGCTTGCCAAACTTTCACAAAAACACTCGACCAGCTCAAACCAATATAGACAATTCCGCCACCTCATTATCTGTGCCTAAATCTAAATGCACATTCCATGAACAAAGCTTCTTTCCCAGAGCTTCCCGTTTGTGAGGCATTGTTTCGCTGGCCTGCTTTCTTGTTAAATACAACATAGTAGCCTTCAAATCTCATGTAAACAAGTACTTGTTGAATCGTCCACAAAATAATCAAATTCTGTCCTATTTACACCATAAATAATTATTACCACCTTACATTCATTAACACTTATCTTCAAGTAGCTTTCGGACCTGGATAAGTGGTGACTGCCAAGTAAAAAAAAACAAAAAAACTGAGGCATATTTTTACGCTGACGAACAAATTTCTACAAAAATGGCATCAATATGGTAGGGAAGCAGGAGTACCAGTGTAACATCCACGAAAGAATATATTTGTATGAATAAAATGGAATTTTGCATGGAAGTTGTTGTTTTATTAGTTAGGCCAGGGGCTTATTGAGTGATGTGTTAGACTTTATTGGCAAATTATGTCTTTTTCTTAGATTTTATTTTGGGCTAGTTTATTGCGTTAACTTTTACTGTTTCTCATTGTTCAAATCTAAATTGAAAACATTGGTACTTGACTGTCATCAGATGTTTATCTGTTTGTTAAGTGTTTAACGAGGTGTGAATACCTTTTCCCAGATCTTGACAAGCTGGTCTAAAGGTTATTGTACTTGACTCACTGTATTTAGGTGTTAGTTTCAATCTCAGCTTAAGTTTTATTTTTTCCTTACAATAAGTAATCTATTTAGAAAGAAATACTGGCATGCACATGCCTCAGTTTATTTTTTTTTAATTTTTTTACTTCAATTTGACAGGAATGTAACCTTACGTTTTAGTGCCCAACATATTTTTGTTTATGATAAATAAAAAAAATCTACATTAATAAACATATAATAGTTATGTGTATTTTATGACCAGAAAACTCCGGGCGGCTTATTAGTTCATCCTAAACTCAGGATATAATGGTACTAAATTTTATGTTTGGAATCATTGTTCTAAATTTGATCCAAATCTGTTAGCTCATATTTTTGATTCTGGAAAATATCTCAAATGTATGACTTAAGCTAAAGGAATCTTAAATATTAGAACATTAAAATGTCATGATGTACCATATATTATGCTTCAAAAAGATATTTAGAATCTCCGGAACAAAGTTAAACTTCAGGAATATATATTAATTGCTGTTTATAGTTCACAAAAATTAAAGTTATCTGTATGTTAAAATATGGATTCTATCAACTATTTGCTCATTTCAGATTAAAAAAAATTGAAACTAAATATAGCTCGCACTACACATATATTCCTTTCAACTGTATTCTGAAGTTCATAATGATTGGTTAAACAGTTAAAAAGTGAATCATATAAATAGAACAATATAAACGTATACACATACTCAACTTTATATAGATAGATATTGCAAAAATATAAAAGCTTTTAAAGATGTGGATAAAATAATTTTGCAAAGAATTCGAGTTTTCTTCTTTAAGATTTAATTTGCAAAATCAACCATTAACATAAATTTGCTAGAATAATAATCGCTAATAAAATTAGGATGTTTTATGATTTCAGTAATTGGATTATCTTTATTCTAGTGGAAATAAAAAAAAGACTCATGGAAGGGAGTTTGAGAATGTCTGGTTACCCGAGGTTTTAAATAATTCTGACTCCACGGAGATTAAACCAATCATCCGTAAAAAGAAAAATGTCCAGGTCACCAAAAACTAAAGCAGCCATTATTTCACAGGAACCAGATTACCAATGGCAACAAATAGTCTTTTAAAAGATGATGTATTAAACAGTTGGATCCTAAATGGTCTAATTTCCCCTTGGGAAATATAAACAGATTATGTTTGATTTTAGTTAATTGAATCAATGCGTGGTGGGGGCGATTGTGGGGTCTAGTGTGGGGTTACTGTGGGTGTAAAGTGCATACCGACATGAAATATGTAGGCAAGCTAGGTTAGCCTTCCATCGGTTTCATAACACCATGTTTCCTGTGCAGGTTGCAAGTCTTTATGTAATTTTTTTTTCTCTACTGTACGGAGAGAAGATATTTACTTGCTGCCTATCACAGCAAGATGTGGCACAATGTAAGACAGTGGGGAGGGGCTCGAAGGAGGGGCATACCGGCTTAACAAAAATTGTCTAAGTATCCTCGTCGACAATCCCCTTGTCGGACCGCCACGGGCAACTTATTATAAACTTGCCCTACCTGAAAGCCGGGTGGCAAGGCATAGGAGGGTGGACCTTCTAGGTAATACTCAGGCATCGTATCTTAGTCCGACAGGTAGTGAGCAATGTAAAGCATGCATCGTCTGTGGTGCTGATTGTCAAGAAGGGCTTCTTGATTGGCTCATTCTATCCAGGTTTCTAATCAACCGATCCAATAAGGAGAGAGTAAGTATTTACTTGATGGCCAACATAGAAAGATGTGATACAAGTTGAGTAAATATATATATATATATATATATATATATATATACACATATATATTCATGTATGTATATATATATATTTATATATATATATATATATATATATATATATATATATATATATATATATATATATAATGCCATTCCTTCGTAGAGGTACCTCAGGAAACACGCTATAAACTTGTCCCATCCGAAATCCAGGTGGCATGTTATAGGAGTGTTGATATCGTTGGTTATACCCAAGCTGGGGATCTCAGTTTGTACTGGGCTACGTACATTGTCCATCATCTGTCGGGCGTATTTTCAGTGATGGATTCTTGACTCATACTAAGTATCCAGGTCTCTAAGCAGCTGAAGCAGGAAAAATAAGGTAGATATTAACTTGCTGGCCACCGCAGAAAGATGTGATACAATGTAAGAAGGTGGGGTGTAGAGCCGGCACCCATATCAGTTAGCAATTCATCTTCTATTTTTATATCACGCGAGCAACACCGGGTATCCTTGCTAGTAGACCATAAAATGAGTGTGAAATGAGTAAGATACAAGAATACATAAATACACTGAATATATATATATATAAAGATATATATATATATATATATATATATATATATATATATATATCATACCAAAACCAACAGATGTATTTAGTCCACAGTCATAGTATTTTATTCAGATGTAAATATAGTACATCTTACGCATGTTTATGTGAATAGCGGAAATTTATCTAACAACTCGTCAAAGCCAGATATGTGTTCACCAGAAAAAAGTTTGAGAGTGTCGTCTTTGTAATAAAGTACATGTTCTTTAATAGCCATATATCTACATATTCAAACTATCCTGTTTCCGCAGGACTCATCAGTTTAGCTGGATAAAACTTTATCAGAAGTTGCAATATTCAACCTCCAAGACATCTTTGACATCTTGGTACACGCTAAAGATATCTTGTACATCTTTGTACACGTATAAAGATATATTGTACATCTTTGTACACGTATAAAGATATATTGTACATCTTTGTACACGTATAAAGATATCTTGTACATCTTTGTACACGTATAAAGATATCTTGTACATCTTTGTACACGTATAAAGATATCTTGTACATCTTTGTACACGTATAAAGATATATTTTACATCGTTGTACACGTATAAAGATATATTGTACATCTTTGTACACGTATAAAGATATATTGTACATCTTTGTACACGTATAAAGATATATTGTACATCTCTGTACACGTATAAAGATATATTGTACATCTTTGTACACGTATAAAGATATCTTGTACATCTTTGTACACGTATAAAGATATATTGTACATCTTTGTACACGTATAAAGATATATTGTACATCTTTGTACACGTATAAAGATATCTTGTACATCTTTGTACACGTATAAAGATATATTGTACATCTTTGTACACGTATAAATATATATTGTACATCTTTGTACACGTATAAATATATCTTGTACATCTTTGTACACGTATAAAGATATCTTGTACATCTTTGTACACGTATAAAGATATATTGCACATCTTTGTACACGTATAAAGATATATTGTACATCTTTGTACACGTATAAAGATATATTGTACATCTTTGTACACGTATAAAGATATAGTGTACATCTTTGTACACGTATAAAGATATATTGTACATCATTGTACACGTATAAAGATATATTGTAAATCTTTGTACACGTATAAAGATATATGGTACATCTTTGTACACGTATAAAGATATCTTGTACATCTTTGTACACGTATAAAGATATATTGTACATCTTTGTACACGTATAAAGATATATGGTACATCTTTGTACACGTATAAAGATATATTGTACATCTTTGTACACGTATAAAGATATATTGTACATCTGTGCACACGCTAAAGATATCGAATCTTTGACACCGTTGTACACGCTAAAACACATATGCAGAGAGTGAAATGCTCTTATTGTTCATTCAATGAAAATCGTAAGCCCCCAAAGAGTGCTCCCTAAGAGGAGCGATCTTTGCAATATTGATTTAGTTAAAAGCTTATTATATTTTTATACAGATTACTATGTATCTTTTAATATACACATGAGTTTATCTTTATGAATCCACATCAGGACAGCTAGATATAATTGAACTACAGGTCACATATATATTCACTCATTCATGACCTTTGTTTTGTACATGTAATTGTGAAACAAGGGTTGCATATTAAACAACCTACCGATTTACTTATATATATATATATATATATTTAAATTCTTATATAACAATTAATATACAATAAGAAAATATATTTCTACAGAAATATATATATATATATATACATATATATATTTCTGTAGAAAGATATTCTCTTATTATATATCAATCCTTATGTAAGAAACTCAATGTGATTACAGAGCAATATATAGAATGAATTACAAAAAGTTATATTCTAACATTATGATTTGGACCATTTCATAATTTATTTTTTTAATTCAGTTTACTTATAAATCAACTGAATTAAAGGAATAAATTATAAGATGGTCAACACACTGGATTTTGGAATATAAATTTTCCCCATTTATTATTTATATATATATACATATATATATACATATATATATACATATATATATATATATATATATATATATATATATATAAATAATCCATCAACAGGATGGTTATTTTAAGAATATAGCAACTAAAATAAGAATTATTTATTTAAAAAATGTATGCTACATAATCCAGGGACGTACCATGTTTTCATTGGCATAAATTGATCGTTTAATATGAAGTCAAAGTTCATTTTAATTATAACCGATATACGAAAATATTTTCGGGTGAGTGGAATTGACAGTAACAGCTTTTTTAAACAGTAAAAGCACACTCAATGTTAATGAAACCACGATATATCATCGGAAGGGGAAAACAGATGAAAAGATACCTTATTAAATGGATGAAACTCCTGGGAAAAACCCTCCAATCTGTAGTGGAACGGGAACAGAAATGGATGATCACATTCATTGCTTCCAAGACTAAGAATATTTTCCTTCAACAATTACAAGAGACCTTCTCTACGACCAAGAGCAATGACTAAAATCACATTAACTGAAGTACTTTTTTAAACTCCTCCGCCTAACATAAGTTGGAACAGATACATTGAGAGCATTACTAAAGCCGCTGCGAAGAAGTTGGGCTCTCTGTACGTGCTAGAAAGCTACTTACGCCTGAAAATATCCTGTATGTCTATAAGGCCAGCATTCGCTCATGTATGAGTATTGTTGTCACATTTCGGCTTGCGCATCTGCTACGAGTCTCTTGCTTCTGGATAGGGTTCAAAAGAGAGTCGCCAGCCTGATATGTCCTGAACTGTCATTTAAGCTTAAGATTCTGTCTCATCGACGAAATGGTGCCTGTTCTACACGTATTTTAACAGTGATTGCTCGGACGAACTACAAGCACTTGAACCCCCTCGACGTAAATATCTCCGACAAATCTGACAAGCAGCTAAATACGACACTTCTACAGTAGATATCCCTAGGTGTAAGAAAGCCTTAAACTCCAGTAATTTCTTCTTCAGAACTGCTAGATTTTAGAAGTCAGGGAATCTACTTTCTCAACTGTACTGACATGCAGAAGTTCAAGTGCAATATAAACAAACATCTTGCTTCTCATCTCCCTTCATAATATGCCTGCAACTTATGTCCCCGATAGTAGCCTCTACTTCAAAGTGCTTTGTTTGGGGTGAAAAGTGAATATAAAAGATATGTAACATACAGTTTTAAATAAATAAATATTATATATATATATATATATACATATATATATATATATAATAAACACTGTACATAAACACACACACCCCCAAACACAGTCACACCCATATATATATATATATATATATATATATATATATATATATATATATATATATATATATATATATATCCATATATATATATATTTATATATCTATATATATATCCATATATATATCCATATATATATATATCCATATATATATATATATATATATATATATATATATACACGAAATTTATTAATCCTCTAAACCATGCAAAACAATTTGTTTAGTTGGTGTTTCAAAAAACAACAAAAAAAGGATAATATTGCATTTTGCTTGTAACTATATTTATTTCAGATTTGATGTGATGGATGCGTCTCATCTCGTGCTGGATAGATGCCAACACCTCAATAGGCTTGAAGGCACTAAAACGAAATCTTAGATAATTGTAAAGATTTTGCCAGAAATGAAATAAACATGATCCTTTTGCTGCTCAGCTACTATGTTACAGATTTTATACTGTTTCACTTTTCTTTCCCATCAACAATTTCTTAGATCTATCAATCACATCAGCGTTGGTGGTACAATACACTTTCCCGACGTCAGGTTTGCAAGTTAACCCTCCTCTTAAAAGAAAAGCAATTAATAGGTTGCGATAGAGAGTAGCACTGCAAAATTAGAGATTTGAAAGCCTTCCTCGAGAGGTTAGTTTGTATATACATGTCCAGCTGACCTAGTATCGATATTCTTTCAGTATGCGAATTGTTGATTATTTACATATTTCACGTTGTTAGTCCATATGCAAGTGTCGTGCAATCATGACTAGCAGATTATGCATAGACATAGATTCACTATAAGAACTGTTGATTAAAAATAAGTCATTTTTTTTACATTTTTACATAAATGAGACATAAGCTACATGGGTGCTATATAGCGAATAAAGCAGCCAGAGGCCTGTTCACATTACACTTGAACTGCATGTCAGTATAGTTAGGCAAGCAGACACACGGAATGAAGTTCCAAAGTCTAGCAGTTCTGACGAAGAAACTACTGGTGTAGAAAGATCTCTTACATTTAGGGATTATTATTATGGAGGGGCGGGATTTAGCTGCTAGTTGGGTTAGTCGGGGGTGTTTACATCGAGTGAGACTGTACTTTATCAATCATTCCATATACCACACATATTTAATTTTCTTCTGAACTCCCCTTAAGCTAAGCTACCTTTAAGACTCACATTACACATACTAATCATGCTCATATAGTTTTACTTCATGCAACGCATGTCCTCAATCCTCAATTATCAGGTTTCAATTCTACACCTCAGCACACTGCGTATACATATCTGATAGACTCTTTTCTTGTTTTAATTATATTTGCAATTGCTTTATGCTATGCACATGTATTCGGCTAACGAATAAGAACGTGCGGGCATTAGATATATTTCTTGCAATAGCATGACGTCTTTCAAGCAGATAAAACCGGGAAGTTAAATTATCAGGTGTTTCTGGTTGGCTGCTTTATGCCATGGCAGTTTTCTTGGGGTTTATTTTATGCTAAAGAATCAGAGCCGGCGCTTCTTCCTTCCAGACTACCGGATTCTAAAGGGATACATTAAGTAGCTTTTTGGAAACTTGTTTATTTTTTGTTTTTATTTTTTATTTCTTTACTCATCAAATTGCTAGAAAAAAGTATATCTCGTTCAACTATACTAGCAAGCTGCCCAGTGTTGCCCGCTCGTAAAATATGCTTGCGTATAGTATTTTTATGCATGCAGGTTTCGTATTTATTATTATGGACCCATTTCACCATTAATTATTATATTGTACCTACTATATAATAGTAATTTTAAAAGTTTAAAACATATGACTCGGTTGCCATCAGTTCGAATCGAAACTCAAACTTTTAACTTTCTAGTGGCATTCGCTACAATCTGCACTAACGACACATGCATACGAAAACTTAATTGCACATGTGTATAACACACACACACACACACACACACACACATATATATATATATATATATATATATATATATATTATGACGAACTATATTTGTGTTGTTCCAATTTTCAATTTTAACCCATTTGCATTTATTTCTCGGGTAAAATACCTAATTATGTTCTACAGGTCCAAATACACCATACATTAGGTTTCAAGTCTATAGACTAACGATTGACAGTGTAGTTCATAATTAATTATATAAGTATTTCAAATAGAACAGATCAAAATGAATGTTTCAGTTTAGTGAACAATTGAACCATGATACTTGACTTTTGCATTTTAAACTTAAGTAAAAGCCAATATCACCGCACTACCTTTAAGATCAAGCATATAAAATCAGCAGTAGGTTCTTTGATATTATAGGGACGTGTTTGAAATAAATGTCTCTTTTTAGAGCACAATTAAATATTGTTTTGTATTTTAAACTTAAATGCAAACCATTATATATAAACATACTTTTATAAAATAAACGGGAGTTTCTCTACAGTGCAATGTAAACAACAATGCATTGTGAACTTAACTAGAGCATTCAATTCAATCAGTTTGATTGCAAAATTGGCGATTTCACTGATTTTGATGACAATAAAAATATTGGATTGTGAAACATTTTTGGTCATCATTCAATCCCGGGAAACGTCGGATCTCACTGCTAGTTAAAATAGTACATAACATTTTTAAATTTAATGTAAATTATCTCATTGTACAAGATTCGGGTACTAATGCACTTACTGATGCGCGCTATTTTTAAATCGAATTTCCAAGTTTAATTAAACTTCTATGATATGTAGTTTATTCAATTGTAAGGTGAATGTACAGGATAGGTACAAAAGACGCTCCCCTACCCATGTTAAGCATGGCTTTTAAAATAATAACGTTAATATTTCAGTACGGATCAATGAGTGCATGAGTACCAAGATTCATATCCGTTTACTATGTATGCCATGGAAAGTCAGATTTCAAGATAAGCATCCGCTTTATTGTATTGAACCGCATTGCTTCATAAGATTGGTGCAAACGTTTCTGCCGATTAAAAATTCAATCTTGAAATTGAAAAATTTTGTTTTAAATAATCTTATTTCAAAACAATAAACACTGTTGCTCTGTATTACATCTGTCAACGACCTTATAAATGCTTCGCTTGTAAAATTCATACATTTTATATGTGAAATATTAATCTAACTTCGCCTGTGTTGTCAACCAAATGTTAAATTCCACTCAATGCGGCCAAAAACTCGCCACTGAAGATCTCGACTTTCTGCTTTCAAAACTCTACTACAAATCTTGACACTCTGCTGTCAAAGCTCAATCATCTACTGTCAAATGTCAACTCTAGAACACGACGCACTGCTGACAACACTAGCTACTCTGGCAGTTCCCATTCATTATGACCCCGATATGAACCTGTAATCTTTTGATATATGTACCCGCTATACAACACTTCCCTACCACAAAGGCCAGAGGAATAGTTGGCTGAAACTTTGTGAACAGTAACCAGAAGATGTGGATAACTGTTCGCAAATAAATGTATACAAAATTCATCTCAAACCGATTCCAATAGCATAAAAATAATATAACATTCTGTACGTACCCGATGCTGGAAGACCAGCTTAGCACAAAATACACTTGGATATATAAAACTAAAACCAGGGCCCGTGGAACAGTGGATAATATGGTTGAATTTCTACGGTTCCCGGTGAGCATTGACTGAGGATAGCCGTTTCAGTCATACCTAAAGCCGGCCAGATGCTTAGTTGGTCAAAACCTGATAATACGACAACTATGGAAGGCAGTAATTACTGAGAATGCAGTTAAGAGACTAAAAATGTCTATCTCGTCGACGTTTACCACCTGATAAAGGCCAGACGAATAGTTGGGCGAAACGTTGTGAAACAACTAGAAGATGGAGATACTGGTCCGCAAATAAATAAATATACGAGGTATTACTTCTTCATTTCGAAGTAGTTCTTGTAATTACATAATGCATGTTTTTTTTCATCTGTACAGAAACGTTTACATCCAATATATTTAATCATGTTTGCATTTAACTATCTGCAAGATGCCACTTAATTTCAAATATATTTCAGTTTTACAAAGATGGTAGCTAGAATTTTCAGTCATGACCAAATTGCGGTTAGAAAAATTCCTTATTAGCATGCCAGAACTAACAACAGAAAATAACATTTATAAGGATTTCGTTCATTTTGATCATTTTTAAAACATTTTATTTAAATCTAGTTTTCATAGATTGAAATGAATCAATTAGAAAGCAATCTCACTAATGTGATATTTAAATATTTATATTAAAGTTATTTTTTCAAATTAAAGGCGACAAATTAAATTCTATAATTAGCCGATTAGTAATGACGCAATTTAACGAAAACAGTTTTAATAAGATTTTGATTCGCGGATTATAAAAATATTAAATTATGCCGTAGATTAAGAAATCATAATTTCTATTAAATGCAATGTTTTGCTTTAAAATCTTCATTTCCTGTTCCTGTAATTATTCTGTAATGTTTTGTGGAAACAGCGGGTTTATAGCATTGCTATTAGTGATTATATTATTGCATGATTTCAATTTGTCAGAGAATCACACATGTACTTAAAAAGTGTGAAGCAGCAGCAGTTTCCAACATCTTATATCCAACATCTTAAGCATCAAGAACTTCACAATTTGTATACTTTTTTGACATGGTAGTCACAAATTATAAAGGCCTGGAGGACATTCGGGGATATGGGTTATTGCGTGTACAGTAATCAATGGGATAATAATCGTTAGTAATGAGATTTGATAAAGCGGATTACTTAAGAAAGCGGTTTATCAGGAATTTGTTTATGTTTGACTTGAAGAGATCCAAGTTGTAGTCAGGTGGGAAACAGGTAAACGATAGAGAGTTCAACAGGCGTGCCCATTTAAGAAAGACGTTTGTTCTGATTTGGTTGTGTTCCTCCAACAGAAGATGTTTATTTAATGTTGACAGTTTTGTTGTTTTTTTGTTTTAACTACCAAGGATAATATCCTTATAGCAAAGTCTTAGTCTAACTCCAAGAAAATCTTTTATAAAAGCCACTGCTAAATAATAGATGTATGGAAGGCCACACTATAATTACTTGCGACAATAAACTTGTCAAGAAACGTGAACGTTATTAAGTCGCATGTTACTAATTACAAAGTAAATTAACTACATCAGTCAGAATTATTATCGTCCCTTAAAGCATATCTACCTTCTCAATCTTTTGTTTAAAACGTATACGAGAATTTATTCCCAGAATTCTTGTGTCTTTGCATATTCGATGAAATATAAAAATACACCTTTTTTATCATTGTGTTGCATCCCAATTATAGGTTACTTTTTATCTAAAATGCTTCCTATTTACTAATCTTATTAAAAAAAGAAAAGAAAAGATGAAACAGCGGTCTCTCAACTGGGAGTTTGTTACATGGTATACTTTACTTAGGTGACAGCGTATTCAATTAAATTTTCCCACTAGATATTAACATCTAAATTCGTTACATTCTAATGTATTCGCTGCACATGATATAACGTTTGCCCATCTTCGGGTGTATCTTGTCGAACTCTAGAATTTTCGTGTCGAACTTGATAATCGGCACAAAATCTCGAACAAAATCCTTTATTTAATCTACGGGGTAACATGCGCTCTGTTTATAAATTATAATTTTAGTGTCACCCACACTGAGCATTGAACTATCATGCTTCAAAAGAAATTACAACCGAATTTTGAAAAGTAGGTTTTTCGCTATACTATCGATTTTTTCTCATAATTCAAGCATAAATTTGCTTTTACAAGTATAATCTCGTTATTTATTACAATTTATTACGACAAGTTAATATATATATATATACAGTTGTCCACTTAAAAAAAAACTACTCTATTAAATCTTTTTTTTTTTAGATTAAGCGGCCTACGTAAAAGCAACACAATCTTTCTTATCTTTCTCTTAACAAACAACTTACACCACAAGAAAAAAATGCAATTCTATTTTCTAACAAAATGGTGCTACATGCCACACGTATCATAGATACATGACACGAGTTCATGACATGTTTAGAGAAGAGAGAACAATAAGCTAAAGGTAATGGGAAGCACCTTCCCCGGACTGGTCATCATGTAATTTTTATACTTGGTAGACTTTAAAACAAAATGTTTATGCAAATAACCCTCACAATCTAAATCAACTATAGGAGCATATTACGAACACTATCACTAGAATAACCAGAGAACAACCGACGGTATCTGCAAATGTTAAAATCCCCAGAAATTTTGAGATATCAACGGGAAGCACATCAAGCATCTTTTAAAACATTATAGAAAATATAAACAATGATAAAGGGTTTTTAGACAATAACAGATTTTTCCTCCTCACTACTACATTTTATGGGAGAGAGAGAGAGAGAGGGAGAGAGAGAGAAAGATTATATATATATATATATATATATATATATAATATATTTTAGTCATCGACATACAGACCTGTTTCGTTGTATCACAACTCATCAGTGCCGCTAGACTCACACCTCTCCCAAGCCGAGGATCGAACCTAGAACCGTCGTGATGACAGTCGGCAGTCCTACCCCTTGACTACGGAATCGATGGCCGAAATTAACCTGTCCGAACGATTATTTTTTAAATAAACATCCGTCCGCTACTCGTAGAGGGCTCAAACGTTTGTTTGTAAACAAATCGCGAGCTTCGCATTATTTCAGCTAAATTAAGTAGCGAGTAAGATAATTTACGAGAGATCTCTACCAAAGAGGGGAGCTTTATAAAATATATTTTAGTCATCGACATACAGACCTGTTTCGTTGTATCACAACTCATCAGTGCCGCTAGACTAACACCTCTCCCAAGCCGAGGATCGAACCTAGAACCGTCGTGATGACAGTCGGCAGTCCTACCCCTTGACTACGGAATCGATGGCCGAAATTAACCTGTCCGAACGATTATTTTTTAAATAAACATCCGTCCGCTACTCGTAGAGGGCTCAAACGTTTGTTTGTAAACAAATCGCGAGCTTCGCATTATTTCAGCTAAATTAAGTAGCGAGTAAGATAATTTACGAGAGTGCTCTACCAAAGAGGGGAGCTTTATAAAATATATTTTAGTCATCGACATACAGACCTGTTTCGTTGTATCACAACTCATCAGTGCCGCTAGACTAACACCTCTCCCAAGCCGAGGATCGAACCTAGAACCGTCGTGATGACAGTCGGCAGTCCTACCCCTTGACTACGGAATCGATGGCCGAAATTAACCTGTCCGAACGATTATTTTTTAAATAAACATCCGTCCGCTACTCGTAGAGGGCTCAAACGTTTGTTTGTAAACAAATCGCGAGCTTCGCATTATTTCAGCTAAATTAAGTAGCGAGTAAGATAATTTACGAGAGTGCTCTACCAAAGAGGGGAGCTTTATAAAATATATTTTAGTCATCGACATACAGACCTGTTTCGTTGTATCACAACTCATCAGTGCCGCTAGACTAACACCTCTCCCAAGCCGAGGATCGAACCTAGAACCGTCGTGATGACAGTCGGCAGTCCTACCCCTTGACTACGGAATCGATGGCCGAAATTAACCTGTCCGAACGATTATTTTTTAAATAAACATCCGTCCGCTACTCGTAGAGGGCTCAAACGTTTGTTTGTAAACAAATCGCGAGCTTCTTATATATATATAAGGTATGTTGTAACTGTTTTTTAGCGATATTAACAAATTTGGATCGCTGCTCTTTGTGTATTTTCCACTACATTAGTGGTCTAGTGAATGAATGACTCGCTCTTTATTTTGTTGGGACGTATTTTTATCTATTTTTATTATGAAATAATGTTACGTGAAAAAAAATTGCACTGATGTACATGTATGTCTCTAGCTTTCAATCGTCATCAATATCCGTTAGGATCGAACTCATGAAAGCAACATTTGCAATGCCATATAAAATTCTATACTAGATCTGCTTTATCAAGTAGATTATTTTTCAACAGCACCGTTTTTACTTTTGAGCTCGGTTACAACGTGCGTGCAAATGGAACTTTGTTATGTGTTCTTATTTTCTACAAAACAATATAATAAAATATACGGCGAGATGGAACACATGCCTATACACACGAAATTACAGTCTCTTAATATACATCATCACTAGATTTATAGTCAAAGCAAAGCGGCTTATTCCCCCTATTTGTCTCTAGTCTGTCTTTGAAAGTATTGAGTGACTTTGCAGATACGATTTCTTCTTCAGGCAGCTGATTCCACACGTTCACCACATGTTGAAAGATAAAGTGTCCTTGAACAAACCCAGCTTCCCCTTTTCGATATCGTAATGAATGCACACGGTCCTATAATTTTATTGCAAAGTAACCATATTGAGACAGTCTACGTTGTGTTCTCCTTATTTTAATATTGATCTCTATCATTTAATTATCTGTTTTTTTTATTACTACAATGAGGTTAACCGCGTGGTCTTGTTCTTTCTAGAACCCATGCCAAGTAGAAACAATTATTTTCAGGCGTTTATAAGATGTATGGAGACTTTTTTCAATACTCCATCAATGATATGTCTTATCACGTCTGTAACACTAAAATGATATGTACTAGATAATATACCCACACACTATCTGACTTATCCATCTGGAATATCTAGAACTTATTGACGGATATGTTTCTCTCTTTGCTTCCCACTTTAAAATAGTAACTGACTAATTGGGTATTAAACTAGGAAAAATAAAACAGAAACGCAATATCTGCAATTTAGAATTTTAAAATGGAGTTTGAAGAAAAAAAATCAATTACCATATAAAACCGTGACAGTCAGCAGGTTCACTTTCAACATATAGCAATTAAATTTTCCATGCTTCTAACATTTCTACAATGTAATAATACGAAGATAAGTTTTTTTTAATTATAACGAAAAGCACATTTGGATATTGGAAAACCACTAAATACCTCTGGGCAATTTCCGCATGAAAATCATTTCTTTAGCGACAAACGTGCTGCTAAGTCTTCGGAAATTAGTGTTGTGGTTTGGGGAAAGTATTTCATTGATAATAGGCGAATATTGTTTTGTTTAACGCTGCGATCGTGAAAAGACGTAATCACCTTTCGAAACAAAAAATATAAAGGTGTCGTCGTGTTAGATACCTATTCTAGCATTCTGACGGATCAGCCACGAGGCCTATTGACAAGTGTTTGATACTCAGAGATTGAGGAAAAAATTAACTGTACAATAGTAGAATAATAAATTACATAGAAGAACATTCTGAATTATTTTATTAAACATTTTCACCGTGGTGTAGAATAAAGCTAATCATCTTGAGTAAGATTCTCGCTTGGTTTACGTTCATGTTTAGTCACTTACGAGGGGAGTGCAATAAGTAATGCCCCTGACCCACTTCCTGCTGTCTAATCTAGCTGAAATTTGACATATACAATGATTTATATCTCTATGGGTTAGGTGGCAAACTACAGCTCTGAACTAATTGTGGTTTCTGTTTTACAGGTGTTTGAACTGAACCAGGTGTGAAATGGAACCTGTTGAATGTCGAGCAGTTATTCGGTTTTTGCATTTGAAAGGACGCATTCCACAGGAGACTTTTGATGAACTGAAAGAAACTTATGGTGATAATGTCCCATCATATGACATTGTAAAACGCTGGCATCGTGAATTCAAAGATGGCCGGAAGTCTGTGGAAACAGCTGTCAGACCTGGCCGTCCCCTCTTTTGCCAAGGATGAGGCATCTGTCCGTCAAGTCGAGGCTGCCATTTTGGAAGATCGGCGCAGTACTAATCGCCAAATAGCCCAAGATATAAAGATTAGTACAGGGTCTGTGGAAACTATCATTCATGACCATTTGCATATGCATAAGGTATCTGCCAGATGGATTCTTAGGTTTCTCACATACTTCCAGAAGCGAGAACGCGTCGAGTGCTCCAGGATGAATTTGGAGATGTGCCAAGAAGATGAGGCAGTTTTTCAAAAGACTGATTTCACAGGATGGAACCTGAGTCCATCACTATGATCCAGAGTACAAAGCCCAGTCAATGCAGTGGAAGCACTTGGACTCACAACCTCCAAAGAAGGCAAGTTTGCAGCCCTCAGGGACCAGGACAGAGTAGTGATGATAGATTTTCTGTCAAAGAGTACCACATTACAGGAGCCTAGTATGCTCCACTTTTGAGGAAATAAAGGGAAGCTATTAAAATCAAGAGGCGGGGAAAGATCAGCAAAGGTACCGTCCTCCTGCAGGAACACGCTCCGGTCCACAACTGCCATGTCGCCAGATCCGAAAAACAGGCGTGTGGTTATGAACTCCTTCCCCATCCTCCCTACTCTCCTGACCTGCCACCCTCTGACTTTCAGCTCTTCCAAGCCATGAAGTTGTTTTTAAAAGGAAAGCATTCCCCACATGATGCAGCCTTGATTTCTTAAATCATATCGGGGTTGGAGGACCAACCTGGGGTGTTCTACACAAACGGTCTCTAGAGCTGCATCAAACGATGGGGATGGGTGAAAAGCATAACTCTGAGTGGTTCATATTTAGATAATGACTAATAACTGTGCCGAGTTTCGTTGCTCTACTGCTATGGGAAGTGTGTCAGGGGCATTACTTATTGCACGCCCCTCGTATAAACGTAGCTTATCGAACTTTTCTTTTGTTGTTGACTTTTTGATCAACCTTCTTATGGAATCGCTACAGACAAAGCATGAAGTCATTCGACGTAAAGAGTGAAAAAAATGGCAATTTCAGTTCAAAACTAACTAACGATATGTGTTAGATGAATAGGTTTAGATTCAGTTAATATCAATTCCTCTTACTATCAGAAATATCGCTCATAGAATGCGAGGACTATGGGACAAAATGATAAAATTGAAAGTTATTAGGTGTTCGAAAGTAAAACTGTCTATTCTTTAAATAACACCAATTGATACGCTTCAATTTATTATGCCTTTAATACACACTGAGTTTTCGCAACTGCGATATGATCAGATAGTTTATGATCAGCAATGAAGCATATGATCAGGTTTTTACTTCTTATGTAATTTTACGCATTAAAGTCTGTAAAATGCTATGATGTCGTCCAGGAATAAACAGATTGTGTCGAAAAACGAAACCAAAACAAAGAATAGGAAATAACTCGAAATCGCTTGCTTTTTGCAGTAGCAACATTTATTTCAACATTCCCTCTTTAACGCTGTGAAGTTCTTCATGTGATCGTATTCTCGAGCGCCCTTCATGCCTCGCACATGATCGCGAACGTTATCCACGTCTTTAACATGATCGTTCTTTACCTTTTTTATATGCTTTTTCTCTCTTCCGATGACATCATTTTGCATGAGTTTACATATATGTTAAAATAATACAGGAATAACATTTGCCTGATAGATTTTCGCTTTGTGTTGTATGGCATGCGTTTACAAGTTACGGCTATATTTTTTTTGTCATTTCTGTGAATACGGCTGTTTACCTGAATCTCACTTGAGGATGATTGGAAAATTAAATTTAAAAAATATAAATTTATGTTGCTGAAACCGATAAATGTATTGAACAAAAGAGACAGATGATCAGGACATTTGTTTTTGGCTTATTTTATATTGGGATTTCCACTTATCGAGTCCAAAATCCACTCAACTATATGGTATAATAGTATTAGTAGTAGAAGAAATATATATAATTAATTATATAGCTGTGTGTGTCTGATTTCATCAGTGCCATACTAAATAATAAATGCTATGCTGAGCTAACCTTGTCTTCTTCAAACTCTTCAAAAAATGGCAAGGCGATAGGTAAAAAAAAATGTTTTCCGTTGTGCCAGTATTCAAGAATTTTGTTGAAATAACAGACGCACTTAATAATCGCCCTTCAGTTTCCTACCAGCATTTGGTAAAATCTTTGTAATTTAATTAATCAAGCCCAAGTTTACTATCTTGTAAATGGTAGACTTCTTTTGGCCAACAGTATCGATTTTACATATAATCTCTGAATGCATAAACCAGGCACTTAATAAAGGAGAAAAATTCAGAGTTGGAGTCCTTGATTTTGACAAGGTGTGGCAAAATGGGCAACAACGTAAATTAAACTCTATGGTATTTCTATCTGAATATTTAAAAAAATTAAATCATTTATAGACAAGTGAAAAAGCCACGATGCCCTCCACGGCTGCCCATCTAAACAATATGATATGAATGCAGGTGTGCACTCGGATTTTATTATTCTTAATATTCATAACTGACTTATCTTATCAAATTTTTCGCAAATAAATATATTTGTTGATGACATCACACGCTATAATAGACATCTGCAAAAAAACGAATGTTCATATATACAATGTAATGGCATAAATTCTAGAAAACGACCTCCCTCTCTCTCATTATATATATATATATATATATATATATATATATATATATATATATATATATATATATATATATATATATATAAGGAGATAGAGAGAAGTCAATATTATAACCTGGCAACTTCCACTCCCAAAAGTTATACGCAATATTTTAGATGCTATTTGTCGTATCGGATGCACCTGTCAAACATTCCACTCCATAGATATTAGACCCCCCACAAACCGTAAAAAATAGGATTACCACGCCACCACAGTATACCCCCAATTTAACCCCAAAACATGTGTCC
>NC_136506.1:5371666-5406666 GCF_053919585.1 Euprymna scolopes | reverse complement strand
ATCGTACAAATTATTGACTTTGTTCTTCTTACTTCATATGAAACAGATGTTTAAATCACATTACTAGATATTAAAGTAGCTCTAGAATATTTGCCTATTGAGCTTATTATATATCTAAATTACAACGAGCACTGTTCTTTTCTTGTATTTTAATTAAATTAGTAATTTTACTATCATATTAAAATACACTCTGCTCTTTAGACTACTGTTATAACCCCCTTGAGCTTATCTCGGCATTAGTTTCTAGTTGTCCTGTACGCACACTTTACTTGCCAATGTAATTTAACTAGAGGTGTGGTTGGAGATAACGCAACTCCTGTCACAAGAAGTACAGCTTAGTGCGTAGAAGAAATAGAGAGAGTTCAATTCCACAAGAGGAGACTTATCTGGATAATGCCAAGTTTACCGATTATTATTGGAGCTTATACAATAGGACAACAAGAGTATGAACTGAAGTCACAAAACTATATATTTGTAGATATAGAATGGATCGTTTATTGAATAATGGAATACAAGAAAAAATTGGCGGATAGAAAGGATTCTAATGCTAGGGAATTTCGAAGCCTACTACTTCTCATCAGAGTAGAGAAAGTGTTAGGTAGCATGGGGAAGATGCGGGGTCTAGCATAGGGTTCATTAGTGACGAAGAAGATTAAGGGGAATTATAGAATGTTGGTGGAAGCTGTATTGAATTCTAAATAAATAAAGGAGAAGCTTGTTATATATATATATATATATATATATATATATTTCCGATGAGAAGCATTAGGCTTCGATATGCCCTGACATAAAGAGGCCCTTCTATCACACAAATTTAGCTTGTATTCCATTATTCAAAAAACGACCCATTCTATATCTACCAATATATAGTTTTGTAACTT
Source organism: Euprymna scolopes (assembly GCF_053919585.1). NCBI lineage: Eukaryota > Metazoa > Mollusca > Cephalopoda > Sepiida > Sepiolidae > Euprymna > Euprymna scolopes. Next base: position 5,405,785 of record NC_136506.1, on the reverse strand, counting down.
CATTTCATACTCCTATTGTCCTATATATATATATATATATATATATATATATATATATATATATATATATATATATATATATATAACTATTTCATTTATTCACATAAATCCTATAGTTGGATGAAACGCAGAATAAGTCTGACGAATCCTATAGTTGGATAAAACGCAGAATAATCCTGACGAATCCTATAGTTGGATGAAACGCAGAATAAGTCTGACGAATCCTATAGTTGGATGAAACGCAGAATATTCAGTGTAGCTTAATCGCCATATATATTTTATAAATTACTAACTATATATATATATATATATATATATATATATATATATATATATATGTGTGTGTGTGTGTGTGTGTGTGTGTGTTATTAGTTCTTTTGGAAAAATAATTCCAGCAGAGTGCTCAATTAAAAGGAAATCCGAAATGTAAGAGCGTATTTATATATTGTGTACAGAAATTTGTTAACTGAGACAAGTCATGGTACCGTCATTTTCATGTCTGATGATAAGGACCGATTAAGATATCCTCATCAAGCTCTCCTCAGATAATATTCGTCTATTTTATAACCGGAAGTGTGAAATATATATATACCTCACGATTTCACGTCTAAATCTCGTTTTGTTAATCAACCCCGTTTATTATTCGGATGATGATGATTTCATTAACATTACACTTTGAATTATTTAAAATGTAAAATCAAATTTCGATTGAAAATTTATTTTATATATAAAATTTTTCCCCGTATATAAATCGATTTTAATTTGAACTCAATTTAATTTAAAAATTTATTTTTTTCTTATGCATAAAAAAACCTTAAAATTTTTATTGGTATCGGTTAAAACCTTAAAATTTCGTTTCATTATATCGAATTACGTTTAAAAATTTCGAAAATACGTTAAAAAACTTGTGAAAAAAATCCAAATCTTTTTAGGTTTGGAGAAGTGAGTATTTATCTAGCGTAAGTAATTTTTCTATTATATTAACACTATTATATTTTCCCTATATTTTTTAATTCGAAATGGATAGTAAATTACACTCATAAAGTATAATTTTTAAAAATGTATATATAATACATTAATTCTAAATCTATAATACAATTACGATTAAAATCCAAGTTTACCGACCAAAATAATTTTAGTATTTACACATTTTTCCTATATATATATATATATATATATATATATATATATATATATATATATATATATATTTATATATATATATTTGTGTGTGTATATATATATATATATATATATATATATATATATATATATATATATAATAAAAATCAAAGTTTTGTCCTTCTCATTGATCCAGTTTGTTAGGAGCCACTTCCTTATTTGTATGTAATTTTTAAAAGATTCACTCCTCACATTTAAACATTTAATTTTTGGGTCATGAATTGCCCGAAGGATGTAGCATTTCTCTGCATTAAAGAGTGAGCGTTGACTTAATTTCGGGGCGTTGCTGGTTTGTGCTCTATTTTTCTCGATTTTATTGAAAATGGTGTATTTTTTTCTTTAAGTCCCACCACCCGGGTTGCCAATGCTGTATTCATCTTGGTTTCAGCTCTAAAGGAGCTCATATGCGCGTATTATATTTTTTTTAAATTGGCCTTTTGTCATACCTATATATTTTCAGGTATATTTGTGGATATATATATATATATATATATATATATATATATATATATATATATATATATATATATATATATATATATATTTGTGTACATACATATGCTCTTATATTCAGGATTTTCCTTTTAATTGAGCACTCTGCTTGATCTCTTTTTAAAAGAAAACTAATCATATATATATATATATATAAAGGGGGTACTTCAGTGTTATATATATATATATATATATATATATATATATATATATATATATATATATATATATACATACGAATGAGTATATTTAGTTTTCTTTATCAAACGCTGTAAATCATGGAAAACAAAGAATATTTACTTAACTTATTAACTTAAGTTTTGATGAGTTTTACAAAAGAATCATTCTTGCAAAAAAAAATCTTGAATCCTTTCTATTTATGTAACTACAGCGCCCCCTTCGATATCCAGTCGGTTTATTCATGCCTTTGTAAACATTAAAAGAGAATTTAGCACAGATATTGCAGCCTATTTGTCTATCCTCACTGGACCTTAAATTGTACAGGAAAACTTATTCAAGCGTGGACAGGCAAATCTATTTGAAATATTGCTTTCTACTTTTTCGTTTTGTTTCGACATTGTGCCGGCGGGTCAAACTATTTCGCTATGAAAGGGGAGTATTTATAAGAATTTTTCGGGAAATATATAGGAATCTTTTGCCTTCAAGGGTAGCATTTGTTTTTTTTTTTTGTATTTTCTAACTAGCTTTCTGAAAGCTTGCTGCTTGGTTAAATGACAATAGCAAATTCTGTTCAAGTTGAAAGAGGCCATTTAATAGCTGCTCCTGATAAACCGGCTTCCAGTCAAATAACATAATTTTTAGTTCCGGACAATTGGCATTTCGGATTGGTCAAACACTTCGATAACTGCTGGCTATCTTTCTTTTCGGACTTTCCTTGCTATTCTTAATTTTTTTTTTATATTTGTGTTGTTGTTTGAAGGGTGAGGCAGTTGTTTGTAAAACTTCTCTATTCATAAAGAAATGAAAATTCTTATTTGTATCATTGTGATCTTAACTATTGAAAAAAAGGCGATTGTTCAGTATATTTTTTTAAAAAGAAAAATAAGTGAAACAAACAAATTCACAACCAAATAACTGCTCCCAAACAGAAGTATTTTCTTTTTACTTATATACTGTAAACTGTTTTTTACTAATTGTAATAAGAATCTTTATACTCTAAGATTATTTTACATATAAAATATGGACATTTTTTTTTACATGGGGGTCACCACTTATCAAGGCCCGGAGACCACTCAGGGATAAGGATTATTGAGTGTACAGTAATCAATGAGATAGTATTCTTGTAAGAAGCTCTGCTCATGGAATCTACATTTGGATTTCGGCACATATAAAGAGTGCGGAAAATTATTGAGAGCCAGACGGGTGTTTCTCGTGAACAAATGGCGAGGGAGGGACGAGGGATTGGATTTCAGACGAGCACGTTCCATGGAAATAACGATAAAACAAAGACAGACTCGCAACGTCTTTCTGTGGGAGAGAGGCTGCAGGGAAGAGAAAAGGGAATCCTCATCAAACTACGAAGTCTATTTTGTACTATGTCAAGGCAGAATAGGCTGATTTTGCAGCTCCTTCCCAAAAGTATTGGATCAATAGTAGTATTTTTGACAAAAAATATTTAGGAGAAAGATAAGAAAACAAGACAAATGTCCAGGATTAAAGTCAAACCTGTGATAAGGAAAAGGAGAAAAATAAAAAAGTAAACATGTTAGTGCTTTTAAATTAGTAGACTGCAAAGGTTACGAATAGAAAAGTTTCTTAGCTTTTGGGACCGTAGAGTTCGACTTAGCTTGGAGTCGATAGCTTAAAAGGAGGAATGCCAGGCAGTCAGTCTGCTTTTAAAGAATCTTTATATGCTAAGATGTTTTTTTTTTATTTATAAAATATGGGCAGGTTTTTACTGATTGTAATAATTATCTTAATGCACTAAGCTTTTTTTATCTATAAAATATGGACTGGTTTTTAATGATTGTAATAATTATCTTAATACGCTAAGATGTTTTTATTTATAAAATATAGACTGGTTTTTACTGATTGTAATAATTATCTTTATACACTAAGATAGTTTTTACTTATAAAATATGGACAGGTTTTTATTGATTGTAATAATTATCTTTATACGCTAAGATTTTATTTTATTTATAAAATATGGACTGGTTATTACTGATTGTAATAAATATCTTTATGCGCTAAGAATATCTTCCTTATAAAACATGGACAGGTTTTACTGATTGTAATTGTTCTCTTTATATGCTAAATTTTTTTTTTATTTATAAAATATCGCCTGGTGTTTACTGATTGTAAAATTTATCTTTATTTGTTGTATTTATGGGTTGTGGAATTGCATTAAATAGCAAAAGATCTAGCTAGTTTGCATATTATTTTAAAGATTCATTTTAATTAATTCCCTATTGGGTTTTTCGGTGTCCTTATGGAATGCTCATCTTTAGTAAGCAATTACGTGTAATTATATTCATGCAGATATTCTACATGATTTATACTTACATAATATTTGCATAAAAAGTTTACAGTAAGCACAAAATTGTTTCCATATATATTTGTGTATACGTATATATGTTTGTTTAATCTATCTATCTATCCATCTATATATCTATAAAAGTGAACGTGTGTCTCTGTGTGTCTGTCTCGCTGTGTTTCTGTGTACATTTCCCTACACAATAACTCTGTCAATATTAAGGCAACAGGCTTGAAATTTGATACACGGGGTACAGAGATTTGGAAAAATTGACGTGATTGATTTACGGACAGAAATTTGGCTGTTAAGGAGTCAAAGTTCAACGATTTGACCTTTGAGAACTCTACCAAAGTCCTCCGACAATTTTGCGTCGAAACACTTGAAATTTTAGATATAGGTTTCTTGGACATGAATCCAACTTAATAACTTTATTTCAGCCGAAAGCAATAAATGTTAAGGGGTCATAATAGGGGTTAAATTTAAAAAGAAATGACCGTTTTTTGTTTTGTTTTGTGTTTTTGCTCAGCATACACCTCCAAACACCCGGCAATTCCAAGACGAAATGCTAGTATATCTATAAAAATGAACGTGTCCCTGTGTGTGTATGTGTGTGTGTCTGTATACATTTCCCTACGCAATAACTCTGTCAACTTTTAGTCTATATAACTGAAATTTGATATAAAGTGTATTGAGATTTGGGAAAATCAATGTGATTGGTTTTCCGCCAGAAATTTGACTGTTAAGCGATCAAAGTTTAACGATTTGTCCTTTGAGAACTCTGCCAAACTACTCCAACAATTTTGGGTCTAAACACTTGACATTTTAGATATAGGTTTCTGAGGCATGGATCTAACTTAATAATGGAGGTCAAATAAAAAAAAATGACCGCTTTTTTTTTTTTTGCTCAACATACATCTCCAAACACGCGGGTAACGCCGGGCTTAAATGCTAGTTGTAGTAAAATGTATCGATTGGCATATGTTTCACCATATGTATGTCTCAGTTAGTAAGCCAGCCAGTAGTCGATCTGTCTATTTCTTTTTGTTTGTCATATTTCCATAAGGCTTACTAAGTGTACGTTAGTCAGTGAGACAACAGAGTATTAATAGTTAGTAGTCAGAACGGGGTAGAGATGCATTATTTGAGGAAAGGAGTTAAGTAAGAACTTGTTTACATGGGACTTTAAGGAGCCCATATTTTAATTAGCTGGAAATAAGGCCAGCAGAACAGAGTTCTACTGGTAGGCAGTTCTAGGTACGAACATTTGTTCACAGAATTTGCATTTAAATTTAGACACAGGTAGAAAGTGCAGAGAGAGTTGCACAGGCGTGCAATTCTAAGAAACAAGCTTTGTTCATGGAATCTACGTTTTGATTTAGCCACAGATAAAGAGTGGGTAAAATTACTGACAGTAGACGGGTGCTTTTTGTGAAAGATTGCCGAGAGTAGACCAGAGATTGGAGCTCAGACGAGCACCTGCCATGGGAATAACGAGAAAACAATGACAAACTTGCAACGTCCCTTCTGTGGGAGAGAGGTGACAGGGAAGAGAAAAGGCATTCCCCATTAGGTTTCGAAGTCTATTTTGTACTCTGTCAAGGAAGGATAGGCTCTTTTATCAGCTCCTGTCCAGATATGGCAGCAGTACTCCATCCTTGAACTTAATTGGCTTTTATATAGATAGAGATTTGCATCAGCAGTGAGATATCTACTGGAGTGATAGAAGGATCCCATCATATTTCCAGCGACCTTGGCCACAGATTTGATGTACGTGTTCATTTTCAGATCAGGAGTAAATGCCAATCCCAGAAGCTTGTAAAAATTTGGGGCTTCTCCAAGACGAGAGTAATCCATTTTAATTGATGATAGATTGGGATCACTGCGTTTATGATGTAAAGATAGAAGCTTGGTTTTAGATGCATTAAAAGTAACCAGCCACCTCTTTCCCCATTGTACCAAGCGGTCAAGATCAGAGGAGAGTGAATCAGGGATAATTTTGTCATTTATGACCGTTTATGTGTTGCCATAAGTGGTCCTGTCATCCGCATGTTAAATTACAGTAAGTACAACAGCTGCAGATAACACTGGATAGAGACCATATAGCTTGTCATTGGATAGATTGGTTTTGCCGAGGTTGTTGAGAATTTCTTCATTTAACAAGCCACTTACTCATAGCACATAGATTACTAATTGGTTTATATTGAGATGTAGACGACCACTTTCCAGTATCTATAAATACTGGGCAAAATAATAAGGTTTTCTACGATATAAGGAATCATTGCCAGGAATATCAGGAACAGATTCTGTTTCCTCATTTTTCTTCTCTTCATTTCCTCCTTTACGTACATGCTTGACTCACTAGTCCCATAGGAAGATTAACGAGGAAATGTCATGGAAATAGCAACTTCACAAGCATTTCACAATCGCATGCATATTCCCATCAAAAAGTTTACAATGTTAATTTTTTGCAGTACTTTCTACATACATTAGCTGCTATTTCCAAATAGTCACCAATCGTATACTGACCAGAATCAACGCTGCTTCATTTCTGTGATTTAACGTGAGCCAGTGTGCGAACATGATGAGACCTTGTTACAGATTACTCCTTTCATAAAACTGCTCCCATGATAATACTCACTGTTTTTTGTCTCATTCCCTTTCCTAAAATTCACTCCATTTATTTTAATTTATAGAAATAACTTCAGACAAGACAAAAGACCACTTAATGTAAAGAGCTGCTATTACTCTAGGAAATATTCTACCAATTTTCTTTCTCCGTCGATCACTTATTACATTTCATTACAGTCTGAGGCTCAGTACATATATATATATATATATATATATATATATATATATATATATATACATACATATATATACACACATATATATATATATATATAACAGCGTGTGTGTGTCTATCTGTGTGTAGATATTTAACCGATACACTCTTAAACTATTGTTTGCATAATAATAAAATTAACACAACCTAGGTAAACATCCACCAGGAATAGTTTATAATGAGTAAAACCTTTGTTTTGGTGGATAAATAAAGCTTATATACATATATCAGAAAGTTGAAATGCAAACTATTTATTTCAACTTGCAAAGATAATTATACTTCTTTCTACACCTGCCCAACTTCAATTAATTTCTTTAAGTCGTTTGATATAAAGTCTTTCTTTCCTATCTCTCGACGCCTACATTGAGGAGAGTGCTGAATGTTTTGATTTAGCTTCCTACTGATGATATCCAAGTCATTTTAACTTTGTAAATCATAGAAAGTTTGCTTTGTAAAAAAAAAAACGAAATCTGCGTGAATTAAAATACATTGAAACCTATTTTACCACCTGTTCTTCTATTTTTACTATAAAGCTTTTTTTACACTGAATATTAGGATTGTCTGAATTTAGCGAAACAATGGTGATGCTTTGTAGTTGCATTTAGGTTTCCACCATGTTTATGATGTTTATCATGTTCCTAAATAAAGCAAAACTCATATATAAATTCTACTGCACATCTTCCTACAAGGCTTTATTAGTTGGCTACTTTGTAATTCTTAACTTTATGATATTTTACTTTTTTATGGTGGGGGATGTTTTTAATCTTTTAATTTGAAATGTTTACATACACTTTAACCCATTTAGTATTAACCTGACTCAATTACTTGTTTAATTTCAATAGTCTAATGAGAACCAGTATATCAACATCATAAAGTTCTATACATAGAAATAACAGGTGTTATACGTATTTTCTATTCATCTTGACATAGTTGTCAGTCATGCTAGAAACCTTCCTGCGAGTGAAATCATGCAACTCTTGCTTCGCAATTAGTGGATACATTTTGTTACGTTTATTCATTCAAAAAAGACGTATTGCCAGTGACAACTGTGATTAGTAGTAACATTAATAGAGGACATCCTCAATGAAGCGTTGTGCAGCAAAATGTTTAATCATATTCCATCGTAGTTTTGAAATGTTCGTACAATCGGGAAAACAGAAAACAAGGACTGAATTCAAAGTCTAAAGAATGAAGTTAATTTGAAATAAAAAAATAATCTCTAAAATTTATGACTTCAATCATAAGTTTGAAATACAAAAAAATCCTGCATCATAAAATTTATGACTTCAATCATAAGTTTGCAAGATGCAAAATAATTTTGCTTCTGGCTAGGTTTTTTATGCTAACTTCTATGCAATAATTTGGAAAATAAGCACATGGATGCAACAATGTCTGCTCGTAGTGACGATGTCATAAAACTATTTGGGACTGCATACTGCGTTTTCTAACTCCAACTCATTTCACAATAGTTATGAAACTGCGGCTGAGCACTGTTAACATGTGAGAGTTCCTTTGGGGTTTTCAGTCCTATAAAAATATATTGATAAGCTAATTTCTGGTGGGGTTTCGCCCAACCTTGGAACCAGATTTCTTTTAGACTTAGCCATCGACCTTCTCGAAACTAATATCTGTATATTAATATCCACATTGATAAATGTAAAATAAAGCCAAGAATAAAAGCAACTTTTCATCAAAGATATGATAACACATTCTATTGTATACATAAATGTTAGCGAAGCAAAATAGCAAAATAAGATAATAGAGACGAAACGTTAATTGAATTTCATAAAGGAAATGAAATACAAAAATGAATATTTTATTCTTAGGTTCCTTATGCTGGAGATGTTATCGCAAAGAAATTCGCTTATCTTTTATAATAATGCAACGTTGCAGCTGCAATCTGTTCCTGCATGTTTTGAGGCTAGAATTTGAACACACTTTGTAAAATACGTACAGATAAAATTACAGATAATTGGTTGATCCTCCATGAAAATGAAATTTTTACTACCGCTCGTGTTAGGACTATTGATGGAACCCTAAAAATCATACAACCTTCATTGGTCCACCAATGAAATAGTGCTGAGACGAAGAAATTGATTTGATTCAACTAATATTTAACACAGTTAGTTAAAATATGCAGTAGGCATTTCTAGGGGAAGGTGTAATATTTAATTCGCTATCTATAAAGCTGAGTCTATAAATTTCGAAAGATTCTTAATCAAAGTGATTTTCAGTTTAGAAAACTTTCCGAGTTCACAATAATAACCTGAAGAAGGTCGGAGATTACATCGGGCGAAACTTTGTGAAACTATTACTCACGATAAGATAAATAGAAAAATAATCAAAATAATACAAATAATCAATCGTCATGTTCAAAATTCAGAACCGTAATACAAAATTCCATTTCGAATTAGATACACGGGGATTTTACGAACACCGCTCTTGTTATTTTTCTTCGGTTTATTGAATTGCTGAAAATCAATGGCGGATCCAAAACAGAAAATTGTTTTTCTTTCTTTTCCAAACTTTGCCATAAACAATTCGTAATCAAAGATAACCCCGGGGCTTTCTGCAGATATATAAAAAGAAGAAAACAAGAACAATAATAACTCAACATTAGTAGAATTCAGTTTTTGTGAGCGAATGGAGGCACTTGCTGGGAGGAAGCATAAAGCTGAATGAACGTAGAAAAAATATTAGCATTTTCATGAGTTTGTAAAATTATTTTATATGATTGCCTAACCTGTTTACACCTTGAATATTGAATTAATTCATGGGGTTAAATCCGTCCAAGAATACAATATCAAATATGCAACATTTCAGTCCAAAGAAATTTCATATTGACAAACTCAAGAATTTTTCTGTCGAGCTCTGGCACACTGCAAATATGACACATAATCACAATCATCACACCCATAATGAACATCGCAATCATCATAATTATTAAGCGCGCAGAAATCATCATAATTACCAAAATAATCATAATCATAATAACCGTCACAATCATCATAATCTCCATTATTATGATAATCATCACAATCATAAGAATCATATCAATCAGCATAATGCTCACCATCAGCATAATGATCACAATCATCATAATCATTTTAATCGTCACAATCACCCAAATTATGATAATCGGCATAATCATCAGCATTTATAACCATAATACTCATCACAATCATCATAATCATCAAAATCACCTCACTCATCAAAATCAGAATTGCCATTATCATCATCATTAAAACAATCATAATAATGATCACAATTATCATCATCATAACAATCCTCATAATCATATAATATTTGAATAGTTTAAATTTAAAATCATCATGATTTATGGTATTTTGAATCTTTAATAGTTCACTTATCTTTCATGCTGGAGTTTTATTCGTTGTTGTAAATGTTACTTTATTTGTTCCCCTTTTCTGCTCTCTCAAAGGCAAATGTGTCAGACATGTCTAGACTTGAGTTGAGGGCATGCGTTTCATGGAGAGAAATGATGTGAAAATGATACAATTTATAGTTAATTGGAATCAGAAAAAAAACAGGCTTAGTTCTGACTACCTCAAATTAAGTTTAAACCAGAAGAATATAGACCAGGATATTCCGATCGTATGGCCACGCCTATATAAAATCTGAGCAGTATTAATAGTAGTAGTAGTAGTAGTATTAGTAGTAGTAGCAGCTTTTGAACAGTTGAAATATTATTATTAGATTAAGTTCAAGTGGGATAACTAAGGAAATAATACAATTGTAAGAAAAGATAAATAACGATGGAGTAGATATGAGTTAGATACACATGCTAGTATATAAACGAATATTAAACTAAATATAATGATTACATAATGTTATGAAAGGCTTCTATCCTGAGAGCAAGGATTTCTTTTCCTAATAATGGAACATCAGGTCAACTTTTTATTTAAAAAAAACTTCATACACAAATTCTCTCTCCCTTTCGATTTTCCCCTTTTCTCTCATTCTCTCTCTCTTTCTCTACATATATATGTATATATATATATATATATATATATATATATATATATATATATATACATTTATACATATACATATAAGGCAGAGACAAACTCGCAACATCTGTTCTGTGAGATAGAGGTTGCAGGGAAGTGAAAAAGACATGTCCTACGAGGCAACGAATCTATTTTGAACTATATCAAGGCAGGACAATTCCTTTCTAGCAGCCCCTGCTCAGATGTGGCCTTATATAGATAGAGAATTGCATCATCAGTGATATATCTACTGCATTTATTCGAGAAAAAAAATTGTTAAACTTAAAAATACTCAAAGCTTTTTAAATCAAAGCTAAACAACATACAATTACTAACATTGCGTGCTTGACCAGTATAAATATTTCCTTATGCTTAACGTAATTCTATATTTTCCTTGGAGGCTAATTCTTGCGTTAGGGATTTAGATTGTTTACGTCTCACTTGCAACAGTGAAGAAACGGTCTCGCTGCATCTATAGTGACTTCAAGTGATCCTTTAACAGGTACATTTAAAAGTTGCTTCTTTTCTTCAACTTTTTTCTTCATTTACTTTTAAAATGATGATGATAAGGTGTAGAATCGAAAACATTTATGATACATATGGAACTAATAATATTTTTTACCATAAATAGACTATTATAAAATCAAATTTAGGAAAATTAAGCAGAAAGATTCTGTCTTTTTAATTATATTTACTTAAATATAAAATGCTGCATAAATGCAAATGCAATATATATATATATTTATATATATATATATATATATATATAACTACTTAATTTATTCGCATAAATTTAATATACGAAATTTATATAGATTTATGCGTAAACTTTAAGTATTTACTCTAAAGGTGCTCAATACGTAGGTAGAGCTAGTTAGTAATTTATAAAATATATATGGCGATTAAGCTACACTGAATATTCTGCGTTTAATCCAACTATAGGATTCGTCAGGCTTATGCGCGAATTCTGTCATTGCTTCTTGTTTTTATATATGTTGAGGATTTCTAGTCGGCCAATCAGCTTTCTAGTATCCACCGCGCCCCTTCCTACCAGCCAATGGGCATGCATTTTATCAAACAAAGGATCTGTTTTAGAACTAGTTTAGTGGTTTTTAGGTGGCCGCTCTCCTTTTTTTTATACATATAAATATACCTATGTGCACACAACAATGCACATACATATACATATATACATATATATATATGCATATATGTATGTGATCATTTATGTATATTCATGTTTATTTAATTTATTTATTTATTTTTTTCTATTATTATTGTTAGTTTTAAAGCTATTTTGTATCGCTATCCTAGAGTTAGTTTTATTTTGTGAACACAGTTGTTTGCTATTTCCCGCCTACAGTTTAATAGATTTTGAGGTTCTTTAAAGTACAGGATAGAATATTTTTCATGGAGGCATAATTTACATGGGTCGTCCACATGTTTGCATGTGGTAGCTTGTCTCATTATTTTCTATCTGACTACTCGCGAATGTCCGCTTTCTTTGAGTCCCCAAGTATTTATTCGCTAGTGTTTTTTTATACGGTGTTTTTTTTTTAATTTTTGAATGTGCTTTTGTGGTCATAGTATCGGGTTTTGAAATCTAAGGAAGTCATGCCTATGTAATATTTCTTGTTATTCGGGGTTTCTTTCGCAAATATTGTTGCTTGAGAAACTACGCTTTTTGTTAGACATTTATTTTGGACTGGGCAAAGTGTGCGGTGTCTACAATTGCATTTATCTTGTTTAAGATTGTAGACACCGCACACTTTGCCCAGTCCAAAACAAATGTCTAACAAAAAGCGTAGTTTATCAAGCAACAATATTTGCGAAAGAAACCCCGAATAACAAAAAATATTACATAGGCATGAATTCCTTAGATTTCAAAACCCGATACTATGACCACAAAAGCACATTCAAAAATTAAAAAAAAAACACCGTATAAAAACAACACTAGCGAATAAATACTGGGAACTCAAAGAAAGCGAACATTCGCCGGTAGTCGAATGGAAAATAATGAGACAAACTACCAAATGCAGACATTTAGATGACCCACGTAAATTATGCCTCCATGAAAAATTTTCTATCCTGTACTTTAAAGAACCTCAAAATCTATTAAACTGTAGGCGGGAAATAGCAAACAACTGTGTTCACAAAATAAAACTTACTCTAGGATAGCGATACAAAATAGCTTTAAAACTAACAATAACAATAGAAAAAAAACAAAAAAAACAAATAAATAAATTAAATAAACATGAATATACATAAACGATCACATACATATATGTATATATATATATGTATATATATAAATATGTATATATGTATATGTATGTGCATTGTTGTGTGCACATAGGTATATTTATATGTATAAAAAAAAAGGAGAGCGGCCACCTAAAACCACTAACCTAGTTCTAAAACAGATCCTTTGTTTGATAAAATGCATGCCCATTGGCTGGTAGGAAGGGACACGGTGCATACTAGAAAGCTGATTGGCCAACTAGAAATCCTCAACATAAAAAACAAGAAGCAATGACAGAATTCGCGCATAAGCCTGACAAATCCTATAGGTTGATGAAACGCAGAATATTCAGTGTAGCTTAATCGCCATATATATTTTATAAATTACTATATATATATATATATATATATATATATATATATATATATATATATATATATGTATATGTATAATTAAAATACCAGCGATGGTTGACGTTATGTTGTTTTGAAAAAAAAAACGAATGAATTTATGAAATAATCAACGTGTCGTGTCTATTGCAGAGAACATCTTCAGGATATTAAAAGGAAAAATACATAAAAAGAAAATGATCATAGGCCATACGAAAATGAAAAGAAAATAGTGTTAGAATCCTACCGATATCGGGAAGGAAACCCATACCATACACACACCTACACACACACACACACACACACACACACACATATATATATATATATATATATATGATTGAAACCGATTAAACATTCTTACGATATGGTAAATAATAATAATAATAATAGTAATAATAATAATAATAATAATCAAAATAATAATAATAATAATAATAATAATAATAATAATAATAATAATAATAATAATAATAATAAATTAACCATTGTGCAAATTATAGTATGGATAATTGTCATACATAAGTGCGGAAAAAATCCTTTCCCATGTTTCATTACATTAAGGCAGTGGGAGATAAGGGCGAATTCTTACAAACAACGTGTAGATTTCTTGTGTTTTGTATTTAGAATTGTTGCATTTTTTAAATCAAAATGGTGGTCATGCTCCATAATGTGAAAAAATGAGGTTAATGGTGTTGTTCTTTATGTTCTTTTTATGTTCGTGTATTCTCTTGTCAAGACTGCGCTGTGTCCGCCAATATATATCTGTCTACAGTTACGGACGAGTATGGAGTATATGCCAGCTTTGATCTTGAAATTAGATTTGGGTTAATGGATTATATCTGTGATTGTAAAGGAGGTTACTGTTAGATTACAGTTGAACCATGGTGCTTGACTTTTGCATTTTAATCGGTAAGTGAAATTATGGAAGTATTATGTTTATACCAAACAGTTCACTTCTTGTAAGTAAGAAAAAATTACTCGCGCTGTAATCAAAACCGACAGCGAAAGAGAGTGAGTAAAGTACAATAACTATTAGGCCAGCCTGTCATTTGACTCTTTGAAAACTGTTTTCAAACTTACTAATCTTAGCATCAGGAAGCTCTCCTGTGAACCATTCGCGCCTGCGCAGTCGTGAAACATTCTACAAACAGATAAAAATACCTTACCCCCCCTCCGAACCATTGTTTTCATTTTTTCATTATTAGGAGTTAAAACCGATTATAAAGTTTTCTACTAGTCTGGATAGCCTATATACCAAATTTCAAGTTTGTAGATAAAAAAAATCGTTGAGTATTTAGGTTGTGAGTAGTCCTCAGACAGACTTTCCCATATTTGGTTGGTTATATATATATATATATATATATGCATATATATATGCATATATATATATGTGTATGTATATATATATATAATAAATTCCACAGCCAAACAACGTCGCAGCCCACAAGAGCCATGACAGTACAAAGAACAGGAAGTCCAAGACTCGAGTTTCGCCCTCATTTGGGCTCATCAGTTAGACACATCCGAACACAGGATTCGAAACCTGAGCCGCTTGCATGCAAGGCAAGCACTCTACCAACTGAGCAAACGCCCTGCACACAAGAATTTCTATTAATCAACACAGATCAAGCAAACCGCGCCGAAATCTGACTCTGAAATGAACCTACTTCGTCTCAACAAGGAACGCGGTCATCCACCAGCTAATAACCCCAAGCCGATGTCTCACAAGTAGGAATTTAATTTGGAATTTATTATATACTAGCGGGGGTACCCGGCGTTGCCCGAGTGTTTGTTTCCGGGACGGGGGGGGAGTTTTAAAAAATGTTATGGTAAGTAAGTAGGAAGGATCAAACCCGGAGTCATGAGTAAAAGTAGGAAAATAAAGTGTGAAAAAACAAAACAAAAAAAAAACATCTGCAACGTTAACAGTTCGGCCACCAAGAAAAGTCCATTCCAGTTGTTTAGGGGGGGGGAAACCGACTACGGTAGGTCGGCGCGAACGTGGAAATATAATGTGAATTGTCCATCACGCTAACCACTACGCCACAGAGCACTGCATCTAAGTTTAGTGATTTTAAATAACTTTACATGAAAGAACTACGAAGCCAAACCGGTGTTCTCTTCTCAACTGTTCCTTGTGAACGATCCCCAAACTGTGTTAAGTGATGGCAGGGGGGGGAGGAATTTACTAGAGAGAAAATATTTTACCCCTTCCATCGATCTTAACCGATTTTGGCCGTGACTTCTCAGCAGAAAAAAGTATAGAAATCTAAGATTATCGAGGAATTTGAGAAATAATAAGCCTATAACACACCTCAGATATTGTTCTGCCGTTTGTGCATATTATATTTGCATGAAATATCTTGATTTTTAATCCTATTAAGGTCAAAATTCGACGGGAAAAATGAGTTCATTTTATTTATATAGAAGATAGATAGAGAAGAGAAGACAATCTCTCACATTCTGAAAATCCTATCATAAGTTGCTCGCTTGGTTAGCATTGCTGGACGACATCGTCCTTTCGAGTTAAAACTCCTACTTGTGAGACATCGGCTTGGGGTTATTAGCTGGTTGGATGACCGCGTCCCTTGTTGAGACGAAGTAGGTTCATTTCATAGTCAGATTTCGGCGCGGTTTGCTGTATCTATGTTGGTTAATAGAAATTCTTGTGTGCAGGGCGTTTGCTCAGTTGGTAGAGTGCTTGCCTTGCATGCAAGAGGCTCAGGTTTCGAATCCTGAGTTCGAATGTGTCTAACTGATGAGCCCAAATGAGGGCGAAACTCGAGTATTGGACTTCCGGTTCTTTGTACTGTCATGGCTCTTGTGGGCTGCGACGTTGTTTGGCTGTGGAATTTATTATATACAATCTCTCACATTCTGAAAATCATATATATGTATATCTATATGTATGTATATGTATATATATATATGTGTATGTATACATATATATATATATATATATATATATATATATATATATATATATATATATATATATATATATATATATATATGCGTTTCTGTGTGTTATACGCTGTTTAGTATTATAAGAGTCAGCAGCTTTAAAATAAAGTTTCAAAAGCCGATACTAATTGCTCTGACATTGATGATTAAAGCTTATTAAAACGAATAAAATTATTCATAAACTTTAAGAGTTTGTATGTTTAGCGTCGAATTAATAAATGCAACTTTATCATGATGCGAACTATTTTTAGATTATCTTTAGCAAGTACTTGAGCAAATTCAAATATTGATTAATTTCAACTTAGTCTTTTGCGAAAATAAGTAAAACGATATATCATTCGTTTAATTGAAAGTCAGTTAATTATATATTAGAAATAAATAAAGTCCAAATTAATTACCCTATGCCAAAGGTAATGTCTCCTAATTTTTTATTTCTCTTGAATTAATCGCATTAAATTGCGAATTGCATTTTCACGATGGCTTAATATGCATTGATGATTTGACACTTGCACCTCTTTGATGCAGATATTGAGCATGGGAAACTATAAGAAAGCAAAACCTGTGCCTCATGTGAGTCAGAATCAGAGATGCATACTTGAATCCACTGTACAATTACATTGAAAATAGTGGTTACTATGTAGAAAAATAAATTTAAAGAACACAAAAGTTAAATACTTTTACTGGTTCCAATACTGGCTTTATAGCTCTTTAACTTGTTGACTTAAAAAAATAGGAGGCAGACTTTGCTTTTGGGACGATCCGTGAGCATATTTGATATAGAATTTATACTTGGCAATGATGAGTTGATTCAAATTTTTCCTAATTCCGATGCAGTTACCGATAAAGATCTAAACTCCCAATTCCGATACAACTACTGATTCCTTGATTGTGATAAGTGTTATATTACTGGTATTTTAAAATCAATAGATAATAATTGTTAGATAACTAGTAGCAACACCGGAAATTTAAGTTTTTAATAAAAATAAACAGAAAACATAATAATTAAAAGAATCGCTATTGGATTTGGAAAATAGGTACAGAATTTTCTGATTCCAATACCGATTCCGACATCTGAAAAATGTTTGGAGGTTTACAATCTCTCATTACAATTCCGATTAATCCAACGCTAGTATTTGTGACACAGGGATAACAGTTACCTAGTCTACTATGAATGTCCAATTCCGATACAATTACCAATTACTTATTCGATGCTTATCTTAAATATTTAAATATTTTGCTATAAAGTCTTCTTGTTTCTAAATGTTTTAATTACAGAAAATACTAATAGTTCTTATGCATATATCTTCGCATACATGTTGGGGGAGTGATATATAAATGTTAGATTTTTGTTATTTTTAAATTAAAATTCATTAATATTTATCATATTTTTATTGACAGCAGTAATATTAAATTAAGTTTATTTTTTATTACTAAGTTCTCATAACTTGAAGTCCAAAATTAAAGTAGTAAAAAAAGTGATGTAAAAAATATTTAAATAAACCAAGGCTCTTTAAAACTCGAGGGAGACACTATGTAGGGACTTGAGCAGCAATATATTTGGGCGCTTTACATTTAATTTTTTTTTTCACGTTTGTACAGTCGGTACAAACAGGAAAAAGGAAAGGAATTACAAACTCTAGTAGTTCGAGAGAAGAAACTATTAAACTAGAAAACTTTCAGGTATGAAGGAATCTCCAAAGTGAATGTGTATGCTTTTGATCTTTATTATGTTAGTCGGTGATATTTATCTCAAGGAACTGCAAGAACATATTTCATTAAAACACTTGATGCAATATTCCAATGATATATATATATATATATATATATATATATATATATATATATATATATATAAATATATACCTACTTCATTTACTCACATAAAATTAATACACGAAATATAGATTTATGCATACACTTTAAGTATATAGTTCAAAAGTTCTCAATAAGTAGGTAGAGCTAGTTAGTAATTTATAAAATATATATGGCGATTAAGCTGCACTGAATGTTCGGCGTTTCATCCACTCTATGATTCGTCAGGCTTATGCGGGAATTCTGTAGTTGTTTATCGGTTTTATATGGTCCTCTTCTGTCGAGGATTTTAGTTAGCCAATCAGCTTTCTAGTATCTTAATTAGATTGGCTTACTTAAATCCTACACAGAAGAGGGCCATATAAAAACGATAAACAACCACAGAATTCGCGCATAAGCCTGACGAATCCTAGAGTGGATGAAACGCAAATGTTCAGTGTAGCTTAATCGCCATATATATTTTATAAATTACTATATATATATATATATATATATATATATATATATATATATATATATATATATATATGACTTTAAAAATCATTACTATATTTCAAATACAATATAAAATCCAGAGGGAATCGACTCTATAATAAATATATACAGAATCGGCATGAATTAAGCGTATTTTACGATCAGTGAAAGCTAATTTAATGCATCTCAGTGTGTAAGTGAGAATATTTTTTAAATTGCCTTATCGTCTATAGTAGAGCCTGTGTGTCTAAATTTAATAATTGTTACAAAATGTTGAACCACATAAGAAGTATCACTGTTTTAATCTTCTGGGAGTGAATGCGATCATAACATGCGTGAAGCAAAAGATGTCTACCGTTCCCATATACCGCATCCCTGTCCATTTAAAAATATGGTTCTAATCTTCTGAAACATCTTTTCTTTTCTTTTTTAAGAAGCGATAAGGATTGACGTGTATCCAAGTCTTATAGTTCGTACGTTATAAAAAAGAAGAAAATAGAATTTCTCCATTTCTACCTGCTTTTTCGAAAAAAAAAACCCTTAAATGCACCCTTTAATGTACTGCATGACATGTTTGATATGGGTGCATAGAAGAGAATGCCGCATATATCAAAAGAAATATTGAAAGAAAAATATATTTTTCGTATTTTTTATTCTTAGTTTCTTGCAGAAATAAACATACATATCATATTCTGTAGAAAAACAGAAAGTAAAACCCTGAAATTCACTAGGGCTAAAACGCACACACACACACACACACACACACACACACACACACACACACACACACACAGAGTTTCCTGTGTGTTTCTTTCTCCCTGGCATAGCTTTTAAACGCTTCTGTAAACATACACGAATATATATGTATATATATATATATATATATATATATGTATATGTGTGTTTGTGTGTGTGTGATTGTGTGTGTGAAGAGTTCAAAAGCTATATATATATATATATATATATATATATATATATATATATATATATATATAGTATTTGTGCAATGTTATTGTTATTCCTTCTTGTAATTAAGGGTTAATAAGTTTAGTCCTGACGACGACATACTAATAATTGCCACTTTTAGGCATCGTTTGAATACATACATATATATATATATATATATATATATATATATATATATATATATATATATATATATAAGCTATTTTAGCCCTAAATTATTTATTATCGACAGAAGATAAGACTGATATATACTCTCCATTAAATAACACGTAAACTCACATATTTTAGCACGTTAGAAGCTTGTATTTAACCTGAAACACACTGAGTCGAGTGTCTTTGCTTTGTTCCTTTGCGACTGTCACTGCATAAGACGTGCCGGGGTCAAGTACAAATACCATGTTACAATAATAATCAGCTATTAATGCTACAGTAATTCCTGAAAATTGTTTCACATTAAATAAGTGTTGTACCTGATTAAGTATTATTCCAAATAAACAGAAGCAAAATATTTTGCAAAGACAATACGGAAATCATGTAGCAAGCAAACAAAAGAATAATTGAATCTAATAATCATTTATCCTATAAAACTTTGTTGATTTTATATTTTCAGTATGTTATATACCTGATTTATTATTTCTTGATCCACTTTTGTTAACGCGTGCGATGTCATATACACGCCTTTAGTATAAACTATCCTGCGTTCCCGGCGTTGACCGGGTGTTTGGAGGTGTGTGTTGAACGCAAAAAAAAAAGTCATAGTAGGTAGGCAGGCTCGACCTCGTGACGTGATGGCGGAAAAGAAAGTGAAAGAAATATTGAGGTTTTACCCCTGCTCCATGACGCGACCGGAAGTTTGGAACGCTGAAATTAGTAAAGTCATTCCAACCGCTGCGATGACTTGCAAAAATAGCTACGCGAAAAAAAAACGACCCTCCTTGTAGAAAACTGCCAATTTGAGGGTGAAAGAATACATGTTTTAGCCAATTTTAAAAATATTTGTCGTCTGAAGGGTCGCGCTGCAAAACGTTTCCAATCTAGTGAATATCCAACCCCTCAGTTGAAAGTTTAGGCAGGCATACAAACATACACACATAGATTTAAACATACTTTTGCCTTTTTATATTATATATGTTACAAAAGACGGGCGGGTAGCATAAACAACATTTGCTTTATTTACAATTACCGACTGTAGTGAAGTGACAGGCTAGTCAGTAAGTATGAGGGTAATGGTGTAGATGCGGTGCGCTTCAGAAATGGCTTTGCCTCCTGCCGTCTGTCCTTTCTGTGTTTTTCTGATCTATGTGTTTTGTTCTTACATTGCCATTCTTTCAATTGGAAGCTCCTACTTTCCTTTCGA
Organism: Euprymna scolopes; assembly: GCF_053919585.1. Lineage (NCBI taxonomy): Eukaryota > Metazoa > Mollusca > Cephalopoda > Sepiida > Sepiolidae > Euprymna > Euprymna scolopes. Next base: position 5,384,558 of record NC_136506.1, on the reverse strand, counting down.
TATTCACACGCAGGTCATAATTTTTTACATTGTAGGCTTATTTCCAAAACCTAAACTCTCCATCGGATTTACATCGTCAGATCAGATATGTAAAATGTGCATTTGTTCATATTTATCAGATATTTTACGCTGTTGCTTCGACACCAAAATTAAACAGCACTAAACAAAACGTATAGCCACTTAGACACCATTTGGGGATCATTTCTAACAGGGGGTTGTCTGTTTTCATCATAATTAAGCTTCTGAGAGTTATTACCATAAGGGAAACATAAAAACAAGGAGAGAATTCCAAAGTCCTAGAGAGGGACATATTAGTACAATACTGTCTGCATTTAGATGCTTCAACACACACACACACACACACACACACACACACACACACACACACACACACAGACCCCCCATATATATATATATATATATATATATATATATATATATATATATATATATATATATATACAATAGCATTGGCGCCCGGCGTTGCCCGGGTGTTTGGAGGTGTGTGTTCGGCAAAAATAAAATAATAAATAAAAAGTGGTACTAGGAAGGCAGGCTCGAACCCATACCGCGAATGAGGAAAAGAATTGGGGAAAAACGTGTCGTCTTAACTGTTACGACCACTGCCAAAACGGAAGTGACTTAGGTTTAAATTAAGGCTAGACAATCGAAAAGAGGGGGTGATTTTCGAAAATATCGGTGATAAAAATAAATAAATGGATTACAAAAATTTTCTCAAATCTCAGTGCCCTGTATATCAAATTTCGAGTCTGTAGACTAAAAATTGACAAATATATTGTGTAGGGAAATGTACAGACACACATACACACATACACGTTTACTTTTATAGATATACTAGCATGGGTGGCCGGCGTACCCCGGGTGTTTGGATGTGTATGTTGAGCAAAAAAAAAAGTCGCAGTCGGAATGAGAGGCTCGAACCCGTGCCGCGAGGTAGGAGAAGAAGGGGGAAAAACCTGACGTTTTTGCTGTTACTAACGCCGCCAAACCGTAATTGAATTATGTTTAAATTAAGGCTAAACAACCGAAAGGAGAGGATGAATTTTAAAAAATATCGGCGAAAAAAGCGTCCCCCCTGTAGAAAACTGCGCGGTTGAAGGTGAAGATATTAATGTTTTTAGCCAATTTCTCGGCATTTGCCTTCTGAAATGTCGGACTTCAAAACAATACTGATGTTGGTAAAATCCACCTCATCTGTCAAAACTTTTAGACAGACATGCAAACATAGATACATACATACATTTATATAGTGGTAACTAAAAACAAAGATTTTCCCAAATCTCAGTATCCTATATACCAAACTTCGAGTCTGCAGATAAAGATTGTGTAGGGAAATGTACACAGAAAGACACACAGACAGACATCCAACACACAGACACGTTCACTTTTATTATTGAAAATATAGCTTAGAAACCACTTCCCAGGGCGTAGACTTAAAACCTAATTTTAGAACAATATAACTACCACCGCAAAACGCCACTAGCGAGCCCCACCCCCACCAAATAAGAAGTTATTTAAACATCAGCGCATTTGACCTCCACTATTAGATTTATACTAAACCCTCCACCCAGTAGTATTTATGTTAAACCTTTTAAATGTACCGAAAATATAACCTAAAAAAGCTCCCCCCCCCGATTGATCCCAACCCACCCCGTCACCCATATAGACATGTCCCCATCACCATTCTACCCCCTCCGACTACCAGTTAAGCGTGTTCCCAACCGCTTACAAGAAAACTCGTGTGTTCTCCATTTTCCTTCTAGATGCTACTTCCTACTGATAATATAACTTAGATTTGAAAACAGTTGAACCAATTCAGTTTCGGGTAATTTCCATCACAAGTGTCTCCCTTGAAAAAAATAGTTAGTTTGCCATTCGAATTGGGAGAAAAAAGATTTCACCAGCCTAACACATCTACGACAGACCACACTAACAAAATATTTGGGGAAATATTGAGCTTATAGGACAGCTATAAACTATGCTTATTGTATCTCTTGGAGATTAGAACTACTAAGTAAGTATTCACGCCGATTCGATGGACCTATTCCCCGTGTTCATAAACGAGAAAGTATGTATTAAATTTTCAAGGCCTAGCTTGTTCATATAAAATTAAATTTGATGGCCTTTATAATAGAACTTCAAGAAGGTAAAAGTTTTAAGGTGAACTCTTGCAACTAACAATCCCAGTGAAGCAATCCTTTGATTTAATTTAAACCAAAGGTTCACCGAACTCTCACGCTTTCCCGTCTTATTCTCTCTCTCTCTCTCTCTCTCTCTCTCTCTCTCTCTCTCTCTATATATATATATATATATATATATATATATATATATATATATATATATATATATATAGAAATTTATAAAATCTATATATGGCGATTAAGCTACACTGAATATTCTGCGTTTCATCTAACTATAGGATTCGTAAGGCTTATGCGCGAATTCTGTCGTTGCTTCTTGTTTTTATACATGTTGAGGATTACTAGTTGGCCAATCAGCTTTCTAGTATCCACCGCACCCCTTCCTACCAGCCAATGGGTATGCATTTTATCAAAAAAAGGATATGTTTTAGAGCTAGGTTAGTGGTTTTAGGTGGCCGTTCTACTTCTTTTTTTATATACATATAAATATACCTATGTGTACACAATAATGCACATATATATATATATATATATATACATATATGCGTGTGATCGCTTATGTATATTCATGTTTATTTAATTTATTTATTTGTTTGTTTTCTATTGTTATTGTTAGTTTTAAAGCTATTTTGTATCGCTATCCTAGAGTAAGTTTTATTTTGTGACCACAGTTGTTTGCTATTTCCCGCCTACAGTTTAATAGATTTTGAAGTTCTTTAAAGTACAGAATAGAACATTTTTCATGGAGGCATAATTTACATGGGTCATCTAAATGTCTGCATGTGGTAGCTTGTCTTATTATTTTCCATTCGACTACCGGCGAATGCCCGCTTTCTTTGAGTTCCCAGTATTTATTCGCTAGTGTTGTTTTTATACGGTGTTTTTATTTTTGAATGTGCTTTTGTGGTCATAGTATCGGGTTTTGAAATCTAAGGAAGTCATGCCTATGTAATATTTTTTGTTATTCGGGTTTTCTTTTGCAAATATAGTTGCTTGATAGACTACGCTTTTTGTTAGACACTTGTTTTGGACTGGGCAAAGTGTGCGGTGTCTACAATTGCATTTATCTTGTTCGTTATTAGTATTTTTATTTATGGTCTGGTTGTACTTGTCCGGGGTTGGTTTGTTATTAAAAAACAGTGGATACAAAAATATAGATATCAAATATAAACAACAAAACACCAACAACTATAATAAAATTAAAAACAGAAGAAAAAGAGCTATAATTTGGTATACGGCCCCATACAATCAAATGTTAAAAACAAAACTTGGCAAGAAATTTCTAGATCTTATTGAAAAACACTTTCCCGCAACTAACCCCTTACACAAACTCTTCAATAAAAATACCTTGAATTTATCTTACAGTTGTTGCGAAAATTTAGAGATGATAATTAAGGCACATAATAACAAAATACTAAATGAAAACAATGTAAACAACCACAAAATAAACAATAAAAAAGTAGACAACAGGACAGAAAAAAAACAACACTAGCAGAAATAATAATAATAATAATAATAATAATAATAATAATAATAATAATAATAATAATAATAAAAATAACCATAATAATATTAATAATAATAATAATTATAATAATAATAATAATAACAAACCAACCCCGGACAAGTACAACCATACCATAAATAAAAATACTAATAACGAACAAGATAAATGCAATTGTAGACACCGCACACTTTGCCTAGTCCAAAACAAGTGTCTAACAAAAAGCGTAGTCTATCAATCAACAATATTTGCAAAAGAAAACCCGAATAACAAAAAATATTACATAGGCATGACTTCCTTAGATTTCAAATCCCGATACTATGACCACAAAAGCATATTCAAAAATAAAAACACCGTATAAAAACAACACTATCGAATAAATACTGGGAACTCAAAGAAAGCGGACATTCGCCGGTAGTCGAATGGAAAATAATAAGACAAGCTACCACATGCAGACATTTAGACGACCCATGTAAATTATGCCTCCATGAAAAATGTTCTATTCTGTACTTTAAAGAACCTACAAAATCTATTAAACAGTAGGCGGGAAATAGCAAACAACTGTGGTCACAAAATAAAACTTACTCTAGGATAGCGATACAAAATAGCTTTAAAACTAACAATAACAATAGAAAACAAACAAATAAATAAATTAAATAAACATGAATATACATAAGCGATCACACGCATATATGTATATATATATGTATATATATATGTGTATTATTGTGTACACATAGGTATATTTATATGTATATAAAAAAGAAGTAGAACGGCCACCTAAAACCACTAACCAAGCTCTAAAACAGATCCTTTGTTTGATAAAATGCATGCCCATTGGCTGGTAGGAAGGGGCGCGGTGGATACTAGAAAGCTGATTGGCCAACTAGTAATCCTCAACATGTATAAAAACAAGAAGCAACGACAGAATTCGCGCATAAGCCTGACGAATCCTATAGTTGGATGAAACGCAGAATATTCAGTGTAGCTTAATCGCCATATATATTTTATAAATTACTAACTAGCTCTACCTACGTATTGAGCACTTTTGAAGTAAATACTTAAAGTTTACGCATAAATCTATACGTTTGTATAGTAAATTTATGTGAATAAATGAAATAGTTATATATATATATATATTCTTTTTTTATCTGCGTGTTTTTAAATCTGTGTTTTTATATGAATATATGTATATGCGTATATGTATATATATATGTATATATGTATATATGTGTGTGTATTTGTATATATGTATATATATATATATATATATATATATCCTTTATCTTTCTTTATTTTGTACGGAACAACTAACTCCTCACGCCTCAACCCTTTTTCCTGCTACACTGACCTCCCACTTGTAAGTATCCATTTCTTTTAAGCACTCCTATTAATTAGTATTAACAGCATTTTCATTAGTATTATTGGTAGTAGTCGTGGTGATGTTGGAGGTGGTAGTAGAAGTATTGTTACTACTACTTTTATTGTAATCATTATTATTATTGCTTTGGTTTTTAACGCTTTTACTATTCTTCTTATTATTGTTTTTATCATTATTATTATTATAATCATCATTATAATTGTTGTTATTATTATTATCCCCGTTGTTATCCCCGCCATTGCTACCATAACCGCTACAATTATCTTCATTTTCACTGTTATTAACATTAATTTGACTTAACTTTTATCACAACTAGTGGTAATATTATCTTTAATGATTATTTTTAATGCTAAGCTTTAATTTTGTCTTTACTTCATCTTTATTTTTATCTTCAATTTTTCTTCTATTTTATTTTCAGCTTTATTATTATTACTATTATTATAATTTTATTACTATTATCTTTCGTACTATTATAATTAGCCTAATATTATTTTGGTATATTTTTACCACTCTCATAAGTAGTAATGGTTTATTTACTCCTCCACGTTTACATCAATAGTTATACTTAACCTTTTGCATCAAGTTAAGCGCCCTCATAGTCATTGCCACCCTAATCTCAGACCGCCCACTTGTGATCATCATTACATCATATCATAACAGTAGAAACGTATCTCTCTCTCTCTCTCTCTATATATATATATATATATATATATATATATTACCGCATATTACCTTCTAGTTTCAACCCCCCTCAAAATTATAAGCGAATTTACAGTCGTCATTGCCGTTTTGGTGGAACCAATCAAAATCAAAATTGCCCACTCCATAGAAAATAGACACTCCACAAACCGTTAAAATATATTACCCCGCAGCAACAATATTTAGCCATAAACCGTATATCACCTATTTAGCCACAATATATATACCTCTGAATCACAATACCATGTTAAAGACCATATATAATCTTATATATCATACTATATATAATAAGCTTCTCCTTATTTATTTAGAATTCAATAAAGCTTCCCCCAACATTCTATAATTCCTCTTAATCTCTTTCGTCCCTAATGAATCTTACGCTAGATGCCGCATTTTCCCCATGCTACCTAGAACTTTCTCTACTCTTCTGATAAGAAGCATTACGCCTCGAAATGCCCTGACTTAAAGAGTCCCTTCTATCCCCCAAATTTTGCCTTAATTCCATTATTTAATATATGACCAATTCTATATCTACAAATATATAGTTTTGTGTCTTCATCTCATACTCTTGTTGTTCTACTGTTTAAGCTGCAATAATTATTGTTGAGCTTGATATTATCCGGATAAATCTCCTTTGTGGAATTGACCTTTCTCTTTTCCTTTTAAATTATATATATATATATATATATATATATATATATATATATATATATATATATATATATATATATATATATATATATATATATATAGTCATAGATTTATATGCTAGGTAACTACCACGACCTGATATAAAAATGTTTACTTCATGGGTGGCAAGTTTATTTAGAACCGGTTGATAAACTGGCTGTGGTGACTCTTTTAAGTGATGTTCTTCATCTCGACTCTGTCTGGCATTTCACATTTTTTTAACTTCTTATTAACTTCTTCCGTTTTACTTTGCTTTCCCTTTTACGCATTTTCCTTTACACATTTATCTGCTGGAATGAATGGCAAGAGCAGATAACTGAACCCGAAAACCTAAGATCTCTTCTTTAACCTCGAAATAAGGATTGCACAAAACGGCTTTCAATTCCGTGTTTTATATATATATATATTTTTTGTCGGTTTCATCTTTGCAAGCATTGAAAATCCGAAGACGCTTCAAAGATCTTAACTCGATGGTGTGACTTGCGTGTATTTTTAGGTCTCTTTTTTTGTGCGGTATGCTATTTCTGCATTGGTGGTAAAAGATGAAACTTTGGTAACGTGACTATCGCACGTTCTTTCTTTTATTTTTATCATAGATATTTTTGTACGTAAAACTTTCCCTCAACTGTCTATCTAACAGGCTAATAATACCGTTTTCATATACTCCATTTCCGCTATTGATTCTAGACTTCAAGTATCATTGATGCTATCTATACAATTAGAAAAGGACCCGAATTCAGATATTGAGAAATATATATATATATATATATATATATATATATATATATATATACATACATATATATATATATATATATATTTGGTGTATATGAAAACGATATAAAATAATAATAAAATAAATAAAACACAGGATTGAAAACAAAAGTCCAGGGGTCTTTTAAAATGATCAGTTTGATACTTGTTTTAGTTTGATTCCTAAGTCCGTTTATTCGTAAAATAATGTGTGAAATTTTTCATCATCATCATTATCTACAACAGAAGTGTGTGTTATAAACACACTTTTCATTTAAAAAAAAAAGTCAGGCGTTTTTAATACTGATCAGTTGGATTTTTTTTCGTCTGATTCCTATGTCTATTTGTTTGTTAAGTTTCACAAACACTTCAACGAGTGACCGTCTCTTCTATCAATGTTTTGCATTGTTTTTTTTTTATTCGTGTCAAACTCATTTAATAGTACCCATCACCATCATCTTCTTCCTGATCATTGAAAATTTATGACTTTTCGAACGCTTCTTCATATGTATTTTATATTATGTGTATGTGTGCGTGTATATATGAATATGCATGTATATATATATATGTGTGCCTCTATGTGTATATGTTTTCATGTGTGTACATGCATATGTATCTTTGCGTACATCTGTATGTATGCATGTCGGTGTGCATGCATGTGTTTATTTCCATGTGTATGTGAGGTGGAGAGGGATCATGTTAGCCGGGGAAAGGGCAATCACTCTAGGTGAAGCAAATCTCTGATTAAAAAACCCACAAACCCGGAGACCAGTACTCGCATTAAGCTTTGGTTTTACTTGTTGCTGGCTATCTTGCTCTTGCTTGTTGCTGGATGTAAATATTTGGAATCGAGAGAGAGATTTAGCTGACGTACAAAGGTAAAAATCTGTAACACCATCTTTGTATAGAAAGTCCATCAAGCATTTTTTATAAAAACTATTCCTGTGGCGATGAAAAAGTTATGACGCGTGCAGGCCTGAAATGATGAAAGCATGTAACAATTGATCTGCAATCATTGTATCAATGCATGTATGCATGTGTATATGTAAGTATGCATATGTGTATGTGTTTCTATACACATGTGTATGTATATGTATGTATATCTATGTGTATATGTATATATGTATGTGTATATATGTATCTATATCCATGTGTATATTTACATATATACATGCGTGTGTATATATGTTTGTGTGTGTTTGTATGTATATATGTTTGTGCTTATATATGCATATGCAAAGCATGTGCATATATGTATCTGTATATGTATATATGCATGGATATATGTATGTGTATAAATGCATTTATATTCATGTGTATATATATATGTAGATAAATGTATGTGTATGTATATAGATGTGCATATATGTGTACGTATGAGTATGTGTGTTTGTATTTGTATATGTGTGCATATATGTGTGTATGTGTATGTACGCATGTGTGTATGTATATTTGTGTATATGTATTGTGTATGTATATATGTATATATGTGTGTATGTTAATAGCTGTGTATGTGTATATATGTGTATATGTATGTATGTGTATATTTGTATGTATGTGTGCATATATATACGTATATATATATATATATATATATATATATATATATATATATATATATATTTATGAATGTACAGCAATGCCCGTCTTCAGTGGAATATCTGCCTGATCATGAGAATTCGCCGGAAGGACTAAAAAATGTCATTTTCGGGCTAATGGAGGCAATGTCTGAGGGAGTGGCACTCATCTGACATGACGTTGCACCTATCATATGTATCTATATAATACTAAAAGTCTATGGATCTTGTATGTTTGCAATCAGATTTCCGGTTTTCAACATCCGGTTGCGCATGCGTAAATAGCAACGTCTTCAATCCGTTATTCCAATTCCGGAATTTTTATATCGCTTTTAATACAAACAATTTCATTTAATTTGATCAAATAGTTATTTATATATACAAATAATACATAGATTCATAGATAATTATAATATATATTATAAAATCTATTTATCTATGAATCTATTAATAATATGAAATATTACCCTATACAATTTATGGAAAGAAAACACCTCTCACTTTCCCTCTAATAGATTTCAACACTCCTACTCCCTCTGTTTTCGTTACGTACGCGAGAAATAGTTACGTGTATGTGTGAGAGGAGAAAAAGGCAGCGATGTAAAACTGGATAGAGTTATCCCCCTTAACTAATGCAGACCTTTTTACTAGAGGGCGTTATTACAAAAAATTTTTTTTTCTTCTTCCCATGTTTTTTAAAGTCGTCTGCTTACATTTCCAAACGGAAAGCTGAATCGGTAAATGCACACATTTCTATTACATTAAATAGTGTTTTCCTTTACACAATGGGTACTGAATGTTTGCTTAAATTAAATGAAAAAAGTTACATTTTATTTTCATTTTCTATTTAAAAAGCCATTATTAACATTTGGAGAGTGTTTTTTTTTTATTATTCTGTACTTTCAACTAACAATTTCATTTAAAAGATGATATATCAAAATTTGAATTTAACTATAATAAGGATTATGATACCTGTTCAGTGCATATTTACCTATAAGTATGACCAACCACTTATAATTCAGTAACTGTAATTTAAAAAAAAATAACAATTATAATAAACAGAACGACTCATAGAAATCTATCTATATTCTTTTTTCATTTTAATATACTTTCATAGAAATGCTTCTGTTATGTAAAAAAAAAACTATTTTCTTTATGCCACAAGTGTCACGCTCATACATGAATTCCATAGCTAATATAACGTACTGACCCAACGGGTCACGGATGGTCTAGTATAGTATAAAAAAGAGTGTAAATATATATATATATATATATATATATATATATATATATATATATATATATACGACAAAAAGGAGTTTTCATTTAATTTTTAAACTTAAAACACGTAAGTATAGTTTTTGTATTGTATGTAGTTTTGTAGTATTGTAGTGTCAGTTTTTTTATTTTTATTCAATTGTCACCCCAAACAAGACAAGTGCCACTTTGGAGTAGGAGGCTACTATCGAGGACATAATTTGCTGGGGTATTTTGAAAAGAGATGACTAGAAAGATGTTTGTTCACAGTACACTTGAACTTCTGCATATCAGTACAGTTCGGAAAGCAGAATCCCGTAAGGGAGTTTCAAAGACTTACATTTCTGGGGAAGAAACTATTGGGTTAAAAGGCTTTTGACACCACTTCATCTCTAATGTGAAGGGGTGGGACAGTTGCTTGTCGGGTTCTTTTGGGGTAGTCACGTCGAGGAGGTACAAGTGCTTGCAGTTCGTCAGAGCATTCACCATTTAAGTATTTGTAGAACAGAGAGAGGGATGCAATATTTCGTCGATGGGACAGAGGCTGAAACCAAGATTGTCTATCAGGTTGGCGACTCTCTTTTAAACCCTGACCAGGTGGGAGAAACAAGCAGCAGATGCTCAACGTACACATCCAAACTCCCGGTCAAGAATTAACAGCTGTTATGTGTTTGACTCAAATATTTTGGCGAAAATTGGGAGGAGGCTAATGGGGCGATAACTTAGTGGGCCAGTTCTTTCACCAGAGTCCTTGAAGACTGGTACCACAGAAGCGGTTTTTCAGCAGTAGGGAAAGGTAGAATCGTTGATCGTTAAGATGAAGATTAGGGAGATCGGGCTACTTTTAAGGGCCGTTCTGCATGTGTATATATATATATATATATATATATATATATATATATATATATATATATATGTATGGGTGTGTGTGTGTGTGTGTGTGTGTGTGAACAAATTATTAATAAAACATGTTAAAATACATCTTGAAAAAGAGTTAAAAACACATTTTATTTTAAAAAAGGAAGCACAAGAAAAGTGGATAGTCCTTAATCCGCGGAGTTTCGAAGAAATACTCTCCTTCTCATCAGAGGGCAGGAATTGGCAAAATGCAGGATTGGATTTTGCATATAAAATATTTAATGAAACTACAAGTAAGTCACAGTTTAACATGTTTTATTAATCATTTGTTTATATTATAAGCTCTATTTCCTTTTCGGTTTTATTGAGCTTTTACATCTGGTTGAGATTACTTTACTTGTAAATATTAACTCTTTAATATTTATAATATATTTTAAGTTTACCATTTTGATTACCTTGGTAAACTTAGTGTAATTTTTATTTATATATATATATATATATATATATATATATATATATATATATATATATATATATAGGTTTAGTCAGGGGAGATGGGTGTATTTCAAGGAAAACAAAACAGAGAATATATAGCAGTTTTCAAGACTACCTTGCACAATCCCTATCCCTTACTCAAGGAGAGAAGTAGCATTCTACAAACATCCGTTTTCTTGTGACTCACCCAGTATATAAGGAACTTGTGTGCGTGTGTGTGTGTGAAAAACATATCGCTGATTTTTCTGAAATGTCACACGAATGAAATTCATGTATTTGGCAATGTGCGTTTTCTCTTGGCATGCCTTCGATAAATATTAATAATTGATAATTAAAAAAATCCGATGAAATAAATGTTCCTACTCTTTATGTGTGCCTATCGGAAAACGTAGATTACATGAGCAAAGCTTCTTTGAAAGAACTGCATGCCTCTGAGATTCTGTTCCGTTTGCCTGCTTCTCAGCTGACTATAAACGGTTGTCTTCAAGTCCCAGGTGAACACATTCTTTATGAGGCCTCACCTTAAGTAATCCATTTTTTTCAAATGTCCACGACTAAATATGCTTTTATATTGACCTTAGCAACTGTACACTCATTAACTCCGATCTTTCTGTGACCTCTAAGCCCTGATAAGTGGTGACCCCTTTGTAAAAAAATCACACAAGTAAGAAAGGAACATGGGATTTTGACCAAAGTTACCACAACAACAAGTGAACTTTAAAAGTATTATTGCCACACAAGCAGCCAGGTCCGGCATATAAAACCAGCAAAATGTTCTTTTATATGACAGCGTCAGGGTCGAAATGAATGTTTCTCTTCAACGTATAAGTGGCCTATAATACTTGACGTTATTCATTTAAAACGTAAATTCAAACCATGATCACCGCTCAAGCAAAAAAATCAGACGTATACAATCAATAAGACGCCGTTTAATAAAACAAGGCCATGCTTATAATGAATGATACTTTATTGCTACATTATAAACTTTAATTACAGCCATTATAGAAAAATAATTCTATAAAATAAACAGCAGGTTTTCTTCAGTTAACGTACACTACAATGTGTTGTGAAATTTTTACTGCTGGAAGGCATGTGAAGCGTCTTCTCGGAGCATTGCAATGGGTAGCTGACTAGAGCAGTCAATCAATCAATTTCTATGGCAACACAATATTGGAATTGTTAAAAATGTATTGACCATTATTCAATCCGAGCAACGTTAGGGCTCCCTGAGAATATACATATGTATATAGATTATTATATTGTATATAATAGTGCCTCTCCGGCATTGCCCGTTCGTAAAAAAAATGAATATGATAATTTAATGCATGCAGATTTCGTAGTTATTATTAGACAGCTAATTCTCTATTGATCATATTGTATCAAGATATATAGTAGTGGTTTCAAAAGTTATAAAAAATATCACTTGAGTGCGATCAGCTAGAATTGAAACAAAAACCCGCTCCAGTCTTAGCAAAAATTCCTGGGCAGCCCCTCGGCAAATCTCGCATAGGAATAA
>NC_136506.1:5276666-5366666 GCF_053919585.1 Euprymna scolopes | reverse complement strand
CTCAACTAGGGAGAGGAGCTAGTCTAGCAGTATCAGAATTTTGGGGGAATTTTTGACACCCCTAACAGAAAACTGCGATTAAAATATAGAAAACTCGTAATTTCTCTTTCTAAAGTGGGTTATTTATTTTCTTTATAGAATATGCTTCCAAAATAAACTATTTAAGTTGTTTAAAAAATAATAGAAATAATATTTTTCATTGTTTAAAAAACATTGCTAACAAAGTGCGTGCGTGCGCTCTAGGGGGCCATTTTGTTACGTAATGAAATCAATTGATTTTTATGAGATGAATATTTTTCAATTTTTAAACTTTAAAAATCTATCAAAATTTTCCTATTCGTTCAATTGTTACGTTTTTTTCAGGGTGAATGTAAAATGTTATGCTCTTTCCGATAAACTAAATATAATATTTTAGACAAACGTTGTTTTATAAATTCACCACCCCCATTTTGGAATGTCTATGAGAAATTTAATAATTAATTTTGCTTGAAACGTTTTATATATCACAAATTGAAGATAAAACATGAATAAATAAAATACTCAAATTTAAAACAACAAAAAATATCACTTATCTGGTAATTTACCGGTAAAGTCCAAAATTTAAATCCTTCTTTTTTCGATAACCACGTGTTTTTTTTTGTTTTTTTTTTACGTGGAAGCTTAATTTTTGTTTAGAATGTTCCAGTAATTAATAGTCGATCAGTTTATATAATCATATTTCCTGGTTTCCTTTTTTTCGATATATAAAAAAAAGACGAATTCGGATAATGCAGATTTATAGTATAATAAAAAAAAATATTCAGGTATTTCTTTAAGATATTAAAAAAAGAAAAATACCATTGAACATCTGCGTCATATAGTAATTCGTGTTAATGAAAAAATGAAAACTATCAGATTTTGTCTACGATAGCGTAAGGCACAAAAATAAAAAAAAAACCGGACAAGTTATCTCCCTTAAGTCAGGCAAAAACGTACTGCTACCGTCAATCTGTTCATTGCAATGTGGCCATAAAGTGGGTGCCCATTTGACGTCACATCATTATAGAAAAGTGACCCCCACTTTGTGACCATTTGTAAAATTTTTTATCTTGGAAACTACTAGTTTCGTTTGCCGTATATATAAATATAAATATAATTATGTTTTCAGCGCCTCCGAAAACCTTTAAAAGTGGAAAATTTGAAGGAATATAATCCAATATCGAGATTATTAAGGTTTCTGAATTAGTGGTTTTTTTTTACACTTATAGGCCTCCGTACATAAGTAAGAGATAATTTTTCACTTCCGGTGTCGTTACAACTTGCTTTAAAGACACGCCGTCGTCGCCGTGTGTTGGAAAAATCCTTCCATTTAAAAATACATGGATTATAATACATAAATATAAATAAATTCTCATACAGGAAGATTAAAAGAAAGCATATATTACTCATTAACCAGGTAAGTTCTTTATTTTGCCGTTAAAATAATTATCGTAAGATTCAAGTAATGTTATTGTTCGAATGTTAAGTGAAGAAATCGACGGAAAAATAAATAAAATTGTTTATTTCTCTATTAAAGCTTTTATGATATTAAAATTTGGTCTTTGCTCGTTTTATTGAAATAAAATTTACGGGTTTAAATTACGTTTTACTATTATTAAAATCTGATAGAAAGATAGGTGTATATTCAAAATGGCGACTTCGCCTGCGAATGTCCCCAAAATTCTGATACTACTAGAGCTAGTCTAGCCGCAATGATGATTTGTGATATAAAGAAACAGTACTGTATGTGGAGGACTACAAAATATGATTTACTCTCACCTTTTTGGTAGAGCACTGAGGTAAATATAAATAATCTCACCCGCTACTGTATTGGCTGGTAATGCGATACTCACTGTTTGTTTGTAAAAGTGGTGTTTATTTGAACTAGATATTTATGGACGTTATTTATGAGCGTCGCCCCCGTCGGTCGATGGGGAGAACTGCCGACTTTCAACACGATTGCCCTCGGTCCAATTCTCGGGTTGTGAGAGGTGCTAACCTAGTCGCACTGATGAGTTGTGATAAAACAAAAATACCCTGTGTGGATGACTACATTATATATATATATATATATATATATATATATATATATATATATATATATATATAGAGAGAGAGAGAGAGAGAGAGAGAGAGAGAGAGTGATAGATATAGATTGACGCGATAAATAAAATAAAATGTAAGAGTCCGGTTTCATAATAAAATCTATTTGTGAAACAATATACAATTTGTATATATTAAACAAATTGTGAACAGAAAAGCATACATGAATACGATTTTATTATCCTAAATTATTAAGCTTACCCCAGTTCTTTATGTTTCTAAATTTCCAGAGTTCGTCATAAAGATTCCTGAGTTCCTGAAAAGAAGATAACAGTAGTGTGAAGAATGCAAATAATACGAACCTTCCTTCTTTGCCTATAATTTTGTTTGCGATGCAATAGTTCGAGCTACAAGTAAACTAAATCTAATATTCTAGCTACTAACACAATAATGGTCCTTAACCAAATTTCCTCTAATAAGATATAATTCTTCACACAAGAAATAGCAAAGATCAAACAACTATTTTTTGTTACATTCATTATTTAGTTACACTTACTTCTTTTTTTCGTTTGCAAGAGCGATTCCATTGGTGACTCATCGCAATAATCGACATGAACGCGAAACTTATTGAAATGACGATTGACATATTTGCGCATTCCTGTGGAGGGAAGCCACGTAATCTCACTGCAGATCGTAGTGCAGCTGTTTGTTAACCCGATAATTGCATAAACCTGATTGGAATAGATATTTCCTTCTGTCTAAGTCCCTCCAAAGGAAATATCGAATATGATTACAGCATACCACGACAGATGTTTTTTTGTCTATAACAAATTTATTAGCAGAAACAAAGCACGGATGTACAAAACACACC
The DNA here is from genome assembly GCF_053919585.1 of Euprymna scolopes. Classification (NCBI taxonomy): domain Eukaryota; kingdom Metazoa; phylum Mollusca; class Cephalopoda; order Sepiida; family Sepiolidae; genus Euprymna; species Euprymna scolopes. The sequence continues at coordinate 5,363,734 of NC_136506.1, read as the reverse complement.
GTTATCATAGTATAATGTATAGTGTTGTGTGTACGAAAGACGGAATGAGACTAACACAAAGTAACATGATGTTAACCTTTTTTCTGGCGTTTTGGATAGTGTATCTGTTCTGATAAAACAAATGTAGTATCTGCTACACTTGCTGACAAAACAAGCTTGACCAATTGATAAAGTTGTTAGGGTTTTTCCTCGGAGGTTTTTCATCATCAAAAGACCGATCCCATTCTTTGAGTGCTGGGCCCACACGGACGTGTTTTTGCTTTTGTTATTGTTAGCCCATTCATTATTAATTGTTATTTTTTCTTTTTTGTAAATTGTCTAGTGCTCTTACTTGACTTAAGCAGCTGGCAATGTTTCGAGGAGACCCAAGTACCATTTCAGCGACGGTCTCCGTGTCTCATAATCAGGAAGCACAAGACCGACAAGATTAACTGGACAACTTATTCGCCTGGTAGAGAGAACGACCTAAACGTTATGCCCGGTAAAGGCGGTAAAGTTCTAGGGTCGACCGCAACAGTACGCCTGGTAAAGGCGGTAAAGTTCCAGGGAGGTCCAAAGTTGTTACGTTTGGAAGCATAGTTCCAGAGTTCGGGTCCATGCTCGTGCCCGTGTTCATTGGTGAGGGAGTTGTCACACCCGGTGGCACCTCAAGTTCGTCGAACGTGTCCGGTCAGGAGGGTTTCCACATCCGGTGGTGCTGCACGCTGGGTAGCAACGCCCAGAGGCAAGGATTATTCAAGAATGAGGGGTTAACACGCCCAGAGGTAATGTTCCGGGAGCAGGATATGGCAGGTTCTGTGGCATATGCTGTTTCCTTCAATAATTACAAGAACCCTTCCCTACCGCCAATACCAATGGTCAATTACTTTTTATCTGAAAGTACATCTTTTAAACTCCTTGACCTAACCTTTATAGGAAACAAAAGTTGGAACAATTACATTGAGAACATTGTCAGGGCCTCTGCGAAGAAGGTGGGTTCTCTCTACCGTGCTAGAAAGCTACTGACGCCTGAAAATTATTCTATACCTCTATAAGGCCACCATTCGCCCATGTATGGAGTATTGTTGTCATATTTGGGCTGGTGCATCTGCCACTAGTCTCTCGCTCCTAGACAAGGTTCAAAAGAGAGTCGCCAATCTGATAAGTCCTGAACTGTCAACTAAACTTCAGCCTCTGCCCCATCGACGAAATGTTGCATCTCTCTGCCTGTTCTACAAGTATTTTTACGGAAAATGCTCTGACGAACTTCAAGTACTTGTGCTCCCACGACGTAAATACCGCCGACAAACCCGACAAGCAGCTTAATCCCACCCCTTTACAGTAGAGATCCCTAGATGCAAGAGAACCTTCTACTCCAGTAGTTTCTTCCTCCGAACAGCTAGACTTTGAAATTCCCTGCACTGGCAGGAGTTTAATGCAACGTGAACCGACATCTTGCTGCCCAACCTCCTACACAGTACCCCTGATGCTTATGTCTCCGATAGTAGCCCCCTACAAAAAAGTGCCAATGTGCCTTGTTTGGGGTGAAAATGTAATAAAAAACAAATCAATTAAAAAAAAATGTATGTTCTGGAATCGTCCTTTGCGCCGCTCAGAAGTATATTTATTCTGGGAGTAACGGTTGGAGTGTCGGTCATGCCCAGTGCAATTTAAGAAAGAAGCAACTGCCACGACAGGAGGCGAATCAGGTCCAGAGACGTTCATATTCACGGATGGATCAAAATTATCGTTAAGAGACTTCATGAATCCATTGACAATATCTGAGAGCATAAGGGTAGCCCACAGCCGGGAAGAGGAGAAAGAAGTGTGGATAAACGGGGTGGACGAAACACAGATCGAGTGAATTTTTGAGACATTCAATCTCGACTCGCCATAATCAACCCTAGAACCACGACGGTTTGTTTAGAAAACAAAAGTCACCGATCGAACCTAAACATAAGAGATGACAGATTTTACGAAGAAAAAACTTCGGAGGAGAGTGTTGAGGTGGCACCATACTGATTCTAATGATGTGCTATTCAAACGTTGGTTGTAACCTTACTTTGTCCTTTCAGTTAAGCGGAATCTCATTCAACCAATATTTGTATTTTCTCTTAATATATATTTATTTTCCCTGTTTCCAAGCCTTCTTTTTTTATGACAACATTGAAACTTCAACACTATTATATAAGTTTACATGATTTATTTATGATACAAGGTGAGCATTGTCTGAAGAAAGTAGGTCAGAGGATAACATGGTGAGCATTGTTTGAAGAAAGTAGGTCAGAGGATAACATGGCGAATAGGTAGTAAGACAAGAACAATTGTGGAAGCAGTAATTCATGGGCATACAGTTACAAGACTCAGCATTCCTATCCCGACTCCAGTCAAACACCTGAAGAAGGCCAGAGGATAAATTAAGCGAAACGTGATGAAACAATAACTATAAAGATATGGATAACAGTCTACAAAATATTAATACTTAAATTAATAAGCCTCATATCAAAGGATTCCAAAAAAAAATAAAATAAGATATATTCGGTACGGAACCAACAGTGGAAGACAAGATAAAAACACCAACTTGGATTTATAAGATCACAAAATAAAACGTTAATCGCCAGTCGGGGCTCGACTCGCACTTGATAAAGGTGTTGCGTCTCTTTGGTCTCAGCGTAGCATTGTCAGAAGTTAACAGTTTTAATCTTACTCAAAGCAAGTCATAAGATTAGTTCGCCAAAACGTTGTGAGACAACAACAACTATGGAAGGCAGTAATTACTAGGGATACAGTTACAAGACTCAGCATTCCGTATCCCGGTTGCAGTTTACAACCTGAAGTAAGCCAGAGGATGAATTGGCCGAATTGTTGTTAAACAACAACAATTGGAAGATAATAGTTTGCAAATGAATGAATATTTACATTATGAAGCCTCATAAGTTATTTTTAAATAAAGTAATATATAATGTTCTTTCCTTTTCAAAAATAATTAACATTATATATTGAATGACTCTTATATTCAGTGTGTCACTCAGAAATATATTGTTCAATATGTCAGATCATTTTTGATTCTTTTTTAATTCATCAATCACTCGGCCTCATATCTTTACCTTTCACAATAGTTTTTCTTATTTCTATCAGCATATATATATATATATGTATATATATATATATATATATATATATATATATATATATATATATATATTGTGCAAAAAAAGAGTAAAGATGTGTCACTTTCGGACGGACGCATCAAATACACCCTCTGAACAAGTGAAAAGGTTGAGAACCATCCACACCATTAGTGACAGAGAGGTTAACAGGATGTCACTCAACCCACTAACAGTCAAGAAAGAAAGCCGTTCAATCACTAGTGACAAATCTTTCTTGTATTTCAGGTTCTTAGTTTTATAAAATGATATATTTTGTATTCAGAAAGATGATTTGAGTAATTTTTTAAAAATATAATTGTACTCTTCGAAAGGGAATTAGTTGACTAGATATGGTTTGTATACGTAGACAAATGTTTAAAGACAAAGTGTCTTCTTGATGATGGCTCCCGGTTTTGGAATCGGAAACTGGAAATTAACGCTTATCAAAAATGTTGTCCATTATTATTTTAGGAATTAGTGAACTAAATATGTAGACAGAGCGATTAAAGAAAAAAGGACGTTCCGCATTTTTTCGCACATACGTATGGATTTAAAACATTGGTTCTCCGACCCATGTTATTAGTTAACGAAATTTGGTAACTTACGAACTAGTGTAATTACAAATCTAAACAGTATAAAATGACCCGCGATTGTTTTTTGATTAACACCGTTTGTCAATATTCGATTTACATAGCTGAAGCCCTCACTAAATATAGGATGCAACAGATCGAATTTCTTTGTAATAGATTATATATTTGCTACGCCGATCGTAAAACGTGTTTTTCAGTCTATATAATTTCGAAAAAAAACTGTCATTGTCTCGATACATACACTTAGTAGCGAAATAAAATACACTAGTTATAAAGTTAGTTATTTATTCCAAATAACCTTTTCGGTTTAAACATGACGACCTTGACATTTTTCCGATGTCTGCACATTTATTTTATATATATTATAGACACATATGACGTCAACATTCCACCATGTATTGTCATGAAAAGTTTATCAACCTCGCTGACCTAATCTCGGTGGATTCTACATCCCCCATTTTAAATTCTTTGACCTCACTCGCATCCAGGCTTCTGAACAACTTACCTTTGACGTCAAGAATAGAACGTTCTGCCAATATTTCATCCCATAAAACCCTTTAAAATACTCCGAAGAAACTGAAATTTAATGAATATTAATTACTGTTTAACTTTAAAATTCGACAACATCCGATCTATTTTTCACAGTTTTTCAACTAATAAATCAACTAATAAAACAAATCTCGACTTTAATAAGCAACATAGTGTTATACTTTCCACTCCCGCGCATCGCTGAGCCAGCTAGACAGACACTGAAATTGTCAATTTTTATACATCCATCTTGCTATACAGGCATAAATATCCACAACGAACTTTATATTGATACGCATATATACAAACACACAGTAGACGATACAGATACACTCTTATACATTTTTCATGGAGCATTTTTTTGAAGTCTGTAAACAGTCATCAGATCAAAATATAAAGAACATTTGGACTGCAGAAGCAATTATATGCAGTTTCTTAGTCGGTCTAATCGACTAGTGACATGATGCACTGGTTTCGTAAAATGGGGTTTTATTTTCTTTTTGTGCCCATTCTTAGCAGTTTCTTCCTTTCAACGCCTGTTATTTAATATTTGCTATAAATGACTTATTTTTATCTTTCTCAAAACAATTGATGAAAAAATACCTTGCACCTCTTATTCATTTTTGGGCACCTTAGATTTTGTCACCTTGGAATCTAATATGAAGGATAGGTTGGTTTCATCGATTGGAACATGGATCATTTGTAAGACTTTCTACTACTAAACACATACATGTTAGTCCGGAGTTTTCTATCGGACGTTTAAACCTTAAACTTTGCACAGATCTGGAGGGAAACGTGCCAAGCATTACCACCGTCATAGTACAAAAGTGAAGCACAAAATGTATTTCCTGATGAAGATTCTGTAATTAATCGAATTATCAAGTTTCATTTGAATAAATACATATGTTTATTTATTGAAAGACTTTCTGCACTTCTATTTGGTCTTTAAATCGTTATATGTATAGCACACTAATTTGATTAATATATAGCACAATCTCAGTATGTCAGCGAAGTAAAGCAAAGTTGAGCCTGGACAGTACAATATGAGTTACAATTTGGGAAGGCTAAGCGCTGTATGTACCGTGCCGAGTCGTAAAAATTTTCAGGTAGGAATCTGTGGGAGCATTAATTCACTGGGAGAGATGCACCCCAATCATCGTTAAGACATGCATGTAGAAGGAAACTGATGTAAAAACTAGCGGTCTACTGTATCCCCATTCATTCATTAAAAGAGTAATAAAAAATGCAAAGAGCTATATGCTCACTTCGTTAAATATTAAGTAGCTGATCAGCGGCTTGCTTCCCACCAGTTTTGGCAAATATAAATAGGATCATGAACAGAAGTGTGCATTCTATCCCAACAATTATCAATGGACCAGAGTTCATCTCGTCAGCATCAGACAAGGCCAAACTATTTGCCAAGAACTTTGCAGAAAATTCTACCATATGCGACGAAGGCCATCAACTCCCCATATTTCCTCCTATAACACAGAATACGCTAGGTAGCATACAAATATCTGTGCATGAGGTCGCTAAGCTAATCAAGAACCTTGATTCCAGTAAAACAACTGGCCCTGACGGTATCTCAATTATAATGTCAAAAAAGATTCAACTAGAACTTGATCCCATACTTACAAAACTGTTTAAGTGTTGCCTTAAGGAGAAGTGCTTTCCAACAACCTATAAAACCTCATCAGTATGTCATGTATTTAAGAATTAAGGTGATAAGTCATCTCCCTCTCAGTAAAGACCAATAGGTCCCTGTATGTCATGAGTAAGTTGTTGGAATCCATATTAAATATAGAAATATTCAACCACGTCAGCACCAATATCCTTTCCGTTTTGCAAGATCTACCGCAGATGTGCTAACGGTTATATCTCATAGAATAAGCGAATCTCTTGACAAAGGCTTCATTTCTAGGGCAATTGCTCTTGACATATCAAAGACCGTCGACAAGGTATGGCAGAAGGGCCTACTTCACAAGATTTCCAGCTACGGTATAACTGGAAATGTATTCTCGATGATTAAATCATTTCTCTCTGATGGGCTTATAAGTGTAGTGGTCGATGGACAAAAAACAGAGGCCTGCAGTAGTAATGCTGGAGTTCTTCAGGGGTCCATGCAGGGCACAACTCTCGTCCTCATCTACACCAATGATCTCCCAAACAACATACTTAAATCATTCGTTGACATCTATGCTGAAGACACGACCATCTACGGCAACACATTAAAGGTTGGAAATGACAAAGTTCTCTCTTATACTCTCTCCTCTGATCTCGAGCGCGTGGTTCAGTGGGGGAAGACGTGGTTGGTTACCTTTAATGCATCTAAAACCAAACTCCTATCTTTACATCATCAACGTTCTGATCCCCATCCAGCATCAATTGAAATGGATGGCTCTCGTCAAGGAGAAGCCGTATGTTGTTACAAGCTTCTGGGATTAACATTTACTCCTGATCTGAAATGGAACACGCACATCAAGTCTGTTGCCAAGATCGCTGGAAAGATGGCGAGGTCCCTCTACCGCTCCAGAAAGTTTTCTCAATACTACTTCAATTCTCTATCTATATAAAAGCCAAGTACGTCCACGTATGGACTACTGCTGCCAAATCTGGACAGGAGCTGCTAAAATTAACCTATCCTGCCTTGACAAAGTACAAAATAGACTTCGTGGCTTAGGTGGTTATGCCTTTTGCTCTTACCTCTCTCCCACAGAAGATAGGTTGCGAGTCTATCTTTATTTTATCGTTATTTCCATGGCAGGTGCTTGTCTGAGCTCCAATCTCTTGTCCCCCTCGCACATCTTTTACGAAAAACACCTGTCTAGCTGAAACCACTGTCAAAATTTTCCCCACTCTTTATCTGTGCCTAAATGAAAACGTAGCTTCCATGAACAAAGCTTCTTTCTTAAACATGCACGCCTGTGGAACTCTGTTACGTCTGCCTGCTTCCCACCTGACTACATCATGGATGTATTTAAGTCCAACGTACACAAAGCCCTGATGAATCTCCCCCTTAAGTAGACACATTAATGAATCTCCACACTAACGTACTGTACATGCAACACCCTTATTACTAATGGCTACGTAAAAAAAGGCAGTAACCCGCACTTACAAAGTTCAGCACTAATGCGAAAAAATGTGGCTGGTTCTACATAAACCCTTTACCACTCTAAACAAACTGTGTGAATTTTCCACAAACTTCGTTTTGGTCACTGAGGCTCCTGATCGACAGGAGTGTCCGTCATATATATATATATATATATATATATATATATATATATATATATATATATATATATTATATATATTATATATATATATATATATATTAATGAAAACAAAGGGATGTAGTGTTTACCTGATATACGCAATGGTGAACTTCAAACTAATATATATATATATATATATATATATTATATATATATATATATATATATTTCTGTGGAAATATTTTTTCTTATAATATATACCAATACTTATTTAAGAAGAGCAATGTAATTATAAAGCAATATCGTGAATAAATGACAAAAAAATATATTTCAATATAATAATAGGTTGATTGATTTTGCGTAACAAAACAGATACTGTCAAGAACTGTAAATGTTAACTGAATTAAAGCAAAAATTTATAAGATGGTCAACGTCATGAATTTTGGAATATAGTCTCATATCATTTATTCAGTATATATATATATATATATATATATATATATATATATATATATATATATATATATATATATTCTGTGTAAGCAAACCCAGACTTCAATTTGATGGCGACAAAAAGTGTATTTCATATTACGTTAAAATTGTTCCCATGCCCCGTCGACAATTTCAAACATTATATCGTTTTAAAATTAAAAAAAAACAGAATTTCTTTAGACATTATGAATAAAAACACTTTTGACAGTAGAGCATTTTTTATGAGAAAAAAAGAAAGAAAAAAAGGAAGAAACACCTTTACGGAAAAAGCATGTGATAAAGATTTACTTTTGCGGTAGCTACGGAAAAGCCCATTTAAATATTAATATATCATGTAATTGTCGTATCCTTATTTAAGAACAGAATTATGAGAAGTTTCCACCGAAAACCCTTAGCAATTTAAAACATTTTGTTTTATATATCCCATTCGTTGAGTTCCTAAATTAGATTTCGATGTTTCTTTATTTCGCATGATTAATTTTTTTATAAAAACTAAACAAGCACTTTAATCTGCTCCAACAATAGAAAAATCAGCAAAATAAGGAACAATAACGAATTAGCAACAAATGAAAATATCTTAGACAGAAAATGTAATTGCAGGTTACCTGGGCATTGTCAGCTGGGTGGGAAATGTCTAACCTTGCGAATAGTGTATAAATGCGAGATAAAAAAACCGACAACACTAAGAAAACATATCTTGGAGCCACGGGAACAGTGTTTAAGGGCAGCTGTACAAACCACGTAGATCCTTTAAAAAGGAACCTGAGCTAGAAACCAATAGGAATGGCGAAAACGATAGCAGGGGGGGTACAAAGATCAACATCAAAAATAAAACAAATAGAGGAATACAACTGCATTAGGTGAATGGGTTTGGGAACTTAATAGAAATAATGACGATTTTGAATTAAAATTGTCAGTAGTGGACAGGTGGAGGAATTACAGCCGCGCGAAATAAAAAAGGTGCAATCTATGTTTATTGGAAGCCTTCTACATAGTGAATTCAAAAGAGGAAATTTTGAATAAAAGACTAGATACCATATAGGGATGTCTTCACAGGAGTAGATTTCTGCTATCACGCCTAAAATGTAACTGAAGTATAACTTTTAACAACAATAAGGATCATCGGATGCTAGGATTAAATTTTAATGTAGAGTTAAATAGCTAGGAATGTCACAATCTACATGAAGGATCCAAATCTAACATGTGAATATACTGTCCATTATTTTAAACCGGGTAAGAAATATAAATAAATTATAAAGGTCATCTAAGACTGGAATTTTTTCCATAACGATGAGGATTTTTGTATTCAGTTGTAGCAGTATTGATGGTGAAATAAGTGATACCCCCTTAAAATCATAAAACAACAGTAAACTAGTTATTAAAACTTAAATCAGCTATATGGGGACTGGAAATTAATTAAATTGAATTTGTCTTTAACATTGTAAGTTTGCAGAATCGATGCTGGTTTGTTTATTTACTTACTTTACTCCTTGTTCTAAATGATTTTTTACACATAAATATAGGAGTAGACATCTTCTCATCGGTGTGAGCAACATTTGTATCTATTGAGTGGTTTTGCTGTCAGAAAAATAATTAGAGGATATATACTATGTTATTTAGATACCAAAGAATACAACACACGAATTATAAGTCTGGCTTTCAAGACATGAGCAGCATAAGTGATTAATAACAGATGTGGGTTAACCCCATGGACAAAAATACATTTTTAGATTAAACACCTAATTTACATCTTAAATATGTTTAATAAGCTATCGTAGCACGTTCTGGATCTGTTTGATTAAATTAATTATTAAATCATAGACGCTTTCTAGTAATTAATAGACCGAAAACATAAAACGCCCTGAATTATCTCCCTTTAGCTGTTATAGGAAATAAAACTCGAGATATTTTCCAACAGAATATATATATATATATATATATATATATATATATATATATATATATATATATATATGTGTGTGTGTGTGTGTGTGTGTGTGTGTGTGTGTGTGTGTGTGTGAACAAGTAGTAAATAAACATGTTAAAACACTTTGAAAAAGAGTTAAAAACATATTAAATTTTGAAAAAGAAAGTACAAATAACTGGATAGTCCTTAATCCGCATAATTTCGAAGAAATACTTTCCTTCTCATCAGAGGGTAGAAGTTAGCTTAATGCGGGATAGGATTTTTCTTGCAAAAATATTTAATGAAACTATAAGTATGTAATAGATCTAACTTGGTAACAAGTAGTGAAGCAGAAGGAACAGGGTAAAAAAAGGTGATTTCACAAGAATAGTTACTCTGTAACGGAGCAATCCAAAAATCCAGAATCACCAACAGTTGGTTAAATTTCCATTTCCACAAGTAAAATCCAAGGGAATCGTGTAATTGGAAGAGGGGCCAAAGTAATCCAAAAGGCAGAAATAATTCACAAATGGATACAAAGAAAAGGGAATGAGTTCTAATAATATCATTTAAATAAAGATAAGATGTGCGGAGAATGAAGAAATGGAGAAATATATATATATATATATATATATATATATATATATATATATAAATATATATATATGTATATATATATTTAAATAAGGAGGTAGACACCAACAATGTGTATTTTCAACAGTATTTATTATTCTGTGTCTTGGTTTTTTATTGAGAATTATGTTTAGATCATTGTAATAATGTTTTTAAATCATTGAAATCGTTTTTAACGCGCTTCTGACGTCGTATGTAGCGTCTTCTTCAGAAATTATATACATGTATATATATATATATATATATATATATATATATATATATATATAACACGAACAATTCTGCTTCAATTAACTGCTATATATTTTTGTATTATTCATTGTTCTTAATTTACTACAAAGATTTACTGAGCCATGTTGAAGTAAAGCCTGTAAATCAATAAACACAATAGTATGTAAATATGTGTATCTCTTCTATGATATAAAGGAACGTGGTTTGTGGGTATAGACTCAGAAAAATGTTTAAAATTTCACACGAAGGGACTTGATGTGTCTGGAAACTTTCTTACGTAGATTTTGTATCAGAATGCATTTTATAAGTATCAAAAATCGATAATCGAAACACCTGATTAAAGAAGGAAACCGATTTTCAGCCTCACATTACAAGTAGATTGGGGGGTGAATTTTCCTTACATTAATAACGATTTTGGTCTATTCTTGGAGAAGCAAGTAAATAAAAAATCTTAAAACTGGAATATTTGTTCTATTGTAACGTCTGCTTCACATTTTCTTATTTGCATACATGCTTTAACGTCTGTTTCTGCTGCTACAAATATTTTCTCTAGCCAGCAATCCTTCGGCTCCTGTTGATAATTTTACAAGCGCTCTGTCGCACTGCTATGTAATTTTATTTTACTTCCTATTTATGAGGTCGGACACAAGGTCAGAGTTGGATTTGAGGAAAGTATTTCTGTGGAACTAATTAAATTCTTACTCTGCGCACCCAACTTTTCAGTCCGTGTTGTCAATCAGGTAGGCGACATCACTCCCTTAAATTATTATATCTTTCAATATCGGATATGGTGTTGATGAAAGTGTTTGTGGGAATCCAAATTGATTCGAACTTAAAAATACCTAGGTTTTACGCAAGGCTCGTTAACGATTAAGCAACAACCTCTCTCTCTCTCTCTCTCTCTCTCTCTCAGACATACACACATACACACAGACACACACACATACATATATATATATATATATATAAGAAATTCATAGGAGTATACGCACACACACAAATATATATATATATATATATATATATATATATATATAACAAATTCATAGGAGTATACGCACACACAAATATATATATATATATATATATATATATATATATATATATATATATATATATATATATATATATATATTGAGCTCTGCTTGTGCGGAGTTCGCACTGGTAATCAGTGTGAAGACACATTTGTGGTGCACCAGGGTGACGCATCACCAATAACCATCAATGGCCACGAACTAGATACTATCGAGAACTTTGCATGTCTTGGATTCAACATCAACAAGGGAGTATCTATTGAGCAGGAGCTACAAGCGTGCATAGGTAGAGCAGCGTCTACTTTCAACCGACTACGTGAAAGAGCAATGTTCAATAAATACCTCACTCATCGCACAAAATGGCGCATCCACGAATGCTGTGTTCTGGGTATGTATGGAGGAGAGACTTGGACCAGGTATGCTCGTCACGAGAAAAGACTGAACGTCTACTATCTCCGATGCTTCTGACATATCATGGGCATCAATTGGTGGGATAGAATCATCAATGATGAGGCCCTAAGACGTACCGACATCCGCTGCTTTTTCCAGACACTCCAATCCGACGATCGAGTTGGTTTGGACACCTAACGATATCCTCTACAGCGAACTGGCAAATGGAACGAGAAGCCGCGGTCGCCTGGTGCTTCGCTTTAAAGACGTGTCCAAACGGGATCTGATCGCTCTTGGCATCGATGTTAATGTTTGGGAGGGGCTAGTCGAAGATAGAGCAGCATGGAAGCATGTCTTGAGTAAAGGTGGCGAAGGACTTGAGAATCTTTGGTTCGAGAAGCTAGCGCAGAGAAGACAAAACTAGTGACTACATTGACTGTTGCTTGCATTAATCTTTCGTAGATTGCTTGCCATTATTATTATTATTATTATTATTATTATCATCATTATTATTATTATTATTATTATTATAATATACATATTTTTATACTCCTATATTTTTTTTGTCATGATTGATATTCATATTAAATAACGCTGTCTTCTATTTAATTTAAAAGAACATACAACTTTTCTATATATGGGTCGTGGAACTGAATTCATCGTCACATGATCTAGTTAAATTTCCTATTTTTAAATGGTATATTTTAATTAATTTTCCATTAGTTTTTTTTTTCAGTTTTCTCATGGGATGATCATCTTTAGTTTACTATTATGGATAATTTATGTTATGCGTATATTCTACATGATTTATACTTGCATAATGTTTGCGTAAAAGTTTACAGGAAACATAAACATCTTTCTTTATATATTTATGCATGCTTCTGTATATTTGCTATATATTCTAGCAGAAGTCCCCGTCGTTGAGTTGATTTACGAAGACCTTTTTAAAATGGACTCTGCTTTATAATACCCGGCGTTGCCCGGATGTTTGGAGGTGTGTGTGCTTTTAAATAAAAAAGAAACCGGGGAGGGGGTAGGATCGAACCGGAAGCCCTGAGGCGAAGTTTGAAAATACAATGTGAAAAAATCATGAACCCTTCGGCCAGCCAGAATGTGTTACTGAAAGATGGTTGAATTTATTTAAGTAAGAACCACAACGACGACGACGACGTAAGCAATAGCTATTCAGCAAATGAGATCAAAGACCAGGTTTGTTTGTTATAAGCGAAGTCAAAAAAAGAAAACATAAAAAACTAACGTTAAAACTAAACCGGAGAGGTAATCAAAGCATCGAAAAAACACAAAAAAACTAATGTAAGGAAAACGAACGATGTTAAATGTAAACATCGAAAAAAGAAAACAGAAAAACGAACGTTCAAACCCAAAAAAAAAGCACACACGTGGAAAACGGCTTAAATAAGCCTGTTTCGACAGTAAAATTTAAAAAAAAAATCGGTGGGTACCCGGGTGTTTTTGGGTGTCGCTCAGAATAAGTGAAATAATTTAAAAAAAAAAACAGAAAAACGAACGTTACGTAGAAAAATGGCTTAAATAGCACTGGTTAACTATTTAAATTTAAAAAATCGAAAAAAAAAGATGTCTCACACCACGATTCGAACCCAAAACGTTTAGACAACGAACCGACTGAGCTAACGAACTGAGCTAACGCGACGTAAATGAAATGTATTCAGTTTTTGAACTATTTAAAGTAAATCAGGTCATGACGTCATCTGATGCATGCATAGAACTGGTCGTCGTTACGAGAGGACGGTTTTTGTTGCCCCCTATCGAAAATTGTCGATTTCGGGGTGAAAAAATTAACGTTTTTTGCCCAATTTTTCGATATTTTTTGTGCGAAGTATGGGGCTTCAATATGATACCGAGTTTGTGAATTTTTCTTCTGTCTGTCGAAAGTGTTTAGCAGACACAAACATACAGACATACACACATACATACATATATTTTCGTTTATATATATATATATATATATATATATATATATATATATATATACATGAGCCGTTATGAAAAAAGCAATATATGATTAAAAGAAATGTAAAATCTAGCGGAAATATATATTCTTGTATATCGACTTTGTTGCTTTTGGAAGCCAAGAGTGACCAAGAAAATACATGTTTTGGGGAAAGCATATAAACGGAGATTTTACTATCCGCACCCATTGACCCGTTTCAATTACTCAATTGCAAAGAGAATGTTAATCCATGTAAAACTATATAATATTAAACATGCCAGAATAACTTAAAATATTGACATTATGTGAAACGATAGTTCCTTTCAATTTCTACTTATGTGGAATCCGTAGTGAAATCTCAGTTTAGACAATCAGTTTCAATAAGCAAAATTAAGAATTGAAAGTAAATGCTTTGAATTAGAAATTATCAAGCTGTAAAATTTAGAACTATAGAATTTCATAGAAAATTGTTATACAATCACCAAAACAAAAAGAATGCAGAAAATACAGCAGAAATATAAGCAATGTTGACATGTTTCCAAACATATTTTCAAATCATCTGCCTTCGTTCGCTTGCGAATAACTGGCAAAGTTTGCATAAAATCACATGAATGCACTAATCTCATCTCACATTAAACAGTTTGAATCAGGCAAATCCTGCCGTGCACTATTAACAACTTCAAGAGCTTTTTTTATGAGACATTGGAACTTCGTCCCACACGATCAAACATCATCTTATGAGAACTTTAGTAACATCAGAATTTATTTTGATATTGCAAACATGTTCATCAGTTGTACTCAGATTGAAAGGGAGCTTCACTGATGTTTGAGCTGTTCGATCTCCAGGGAGGAAAGTTGCAGCAATTTCAGAACTAGCTACAGTTATGGTTGTTTCCTTTTTCTGCCTGAGTTTGGCCAGCAATAAATACCTCCTCCTAAGGGAATGATTGCTCTATTAGGTTGTCCGGAAAATAATGGCCAATTTTAGAGAAAAAGATTTATTAATCAAATAGGTTACACTAAACATTGAAATTAGTCAAAGTATGATCCTTGAACAGCCATGCATTTTGCCATCTATCAACTAGATCATTTATGCATCGTTGATAAACATTCTTTGGCTTAGATGCTAAGAAATCTGTGAAAAACGATTCAACCTCTGCATTAGATTAGACTATGGAAGATTAGATAATAAATAAACGTGGATTTATAAGATCCAAAAATCCAACCTTGATCGCCCTTCGGGGCCCGTGGCGCAGTTGATAGAGACGTTGAATCTCTACGGTTCCAGATGAATATTGTCTGAAGATAGCGGTTTCAATCCCACCCAAAGCGTGCCAGAGGTAATTGGTCAAAAATGTGGTGAGACAACAACTACGGATGGCAATGATGGCTGAGAATACAGTTACGAGATTCGAAGTTCCTATCCGTCGCGGTTACCACCTGAGGAATGCCAGAGGAAGTTTGCCGAAACGTTGTGACCAATAAAAAGATCTAAAAACAACAACTAATAAAGATGAGACTAACAGTCCGAAATAAAAATAAAAATTAACATTGAAATACACGTTTTGTTGCTATTAACCCATTTAAGTAGTCTTGGTTTTTGTTAAAGCAGTATATGAAAGCTCAATTATGAAATATGATAATTTTGTAGCTTACGTTTTTAGTCATCTATACTTTTTGGCTTAAATGTATTGGTATATGAACAATTACTGAATTATATTAACCCAGTATAATTGGAAATGATACAAATTTGTAAATATATATATATATATATATATATATATATATATATATATGTATGTGTGTGTGTGTTTACCTGGCTATATTAATTTATTATTTAACAGAAGATATAAATCAAATATTCAAAAATGTCAAATAAAAGTTTTGCATATTTTGATTTCAGATAGTAAAATATCACATTCAAAATTCATTTTTATGCCACAGGAGAAATCTGCATCGGACATCGCGCCAATTATCAGAGAGCCATTTTTGAAGCCTCCGATTCCAATTCCTTTCTATCTGATTTGGCCTGCATATTTTATTTCCATTGCGATGTGATGTGATGGATATGAAAATAACAACCTGAAAATGGTCATATATTTTCCATTACATTAAAGTACA
This sequence comes from Euprymna scolopes, assembly GCF_053919585.1. NCBI lineage: Eukaryota > Metazoa > Mollusca > Cephalopoda > Sepiida > Sepiolidae > Euprymna > Euprymna scolopes. The sequence continues at coordinate 5,347,497 of NC_136506.1, read as the reverse complement.
ATAGACAATAGCGTCTTCAGACAGTGGGAAATATAACAATTCAAATATATCATTGTGCATTAATATTGGAATTTGTCTCTTAGAAAGCAGTGTTGTCAAATTTGACAAAAATGTCAAAATGTTAATGTTTATTTTATGAAAATTTAATCGAACAGTGTAAAGGGATTATCAGTGCGGGTGCGGAAATTCGGCTTGAATGAACGCCAAAAACTGACTTGCTTGAATAGGCACTCTCATCCTTTCTCTAGTTCGTTGGAGTATGCTCTCCTCGTTACATTGCGAAACAAATAGATTTTTATTTATTTATATATCGGCGAACTGTTATCATCATCTTAATAGTTGTTTTTGTTTCACTACATTTCGGCCAACTTATCCTCTGGCCTTTTAAAAGTGATTAACTTCGACGCGATAGGAATGCTGAGCCTTATAACTGTATTGCCAGTAATTACTGCCTTCCATAGTGGTTGTTGTTCACCACAGTTTCGCCAACTAATCCCCAGGTCTGCTTTACGTAGGATTGAAATTGATGTCATCAAACAATGCTCACCTGGAACCATAGATATTCTATGTCTCCATTCATTCACCACATGCCCCGAAGAAGTTTGCAGATCAATAAATGCATATTCAAAGTAATCATATTCACTATATATAATCTTATTTGGTATGGATTCGACAATAAAATATCAAACTTTGATGTATAAGGCCAAGAAATTCAAACTGGATCACCCCTTCAGGACCCGTGGCACACTGGATAAAGGCTAGAGAATTATTTGTTCAAAACATAGTGAGACAAATCAACTATGGAAGGCAGTAATTACTGGAGATACAGTTAAGAGACTCAATATTCCTATCATCATCCTTGTAAACAACCTAAAGAAGAGCAAAGGAATATTTCACCAACATTTTCCAAAACAATAACAGATGTAGAGAAAAGAGAAACAGTCTGCAAATAAATAAACAAACATAGAAATTATTTATGTCAAAGTATGGCATGACCGTCTTAAAGAGCGATACTGTTCCCCATTGGGGAGGTTAAATCATCTAAAACCCTGAGTAAGGTCGGGGAATATGCTTAGATTGTCCGTTAAACGTTGATCGAATCCCGGACAGCAGCAGGTGACCTAATTAAAAGGACGAGGTAATATTGTTTGGTAACGACAGACAGATATTTCTATTGTTTAGAACAATGACAGGAAGTGCCAGAATAAGAGGGAATGACATTACTTTGCCCTAAGGAACATCGGCTCAGACTTTCTGGGTTTCTGAGTAGAGAAATTGACAAGGTTTGACCCTTTTGAGGGCGTGTGAAATGATTTCATTTTTTGTCCCAGATTTACAAAACTGCGGACGAATTGCTGAAACGCACACACGTAAAATGGATTCCCCAGAAAGCGTCTCGGACCTTGATTTATTTACCAGATCACCAGACCCACCCTGTCACCTTAGTATAAGAACGAATGCCGCCGTCGAAATAGACAGATTGAAGGTAAATCTCGAGAGAAACACACTCTAAGAGGACGCCACAACCCCCTCTATCTATCTTGACCGCCATTGTGAGAACGAAGGATACATTTTTGGGAGCATCTTTATGTTTTCTGGTGTAATCGATCTGAACGTTCCATATGTAAAAACCTGTAACTTTCATGAAATTAACTTTCTCGTTGTTAGAAATCCTGAGTCTGTTTTCCTTCTTTGGCACTCCTGCGAATCTATTTGCTTTTCAGCAGAATCAATATGGAGCTGAGACGCTGAGAACTATGAGAAAGACTTCCGGAGAATAAACGATCACAGCCAACAATTTCGATGAGGCCAGAAGTCAATTGCTGACTGAGCGGGGGACCTTTTCACAAAAAGAAATCCAATAAAAAAAATAATATAAAATAGAGTTTTAACAGGAAAGCGTCCACTGGGTATTTTTCAATAATGGAAATCATATAAAACCTAGAGTCTCAGAAGCCATACCATATGAACAAACCGATTATAAAAAACAGAGTTCAGCGCACCTAAAAGAAATACCTTTGGTGGGTGAAACAAAAAATAACCTTTCAAAACTTTCCTATAGCCGAGCCTGAGTTTGGTCTTTCTCCTCAGAAGTTGAACTTGTGATGCAATTGGGAAAAATGACTGGTTCATTTAATCCGAAATCAATATATTATCTTTTCACCACAAGCGCCCTAATACCAACTTAGTCTAAATTTATGTGAATGGCTCTAGTCTAAAAAAGGCTCGCTGTTTTGACACCATTTTACTTCTTACCTGAAATGAAAGACTAACATCAAATGTGTTGCCTAGATCGGAAAAACGACGGTGCCATGTAACTGCTCCAGAGGATATGTAACACTTAACACAATCCTCTATCTGTACAACAGACAAATTAATCCTAAAATGGAGGACGGGTTCCATATCTGAATAGGAGCTTCTTGGAAACTGTATCCTGCCTTGATAAAGTTCAAAAGCATCTTCAACATATTTGAGGGGATGCCCAATTTTTCCCTTCAACATCTTTTCTGCAAAAGAGACGTTCCGAGGTTGTCTCTGCTCTATCGTTATTTCCATCACAAGTGATATTCTAACCTAAAATCCATGGTTCCCCTCTTGCCTGCCTTTCACAACAGCACTCGTCTAGCTACAACGACTATCAACAGTTTCCCTCTCTTTCTATCCGTGCCTAAATCTTTAAGTTGTACGGGACAAAATAATAAAGAAGTTGTATGTGACTAAATCGTAACTCAAATTCCATAAACAAAGTTTCTTTGATTGAACTGCTTGACTATGAAACTTTGTTCCGCGAGCCTGCTTTCAACCTAACTGCAATATAGTCATTTTTTATTCGAATATAAACAAGTTCTTGTTAAGCCAAATAGTTAAGCTAAATAACCAATTCCTATCCCATTTCTAATTCTAACGATAATTACGCTTTTATCTCACTGACCATCGTAGACTGATTAATTCTTATCCTAGAATACCTATCAGAAATCGATCAATGGTGACTCTTATGCAACCAAATAGCTCCATCATCTTCCTCCCATCTACTCACATACTTTCAGAACCTAAGCATACACAACGATACTCCCATACACATATTTACTAAACTAAATATATGGACATACACATCTTTAGTCCTCGTGCGTGATTATTCAGGAAACCTTTTTACTAAAACACAATGAACACTTATGAGTAAAAATTACTTTTATAGTTTTTTTGTAAAATTAAAGCTATATACATGTTTAGTTATTTTATAATATTTTCCTTGGTTTTACATTCACAAAACTCTGTTCATGTTAAGTTTGCTCTTGCTAATTTGTGACCCTGACCTTCCTCAACGTTTCATTTATTTCCATTGTAATATGCATGCAGGTCCGTGTAATTTCTTTTTATTATTTTCTTTCGCCATAGCAAACATTTTTATAAAAAAAATTAGGTTCATTTTCAGCATGGTTTCTTCACTTGCCAAATATTCCATGAGCATTGAAAATGGTTCTCTCAATGCCAGGAACAATATTGCCATTTTCTTTACAAGTACTCTTGATGTAATGTTGGAAATCCTTCATTCATTCGGTATGGATGAGATCATTCTTTGTTGGCAATGGTTTCCCTGATATCTTTCTAGTTAGATGAATTTCTAGAAAGAGAATAGGTTATTTTATATGTGAAGGTGAAGGTTGCCAACATTCACTTCGTGTTGTTAACTATGTATCCACTTTCGTTTACCAGAGCATCTTCCAGAAAGAAGACAATTTACACGCTCCGTTTGTGAAAAGAGAGTCAGTTGCATCTTGAATCATTGATTTAATTGCATTGGATGTACAAGAAGTGGAAGTACTAATAAAGACTTGAACCAAATAATGACTGACAGAAAGAGAATAATCTACCCCTGTAGATTAATGAATAAATTTGAAAATGACATTTTGTATACCATCTTGAATTACACACTTCAATAAAATGCAGCTGAATATTACTCCAGCCGTAACGTTGTAGGTAGAATAATCAAATAAGAATTATAATCAGAAAAATATATAACAGAAATAATTGTTCACCTACTTAGTTTATGGAAAGGGAATTGGATGCAGTTCAGTTGTTTGTAAGACTTGCTGGCCTTACTTACACAATAACTGCATTGGAATTTGTAATAATTTCAGATGATCACCGGTTCAAATGCAAAATATGTAAGACAATGGAGAGGGATGAGAACTCAGATGTGTAGAAAGTATATTTTGATAGCACACCTGGTGTGATTGTTCAGAAGGCGTTCTTATATTGAGGATACCATTGAAGCACAGGGAGCAGAAGGTGCTAGAAGGATTTCAAGAATTAGGAGTGCTGTCATTACTAATCAACAGAGCGTAAACGCTGTTAATTGAAGAAAGCGTATATCAGTGTACACAATGCGATCATGTGGAAGAAAACTTGGATGGAAAGCTAAGCAGGATAGGGAATCCTCAGAGAAGAAATCCACTTCAATCAAATGTTTCGGCCCTTAACTCCTTACACTCTAGGGAGGTGAGTTACATCCAGACCATGGCGCTCATGTGTTTTCTTTTAGTTTACTTTTCTTTTTTTACACAATGCGATTATGTATGAAAATAAGAGTTGCATGGAAGTAAATGATGTTTGAGAAAACATGCAGAAAAACGATAAAATACAAGTTAGACTTAGTGATATCAGAGGAGGATTGAATCTGAACAGTAGGGGAGGAGTCTCCAAAGTTGTCGAACCTGGTGGTGTTGATGAGCACATCTTCTGCTTTCTGCAGATAGCGAACCCACAAACGTTTGTTCTGCTATAAACATAGCTTTATTTTCTGCTCTATACGTCGAATCACACTGTGTTGACTAATTCTTTACATCATATTCATAGTTTTCTAAGGATGTAAGTACATAAATCTCTCGGTAACTATCAATTCAATTCTTCTCCAATCCAATCGTTAAGATAAATATAATCCACACATCTCATTTATTCTCATAACGTAATTGCATAATATTTTACGTTTGTAAATGGTCAACTGTTATCATAATCTATTTTTTTCCTTTATTTGTTTGACATGATTAACCGCTCAAATATTTTACTTAACTTTATCTGGTGCTGCCACACACATTGCATAGCTAATCTAGTTTATGTACTTTACTGTTCTTACCACAATACTCCAATCTGTTGCATAATAAGTTAGAAAGGACATTTCCTAATTTAATTTCTTTATTTGAATGAAATATATTTTCTATTTACAGTTTCTCTGTTATCATAAACATGCAATGCCGCATATAGTCCATGATGAAAGTGTATTATATGTATCAACAAGATTCATATGTATTGTCAGATTTCTTAACCCAAGCAGCAATTTCGAGGAGAAAGCACGTTAAGGATCCTGTGATCTAAGAACTACACTAACATAATCGCCATTTAATAAAATCCTGGATGATCTTTGAGTAATATGTCCATGCTAATTTGCACGGAAAATGGCATCAATTTAAATCTCTAATATCGTTTAGCTTTTAATGCTGGTAGCAGTACTGGCATGCTAAGATTTCTGCTAAATATTCCTCCTCACTCAACTGCAACCACTGTACCCCTTATATATATATATATATATATATACATATATATATATATATATATACACTTCATTTACTCACATACAATTAATATACGAAAGTCTAAATTTATGTGTAAACTTTAAGTATTTACTTCAAAAGTGTTCAATACGTAGGTAGAGCTAGTTAGTAATTTATAAGAAGAACCATAGAATGGATGAAACGCGGAATATTCAGTGTAGCTTAATCGGCATATATATTTTATAAATTACTATATATATATATATATATATATATATATATATATATATATATATATATATATATTAGATTGTTGTTATATATATATATATATATATATATAAAAATGACAAAAATCTACATTTCAAATTCTAAGATATTATCCATCTTACTGTATATTCCTTTCAGCGTGTAAAAATGTTCAATTTTCGCTTTATAGTTTCATCAAGCTGCATAAATAAAATAAATAAGTGATGAAATATATTGAATAAGCATATTTTTCCGTAAACACACACACACACACATATATATATATATATATATATATATAGTACTTTATAAAAAAATATATATGGCGATTAAGCTACACTGAATATTCGGCGTTTCATCCACTATAGGATTCGTCAGGCTTATGCCCAAATTCTTTGGTTGTTTCTCGTTTTTATATATGTTGAAGATCTTAGCCAATCAGCTTTATAGTATCCATCGCACACCTTCCTATAATCCAATGGGCATGCATTTTATCGAACAAAGGATCTGTTTTAGAACTAGGTTAGTGGTTTAAGGCAGACGATTTTCCTCCTTTATATATATATATATATATATATATATATATATATATATATAAATATACATATGTGTACACACATATATTCACACATACATATATATATATACATATATGTGTGATCGTTTATATATATATATATATATATATATATATAATCACTATGAGTCGTATTTTCTGCTTGGTGCAGATGCGGACCCACGTGCCATATTTTTCACCATTCCTATCGATCCAGGGAAAATTGGTTGATGGACTCGCAGCTGTTGAGAGATGTCCAATTAAAAAAAATTTCTCTCCACTTTTTCTTGGGATTTCCTCTGCTTCTTTTCCCTTCTAACATACTCTCAAAGCAAACAGTGAAATGTTTGTCGTATGACATGGCCAAAAAGTTGAAGGGTTTTGTTTTTGATTTTATCAAATAGAGGGATAGGCAAGTAGTTTGAGGGAAGGTGGATATTTTGTTGTTGTTTTTTGTTTCATCAGGGGATGCCCCGTAATGATAATCATTACGTGATACTGAAACACTTCAATGTGATTTGATAGTTGTTAAACATTCAAAGCCATATAAAACAACAGGAAGGGCATGAATTAAATAAGCTTTTACTTTAACAATGATCAATTTTTAAAAGACAACCCAGCCGGATAATGTGCCGTCTCTTGATCACTGGAGAAGTTCACTTCATGCCATTAATCAAAGATTTGGAAGACCTGTTTGATGGCTTAACCGTAAATAGCCATGTTTAGGTGAACATGTTTTTTAACTGTCGACATACATTCTGTTTTCTCTAGCTTTATTGTTAATCCTATCCCATTTGGATTATTTGCTAATACATTGACAAAATCTTGAACAGCGTTGTCATCAGTATAGGATAGGTGGCAAGTCTCTTCTGTCTTAGGCATAACAATAGCTAGTGCAACGCATAACAAGACTGATGAAAGCATATCTCCTTGCTTGACGCTCTTTTTATATGTTTTTTGAGCGGCTAACCCTAAGATCAGTTTTTATAAAAGACTGTGACCAGCGCAGTTTTTAAAATGCCAGTGAAAAAAAAAAGATTACAGATATTATTTTTAATGCTACGCTTCTTAAAATTTTAAATATAACTGAGCTGAATGGGTTTTATACTGAATTAAATTTACTTCTTAGCGAAAAGTAAATACCCAATATCTCATTCGTTTAATCATTTACTGAACAACAGTAATAAAACCAATTTACAAACTTTTCCATTAAAAAAATTACCCTAAATATTTATGTTTTCTATAAGAGCTCCATGGATCGTATTAAAGTAGTCTTTGGACCCCTGCTGTAGAGTGATGCGTGCAAGCTGCATTATACATTTTGTCACGTCGAAAGAAGAGCTGACAGCTCTTGGGTAAATGTAGAACAGTTAATTTAGTAAAGCCACGTGAAAAAGTAAGATCATAGAAAAATGGGAAATATGTTGGTTATGAAAATGTCACTGGATATAAAGGTAGATTTCTTCTCCAAAAATTCATAACACTGCATAAAATAAAATCGTCAAGGAGTTGGTATTGTCTCATCAATCAGACAGCTGGGAAGAACTGGAAAGACGCTGTAACGTAATCACCCATTGAGGAGTGTTAGAACTACGCTGAAACAGATTTTTATTCCCGGGTGACGCCAGATAACCCAAGGGTTTAATTTAAATATATGTTTTTTATTTCATGTCAAAATAGATGCTGTTTTAAACCAGACAATTTATATTTTTACGGCTAAAAGTTGATGACAGGAAATTTCACTTATAACATTGTCTGGCCTTAAATAAACTCGAGGTCGGATTGACATCTGACATTGGAAATCGTGAGAATTAGTAATTCAGATTTCAGGTATGAGAATGGTGCCCACCCAGAGACTTGGGGATTAGAATTTCGTGGAGATTTCATGGCAAAATCTTATCGGCTGGGGTGAATTTCCACCCCATCCACATACCTTACCATATATATCCGATTGTCGTGCGAAAATTAGTAAGTAGAGTTTTAGTTGAGTCGCAGATCAGATTAGCTGGAGATTGCTTGTTGAATCCGAGAAGAGACGTGACCCCTCCACTTCCTCATCCAACCGTCTGTCGTGAAGAGATTTGAGACTGTGAAAAAAAACTTACAAAAACTGAATGAGAGCTGTAAAACATTTGTACATAATTCTGCGAAATGAAGCTTCTGTATATAGACTACATGAGTTTGTATTTCTTCCCGCCAGCTGCTTCGATATTCGCTTTCAGCATACAAGATTTAATGTAACAACCTCATAGAAGACTATACTACACGAGCCGAGATTTCTAGATAAAAAGGGGTCCTTAACCACCTTCTCGCGTGAGGGGATTACAGACGCTGACTGCGGACATCGTCCTCATGAAAACCTAATTTGAGAAGTGGTACTTAAAATGAAATCCATATCAGTATTTCACATTAAAAATCACGAAGCCAAAAAAAACCTCCCGGTCCAAGTTGGTGAAGCAGCCATGCTGTTGATCAATTCCCGAAGTACCTGGAAACAATCCTTGAAAGAACTCTACGTTATGTACTATGGAAGGATTGCGAACTATGATATCAGTGATAACATTATTTTTGGTTGGTTTAATCAAACAATTTTATGCCTAGTCTGAAGCGATTTTCATTAGGAACATAAAGACTAGCAACATGTAATAATAAATATAATAATAATGATAATATATTGATGCTCACTAAATCTGCACACTTTTTGATTCTTGACTGGACAAAACTATGATAGTCTGTCACTTGAGCATCCATTTGTCTTTTAAAAAGCAGTTTATTGTGTGCAGATAATAAAACATGTTTTAAGATATTTCGTCTTCCTCGATCGCTGTTCGCTCCTCTTCTAATATCTTTTGCGGCATGTCTTCACGCTATTTCTCCGGTAATTGTGGTCTTCAGTCAGGAACTTTCGGAGTCCTTTTTACGTATTGCTTGAAGACATCGTTGTGGCGTATGACAATCCTTCCTGTTATCCTGGAGCCAGTTTATATCATTACATGAGGTAAAAATAAATCATCAGAATAATAGTTTTGCAAAAACCTGAATCATCAATTCAATTTATTTGATATAGATTAAAACATTACTTGTTTTGTAGCTGTTAGAAAGAGCGCGGGGAAAAGAAAAATATAAAAAAAGAAGAAAAGTGAACAAAAAGAGGAAATGAGGGGCGCTGCGAATTTAAACGGTCGGAAATATAGTTGGCCAGTACTTGTGCAACTTCGTCTTGAAGTGATTTATTGTTGGTGCGGTAACAATATCCAACGGCAGTTTATTCCAGGGAGCCAATAAGTTGATGGAAATTTCAGCTTTCTGTCGCTTTAGCTAAAATTTTTGAGGAAACAACTTCAGATTGTGTCCTAACAGTCCCAGTTCGGGAGCCAGGTAAAGAGAAGATCCTGGGGGAGGTCGTAATGACCATGAATGAGGTCATAACGAAAATATTAGGTCGCTTCTCACTATTTAGTGCTATGGCGAGAAAAGGGCAGTCGCCACAGGCGGTGCTTGTAAGGAAAGTCACGAAAACAGGGTCGCCAATCTCTGGACTCACTCCAGATACTGAATGTCAGGAACATGATAAATATTTTATATTACGGTCCATTAATAATTGTTTGTAAAATTCTGAATTTAATTGAGAGAAAAATCAACTTGTATAAAAAGTGCAGTGTTGATTACAATTCAAAAACATATTTTTCTGTAAAGAGGAAAGTTTTATGCGTCTTTACATCATTTGGCAGTGCATCATGCGAAATAAAAAAAATATTAAAAGTTATATTTTTGGTATTGTCTCCATTCCCCACCTCTCTCTCTCTCTCTGTCTCTCTCTCTGTCTCTCTCTGTCTCTCTCTCTCTCTCTCTGTAATCTTACCATTTTTTCATCACGCCAACTATCTCACTTCTCTTTCTCATTTTTTCTCTTCCTCTGCATTTTCTCCTCTTCATTTTCTCTTCCTCTTCGTAATTATAACCAACATCTTGTTATTCCTCTTCATCTATTCCTTTGTCTTTATTTTCAATAATCATATTATGTGGTAAAAGCAACAGAAAAAGATTTAACTCATTTTGTCTTAAACTTATGTTTTATACTCTCTCTTCTTTCACTTATTTCTCTTCTTCTCTTACTCCTCTTCTTCGATTTTTCATTTTTTCCTCTTCCTAACAGTCTTCAATATCATGTCATTCCTTTTCCTCTTGTACCATTCCTTTTCTCTATTGCTTTTTCCTTTTCTTATCTTTCATTAATAAACTTTCAAGGTAAAAGCTAAAAAGAATATCATTTCTTCCTTTATTTTTTATACTCTCTATATACTCTTAATAACATATTGTTTTCACAAGCCACTCTTCCCTTTCTTAAGTGAGTCAGCATAAAAATATTATTTTCAGCATGACAGTTTCTTCCACGAAATAAAATTCAAGTCTATTCAAACTAACACTAAATGTAAATGTCTATAACTGTAGAATCTAACACGAACGTTTACGTTGGAAACATAATTTTTACCGGTCTGATAGGCCAAAAAGTTTGAAAAAGTTTTCACGGGTTTGTTATGGCAAATAAAATTCTCATCAATCTGTCATACTTGATGTTAAAAATATTTTTCTTTGTCAGCCATGCTTTAAGTAGAATCTCTATTGCTCTGTCATGTCAAGGATGTAGTACTTCTCCCACATATGGGCAGGAGCTGCTAAAAACAGCCTATCCTGCCTTGAGAGAGAGTACAAAATAGACTTTGTGGCTTAGTGGGGAGTGCCATTTTCTCTTCCCTGCAACATCTCTTCCTTGGTTGCGCCTCTATTTGGAGGTTTGGCACTCGGGATAAGATCAAAGTGTAGTATCTGTTCCGGCAGATAGTGCAAGCAAAGACCATATGTGGGGGCGACCCCACATATAAGACCTTGGTCAATGTAGGGGCAACCCTTCATACCAATTGTCACTATCCAGCTCCCATTTCCCACCCATCGGGAGCTGGTCCCCTTTTCCCTCCCCCCTCCCCCTCTCTCCACATTAAAAATCGGCCTTGTGCCTAATTTGCTCAGTGGGGAAGCAAATAAATACAATCTGTTCCGGCAGATACTGCAAGCTATGACTAGCTATGACTAGCAAAGACCAGATGTGGGGGCAACCCCACATGCTTGACCTTTAACCAGCTCCCATTTCCCACCTCTCGGGAGCTGGTCCCCTTTTCCCTTCCCCCTCCCTTCACTCCTCACATTAAAAATTGGCCTTGTGCCTGATTTGCTCGGTGGGGGAGCAAATAAATACCATCTGTTCCGGCATATACTACAACCAAAGACCATATGTGGGGGCAACCCCACATATAAAACCTTGGTCAATGTAGGGGCAACCCTTCATACCAATTGTCACTATCCAGATCCCCTACTCCCCGGGGAGCTGGTTCCCATTTCTCCTTCACTCCTCACATGATAAATCGGCCTTGTGCCTAATTTGCTCGGTGGTGGAGCAAATAAATATAAAATACACTGCAACATCTCTTACACAGAAGATACGTTGCGAGGCTGTCTTTATTTTATCGTGATTTCCATGGAAAATGCTCGTCTGAGCTCCAATATCTGGTCCCCTTCACCAATCTTTCACGTCTAGCTGAAACCACTGTCAATAATTTCCCGCACTTTTTATATGTGCAAAAATCAAAACGTAGATTCCATGAACAAAGCTGCTTTCTTAGAAGTGCACGCCTGTGGAACTCTCTCCCATTTGCCTGTTTCCCATCTGACTACAACTTGGATGTCATCAAGTCCAACAACGAGTTTCTGATGAGCCACCCTCTAATGTAAGGCACTGTATTAAATCTTCAATACTAAGGATTACTACGATTCTATCCCATTAATTAAGGTATATGCAATTACACTTATCCCCGAGTGGCTCCCGAGCCTTGATATGTGTTGACTACCATGTAAAAAATGCTTATATTTTAAATTGAAAATTTGCTTGTCTGTGAAATTTTAAATTGCATTTCTCTGCATTCTTACGTTTGAAAAAGATAGTTCTTGGATATAAGCGCATCTTATAAAAGTTTGATATTCATTAAACATATTTTTTTCATTTGTATTATAATATATTATAATATAATTTTAATTTCTCAGCATCATTTTTAGCATCATTCAAGGACAGAAGTGCAGAGTCAATAGCAAGGAACACAAAACAGGAAATAAATCAACAAAGAGAAGTTGACAAAAAACAGAGGCCAATATATTAAAACGATATTACTTGAACTGTTTTGTAGTGGAAACAATTATTGTAACAAGAAAAAGCACACCAATCGTAACAGCAACAAAGGCACACCCATCGAAACAGAAAAAAACACAATCTTGGAAAAGCAAAAAGGCACAATAATTGTAACAGGATAACATGCTCAATAATTGTGAATATAAAAAAGGCACAGAAATTTGTCTAGCAAAAAAGGCACACTTATTGTCAGTAAAATATGCACAATAATTGTAAGAGCAAAATTGGCACAATAATTGTAACACACAAATGGCACAATAATTGTAACAATATAAAGCGCAAACATTTTGTTGGATCTGCTTGGTCGCATTTTAATAGTGCTATAACTAGATAAATCAATTTTGTAAATATTGTTTCTGTGTAAAAAGTTAAAACTTATAATATGCGAGCAAGGAAGATAACTATCCCACATATATAAATGGTATAAGAACATTTAATATTTATGTAATTTAAAAGAAATCTGTCATAATTTAATAGAATATATATTTATATACCTCATTTATATGGATATTGGTCGAAAAACAAATTCATATCCTCAAACTCTGTCAATCATATGGAGTACTCATTTGGAAAATAATATCTACAATTAGAATGTCCTACGAACATATACCAGAAAGAACAATTTGGAAATAAGTACTACACCATCATTTATGGCTGAGAAATCCATCCGCTTAATTACATAGAAAACAGAGGTATTAAGCCTAACAGTTACATGGGTAGAAGGAATAAAAAGCAACATTATTAGAAGTTAGTGTCCACAATGATGCTGGCTTAAACAGAGTTGAAAGGAAAAAGATAAAGCAATAGCAAGATATTTTGTACGACATGAAAAGAAACTGGAATCATAGGTAGATGCCCATCATTTCAGCAATTATAAGAGTAACTCGACTCATGAAAAAGAATTTTAAAAATTATCTCTCAGGTAACAAAGTGCAATAAAGATACAAACAATCGTATTTAAAGGGACGGTTAGAATCTTAAAAAGATCTCTTGGTTGGAATGTATGAGATAGCAGGTGAATGCCTGGCATTTGGTAGAATGCTGCATCCCCAACTAGTACAAACTTGTATGAAAATAAAAAAAACGCATATAATTCTAAAAAAAAAAAAAAAAGTCATTAGAGTTTTTAGATCAATCAACGAATTTATGTTCATGATCTCTTGGCTATCACATCTAAGTTGGAAATACTATTCCTACGGCTAAACATGTTTTCACATGTAATAAATAAATTAAAACCAATAAAATATCAATAATTCAATCGATATAAATCTAAGAAAAAGCAACGTTATATTAATAAAATAGCAGCATATTATATTGAAAGCTTATGATTTGTTCTATTGCTGCATTCCTGCTATTCGTCTTCCTACGAGGTTTAACGACTCAGAAGGGCAGCCATCTTGAATTATTTCCTCTGCTTCGCAGCTCCACTATTCATTCCTTTTTTTGAGAAGCAGAAATCCTATCCCGAAATGATTGATATTACACCATCTTAAAATTGTGTGTGTATATTTAGCAGTAAGTCATATGTTTACTAATTTTATATGTAAAAGATGTTTGGGAGAATACATAGATATTGTAAACTTTCGTAATCCAAATACTATCCTCGATTGATATCTATGTCAGATACTTATATATATATATATATATATATATATATATATATATATATATATATATATATATATATATATATATATTCGTTGAGTGGTGCAATATTTACAAGCGAAATCTCACCTTTACTTACATCTTTGGAAGAAGTAGAATTCGTATATGCTTCTTTTGCAATGGATTAAAATAATACATTAGACTAGTTCTCAAGCCTTCGTTATAAAACTCGTCTAGAAGAAAAATCGGTCTTTAACAGTTTGTTCAGGCACACATACAGCTGGTATTTAACATAACACTATTTTTTTTGTTTACATGAGATTACTTCCGTTTGTACTGGACTTTTCTTGTTATGCCGGTTCAGAATATGTGTGTTAGGGCGTGTGTGTGCCATATTTGTTGGCTTTCATGTTGGGATATTAAATTGAATCAGGAATTGAAAAATATCGGAATCGGAAAAATGTGACAATTGCCCGATGCCAAAAACGATTCTTTTTGTTTTGCCATGGCTTTACAGGGTGTTTTTTTTTATCGTGACGCCATTAGATAAGTTTCCTACCACGGCTTAAGAGAGGCCATCGAGGTAATGCTAGACCGCGACAGTTTCCTAACCTGGTGTTTTTACCTTGCAGTACATACAGTGCCTCGCCTTCCCAAATGGTCATCCATTTGGTACTGGTCAGGCTCAACCTTGCTTTACTTCGGTGATCTGGCAAGATTTGGGGTGCCAATGTTATTATGCCGTATATTGAGGATAAGGATTAATTAACGTAAGGTGGTAGTGTAGTAATCGTTAATGGTGTAAATTGTGTAGAATTTGGTTATTTTTGGTCACGGCACAACAAGACATAGTTTACATTAAAATTTCACCAAGAAGCCACAGTTTTACAGGCTGAGATCAGAAAATACAATTTGGTATGTAAGCAGACTGGGATGCTCGATTATTACGTAAGTGTGATCGACCAACCAACTGATAACTGTTAAATTCAATACAGAGAAACACTACTACAAATTGAAGTGTTACAAATAAATAGACGAATAAACTGACTGACCAATGAACAAAGCTTCAGATAAAGATGAGTGGACGCATCTAAAATAATCGAATTTTCGTGAACTAAGAAGCGGTCATTCAATCTGTGAGTGTTTTGATTAAATTGCTATTTAAATCTCTAGTGTGACAGTGGGGTAGGCTGACTCTCATCCAAAAAACATGAAATAATTTTTTTTATTATTCATTTAGTCGCACATCTATTAATTAAAATGAAATTTGAAACTGTAGATTGACAGACCAACTGGGTATTTATTTCCTTCTAATTGCATAAAGATAGTGTACGGGGCAAGAAATTTAAGTAGAATAAATACATTGTCTCTAAAAAAAAAGGACTCTGCCTACTAAAAATTGCATAGTCGGCCTTTTAGATCTTCCTCATTCGGATACCTCAAGCAGTTAAACATGAACTAACTTATCTTTTAAAATAAGAAGGTAAGGTTTGGGATGGTAAACTTCCAAGAATATTCAGAACTAAAACGACAACCTGGCAGATTAAGTACCACATGAATGGCCGAGCTTCTGACGGATTACGTTTCGAGAAGAGATATTTAACTATTATCATTCAGTTAAGAGCCTCTAATCAGTTAAGGTTGTATGGAGATCAACAACAGGATGCAGAGTCTAGGACGCATGGCATTTGTAAAATTCGATAATAATCTTATGGAGGTTAAAAATTCAATCCACAGTGCAGGTGACCTTCAAAATATAATAGCACATTATTAAGCAATTCTACCGATTCATGGCTGAAAAATAGCATAATACCTCCGCGGACTAAATAAAAGTTTCTGTTCAAAATTCAGTGCAGATTTCCGAGTTTGACACAAAGATTTTTGAGTTTAAAAAAAAAAAAGATTCAAGAGTTTAACAAAGTAAACTTGAAGAAGATCTGAGTTTACATCGACAGAAACAATGTTAAAATACCACTCAAACTGAGAATAGAAGTCACACGAATCCAGACAATCCAAATAAAATGTTTCATCTCCCAAATTCAAAAATATAACAGATAGATTGACCGATTATTGGACAACGCTTCTTATATCTATTTCAAACTGAAGTGTAAAGAGGATTAGACGAAGACGTGACGTAAGACCACCAGTTCCTACCCAGTACTTATATTACAGTCAGACGGATAAAAGGCTGCAGCTATGGTCCATTCTCTTCCAGGCTTATTGTGTAGAACAAATTTTTTACTAATATCTTCCAGTTACATCTTTAAGCAACTGAAGCTATTAAGAGATAAATTAACAGATGGATTGATTGACCATTGGACAAGATCTCTTATGTCTATTTTTAACTGAAGTGTGACCGGTCTAGACGAATTAACAAAACCCCATTAACTTATATTTCAAGGCTTTCAAATTGAAGTGTGACAGACTGACAAACAGGCAAAACTTATGCATGTTCTATGACGTATCTAAAGAAAATAGATAAAAGATTTTTCTACTTTCTCTTTGCCGTTTGATGTTTTCTGTTTGTAAGTAATTAATTGGGAACATAGACACATATTAGTTTTGTCCGGTGAATGCGGAATCAATTCAAGTTTCAAGAGAAAATGATTTACTTAATCAAAAGCAATAAAAATCAATAAGTCAGAGTGTCATGTTTGTGTTGATTTGCAGGTCAAGATCGGTAGAGAAACAAAAGACGCTAAAGTGAAACACACTGAAAACATGACAAGAAAGGGCACTTGTTATCCGTTCTGTGTCAATGCTGTCTTGTGACATCTTATTGTAAAGGTGCTGTTCAAAAAGTTTTAAGGAATCCAGAGATGTTTAAACTTTAAAATTAACTTGTATTTTTTAGATGCTTCGGGTTACTTTTCTCGGCTTGGGTGATATTTTCACATGTCGATATGTGTAAACTCCAACCTTCTAAAGATATCTCTTATCCAACTCAAGACTTTTTCGCTAGAATTCAGGAATCGGCACGGAATTTAAGTAGGATCCTGGAGTTAATCCAGAAATTCATGCGCAGATTCACAAGTTTGTTAAAAAGATTCCCGAGTTGACAAATTACACATAAAAAGTTGCTTGCATCGATTGAAACATGAAAATACCATTTGAGCTGGGAACATAATTATAAAATCTCATCTAAAAAATTAATTAAAAATAAAAATTCGCATTCCATAAATCTTGTTTGCTTTATATATTTAATAATCTCGTTTTATTCTTTCAATTAAAACATATTTATTCTGCATTAATAGTTTAATTATGTAATTATTTTTAATTTTTCAGATAACATTTTTTACGTTTTTGTTTTTCCTGTTTACGTCACAATAAGCTGGGAACTTTGGTTAATTTAACTTAGAGGGCATGAATATAAAACCATAATATACATCTGATATTTGTCATCTAAATTAAATAAGCTCATTTTATTTTTTCAAATGAGTAAATTTAAAAAAAATATATTTATTCTACACTAATATTTTAATTAAATACGTTTTGATTTGTAAAATGTTTAAGGAACATTTTTGTGGTCTTATTTTTTTTTGTTTTCTATCAATACCATATTTAGATGGACAACCATTGGTTGATTTAACCAATAAGTAATGTTGAGACGATTTATCGCAATCGGAAGCGGAATCTGTTTTAGCCCTGTTAAGAGTTAAAAAAAAAACAGAACGGGAAAATAAAGTAGCAACATGTATCGCACAAATGACCTTGGTTGGTCCACCGGATATCGACTAATATCCATGCCTTCCTCATGTAAAACAAAATGCGACACAAGGTCGTTTTGAATTTGGGAGAAAACCAGCTCCCCCAAGGGTGGCATGTTGCAAAAAATGAAATTGCCTTCTTATAGTTTCCCCCTCCTTTGACTAAGGTAATTAATTTGAGTGCTATCTCTGCAGACACTACACTTATCCCTGAGTTGCTTCTGGGCCTTGATAAGTGGTGATCACTGTGTAAAAAAAAAAACTTAAGTGGCCAGCCTAGTACAAGTAGCGGTTGTCAACTGGTAACTTTTCCCACGAAACAAAATGTGACACAAGGTAAGTTTAATGTAGAAGATAACCAACTCACGTCAAAAGGAGATTCTGAAAACATAAGAATGGCTTAGTATAGAAGGGTTTCCCCCTCCATTGACAATTAATTCAGCATCTGTGCAAACACAAAACCTCGGTGACCAGCGTAATACAAGTACCGGGTGCCGTCTTTAGCTTCATGGCTTAGTCTTCCAGTATGCATTGAGATTGGAATAGTCTGTTATTAGGTAATATAGGTTAGTTCCGTTACAATCCCACTCCCAAGTTGATAACTGCGGACGGTAATTAAGTAGTTTTTCTCTTTGGGTGGGACATGCACAGCTCGGTGATTTTCCTTTTCCTGACAAAACGTCGTTATCCTGGTGTTATTTGTAGAGACTGATTATTAAACCTGTCGTAGACAGTTTTAGTCCTCTCTACTTCTTTCTAAGGCAACCCTTATTAGTCATCAGGCATATGTTTGCATATCTGATTCACATGTCTTTTATATGTGGATTTTGGTCCCTGGATTTTAGAGATAAAATTTCTGGTTTTTTGTATTACTTTGTCCAGTTCCTAAAAGGAAGCATACTTTTTAAAATATTTGAAGTACACTTTCTCTGCAAGATTGCATTGTTTAGCGGTACTGTAGACATTTTTTTTTGTCTGTGGTTTATCTTGGTAGCAACTTCTCAAATACTGATTTTATAGGAATTAGTAATACCTTGTTCAGATATACCAGGTTTCATTATTTTTACAACAACTATGGACAAGGGGAAATTAATTTGTTTGCTTCAATACCTTTACAAATGACCATTGGCCATAGTAAATTTTAATTCCAAGGGAGTGTATTTTCGCATGGAAGAGAAAAAATGAATTTCACAAGAAATATACAAAAATCCATCAAAGCAAATGTCTTTCCATAGCACAAAAATTGTTGACCGAAATCAGAAAACCGTACTTTTTATTTAGTAAACCCCTCCTCAAAAGTATTTAATTGCACGAGAAAAGCAAAACACAAGTCGAATTTCTCTTTATTTTGTAGTTAATGGTGCCACAAGATGTCATGACAGTTCCAGCTAAAGATTAGCACACTCCATAAAAATATTCTTACATTCCATGGGTATGCAATTCAAACTTTTAAGTCCACGCATTTATTTGATTTTCGTGAGTTCCTGTTTTTTCTTTTCATCTGTGTTTGCTGAACAATTACATGTTTTAATTCAGCTTTCCGCCTAGAGTTCTTTTGAATAGTGGGGGTATTTGAAATTCGAGTGACCTCTGTGAGTTCAAAATCCGAAGTCGCTTCTGTTATCGGTCTGTTAAAGGGTTAGAACGAAAAACAGAACGCCAAAATAAAGTAACAACATTTATTGAAAAGCATAAAAAATAGGTTGTTTGCCGTAGTCGACGAACGACCTAGTTTGGTCTATCGGATATCAACTGATACCTTACAGCCTAGTCTTCTGGTATTTATTAATATTGGAATAGTGTATTAGAAGGTAGCATATGTAGCATATGTAGCATAGGTTACGGCTGTCACAACAGCTTACTTTCCGATGCCAGAAGCTTGTATTGTTTAGCGGTTGTGTAGAGGTTCTTTTATGTGTTGTTTATCTTCGTGACAGAAGTGTTTCTTGTAATTATTTTTTTATTTTGTTTAATACTACTAAAGATAAAATAGTCCGTGTGTTTTGGTCTAAAGCTACAAACAAAATAAAAAGATCAACAAAAAAAAATGTCTTTTTATATTCCCGAAAGTATATTGCATAGATTTTTACGGTATCCTAAAGAAAAACAATTCACACACAACGAACACACGGACACAAAACTTGTGACAATAAGACAAATATAATTAGCGACCTCTCATGGCCGACTGATCGTTTTTTTCTGGAATGTTTTGGAGGGTATGAAACGAGATATACCTGAAAAGATTACTTGGACCGAAACATTTTGAAAATGAATATTAAGATGAGAATAGTAGTCTAAAAAATCCAAATAAAATGAATAACAAATCCTCATTTCAAAAAGTCAGAAATCATTATCAGCATCTCATTGTATATTTTGAAGACAAATGTATTTATATATATAACTACTTCATTTACTCACACAAATTTAATATACGAAAGTATAGATTCATGCGTAAACTTTAAGTATTTACTTCAAAAGTGTTCAATACGTAGGTAGAGCTTGTTAGTAATTTATAAAATATATATGGCGATTAAGCTACACTGAATATTTTGCGTTTCATCCACTGTAGGATTCGTCCTACGCATAAGCCTGAGGAATCCTACAGTGGATGAAACGCAGAATATTCAGTGTAGCTTAATCACCATATATATTTTATAAATTACTATATATATATATATATATATATATATATATATATATATATATAGAGAGAGAGAGAGAGAGAGAGAGAGAGAAATTTAAGTTAAGGACATTACAAATTTACACACGATATATTTAGAAGACAGAAATGCATATATATATATATATATATATATATATATATATATATAGAGAGAGAGAGAGAGAGAGGGGGGAAGGAGAAATAAATTTAAGTTAAGGTATTACAAATTTACACACGATATATTTAGAAGACAGAAATGCATATATATATATATATATATATATATATATATAGAGAGAGAGAGAGAGAGAGAGAGAGAGAGGAGGGAGAAATAAATTTAAGTTAAGGTATTACAAATTTACACACGATATTAAATACTGAAGATAATGCTAATTTCAATCATGCCAGCATTATGCCAAAAGGAACTTATGCATAAAATAGATCTCATTCAAAAATGTGTTTTTGAATTAATGAATTCACCTTTTCTGCTTGTCATCATCATGTTTATGACTTTATCATCACCATCATCAGCAGCAGCAACACCAGCAGAAGTGACAGCAGCAGCACAAGCGAACAGCAGCAGCATAATAGTTCAATGTAAAATTGAAATGTTTGAGATTCGGATTATGTGCGTTATGCTCTTAAACATAATCATCATCAGCAGCAGCAACAGGGCAAATAACAGTAGCATCATCATCATCATCATCATAAACAACATATCTCCTTGTAAATCTAAAAGCTACAAAGTCATTATATAAAGTACTTTTCAACATTTTTGTTGCTAGCTTATCAGATTCAATATCCAACGCATTATACCATGTTCTTCCTTGAAATATTCATCTCAAGGACACAATAAGCTTCCTTTCCTCTGTAGAATTTCACCATCTCTGTCAATTTATCTGTTTTTCAATGTCAAGTTTCTACTTAATACGCATATAATAACCTAAAAGCATCGGTATTTTTCAAAATGGCTTCGCCCATCAATCTGTGTTAGTGCTTCATTTATCTGTCGTACGACTTCGGAGAAAGACTTTTCATTTCGGAATGACATTTCTCCTTATGTAACATTTAAAATATCAACAGTTTGCACATGGTCTTTTAATAAACTCGTACATTTGCATATGGGCGTGTTCAATAGCGAGCAATCAACTAATCAAATCAAATGGAATAAAATTCCTTTTGTATGCATGATGGCCATTGTGTTTACATGTTGTTCGCTTCCTTCAGAGTCACGCTTCCTACAGTTTACATAACTGGCCGTATCTATCTGCTTATCTATCTATCTATCTATCTATCTATCTATCTATCTATCTATCTATCTATATATATATATATATAATTATTTTAGGGGGTTACAAACCTTTAACATACCATGATTAAAAGAAGGACGAGGGAGGAATATTTAATGAAGATTACGAAAAAAATAGATAACGGGGTAGCGTCGGCCGATCAGGTTTCGCCCTCACTTTTCCAAATCCAAATCGAGGGTTTTCTTTTTTTTATTTCATTACTAAAGAGAAACGAATTTAAACGTGGAGATCGACTAAAATAAAATAATCATCAGGGGAAAGAAAAAAATGAGAAGAACGACTAAAATAAATCTATCGTAATGACAAATCACGTCCAACCATAAAAGACAATCCTTCTGCTTACACTTCTGTGCGTGTACATTTCCCTACAAAACTACTCTGTCAATTTACATTCTACAGACTCAAGATTTGACATAAACAGTATTGAGATTTTAAAAAAAAATGAGTTTTCGGTCCAACGCCTCGGCTTCTGAAAAATTCTCATAAACTCCTCAGCAAATTGTGCGGCTTAACAATTGAAATTTTGGATGGAGTTTACTTGGATATGGATCTTACATTTTAATTGGATTCAAGCTCAAAACAATATATGTAAAGAGGAAAAATTGGGGTAAATTTAACAAAAAAATTACCGCTGCGGTCTCTACCAAATAAATCAGTCAATTGTCGGTCTAAACATTTAACATTTTATGTAAAGTGTATTCAGACATAGGACAAGCTCTTTAATCGATTCTTGGTCGAAAATATGGCTGCCGAGGGGTCAAAATGTAGAATATTTGACTTTTGCAGTTTCTAGCAAACTATTCTTGCCAAATTAAGGTGTACAAATTTGAAATCATAGATAAACTGTATTCAGACATGCACCAAGCTTTTAAATCATTTTGTTAGCGAAAATTTGGGTGACAAGAGGTCAACGTTGAAAGAATTAACGTTTCCAGACTCTACCGAACTTTCTCGCCAATTTTGGGTTTAGCCACTTGAAATCTTGGATGTAGGTTACCTGGACATTAATCAAACTTTTAATACATACATACATATACATATGCACACAAAGTTATGAACAGCACATACGGCCGGAGCAGAGCCGTGCTGAACTGCTAATATATATATATATATATATATATATATATATATATATATATATATATATATATATATATATATATATATATACAGAAAAATGTTTATACCAGTCAAAATCCACCATAGCTTCATTCGGAGACAGCCTAGTAACTTCATTGTTTTGTAGTAAGTAGATTCTTTCTTGTCAAAATAAAGCATTGTCAAACTGGGACTTAACAAGTATACCTTTCCAGCGATTATCTCCATTTTCCAGAAAAAGATAGGGCGAAGTTTATGGCCAATTGCTTGAGGCGTCCTCAAACAAATAATACTGAAAGAGCCGTTCTCACTAATTTTTGCACCCAGCAAAATTGATCCTCCCTGCAACATACATTTTGCTGCAGTCAGAAGCATGAAAAATAATATTTCAAATATGGGAGGTAAACGTCTAGTGAGTGTGAAGACCCTTAAGGAACACACCTCTTATGACGCGACGATCGCCAGAATACTTTTATTCATATCATTGAATGGCGATAAAATAAAGACTGTTGGATATTCATTACTTAATCTTGGTGGCCAAGTTAGAGATGAACTGAAAGTTTTTTGTACCAAATATGGTAGGATAGTAAGAGGGTTATGGATTGTTTGGATAATTCAAATTATTTGGATTGTTTAGACTAGTTCTCATCTTTAGTGTTTAATGAAAATAACACTAAGTAATACTGATTATGTTATCAAATAATAAATCTTAACAAAGCAACACTTCTCAAGATGAGAAAAGTTCAACCCTATTAAGAGGAGCGAACCAATATATTTAATGGGGGAGGAAAAAAGTTACATATAACCACCACATCATTAGAAAACCATCATCAGGCCATGACATTCCATTTTCAGGTGGGTATCTGGTGGTGCATTAATTAACTGGGAGAAATACGCCCACAGTCCTCGAAAAACATTCATCTAGGAGAAGAAAATCCTGATGTAAAAAACCCGCTGTCTTCTGTATACTCTGTCCTATGGCAGCCATCTGCACCGACAAATGTTACCAGTAATACCAAAAAGGTGTCTAGGTCTACACAAAGTTTTCACCATCATAAATAAATCGTCTGTGTGGATTTTTGAATAAACGTAATTGTTGTAGCGGAAGGTCATACGTCGAAATCGATGGGAGAGTTTATCATATACAGCATAATCACGTTGAACAGAGAACCTGTGCGTGTATTCATATCGAACTCTGCAGCATAACCATCTTGGGTGCTCGTTGTCACCAAATTTATGCAAGGATTAGCACAAGTGGCTATTTGAAAATACTAGGTTTTATGTGTATTCCAATGCGACGTAGAAATGTTCAAGTTACTAAATTTATCGAGGCGTCTGTTCTTTAAAATAAGACGTTCTGTTATTTTGTAAAACGTTCTGTTATTTGGTAAAACGTCATGTTATTTGGTAACCCATTTCCGGTTTGATAAGAAACGGAATGTTTTATGAAATCTTTTTTCGCAAACAATTATGGCGACACACATTAAGTAAGATGAAATCGAAAGTTAAACAAAAATAAATTTATCTGATTATTGAAAAACTAAGTTTTCAAATGATTGAAAGTTCTCACATTTCTGTTCCTTATGTAAATAATTGATCGAAACAGATAAAAATCATTCAGCAAATGGAATGTCTGTTTTCGTATAGATTACTTTCATTTAATATAATAATCTCTTGTGTGTCTAGGCGTAGAACCAAATATTTAAGAGCTGAAAGAAATTGATGAAATAAATTTTAGTAAACATGGCAAGCTAAGAAAAAACAAAAACAGATAACTCTAGAAATGTTCTATATATTCGTTATTTTCTATTACGCTCATATTTTGGACGAGAGAGGAAGATTAAACTTGTCTGCAACAAGATATGAATACATTCTTCGGACTACTGTTTTCATCTTGAACATTATTTTCGGAACGTTGCGTTAGATGTAACCCGCGACCTTCTAAAGAACTCGGGAATCTTTTTATTGAACTTGGAAATCATTCCTTTGAGCCCGGAAATTTTCCGGTTAAACACATTAATTTGCACATCATTTAAAACAGTATATTTAAAAAGATACATTTAAAACAGTACATTTAAAACGGAACATTTAAAACAA
This sequence comes from Euprymna scolopes, assembly GCF_053919585.1. Lineage (NCBI taxonomy): Eukaryota > Metazoa > Mollusca > Cephalopoda > Sepiida > Sepiolidae > Euprymna > Euprymna scolopes. The sequence goes on along the minus strand of NC_136506.1, from coordinate 5,322,426 downwards.
GGCATTAAAAACAGTACATTCAAAACGGTACATTTAAAACGGTACATTTAAAACAGTACATTTAAATCAGTACATTAAGAACGGCACATTAAAACGGTACATTTAAAACAGTATATTTAACACGGTACATTTTAAACAGTACATTTAAATCAGTACAATTAAAACGTGACATTAAAAACGATACATTAAAAATGGTGCAATGAAAACAGTACATTTAAAACGAATAATTTAAAACGGTACATTTTAAAGGGCACACTTTAAACAGTACATTTAATCGGTACATTTAAAATAGTACATTTACAACGGGACATTTAAAATCGGTACATTTAAAACAGTACGCCCGCACTGAAAAGAATAAGGTTTCTGTTTTTTTACATGGACATCACCACAAGAGTGTACAGTAGAAATTGGGCGATATAGTAATCATTAGTAAATGGAAATTCGGTAAATGTGTTAACAAGTGGAAGGACAAATCAAGAACTTGTTTACCTTAGACTTGAAGACAACCATATTTCCGTCGGCTGGAAAGCAAGAAAACGGAAGACAATTCCACAGGCGTGCAGTTCTAAGAAAAGAAGCTCTGTTCATGGAATCTACGTTTAGGTTTAGGCACAGATAAAGAGTAGGAGGGAATTATTAATAGTGTTTTCACCTAAACGAGTGTTTCTTGTGAAAGTTTGGCGATGGGGGGCAATAGACTCAATCTCAGTCGAACACTTTCCATGAGAATAACGATAGAGCAGAACCAAACACGCAACATCTCTTCTGTGAGATAGAGGTTGCAGGGAAGAGAAAAGGACATCTCCTACGATGCTACGAAGTCTATTGTGAACTCTATCAAGGCAGGGCAAGTGTCCTCTTGCAGCTCTTGCCCAGATGTGGCAACAGTATTCCATCCCTGGATGCACCTGACCCTTATATAGATAGAGAATTGCATACACAGTGAGATATCTACTGGATCAATAGAAGGATCCTACCATTTTTACAGCATTTTAAATTACAACAGAATTTTACTAAGTACATTGTCTGTCACGCATATGTCCTTGATGACAATTATAGTATGGATTTCAGAAGGCATAAAACTTCCTTTTGTTTTAGATGCAAATTCTTAGTATTCTTCTTCTTCTTATTATTATTATTATTACTTTGCATTCTCTCGACGTAAATATAACACCGACAAGTAGCAATATCTCACCCTGCACAGTAATCAGCTTTCTACTCTAATAGTTTTTTTTTTCTCTACTACTGGTAGACTTTGGAATCCCCTTCTAAGTTCCGTACGTACCTATATATATATATATATATATATATATATGTATATATATATATATATATATATATATATATATAAGTGATTTTAGTTTACAAACAAATGGCTACACATAAGTATACATGTTTCAGCGAAAACCCAGTACGAGAATTGCTTCGTCAGGCCAAGGACATCTCTCAGAGAGTCCCGTACTGGGTTTTCGCTGAAACATGTATGCCTATGTGTAGCCATTTGTTTGTAAAATAAATTCACGCATTTGGGCTCTGTCTATACATTGAGCACTCTCTTGGTGGACACACTTACAAATAATTACTACCAATACAATATATATATATATATATATATATATATATATATATATATATATATAGTAGCAAGGAAAAACGGCGTTGTCCGCAAATATATAAGGATCAACAAATATTCTACTATCCCATACTCTTAATGTAATCGAAATCAGTGTTATCGCCAATTTTCCAATCAAACTGATTGATTTCCTGCTCTAAGTACCCAACCCGCCGCAGTATACTGTGAGAAATTTTAACCTGCCATCTGCAATGACTTTCTTCAGAATACATTTTTGACTACATTGCACTGTTGATTTTATAAAATTATCTTAAAGTTTAAAATGCAAAAAAAACCTGTAACGTAGCTGTTCCTTTTAAACAGCGTCATAGATATATATTCATAACCTCTCTCAAACCTCAATGGCACCGTAACATAAACAAAGGAAAATAAATACATTCGACCCGGCGGTTGTTAAAAGTGCAAATAAAATGCTTTTATTCGTGGTTCTTCCGAAACAATTCAGCCCATCCTATTTCCAAATGCATGTGACAGTCCAAATCTCTGTCTCTCTGCACTGAACAATCAGGTTACAAAATTCTATAATTATCAGTTAATTAGTTAACGATTTGATCCTTTACATCGATATATATATATATATATATATATATATATATATATATATATATATATATAAGTATATACACATACTGTATTTTATATACAGAGAGATTAGACAAATGTCTTTTTAAAATTTTTTGTTTAGAATTCATATTGTTTTTTATTTGTTTTTTTACATTTGTTTAAAAAATCTAATTCATTAACACTTCCGAAAGGAACACATTGCTCAACCGGAGACATCAATAAAGTTATTTTTTGATAAATAATCTTAAAACATATAATATTTGCACATATATACGCACCCATGTTTAGCATGTTTGCATATATATGCACACATATGTAACATTTGCACATACACACACATACGCATTCGCCTACTGTATTATTTAGAAAGAATTATAGGTGTCCCAAAATAATTTGGCAAGAATTTATTTTCAGCAAATTATCTATAATTACATATTTCTGATTTTTTTAAAATTTAGTTTGAATTGCTGTGTGATTTTTTGGACATCGATCAAAGTCCGTCTTTCGCTTAATTAGCAAACTTTCGGTTTCAAGCAAAGTGAAATCGGATTTATTTTAGGTGTTGGGGTTCGGTTAGGTAAATGCAACATTAGCTTTATCATGTTCTTGTACACGTGTTATGATTGATAAATATGACTGAGCAATTTTTGTAGGAATGAATGGTAGAAACTGTCTAGACTTAACCTAACGTCACAATGACAACGCCTGGCTTTGGTTTAAATTTAGAAAGAAATAGTATCTTCTAGAATTATAGCATTTTACCCACTACGTGTTACAAGGTGCTTTGATAACCATAAAAATATGATATCATTTTTTTAATAAAAGTGATAGGAATTATAAACTCGTGAATTCAAGGCCGGCCATAACTATTGTGAGACCCTTTGTTAATGGGATTGTACTGGGCCTTGTGTAGGTCGAGATTGGGATAATAACTGAAAATTAAAGTTTTGAAAAAAAAATGAATCATCACGGAATCTATGAAAGCACCTGTTGCATTAACCTAAGGCGAGCTCTGTCTGGATCTAATGTAGTCCATGAAAATGAAATCCATTTTTTTTCACAGTGGTCACTACTTATCAAGTCCCGGAAGCCACTCAGGGATAAGGGTTATTGCAAGTACATTACGTTAGTGTGGAGATTTGATAAAGTGTTTACTTAAGGTGGCGGTTCATTAGGAATTTGTTAAAGTTGGACTTGAACACATCCAAGTTGTAGTCAGGTGGAAAGCAGGCAGACGGAACAGAGTTCTACAGGCATGCAGTTCTAAGAAAGAAACTTTTTTCATGGAATCCACGTTGTGATGTAGGCACAGATAAAGAGTGGGGGAAATTTCCATAGTGGATTCAGCTAGACGGGTGTTTTTCGTGAAAGATTGGCGAGGGGGGACCACAGATTGGAGTTCAGACGAGCACCTGGCATGGAAATAACGATAAAACAAGGATAGGCTCGCAACGTCTCTTCTGTGGGAGAGAGGTTGCAGAGTAGAGAAAAGGGCATTCCCCACTAAGCCAGGAAGTCTATTTTATACTCTGTCAAGGCAGGATATGCTATTTTTAGCAGCTTCTGCCCAGATATGGCAACAGTATTCCATCCTTGTACGTACTTCGCTTTTATATAGATAGATAATTGCATCAGTAGTGAGATATCGTCTTTCAAGCGACCTTGGCAACAGACTTAATGTACGTGTTCCATTTCAGATCAGGAGTAAATGTTAATCCCAGAAGCTTGTCAAAACACAGGGCCTCTCCCAGACGAGAGCCATGCATCCCAACTGATGGAAGATGGGGATCAAAGCGTTTATGATGTAAGGATAGGAGTTTGGTTTTAGATGCATAAAAGGTAACCAGCCACGTCTTCCCCCACTGAACCACGCGCTCGAGATCAGAGGAGAGAGACTCAGAGAGAACTTTGTCATTTACAGCCTTTGACGTGTTGCCGTAGATGGTCGTGTCATCAGCATAGATGTCAACGAATGATTTATTTCTTTGGGATTTTCTTTCTCCAGACTGTTAATTTTTTTACATTATTTTTTCATGGAAATTGCTCTAGACAATGCATTAAGATACCTGATATAAAGGCTAACAAGAACGAAAGTTGATTATTGCAAAGACAGTAAATGCCTATTGAACTTAATCATGAAAGGACCAAAGTTGTAGCAAGGTGCGAAACAGTTAGCAGTTTCACCGCATTGCGCTTATTCGAAAAAAAGCTGCTGTAATAGGAAATTGTACTTTAATGAGCTATTCAAACAGCAAATTGATAGAGACCTCTAGAAACCCGAGAAAATTAGCTGGAAAAAAGTGAGCAAAGAATAGTTTAGATAATACTGAGGAACACATGCCATAAAATTATTTGCAGTAAAGGTTGAAACTAGCAATATCACGTCTGTGACGAAGAGATTTCATCGAGGAAAAAGCTAGATTCAATCAAATTACAGATACGTTTTTGCAATTAAACCAGATCCTTCACATGGAACAGAGATTCATTAACACACGCGGTCTGATAGTAGATTGGAGAGATACAGAGTAATCTAGGGTGTGAATAAGTGTTTAGAGCGACAAAGAAAATCGATTTTAGGAGCAAGAGAAACCATCCACCGTATCCCAAACAAAAAAGGGATACGCCTACGATTGAAAGTGAACAGCTGACTCTTAACAGGATTAAACGAAACAAGCTATTACTTTCTCCAACTCATAACTGGAACTAGATCAACGACTAGATAAACGACATATTTCAAATGGCACTAGAAGACGGGGTAGAAGCAAGATCTGTATAGACGATTTTGCCATCAGCATAAATGTTGAGATACTCAGTAATACTCTCTGGAAGGTTATTAGTCTTCGTATAAGCATTACTACGTCTTGAGAATCTAGTTCAGTCACCACTACCAACGTCGATACTGACGGATTCAACTACTAGTACTTTCGCTTACCCTACTACTACTACCACTAGTGCTACAGCTGACAACACTACCCTACTAATTCTAAAACTACCAACAGTACTACTACTATAACTAGTAGTACTACTTATTATCATCGGTTAAACATGTGCTTTACATGCATTGGAGAGCTTTTAGAAATTGATTTCCGAACTAACCTATCTCTGGTATTGTTTCTCAAATCTATCCTTTAATCTCTGGTCCTCCCTCGTAGATCTTTCATGGAAAGCAGACTAGTTGAAACACTTGTCAATAATTTCCCCAACTCTTTGACTGTATCTTAGTCAAAAAGTAGATTCCGTGAACAAAACTTTTTTTCTTAGAATTGCACGCTTGTGGAACTCTCTTTCGTTTGCCTGTTTCCCAGCCTGCTAGAACTTGGTTGTCTTCAAGTCCAACATAAACAAATTCTTGATGAACCGCTCCCTTAGGTAATCAAATCTACCAAATGTACATTACTAACGATTACTACGATATTATCTCATTGATTACTCTACACTCAATAACCTTATCCTCGAGTGGCCTCCAGACCTTGATAAGTGGTGAACCCTGTGTTAAAAATGCAAATAACTATTCTACTTAGATATTCTAATACAATAAAATTAACGGAAATCAAATACAACATGTGTCTATAACACTCCACTATTAGATATGAATTACACCACAGACATGTTCTATATGCAACAAAGCCACTCATCACTGAGTTGCTAACTAAATTACCCATCCATTTATCGTCGACCACTGTTTATGAAGGTAACTTTTGATGTTTTATATTTTTATATTTTTTTACATAAAAGCTTCTTGGTCTGGTGAGTAACGGTAATGAAGTTAATCTTCCTGCGTAAATGATTAGATTCTGTCGCGAATTTGTTCCGCGGAGTGATGTCGTCTTCCCTTATAAAGGAAGTTAAAAACTTTGTTTTTTCTTAATGAAGTGAAAACAAAACAGAATATTTCTATAGGGACGCTCTCGTGAGTGCGATGGAATTCTTATCAAATAAGAAATAATTTCAAATTAGACACAAAAAGAAAACAAATCTGATTTTAGTACCTAGCTAGCAAGAACACCGATATTGCTCGGGATCGAATGACACTTCCAATACTTTTATTCTCATCGAAATGGTGAGGTCGCATATTTTCAATCAAATGGATTGATTGCTAACTCTATTCATGGACCCTCCGTTGCGCACAGGGCAGACGCTTTACAAATCTCCTCCCAGATAGATTGGTTCAAAATACATTGTAGTATACATTTATTCTGTTGAATTCATAAAATTATTTTATATAATGGCTTGGATTAAAGTTTAAATGTAAGAATCAAATATCATAGTTTCATTAGTTCTAAAGAGAAACATTCATTTTGAACGCGTCCCTATCATATGAAAGGATCTACTGTTGGCATTATACTAATTCACACGTGATATTTCTCATGAGTTTTAAAAGCTACCATTTTCAAATAAATTTTAATTTATATTTTTTGGCAATATTTTTATCTTGATAATGTAGAATTCTTTATCTTTTAACTGTACCATTTCTTATGGAACATAAGAAAAAAAAATTTATCACAAAATCAGAAATTTATTTATTTAGCTTTTAAAATGTAAAACAAATACTTTTTACAGGAGGCTTTTGTTAGTCTAGTTGCTTAATAATGAATCACATTTTTTTCACAACATTATTCGTATATTTTGGAGATATCTTTAGTTTTCAATATCGGAAGTCAATTGTTTTTCAGTCTCGACCGAAACTGTTTGAACTTGCTCATATCTTTATTTTTAATATATTACATTCAATTTAAAAACAATTCATGAAAAAGAATATTTAAAGTGCCCGTGAGAAATATTTTTCTGTATTATTAGAAAGTAATGTTTGTCCTTGTTCCAAACTATTCGTCAATCAAACATATTTCCATAAAAACATACGCGTAAAGTAATATATTTATTCGTAAATAGTTTGGAGGTTCTTGAATGACGATTTATACCACTTATAAAATTTTGTTCTGATTGAAACTTACATAAAAACAGTCAATAACACAGATAAAATCTTAATGATGGATGGACCCGTCACGCCACGAAGATGTAATATTCCAAAAAATTACGTAAATGTATCAAGTATATTATTTCAACTAAAAAAATTCAACATTTCATCGATTTTTAGTAAAACAAAAAATTAGTTATTGTTAATACAACATAAATTAGTAATCAAATCGATTTGCCCTGTGATTTTCGTAATAGCTATATTTTAAGGTAAGATTGACTTATGCGTAAATTAGTTTGAGTTCTTTCAAAACATGCAGCAAGAAAACGTTTATTTACACAATGCTGTTTTACGGAAAAACACACAAGTTTTTTTTTTCCTTTTACATTCATTCTCATTTTTCTTTTTCATTAATATTAAAAACATTCAGTTCCAGTATAAATCGTGTTTCTTATTTTTCTCTTTTTCAAATCATGTCTGTAAAGTTACTAATGCTTTTGTAAAAAGCTCTCATTCATTACAGTCTGACTAGTCGACATATCTTGCTTGCTAGGACCTCAGGCGTGACGTCATTTGCCACTTATTGGACCTACTATTACGAAGGTAATGTATTTATTCATAGCGACTAAAAAAGTCTATTTATTCTTGAAATAGCGTAGACAAACAACACACCATACCACAAAGCGACGTTAGAGAAGATATGTTTTTCTATAAAATAATATATGATAATCTTGTTATTTTCATAATTATCAGTTTTAGATCCGGTTGATAGGGCCTGAGTTGTATGTGTGTGTGTGTGTGTGTGTGTGTGTGTGTGTGTGTGAGTGGGGGGGTTATGTGTGTGTGTATGTTTACGTAGACATCACCACTTATCAAAAGTGTGCTTGTAAAAATATACGTTATAAACAAAGCAACGCCCGAGAAGAAAGCTTTCATACACAAGATTATTGGTATTCTTAATTAGATTGACCAATAATATAATACTGGCGATAATATTGGTATTTCTTCGTTTTCTGTTCATAGGCTCCGATTTAAATGTTTGTTCTTACAGAAGATGAATAAGCTAAACAAAGCAACGTCTTAGAAGAAAGCTTACATTTCTATATGATAGTGAGCATTATACCATTTATGACTTTTAGATGTTTCTTGGGTTCTTTATCTCGAGACTTGAGGCACAAAAATCCCTGAAAGGAACATAAAAAAGCAATTAATATAAGATATCAGTTTCATTCAACGATTGGCAATGCGTTTTGAAAATCAATTGCATATCTTATGAGTTGTGTACTGTATGGGTAAAGACACGCCTTTCTGTTAGCCTTGCTTTTGTAAGAGCTTTCTAATATTAGTCGAACTTCGTTGATCGTTCATTCCTTCGTTGTTTATAAACTTAATCCTTTATTAACCGTATATATTTTCTTGTATTTAATCTGTTTTATTGTGACGAATTATGTTATGTAAGAGTGTCAATACTCGCAATATGGTGATTGGGTCTCCTATGTCGGCTAGTTAAGGATCCTAAGCCAGTGACGATGCGTAGATTTATGATCACACGGTTTGTATATGTCCATTTAATATTTTTCATAATATTTTCGATGCATGTTGTAATACTAAGCCAAGTTTATTTGCGATTATGTCATACGTTTTTTCTATTTTATATGCAGAAATAACATAGAATAACACATTCTTTCAATAAATAGAGGTAGTTTTTATATATTTGTAGTAATATCATCGAATAACATTTATTATACTAAATAGGATCCGTTTTTTTAATACATGTGGGAAAAATTATTGAATACTCACACAATAAATACAGTGTTGACCAATAATTGGTTAATGGTTTATAACTCGTAAATCTACGAAGAAAGCATAGTATAAGCGATTCCTCTCGTAAATCTAGTATTCGCAGACATAAGAACAGAAGAAAATATAATACGGTATCTATCTCAGTGAATTCCTAGACATTCAGTATAACTGAAGAATTTGTTGAGATAACTTTAAAATATAATCAAGTAAAAAGCTCCGTTAAATGTGTGTAGAAAACTGGCTGGCTTAAATTAACGGTGTAAGAGGAGATATTTTCCTGAAATAAAGTTGTCTTTTATGATTATAAAGAAAGAAATATGAAGAAATAAGATGGCTGAAAGCGATTTTGTATAGATCAGCAATAATGATATATGTATCTATTAAAGTTATGATCTTAACGTATTCTTCATCTACAGTCTCGAAATATCGTATATAGTGTGTGAAAAAAGAAATATCGTATATAGTGTATTCCGGCATGTGAAAAAAAAATCGGATTCTATCGAGCAAAAAGGCAAATAGGTCAAACTTGAAAAATTGGAATATGGAAGTTATCAGATGTTTCTCTGTCCACAACTGTTCAATCAATGAGAGACTACTTATGTTTAGAATAAGTACGTTTGAAAATATTTTTTTAGATCGTGTCAAGTATGTCTAATGGTTATCATACTTGACTCACGCTCTGTATGTTTTGTATTCGACCTCAGCAGGAGTATATTTTACAAGAAGTGAATTATTCAGATAAATAAACGTAATATTCGCATACACGTGTCTCATTTTCTTTCTATTTTTTAAACTTAATTTTTTAACGGAATTTAACGCTACGTTTATTAACTACGGTGCTACCGTTTATAAAAAATAAGAATTCTGCATGAATTAAAATATAATAATTATGCGTATTTTCCGAACGGGCAATACCAGGCGGTTTGCTATTTATAAACATGATTAAAATATATTATTCTCAAATGCGCGGATGTTTAATAATCTGTCTCTGAGTGATAACCATAAAATGCTTTGTATTATCTTCCATACCATAGTTCTACTTTCCAAAACGCTTTCTTGATCAAGGAGGAAAACTTTAGAGTAAAGCGTTTTTTCGCACAGAAAATCATTTTTTTTTCTTGAATGGGCATTTGTTCTATCTAACATTTCTTAGGCTACTTTGATTTAAGTGGTTAAAAAATGAACATTAGTTATTTCAAGTATATGCACATATAAACTCATAGGATGATATCTTTTTTGTAATAAGTTGGTTTCTGAATAGTAAGGCATTAATATGAGGAAATAAGTTGGATGTACACGATTCTATATGTACCGACCATAATAATTATAACAGTAACTAATAGGAAAGTACTTTAAATTTATTTTAAAAGACTACGTATCTGCTTACGTTATGATTTTTTTTTCTTAACAACCTTGGTCTACAGTGGCACACGTGTTATTTTTTAAGTTGAATTTATAAGCGGAAATGGGTTACTTTAGTCATTTGAAAACATCGCCCTATAATCGTCTAGTTGCTGTATACACATGGAATCTTCCTTTTGCTTTGTATTCACATCTACTCTTTAAGATTGCTTCCTCAGATTACAAGAAAAAGTAATTGGTCTTACCGAGAAACTCTTATCAGATAAAAGTTCGTTGCGACGCTTCTTTAAAAATTGATAAAACGCCCTGATAATTATATGCAATCACTGCACCTGGGTCGACGACACAAATATACCAATCGGATAAGTATTTTTTTCACTTTTGAATACTCAGGAGGTAAACATCATCAACTTGTTTCTTTAGCATAGCATACACATAGTCCAATAGGAATGGCAACTAGCATGTAATCTATTCGTTTCGTATCCTCTACATTCTAATACATAAATATATGTTAGGCGGATTGTAAAGGCTTGATCTTAATAGCATTAATAAATAACTTGTATTTTGCGTAGCTGATTTGTATTTGCTATTAGTGTTTTATGTTAACTATTATGTATATATATATATATATATATATATATATATCACGTGTCTGTTAAAATGTATGTGTGTATTTATGTATGCATGTATGTATCTATGTATGTGGCACAATGTTCTTTTAACCAAAGGCTAAGGGTGAGATAACCCTGACAAAAAATTCCAGACGAGTTTAGGCCCTGTCCGCTGCAGCATCCATGACCCACCGGCGTGTGGAGAATGCCCTGGTGCCTAGCTATATAAGTCTAAGTGAAACCGTCGTGAAGGCAACGTCTCTAGGAGAAGGGACACCCTGATATAAAACCTTCGGCGACTGCTGCTTCTAATGATGTTGACTTGCTCTTCATTTTAGTTCAATGTAGCAGTTGTTTAGAGAGTGGGATTTTCTCAATGCAAAGTCTTTCCTCACTATAAAAGTTTCAAGTACGGGCATTACGTAATATGCAATGGAATACACATTTTGCAATCAGTGTGTATCTCGAAAACAAAAAGGTTAGCTTAAGCCTAAAATGGCAAATTCAATGAGGACTTATGAAAATATGGGCGCGAATGGCAATAAGGCCTCTGGAACTTTCAGGGTCTGTCCTGGTAGGTGTTCGGATTACAACAACTTGTACCCGGTCATTGTTGAGTGTGCAGGACCATAAAAAGTTCATAAAAGTGACCGTCTTATACATACTGCTAGTTGCGGTCATGTTTGCGTCATTCTGTGCTAAATATATATTAAGTAATTACAATACTCGAGAACGACTTGCCGCCATGATGCATGTATGTGTGTATGTATGTATTCATGTATGTATGTATGTATGTGTGTATGTATGTATGTATGTCTAACACTTTTGACAGGCGGGGCGGATTTTCACGAGATCAGTATCATTTAAATCGAAAAATTGTCCGAAAACATTAATTCCTACACCCTCACATTGACAGTTTTCGTCAAGGAGGGGTCGATTTTTGGCGAGCGATTTTACAAGTAAATGTATCAGTTATATATACATACATACACACACACACACATATATATATATATATATTTATATATATATTTACATATATATGCAGTAGCGTTCAAACCTATGGGACAAAATGTTAAAAAGTAATATTTGTCAGTGATATACCACTATCAGCCGGTCACTGAGGTGTGACCGACAGACGTGTTATAGTAAATGTCTTAAAGCGGTCTCATGAAGATATGAAGATGGGCAAGTTATTAAGGTCTGTGTAGCAAGAAGAAAATCATACCTGAGATGTTGGATCTGGGTGTGGCTCCTTTCTTTTCTCAAGATGATCTCTTCACCCGGGTAGCATTCTGGTGGGAATCTTCATCTCTTTGTCCTCAGGGCCGGCTTTCGACTTAAGAAATGCATGGAGACATTTATGGCAGACACAAGAAAGACGACACGCGACAAAATTGTAATATACATAAGGTATAACTAATTATTTTATTTTACAAAATATATATTACAAAAACTTTAACAATTAAAAAACTGGATAATCGGCTTTTCAAAGCTAACTAACCTAACTAGTATTGAAGGAGGGTGTGCTCCCCCCATTTGCGGAGAGACAGAATATTCATCTTCAATTCATGGTGGTCGTGCAGGAAAGAGACAGAAAGATAACAAGGAATTATGGGAAGGGATTTCTTTGTATCTCTACGCTCGTGGCCAAATTACCACTCGTCCATGCTGCAGAGTATGTTAGAAACAGTGGCACAAAGAAATAGTGCCACAGTAATAACAAGTGTCAAATGAAGAAATTTTGATAATTGTTAGTAATTATCATGCATAATAACATACTAAAATTTGAATCATTCGAAAAGGATAGACAAAGAATTATAAAAATTATTTATTTTTAAAGTAGGAACGCCCAAAAGTAAGTGACAAAATTAAGACATTGTGATGTAAGAGCTAACTACTTAAGCAAGGAGGAAAGGTTCATCGACAATTAAATGCTTCGAAGAGTATATCAATAATAAGGTATATCCATAGCTTCCATACATTTATATCAGATATAACTCGGCGTTCTGTGTTTAAATGGTATCAGACCTGATGGAATGATCAACTGTCGGTATAGACCTACAAAAATTCCAGAAAAACGTAGCTGTCTGCCCGGTTACTCTCCAAAATATACCGCTGCCATTGCAAACAGGATTCACTTTTCCGTTACTTTCAACGAAATGTGTGCGTGTGTAAGATAATTACTCATTTAATAACCAAACGATAGATAGATAGACATACAGCTAACGCTTAAATTTAGACGAATCATGAATAATGCAAATGAAATAAAATAGCTAAATTAAAATATAAACTAAATAACCTTGACATAACCCTGAATAATGATGAATAGAGAGTTAGTAATTCCAACACACACGTCTGAAAATAAGATCACCTGTTAATTCAGCACATTCACAAAAAGGATGTGCAAACACTATACAAAATAAACCAAAAATGTCAACCGAACTTCTGCTTGAAACTGTATCAGCAAATAGCTAATGAAGACTTTAACTCGTTGGAGAGAATAACAACAGAGCTGATTAGTTAGCTAACAAGACTAAACACAATGTGGATCATAAAAAAATGATATTTATTCCATGCACTTTGTGTGAGGTTGGGTAAACGCAAATTTCTTTGTGTGGTTTTATTGCCATACATATATTTCCATGACTTATGACTTAGCTCTACTCAAGTATTGAGCACTGTTGTAATAAAACTGGAAAATATACATAATATATGACATTTAGTAAAAATATATCCGTATTTAAGAAATAATAAATAAAGACACCCCCACACACACACACACGCACGCACACACACACACACACATATATATATATATATATATATATATACATATATACATATATCACTATTTATCTTTTACAAGCATACGAGTTTCGCTTCAGAATAAAGTCCTCTGTTTTTTCGCTCAAGAATAAAGTCCTCTTTTTTTCGCTCCAGAATAAAGTCCTCTGTTTTTTCGCTCCAGAATAAAGTCCTCTGTTTTTTAGTCAAAATCTAAAGGTTAAACAGCAACAAAAATAATAGTGGTACAACTAAAACACGCTCCCAAATTTCTTATTCTCCATAGTCACCAGCATTCTCAATGCACTTTTGCCAGCCTTTTTTGATGTCTCGATCGTAAAATCCGAAGTACGCTTTGTCACTGACATTTCTGTCGCTACTATTTAATCGACGACCCCATTTTCTTACTGTGATATAATTAACTGAATTGGTTTCGTAAATGATGTTACTTAATCCATGATAATTCACACATTCAAGCCATGTATACACAAGTTCAGTTTGACAGCCGACCTTGTAGAGCAGTAAATGAATTTATTTCTTGCCTACTCCTGCGGAACTCTTCTACACATAACAGTAGAAGAATGTTCACGTGGTGAGATGTCGTTGCAAAAGAGACTAATGTTGAGAGGAGGGGCATAAAAGTTGTAAGGCGGGACCGTGATACCTGACATTGGCGTGTGAACTCCATTATCTTGACTACGCTTGAAAGATGATGATGATGCTGAGTATGATGATTATGATGATGATGATGATGATGATGATGATGATGATGTGTAAACAGATAAGTTAAAAAGTGATTGACCTTTAATAAATGTGTTGATGGAAATCGTTTTGCAGTTATGAATGTCGTTTAATTGGAGACCCTCCAAACTTAGAGGATTACTGTGGTTAGTTGAAGATAAAAATGTTTTTTTGTCTCCTTTCAGGCTTTTATTAATGTTTTTCTTTTCATGAATGATACAGATTATTCTTCTGTTCATGAAAAATAAAGTTTCTTTTTCTAAACATCTTCCTTTTGGTTAATATCGATTAGAACGCAGGATTATCGAAAAATAGATACGCTTCTTATTTACAAATTATTTCATGTGAAAGTTAGTAAAGAAAGTAAACGGGTACATTTTCTAGTGAATTGTTTTCAATGTGACATTCAAACAATGACTGTCTTTTTTTACTCTATTTCATTTTCAGCAAAATATATTGCCACCTTAACGTAAGGAGCTACGATTGGGACTGGGTTTTTAGGGGCTATGTACGGAGATGAGCAATACGTTTGTTCACATTACATTGAATATTTTGTATGTTAGTACAATCAAGGGAGTAGGGTGCGAATTACAACGTCTAGAAGTCCGTATTAAGAAGCTACTAGAATATAGGACTTTCCGGCATCAAGGAACGTTTACAATGATTGAGGGATTTTGCTGCTAGGCGAGTTTATCGTGGTATGTTTACGTCGAGGTGGAAGGAGTGCAATGAGTTTATCATACCGCATTCCATTAAAATACTTGTAAAATAGGCACATTAGTGCAACATAGCAGTACTCGAACATAGGTTAATAGCTTGGTTAATAGTGCTAGACCTAATAGATAGGATATTTTGGGGTGCCATTTTTAAAATATTATAGTGGCGGATGTACTGGCGTTGCTATGGCAACATGCTCAACTTCTGTAGAACTACAGGATACTTCTCAGGTGAAGTAATTTTCTAGTACGATAGAGGGGGCCTACCTCCTTTGCAGCAGTATTTCCAATGTGTTCAATGTATTCGTTTCGACTTCTTTTGCTTGTAAGGGTGATACCGAGTAATTTCATGAACGAGCGCAAGATATTGCCATGGTTGGGAAGATTCTTGTAATTGTTAAAGAAAAAATAGTCTTAGTAACAGTGCCCACTCCCTTAGTATAGGTCAGAATATTGTGAAAATGACATCCACGGATTAATTCCTTGTTTAAGTTAAGAATCCCATATAGGTTACTGAGTTCAAGATAAAAGTTTTCTAGATACTATAATACTGAAAAGATACACCTGAAAAAAGTCAACTTTTAAAACACAAAAAAATCAAGAATGAGAATAATAGTCCGCATAATCCAAATTCTAGAAACAATAAAAAAAAAATCCTCGTCTAAAAATTTCCGAAGCATTAACCCCAGTATATCCTGTAATTATTAAAAACCAAATATTTTTTAATGGAATTGAACGTCATCTCCTACTTCATATAATGATCAATCTCTGTGGATCGTTCCACTGTTATAAGGATACATTTATAATTATAAAAATAATCAAGATCAAAGTTTTGTGACGAATGCTTTTAAGAATATGAATGATCTCAGCGGTAACAACGCGTGCAGGTTCTTCCACACAGAAGTAGAGAGTGTGAGCCTCTTTACATCTATCTACAGGTTCTGCTAAAGGACGGTTACTATAATGATGCAGCGCAATAGAGTGTGTAAATATCCCCACTAAACTATCTCTGAAACCTTGAATATCAAATGCAGCAAAAAATCCTGGAAATATATACCAGAAAGAACGGTATGAAATAAGTTACAACTTATCCACTATGTCAGCTACAGCTACGTACTGTCCTAATAACAACCATTCAATCATTAACCCTGATCCTAGAGTGGCCTTCAGGCGTTTATATGTGGTGTAAATAAAAGCTAAATAAATAACTTGAAAACTGTGCTAATAAATCTGATATCTTAATGTGGGGCAAGAAGGCAAAAGGAGCAGCCCTTATAGAATTTAATGTACCAACAACGCTAGTTAGATCGGAGCTGAGAAAAAATAACGGGATCTTATTGTCTTATGTATGACACGAAAAGAAACTGGAAACTAAAGATGATCCTCATCTAGTAAAAATAAGAGCAACCGGACTCATATAAAAGAATTACAAAAACAATCTGGCCAATAAAATCGGTGGCCCAAATGCAAGAAAGATACAACCACTTGCCCTTAAAGACACAGTTAACATTTAAAAAATATTTTCGGTTGGAATATCCGAGATAGCAAGTCAATGGCTGGTAGTAAACAGGGTGCCACACCCCCAGCTAGAACAACATAAGATACGTTCCTTTTTTAAGTTTCTAGATTATAAATTAACCATGGCGATGACTAAGTGGTTAGCAATACGAAGCAGGATGTTTGAATGCAGTTTATTTCACAGAAAATCTTCCATCAAAGAAATACGTGACCTTGTGTCAAACCGCCTGGTTTAACACACACACATGAGAAAAGCTTGGTCGTTTTACAGCATATAACCAATTTTCGGGTTATTTAATACCAAATCCAAAGATTTTGAAGAACATTTTTTTAATAGAATATATTTATTGTTTTCAAGGCAGGTACTAACACTCCGGGACAGAGTGATCCTGGGAGCCATGACAATTAAAGGGCGGCCCCACATTCCCCAAAGCCCGCAAACTTGGGCCTCACCACTGGATATAGTTTAAGGTCATATCCAGGACCACATGAGAAAAGGAAATCGGTAGATAAAAATAGGTAAGTAGGCAACGATAAAAGGAAGGAAGGTTAAAAGGTTCCTTTTTAATTTGGTATTCTACAAAGATGAGGGGAGCAACACTTCCTTCTTATGATCATATAGTTTACCTCCTCTTACAATGCTATGTGTTTAGCACGGTGCCACAAATTACTATTTCGTGAGGCATTGGTATTATTTGACTAATGATTAAACCCTAGTCTCTCGTCTTATGAGTTAACGCCGTAACCATTATGCAAAATGGGCCGGTGGATGCTCTTAGAGAGCATCATACATCACACTGTTGTATCGACTTTTCTATTGTAGCATAGTTTATATGTATTTTACATGTTTTAAAAATTCTTCATTCTAAAACTTCATGAATTATTAAACCTGTTGTAAAAAATGGAACTAAATAGTATCAAAGTAAACAATAAGTGCAACAAGTTATCTGTTTTTTTTTTGTTTTGCTGGAAAAGCAAGAAAGAATTTCGATTGAAGAGAATCCATATATATTCAGGAAACAGCTGATGCTTTCTTGAAAAACGAACAAAGAATGCAAGAAATTCACTTTTAATCCACCTGGTTTATGCCAGCACTCATCAAAGGAATGTTGGAACCGTATATATGTATACAGTGTAAGCCAAATGTATGGAGACAATAAAAACATTCATTTAGACATCACGTATACGTATAACTCTACGTAATAAGACTTTTATATTGTTGGAAATTAAATATTAATCAACGCAAGTGTCAAACTGTTTTTTCTTGATCTACATTTTTTTACGCTTCGATAAACATTTTTTCTACTTGTAGCTTCCTCTCTCTTTATCTCTCTCTGTCTGTCTATATATATATATATATATATATATATATATATATATATATATATATATATATATATATATATATATATAGTAGCAGGCTGCCCGGCGTGGCCGGTGGCAAATATAATAGTGTAATTCATACAAGTAACGTGTTGTAATAGAAATATTGTTGAGATCGGTGTCGTTTTGAAGCACGACCCTTCGGCCGACAAATATCAAAGAATTGGCCAAGAACATTAATTCTTTCACCATCAAATGGACACTTTTATACAGGCAGGGGTAACCTTTTTTCTCCGATATTCTCGAAAGCCATTTCCTCTTTTCGATTGAGTAGCCTTACTTTAAAATGGCACTTCAGGTCTGGCGATGGACGCATTGGCAATGACGTCAAATTTTTCTCAAGTTCTTTTCGTCCTTCACGGTACGGGTTCGATCCTGCCTGTCTACTACACCTTTTTTTTGCTCAACACACGCCTCCGAACTCCCTGGCAACCCCAGGCTCCCAGTTTAATTAAATTATAAAAAAAGAGAACTACCACATGATCACAATCCTGCGAGGCGATAATAAGATTAGAACAGTAAAACAAATTGATGCAATTGTGTCAGCAGAGATACCAGGATCTGAAGGTCCCAAAGCTTCGTGATGTAGTTAAGTATTTAATGGTGCATGGTCCAACATTATTGTCCAACATCATTGTAATTGTTTAATTACGTAATAAAAAGTTTCTTACAGATGTTTTTTTTTTTTTTTAAATTTCGACTGCTGTGGAATTTCCACAGGTTCTGCTTGTACTATGAATTGTAATATTCGAGGCCAAAGCGACGGTTTATTTCCTTTCCCCTAAAATTTCTTTTTTTTTTGCACCTTTTATTTACGTTTTATTAATTTTTTTGTTCTCCGATTTGATTGGTTAGAATGGGGAAAAAGACAAAAAATGAGAGTGATTTCTATCTGGTTAAACCATGATAAATAATTTTGTTCTTGTTATAGTAGTAGTAGTAGTAATAGTAGTAGTAGTAGTAGCAGTAGTAGTAGCGGTAGTATTAGTAGTTGGTGGTTGTAGTACTTGTATTAACTCGCCACACCTTTATATAAGGCCTGGCAGTATTGTCGTTTAAATGTAATGCATTGTGTATCGGCATAATTTTAATAGTCCCTTCGTCGAGATGCTTCAGTACTTCTTTGCTCAAACATATGAACGTTTCAGAATATCTTATTAGTGATGCGGTTCTATTTTAATTGTAGTAATATAGGTACTTATATATAAGGCACTGTGTGTGACTGTGTATGTCTGTATATGCATGAGTTCGTTTCTTATGAATTCCGAAACTGTTAGACCGATTTTTTAAAAATTTAACATGAATGTACGTTATCTGTCTGGAAATTCTTTTACATATGTTCTGTATCGGCATGCCTTTCATGAGCATGGGAAATCAATAATCGAAAAAATCTGATCAAAGGAGGAACAACCCGATATTGACTAAAGTTTACACTCCTGGACAGGCTAACATCACAAATGCATTTGAGAACTTTTATAATCGCATCAGCAGAGGAACCCGACAAATATAAATAAAAGTAGGTTATTTGATAAGACAAGGGTTCGATCGAAATGAATGTTTCTCTGTAAAGCACAATTGGAACATGATACCTCTATGTTTGCATTTTAAACTTTAATTTAAGCCACTATATAATAATAATTTTATAAAATTAGCCATAGGTTGTTTATAATGCCATATGGACTACAATGTATTCTCGAGTTAGTTTTCGCAGGAACACATGTGGACCTCAGAGAGTTCTTTACTAGAGCAGTAATCAAGCGATTTGTTTGAAAAAAAAAATGGGTGATTTCTTCGATTTCGATGACAAAAAAAGTATCAGACGTGTAAGACATATTTTCATCCTCCTTGAATTTCGATTAATATTGCGTTGTAAAAATAAAGATAAAAAACTAAATAGATAGCACGAGAGAATGATAGAGTGAGAAACTGAGAGAAAGAGTGTATGAGAAAATGAGAGATTGATATAACATGGTAGGTACTCATCTGAACTTCAATTTATGCCCTCCACTGCCAGATTTTCAGGAAAAACACTCGTCTAGTCAAAATAACTATCAACAATTCCCCACACTCTTTATTTGTGCCTACACCTAAACGTAGATTCCATAAACTGTGCTTCTTTCTGGGAACTGCACGTCTGTAGAATTCTATTCCGTTTGCCTGCTTTCTAGCTAATTACAATCTGAGGTTCTTCAAGTCCAACGTGAACACGTTCTTGTTGTACCGTCCCCTTAAGTATTCCAAGTTCTAAAATATCCACTAATTTTTACTACGCTAAAATCACAATTACTAATGTATACACATTAACCCTTATCCTCGAGTGACCACTGGACCTTGATAAGTGGTGAACCCATGTAAACAATATATATATATATATATTCGCTACAGAACCCAAGGATGGAGAGAAATCGAAGGAATTAGCAACAGTAGAGTGCTATGTTAATTAGGTGTGCCAGGGCTTTTGTGGCAACAAAGAAAAAAAAGGATATCGTGTGGTAAAAAAAAAAGAAAAAGAGAAACTCAGCCGAGTGAGATGGGCGTGTAGCTTTCTGGCGGCAGAATACTTTTAAGCTGGTGTCACGAACGCGGGGATTTGTTAATCTCATTACCAACATATTAAACATAAAAAAATCAGGCATTGTTTTCAGAGCAACGGTAATAAATGCCTTTTGCTAAAACAGAAATGAAAGCTAATCGGATTTATTCATTTTTGTCTATTTGCTCTTTTACGGGGTGCCGGACGGAGTGGAGGTCCGAGAAAGTGGTGTAGTGTAACGAACGAGGTTCGACCGTAACGGCCACGTAAAGTAAAAGAATTGGCGAATAAGTAACGACGTGTTTTCTATCATCTACTACATTAGAATCCCGGGATACAGCAATAAACCCTAGTAACAACATGCAGTACAATATTTAATCCGCATGTATATAATCAAATAACATTATGAATAACACAGTAAGGCGGAGAAAATACCGTAAACAGGGACCGGACAAATATCATATCCCATCGTAAGCTGAAAAAATTGTATCCTAGGGCCAACTGCTCCAGCATAGGACATCTAAACGTTTCAATACATGTCCTATTGGAATTTCTTAGCAAACATCAATATTAACCCTAACTCAAAGCTTAACACTAACCCTAACCAGGACAACCACAATTTTGTAAGAAATGATTTATTTGAATTTATTAGAAAACAACAATATTAACACTAACTCTTAGCTAAACACTAACCCTAAGCAGGACAATCACAATTTTGAAGACACGTCTTATTGGAATTTGTTAGCAAACATACATATTAACCCAAAATCTAAGCTTAATACTATCTGTCACCAGGACAACCACAATTTTGAAGACATGTCTTTTTTGAATTTCTTAGAAAACATCAATATTAACACTAACCCTAACCCGGACAACCGCGATTTTTGAAGACATGTTTTATTGGAGTTTGTTAGCAAACATCAATATTAACCCAATCTCTTTGCGTAACACTAATACTTTCCAGTACACCCACAATCTTTGAAGACATGTATTATTATCTAAGCTTAACACAAGCTTTAACAAGGAAAACAACTATTTTGGAAGACATGTCGTTATCTAAGCTTAACACAAGCTTTTAAAAGGAAAACCACTATTTTGGAAGACATGTTGTTTTCGAAGTTGTTAGCAAATATCATATTAACCCTAGCTCTTAGCTTAACATTAACAGTAACCAAGGACAACCGCGATTTTTGAAGACATGTTTTATTGGAATTTGTTAGCAAACATCAAGATTATCCTTAACTCATAGCGTAACACTAACCATAACCCGAACAACTCCAATTTTCAAGACATTTATTATCGGGATTTATTAGCAAAAATCAATAATAACCCAAATTATAAGCTTATTACTAACCTTAACCAGGACAACTACAACTTTTGAGACATGCTTATTGGAATTTGTTAGCAAACATTAATATTAACCCTAAGTCTTAGCTTAATATTAACGCTAACTAAGACAGCCACAACTTTTGAAGACAGGTCTTATTGGAATTTGTTAGTTAACAGTTATATTAACCCAAACTCAAAGCTTAACACTAACTCTAACACTGGCAAACACAATTTTCAAGACATGGCTTATTGGAATTTGTTAGCAAACATCAATATTAGCCCAATCTATAAGCTTATCACTAACCCTCATAAGAAACTATGAGCTTAACACTAACCCTAACCCGGGCAATCACAATTTTTGAAGACATGTCTCATTAGAATTTTTTTAGCAAACAGCAATATTAACACTAACTCTAAGCTTACTAGGCCATCCATATTGTTGAAGACATGTTTTTTTATTGTTTAGCAACCATCAATATTAACCCTAACTCTTAGTTTAACACTAACCCTAAAACGGACAACTACAATTGTTGACGACATGTCTTATTGGAATTTGTTAGCAAACAGCAATATTAACACTAACTCTAAGGTTACTAGGACATCCATACTGTTAAATACACGTTTTATAATTGTTTAGTAATCATCAATATTAACCCTAACTCTTAGTTTAACACTAACCCTAAAACGGACAACTACAATTGTTGACGACATGTCTTATTGGAATTTTTTAGCAAACAGCAATATTAACACTAACTCTAAGGTTACTAGGACATCCATACTGTTGAAGACATGTTTTTTTAATTGTTTAGTAACCATCAATATTAACCCTAACTCTTAGCTTAACATTAACCCTAAAACGGACAACTACAATTGTTGACGACATGTCTTATTGGAATTTTTTAGCAAACAGCAATATTAACACTAACTCTAAGGTTACTAGGACATCCATACTGTTGAAGACATGTTTTTTTTAATTGTTTAGTAACCATCAATATTAACCCTAACTCTTAGCTTAACATTAACCCTAAAACGGACAACTACAATTGTTGACGACATGTCTTATTGGAATTTTTTAGTAAACAGCAATATTAACACTAACTCTAAGGTTACTAGGAAATCCACAATTGTTGAAGACATGTTTTATTTTATTGTTTATCATCCATCAATATTAACCCTAACTCTTAGCTTAACATTAACCCTTAAACGGAGAACTACAATTGTTGGAGACATGTCTTATTGGAATTTGTTAGCAGCATCAATATTATCCCTAACTCTTACACTAACTCTAACCCTAACCTGAACAACCACAATTTTCGGATATGTTCATCATGTTTGTTGAAAACACGGTTTAAATGAACTCTTACTCTATTTGAAGTTCGTGTTATTCCTCGATATGTGTCATATCTCTAAAGAGTATAAAACGTACTAAAACTTATAAGAAACAACGCGTCTCCTTGTAATAGTCGTTTCTTATTCATGCAGAATCTATTAATGTTTTGATGGACGTTGCTGACCGTAATAAATATTTTGATCGAATCCATATTCACATTTTGCCGCAAGGAAAAATCTCGCTGTGCATGTTTTCTAAAAGGGACAGCCAAACAATATCAGCTTTATAAGAGACCCGAAGGGATTAAATTTACCAGCGAAACGCAAAGGCAATTCTACTTTCCAATGAGGCTCAGAAATAAACATTTTTTTCTGTGCCTTTTCTATACAAGAAACTCAATTTAAATTTCCATAAGAGTATAATGCAATATGTCTCATTGCAATTTGTTGGTAAACATCAATATTGACAATGTGTTCGAAAATGTATAAACTTCGTATTTTTGTGTTTCCACTCTAAAGCTGTAGAGCTACATAAAAGTTAAGACACAAAAATTTCATTCATAAAACTGACTACGTCTGTCTGTGTGTTCTATTATTTCAAACTGTTTCTCCTCCGATACGGAAGGTCGCAGAGCGATGCGAGGCAGCTCAAATTATTACTACGCATGATCAAATACGTATACATTTATACATAAAATTAGTTTAGTTTTTTTTCTATTTCTTATCTGATTGAGAGAAAGCTCATACGGTAACATCTCAGGCTTGAACCTACAAATTCTGTTTTCGATTCATAATATTGTTTTTTTTTTTACTTCTAAAATAACGGCTATATATTGGGTACAATACAATATGAAATAATCGATAGAGAAATAAATTTATAATGATAATATATAGAATCTGAATATAATAAAATATCTGATTTAAGCGTATTTTATGACCGAGCAATGCCGTGCGTCCCCTCTTTTTTCATAAAGTATTGAAAATAATTTTTCTTCTTCTCTTTCATTTGGGATTTTTTTTTTACTAGGAAATTAATCATTTATCAAGGCCAATACGTAAGACTACACCGATGATCGTTGGTGTAGCAATTGGGTAGATTTGGATTACTTAAGAGGATCGCTAAACAAAAACTTCTTTAGATTGGACTTAAAAGCGACCATATTGTGTTAAGTTGGGAAGGGGCTCCGTGGTATTGTGTTCCACAGGCGAAATGATTTTGAAAATAAATTTTGATCACGGAAGTTTTCCTTAATTATGGGCACAAATAGAGAGTAAGAGAAATTGTTGGCTGGTGTTGTATTTAATATTAAGCCGGAGCGATGCCGATAGAATCGGAGGTGTGTACACGCGTACATACTAGATAGAATTTGATCTAGATACCTGTGTCCTGTAAAATTATCTGACTTGTAACTATCACAGAAAACAAAGATCGGGGAGTTAGAAATACGTAACTCAAAATAAAGAAGAACAATCAAATATTAAACATATTTACATTTCAGCAATTTGGTTGATGTCTTTAAAAGGCATGGATAACATGGAGAAAACGGCAGGTAAAGAGAAGAGAGCAGACAGTCGTCCAGCCTGAGTAACACATTCGCCGTCGCCTGACAAACACACGCATAGTTAACGATAAACGCAGTTGTTCTGCCCCCTCTCTTCCTCTCTCTTTTCAAGGATCAACAGAGAGTTGTAAATAAACTTGTATGTTGAGAAATTTCTTCTGTGTTGATTTTGAGAACTACGACAAAATTTCAGGTGTACATATTTATTGAATTTTTCGGCCTAGTGCTTTCATTTTTGGTGTTATTCTCACAACGCTTTGACAGGTATGGTTTGCGGCCTTCTGCACACAATTCCAACTGGAAAATCTGTGGTCCTATTTCCAATTTTTGGTATTCGAGGCTAAAGCGACATCGGCTAGTCGGATTATTACCTTATTCCTTTTTTTTACACTTTTAATTTTTTTGGTTGTCCCCGTTTGATTGGTTAGAATGGAGAAAGAGAGACAAAAAGAAAAGAGAGTGATCTCTATCTGAGTAGACCATGGTTTGTTCTTATAGTAGTAGTAGTAGTAGTAGTAGTAGTAGTACTAGTGGTGGTGGTGGTGGTGGTGGTGTCGGTGGTAGTTGTAGTATTTAATTTTACTCGCCACAACTTTATTTAAGGTCGGTCAGTACTATCATTTAAATGTAATGCATTATGTAGCGGCATAGGTTTCATCGAGTAACGAAAAAGTGTAAGGAAAAATTCAAGATGGCGCCCAACTCTCTCTTTAACACGGTAAGATATCCTCAACACGGCACAAGAAGCAACAGCCACACGATTCCCCAGCCAACTCAATCGTCACTCGCCCACGTCTTTCCCCTCACCCGCTTTTATCGTCATTCTAGGCCGGCTAAATTTGCATATTCCGGGAATTCGTGTGACTTTGCGAGACATCATACTTTACAAAAGACGGCGGCCGCCATCTTGGTCTTTCTTTTCTATTTTTGGTCGGTAACGCTGAGCTTGTCTCGAGGTAAGTCTTTTTCCCCTCATCCGTCTCTCCCACGTACCCACACAACACGCAAACACGCGGGCGCTTATCTCCTGGATGCACGTTACACATCGTCCACTTGCCAGGATGTTTTAGTATTTCTTTGGTCAAACCTATGAAAGGTCCACAGTATCTTGTTAGTGACACTGCTAATTTGTTTATTAGAAGCTCAACTATATAATATAGTTTCTTCCTCATCTGGAGTATACCAGTTTAATTTTCACTTGTATTCCGGTGGTTTTGACGGTGTATCTTTCTAGAAAGCCTACATGGCACGTATGCTTCTGCTGAGGTTGAAGATTACATTCTCCCGTTACTTGCAGTCCCCCCTTTCTAATAATCAACAGTGCGCACTTTTCCATTCTGAATTCAATTAAGATGTCTTCGCTGAAGATTTCGGTTGTGCGTATTCGCGTCGCTAGTTCGTTTTTGTTTCTTGCGAAAAGTTTATTATTATTATTATTATTATTATTATTATTATTATTATTATTATTATTATTATTATTATTATTAGAATAAGAAGAACAAGAACAAGAACAAGAAGAAGTAGAAGATTTCACAAATACCACCATCGAAGATTTTTCCTTGAAATCAACCTGTGTTGTTCTCTGAACCTGAGGTACCATAAGTTTCTCTAGATTTCCAGTACTCTTCGCCGTTTCTATAAGCTTTGTAAATGTAACATCCGTTTACTATTGTTTACTTGTTGGCAGCGATTGCCCTTCTTCACTGGAATGTGAGTAGCAATAAGCCTCACAAACATCGCAATACTCTTTGTACTCAACCAATGAAAGTCTGGTTAGTGCTTTCTTCTCTAGCTCTTTTCATCCTCGTT
The DNA here is from genome assembly GCF_053919585.1 of Euprymna scolopes. NCBI lineage: Eukaryota > Metazoa > Mollusca > Cephalopoda > Sepiida > Sepiolidae > Euprymna > Euprymna scolopes. The sequence continues at coordinate 5,295,831 of NC_136506.1, read as the reverse complement.
GACTCTTTGGTGTGGCGCAAGTCGTGCTTATTATATAGTTTATTGTTGTTTGCAGATAGGTTGGGTCTGTTGCATAAGGGTACATATTGGGGACCCATTAACGGGGACTCAGAACAGCTTCCGATGATAATGAGGGAGACATTTATATCTGACTGGGAGGATTCTTGTTAACACCTATAGAGGGTACTTCATATATAACAGTTCTTATAACTCATATAAGGAGGAGGAGAGACACATTATTATGATGAAGGAGCCACATTACTTGTAAGAGTTATACGCAGATCATTACACGATGACGATAAAACACATTTATCTTTTCTGTTGTGAGGAATAATGACACGAGACGAACAGTTACAAACATAGATCGTTACTTCATTATTCAACTCTTCTTCTTCTCTCCAACTGGCTATCACCGTGTGTGATCTGCTCTGATTATTTGATCCTCATCATCTCTCGAACTTCGAACACTCAGATTCCTATATTAAGAAATCTCCTTTGTTTATGACGCCAGAGCTGGGTTTACCAACGTGACTACTTTCACGTGGATTTACAAATGTTTGTCCAACCACAACTTTTGGCAAACAAAGAATCAATTGTAATTCTTTAATATCTAACCTACTTGTAAACAAAATTTTTAACCCGCATTGCCCATTCTTTTAACTGACATATTTAATATACAGATTTCTAAAAGAATGGACAATCGACTCTTTTTTCGACATGAACAATATTTAGCTATTAAATAGAATTAACAATGAACTGAAATCCTTAAGCTTCCAACTATCGCTTATCTTTATCACTTGCTTATAGGGTTCGAATCTAGCCTTTAACTAATATCATTTTCACTTATCTAGTCTGTCTTTATCTTTACATGAGATGGGCACAGCCCTTTCATGTAACAGGTCGACAATTTACAATTTTCCATTTCCAGTTCTCTTGATCGCATGCTTTTCTTCCACTTTAATTGCAGTTTCTATATGTCCGGTTGGCATGTGTTGCTTATGTAGATTAATTATCGCACACACGTGTTTTTCTTGAAGATTTCACCCGTTTTCAACATTACCGTCTATTGCATAGTCTCAGTCTTCAAGCCAATTCTAATTTCTCTTTTTCAAGCTCTTTTCAAATTTTTCAAGGTATCCTAGAAGTATTTATATAATTTCATCAGGTTCCATATTCCTTTGAGTTGTATGGCAAGTTCCGTATATTTGCGTCGTTTTTCTGTCTCTTTAACACTCGACCTTTGCTCTGTTGGAGTGGTAAAACCTATAATTTCTCAGTTTCTTATATTATTTTTAATTATTATAACGTCCGTTTTTATCTGTTTGTACCTTCATGTCCCAAAAGATTTTGTGTTTTTCATTTTTCAGTACTGATTCTGGTTTGTTTTTAAAACTACTCTCCGCATCTATGAGATGCATTCGTCTACAGAGCTCCCCATGTGTCGCCTTTCCCAGGAAATATCTCCTGTCTGTATATTCCTTGCGAGCTTGTTTGCTGCATTCACTTCTCAAGTGATTTATTGTTTTGTCACTTTGTCCATAGAGACTACATTAACTGTTTTCTTGTGTTTTATCTATTTGAGTTTTTATGTGGTTGGTTCTGATTACAATGTTCTGTACAGATGATCATTGTTTTTCTTTTCTTGGCCTCATCCAGTTGTTTGCAGGATAATTTTTTGTTATTCTGATGAATCAGTGGCTCTCATTTCGGTGATAAATATTGCTGTATTCTTATGTACTTTTCAAATTTATTTTTGTGTCTTCTACGCAGATTTATCAACCCTCTTGCTCCATTGTTCCTTTTCGCATAGTCAGTCAATATAGTCTTTTGTGTTTAAGGCATACTGCATTGGCATTAGTTCCGTTATGTCATGATCAAGTTGTCTAAGTTCTGTCTATTCACAGTCCAGATTTCCTTATTAGTGGTTCTGCCAGATGTTTAAAACGTTTTATTATTATTGATATTCGTCTTCATTTCATTATTATTATTATTATTATTATTATTATTATTATTATTATTATTATTATAATTATTATCATCATCATCATTATCATTATCATTATCGTTATCATTATTATTATTATTATTATTATTATTATTGTTATTATTATTATTATTATTATTATTAATTTTATTATTATTATTATTATTATTATTATTATTATTATTATTATTATTATTATTATTATTATTATTAAAGGTGTTCTACAGTACGGCATAATCACGTGTGCACGCCGGTACTTGTTTACCCACCAGGGTTAAGCAACAGTGAGTCTGTCAGTAATAAAATGAGCGACCATTTGGGAATTCCAGACGCCATATGCTCTCTTTACTTTTCTCAGCATTGTTTCTAATCAGCCATGGTCCTCTGCTTGCCGCTGCACTCAAACAGGAGAGAGGTGTTTGTGATTGTACACTCCTTGCCTCACAATTTTGTGCACAACTACTCTACAGAGGATATCCATTGTCTTTAAAGGCTGAGTAGAGACATCGCGTCACAAATATTCTTATTCTTAATAATTTTCTTTTTATTATTATCGTTATTCTCATTATTATATATTTATTGATTTTTGTTTTGTCGTTATTTTGTGGTCAACATTTTATGGCAATAAATAATTACAATTAATGAATCGTAAGTGCTTTTCTTAGAAAAAATCATTTTTGCTTTGTTTGGATTTCTTTTGCACTTAATTAGATCAAATTATTTTTGTTGTTCTTTCAAAGCAATTCTCGAATATTTTTAATTTGTCGCCGCATCCACTATTGCCCAATATTACTCGCCCCCAAGGCCAAAAACAAACATTAAATATTAGTCCGCTAGTTGATCGGTTAATTAATTGTTTTAATATATTCATCATTTTTAATGCGGACTAATTTATTTTCGATTATTTCTTGTTGTGCATCAAAGTTATGAAAAACATTGTTCCAGAATATTTTTTTTATTTTCTAATTATTTTGTGCATTTTGCTTCTCTTTCATCTTTTCTGTTGTTTGGAATTATACTTCGAAAAGCATATAATTTGGGAAAATAATTACAGGAAACAAAAATAATTAATTAAGCAATAAAAAAATGTATACAAATAACAGAAGATAGTCTATTAAAACTGATTAGTCGTTGTTCCCGAAGCAGCCATGAGTGGAATATATATATATATATATATATATATATATATATATATATATATATATATATATATATATATATATATATATATATATACAAAAATTAACATATATATATAGAGAGAGAGAGACAGAGAGATACAGAGAGAGAGGGCTGTACCCTGCCACGCGCTGCTGTGACTCAGTTTCTTATATTCATCGGACAACAATCCACTCCAAACAGTGAAAAACGAAGGTGAACATGAACAGAACAGAAAAAATGATACTCTTGCAGAATTTGATCCGAATCCTCGGGAGTGTCCGTCAATCATGGCTTGGGCTCGGCCAACAACCAATGGATTAAGCGGAACGTTGCTAAAATGTGTAAACGCTAAATCGAGTTTTTTTTTTTTTTTTTTTTTTTTTTGTGAGTTTTTAATTAATCTTTGGGCGAGGGGAGGTGCTTACTATACACAGATTCGAGAAAGTTTTCCACGAACAAATAAATGAAGCAAAGATAAAGTAAGTTACGTTTCTCCATAACTGAATAATATTTTATTTTTTTTTATAATATAAAATGTTTAATCGTTTCGAAAAACATAGCGTTTATCGATGCATTTTTAAAAGACAAATGTCGCGGGCTCTGTTTAATACGTTAAGTTTGGCAAAATAAGTTAAAAGCTTTACAAAACAGTGTAAGAAACCTATCAAATATACGTTACCGTTATATAGGATAACAAATTCGGTGGGTTTCTGACAGTATTTTATATGGCTTTTTTTAAAAGTTTCAACGCATTTTCCCAAACTTACGTCATCAACAGTGGTCGCCAACATTTGTATTTTTCAAATACCCCCCAAAACACTGTTTTTCCAAGTCGACTAAACGTTACATTAAATAAAAAGTTGTCGAAAAATAAATGTATAACAAATCAAATGTTATCAAAGGTCAAATAAGTTAATTTTCTTTCTATTTTGATAATGTTTTAGTGTTTTTATTTAATGTAAAATGACTTATCGGTTCGAAAACATGCAATGTTTATCGGCATATTTGAAAAATACAAATAGTGGCAGAATGTGTTGAACACGTAAGTTAGGGATATATATATATATATATATATATATATATATATATATATATATATATATATATATATATATATAATGTAAGCCTTCTCCACTTCTCTTCTCGATCCCTCTTGGTAATTGATATCGTCTGCTACTGCTTTAACGTGAATGCAAAGCTCTTTGTAAATGAACAGATGGAGCACTTTGATGGTGGCGGGCAATGGTTATATGAAAGCATTGTTAGATATCTATGGCCAGTGGCGTCTGTTTCAGTTGCCTAGTGGGTAGAGCTACTGTCTATCATTTCGATCGTTGTTAGTTCGATCCTGGGATAGCTGGTGGCTCTGCAGAACTGTGATACAGAAAAAGAGTTTTTCTGTGAATAACTATATATATATATATATATATATATATATATATAGAGAGAGAGAGAGAGAGAGAGAGAGAAAGAGAGAGAGAGAAAGAGAGGGTTGGCAAGAGAAAAGAGACCGAGAGAAGAGGAGAATGAGAAAAGCTTGATCTACATCTTCGAAACCACTTTCGTCTAAAATGTTAGCACTTTAGGGGGTGAAACACACACACACACACACACACACACACACACACACACACGCGCGCAACAAAAAGAAAAATACAAAGAAAGAAAAAATTTAAACTATAAACAATAAAAAATACTGTTAGGAACTCACTCATTATATGTTACCGTGACATAGTCTGACATATATTCGACGGTTTTTTATTAGAATTTTATTATAGTTTTTTGTTATACCTTATTTTTCCAAACTTAGCGTGTTTAACAGAGAGTCTGTCGTCATTTGTAATTTTCACATATAGCGGTAAATGCTGTTTTTCGAGCCGAATTAACATGTTACATGAAATTAAATCACTAAAAAGATACCCAGTTTTGTAGAAAGGTAACTTGTCTTGCCTTTGATAATATATGTTATACATTTGTTTTTTGACAACTTTTTCGAATCTCTGTGTACAGTAAAACAAACCCCATTAAAAAACACTAAACTTTATCCAGTTAGGAAGCAAAATAACTTATCTTCCTTATCTACTTGTAATATATATGTTTTTGTTGACAACTTTTTCAAATCCTTGCGCAAGTACACCCCGAAGGGGCTATATTTCGTCTGTTTTTATTTTTGGTACCGCGCAATTTTAAAATAGTTTTTCCAAGTTTAATTTAAATTTCACGATATCCTTTTTAAATTACGTCACCCTCCACAATTTTCTTTAAAATGACTACTTTTAAAGGCGTTCGACTATGCTGAATGAGAAAACCGCATATAAAATTTGCAGAGGCACGTATATTTTAAGATATAAAGACCTGTACTACGAACTATAATTCACTGGCTGCCATGAATAAGCACCCCTAACCTCCTCATATTAAGAATGACTTTCGGAATCAACCCCCTAACCTCCTCATGTTAAAAACGGCTTTTGGAATAAATACCACCATTCTTCCCATGTAAAGAACAGCTTTCGAACCAAACACTCCTAATACACCCATATTTAAAAATTGTGCAAGTTGACCTATTGTGAAAATTTACCTTTGTTTTATAATTAATTGTTATTTGAAAGTAGAGAATTGTAACAAACCACCCTCTACATGGTAAGAATGTGCTGTAAAATAACGGTTAGCTTGGAAAAAACTTCTAATATAAAGAAAGAGAATTCAGATTTTCTCATATAAAAACAACTTCTGTAACAAGAAGTGTGCTTACAATTTTATTAAAAGAATATTTTAACTTAACAATTTACGGTAAAAAAAAACAAAAACAAAACAATCAAATTTTAATCAGATTTATCCGAATACAATGTTGCATATGCTGTTTGTGTTTTTGTTTTCAAGTTAAATTCAACTTTCACAATATCTCTTTGTTATAATTCCGCGATATCTTTTTTTTAATAACAGATTGTTAGTTAAAAGCACAGAACAGTTACAAAACTGTAAATGGTAAGAATGGCTGAAAAAAATAAAAAATAAAAAAAGTATTATTTCAGCACGTTACACAAAAATACATATATACCGTGAATGTTCTTCGAAGAAAACTGTACTTTCACCTAACGATGTATAGTTTTTTTATGATAAAAACCTTTTTTACATGGTTATGGTTCTTCGACTTTCGTATTCAACTCAAAACGCATCTTCTGGCGAGTAATATTTTATTAAAAAATGGGGAATATAAACAAAAGAATTTTAATTTAAAACATACGGGATGTTTCTTTTACTTATCGATTTGAGCCGTCAAATCATGGTGTATAAATTGAAATGGTATAACAACCGAAAGTAAAGCCTATCCTACCTTGACAGAGTACAAAATAGACGTCGTGGCTTAGTGGGGGATGCCCTTTTCTCTACCCTGCAACCTCTCTCCCACAGAAGAGACGTTGCGAGCCTGTCCTTGTTTTATCGTTATTTCAATGGCAGGTGCTCATCTGAACTCCAATCTCTGGTCCCCCCTCGCCAATCTTTCACGAAAAACACCCGTCTAGCTGAATCCACTGTGAAAAATTTCCCCCACTCTATATCTGTGCCTAAATCAAAACGCAGATTCCATGAACAAAGCTTCTTTCTTAGAACTGCACGCATGTGGAATTCTGTTCCGTCTGCCTGCTTCCCTCCGGACTACAACTTGGTTGTCTTCAAGTCCAATGTTAACAAATTCCTAATGAACCGCCCCCTTAAGTAAACATTTCAGCAAATCTCCTCACTAACTTAATGTACTTGCAATAACCCTTATCCCTGAGTGGCTTCCGGGCCTTGATAAGTGGTGATCACTGTGTAAAGAAAAAAACCCAAAAAGTAATAGATTCGACTTACGTAAAATATTTTTATTTTCTTTAATTTAGAATTTTCAATATGAATTTATTTTAATAATACAAGAGCATTCCTCGATTCTCAGGTTATCCTTTCAATTAAATTGGTAATGTAGATATACGAGGGCTGTGCAATAAGTAATGTTCATGATCGACTTTCAGTTGTTTAATCTAGCTGAAATTGTGCATGTCAAATGAGTGTTATCTCTAGAGGTTATGTAGTAAATTACAGATATGAACTAATCGTGGTTTCTATTTTACAGGTGTTTGAACTGAGTCAGGTGTGAAATGGAGCCCGTTAAATGTCGAGCAGTGATCCGGTTTTATTTGATAGTACGCACACCACAGGGGACTTTTGATGAAATGAAAAAAAAACTTATGGCAATAATGCCCTATCATATGACCTTGTAAAACGCTGGCATCGTGAATTCAAATATTGCCAGAAGTCTGTGGAAACAGCTCCACGATCTGGCCGCTCCCATTCTGCCAAGTTGAGACTACCATTTTGGAAGTTCGACGTAAACTATTCTCCACATAGCCCAAGATGTCAAGATTAGTACAGGGTCTGAAGAAACTATTATTCAGGACCATTTTCATATGCATAAGGTGTCTGCCAGATGGATTCCGAAGTTGATCAAACCATTCCAGAAGCGACAACGCGGCCAGTGCTCGAGGGTGTATTTGGATTGGAGATGTGCCAAGAAGATAAGTCAAAATTTGCAAAAGACTTATTACACAGGATGAAACCTAGGTGCATCACTATGTTCCAGAGACCAAAGGGCAATCAATGCAGTGGAAGCACTTGAACTCGCCACCTCCAAAGAAGCAAGGGTGCAGATCTGCACTGGCAAGATCATATTCACATTCTTCTTGGACCAGGACGTAGTAGTGATGACAAATTTCCTGGCAAAGGTACTACAATTACAGGATCCTATCATGCTTCACTTTTGAGGAAATTAAGGCAATCTATCAAAATCAAGAGGCGGGGCCAGATCAGCAAATATACCCTCCTCCTGCAGGACAACGCTCCGGTCCACAACTCGCATGTCGTCAGACCAGAAGCACAGACGCGTGGTTATGAAAACCTCCACCGCCATCCCTACTCTCCTGAACTTGCACCCTCTGACTTTCGCCTCTTCCCCGTCATGCAGTTGTTTTGGAAAGGAAAGCGTTTCCCAGATGATGCAGCCTTGATTTCTGAAGTCACGTCGTGGTTGAAGGACCAAGCTGGAGTGTTCTACAAAAACGGTTTCCACAGCTGCATCAAACGATGGGAGAAATGCATAACTCTGGGTTGTTCCTATGTAGAGAAAGACTAATAACTGTGCCAAGTTTCGTTGATCTACTGATGTTGGAAGTGAGTCAGGGGCATTATCATTGCACGCCCTCGTATCGCTTTATGGATAACTAACGAACCAAGAAAATACTTAGATTATATATATATATATATATATATATATATATATATATATATATATATATATATATATATATATATATATTTAAAACGGGATTGTAAACGTCCAGTTTATAGATTTTGACTAAACCCGACGGTCCATATATATATATATATATATATATATATATATATATATAATTGGTTAAGAGATTCCAACGATAGAAAAATGTATATTTAAATAAGAAAGGTCACCAACAATTGCTATGTATATTTTAACATTATTTTATCATCCCCTGTTTTGATTTTTCATATAAAAAGGTATCATATTTAGATAATTGTTTTGAAATCATTGAAATAGTTTTTTTTACGCGTTTCAGACTTTCTGTGTAGCGTCCGCTTCAGAAATTATTCAAATTAAAAAATATTTTAAATATATTTAAAATGTGTTCAAAATGTATAAAAGCATTTTCGCAGTCCATTTTGCTTACATCTTTCCCGAACGGATCAAATGTGTGTAAATAATTCCAAATGTATTCTCGGGTGTGTTCCACTACTACCCTTCTTATTGGGATCAGACCATGGTTACTCCTGTCTTTTACTGTTCCTCTCTTTTCTCCTTTTACTACTTTTTATTTCTTTTTTAATTTTTTTAAGTACTTGGGTGGAAGTGTGTGCCGCTTTGGTACTTGGTCAAGTTGGTGCGCAGGGAGTGTGCGTGCGTGTGTGTGTGTGCGTATTTTTCCTGTATTGGTTTGTAGAATGTACATGTCTAATAGTTTTATAAAATTATATATTTATTTGCTTTCCTAAGAAAGTAAATCTGATACAAGTTCGTTTGTACTGTGTGCGAGGTGGGGAGGGGCGGCATGTCTAAAACAGCGGTAGTCGGTAGAAATGTTTTCATTTAATTGTGATTTTAATTTTTTGAGAATTTTACATTTTAGTTCCTTTCTATTCTGATTACGTTTTAATCATAGTCGGATGGGGCATTCATAAAATTATGTTTGTTTAAATAAAAAGGCATTTTTGTAAATAGACATAAGGGATATTTTTTTATATGGAGGTCACCACTTATCAAGAACCGGGGGGCACTCAAGAATGAGGGTTATTGCGTGCACAGTTACCAATGAGATAGTATTGTAGTAATCATTAGTATTGGAAATTGGGTAGAGTGTCTTACTTAAGAGGGAGGTTTGTCAGGAATTTGTTTCTGTTGGATTTGAAGACATCCAACTAGTAGTGTAAGAAACAGACAAGCGGATGAGAGTTCCACAGTCGTGCACTTCTGAGAAAGAAGTTCTGCTCATGGAATCTCTGTTTTGATTAAGGCACAGATAAAGAGTGGGGAAAATTATTGACAGTAGTTTCAGTCAGACGGGTGTTTCTCGTGAAAGATTGTCGAGGGGATGCGAGAGATAGGAGTTCAGACGAGCAATTGCCACAGAAATAACGATAAAACAAAGACAGGCTCGCAACGTCTCTTCTGTGGAAGAGAGGCTGCAGAGAAGAGAAAAGGGCATTCTCCTCTAAGCTACGAAGTCAACTTTGTACTCTGTCAAGGCAGGATAGGCTGTTTTTAGCAGCTTCTGCCCAGATGTGGCAGCAGTACTCCATTCTTGGACATACTTGGCGTTTATACAGATAGAGAATTGCATCAGTAGTGAGATATCGTCTGGAACGGTAGAAAGATACCACCATTTTCCCTGCGGCCTTGGAAACATACCTGATGTACGTGTTCCATTTCAGATAAGTATTAAAGGTCAAACCAAAAGTTTGTCAAAATGTGGAGCCTCTCCAAGACGAGTGGCATATATTTCAATTGATGCCATATGGGGACCAGAGCGTTGATGATGTTAAGATAGAAGCTCGATTTTGGATGCATTAAAAGTAACCAGCCACCTCTTCGCCCAAACTACCACGTGCTCAAGATCAGAAGAGAGAGAATTAGAGAGAACCTTTGATGCGTTGCCATAGATGGTCGGGTCATCAGCATTGATGTCACCGGATGATTTAAGTATGTGTTTTGGGAAATCATTGTAGATCAGGAAGGAGTGACCCCTGAGGGACTCGGGCATTAATACATTGGGCCTCTGATTTCTGCCCATCAACCACTACTCTTATGAACTTACCAGAGAGAAATGATTTAATAATGTAGAAAACATTTCCAGTTATACTGTAGCCGTAAATCTTGGGAAGTAGACCCTTATGCCATACCTTATCGAAGGTCTTCGATATATCAAGAGCGGTCGCCCTGGAAAAGAAGCCTTTGTCAAGAGATCCACTAATTCTATGTGATATAACCGTTAGCACATCTGATGCAGATCTTGCAGAACGGAAATCATATTGCATGCCACTAAGGAGGTTATTTTTGTATAGGTGGTTGATTACTTCTTTACTTAATATTGATTCCAACAACTTACTCATGACTTATTGGTCTGTACTGAGAGGAAGATGACTTTTCACCTGAATTTTTAAATACAGAGCATATTGATGAGGTTTTCGAGGGTGTTAGAAAGTACTTTTCTTTAAGGCAACGTTTAAACAGTTTAGTACGTATCGGGAAAATTTCTGGTTGGCGCTTTTTCAGCATTATAGCTAGAATGCCGTCAGAGCCAGTTGCTTTCCTGGAATCAAGGTTCTTGATAAGCTTGACGACTTCACGCACAGTTTACTTGTCTTCCAATGTGGGTAGGACCATATCCAGGGTCACTTTTTGTTTGGGGAAGATCTTGCTCTCCAGATGGCAGGGGACACCTGGGAGGGCACAATGGTAAGAGTGCGCATTATCTAAGTCAGAAAGAATACTCCTTCACTGGCTGAGGGTAGGAGGGTTGGGCGCAGTATTGAAACAGATAATACACTGTGGTTCTTGGTATATTTTAGTGTTGTAGGTTTCGAGGTAAGTTGGTGTTGTTTAGTGTGTTATACTAGAGTTAAGGGTGTTGTGCCTGTGTTTGGTTGTGTATGTGTGTGTTTTAATGCATCGGTTCTTATTTAGGTGTGGGGGTGTACATGTGTATTAACGTGCGCGCGGGTGTGTTTTGCATTTCATTTGTTTGTGCGTTGATATGGAGCTCTGTTTTATTCAGGAGTGAATCGTGGTATGATTTTTTTCCTCTGTAAGTAAATAAAAGTAGTTGTCTGTTTGATAGATTGACATCATTTTTAAGCTGTTTTCACTGCATGTATGCACGTGTTTTGAAAAATAGAGGTGTCTGTTATCTGCGATTTTAATCTTGCTCTTATGTAAGGCCACTCTATTGCTAAGGTTTTTAGTGGCGCCTAAGTAAGATTTGTCGCATACTGTGCATCTTAGTGCATACACTACATTTCTGGAAGCGCCGTTTAGGTCCTTTTTTTATTTTGAATGTTTGTGTTTGATTTTGAATGTGTATATGTTTCCTTCTATTATTATGTCACAAAATCCAAATCGCTGTTTATCATTTTGCCTCATTTTTAGTGTATAAATATATATATATATATATATATATATATATATATATATATATATATATATACTAGCATTTCAACCCGGCGTAGCCCGGGTCTTTGGATGTGTATGTCGAGCAAAAAAAAGAAGTGGTAGTAGGAAGACAGGTTCGAACCCGTACCGCAAAGGAGGAAAAGAACGGGGTAAAACCTAACGTTTATGCTGTTACGACCACCGCCAAACCGGAAGCGACATTTTTAAAAATTAAGGCTAGACGATCTAAAGGAGAGGATAACTTTCAAAAATATCGGTGAAAATAGTGACCCTCCCTGTAGAAAAGTGCCTTGTTGAAGGGGGAGATATTAATGTTTTTGGGCAATTTTTCGATATTTGTCGCATGAAGATCTAACTTAAAAACGATAAAATACCTCGCCTACATTAAAAGTTTAAGGCAGACATGCAAACATACATACATACATACATTTATATATTGCTTACTAAAAATTTTCGACCCAAACTGATGAAAATCTTGCCCTATCTCTGAATACCTTTTATGTAAAATTTCAAATATTAAGACCAGTAATTGTCTGAGTAATTTGGAAGAGACCGCAGAAGTCTATTTTTTTAACTTTGCCCCTATTATGACCCTTAAAATTTATTGTTTTTGGTCAAATCAAGTTATTAAGTAAGAGCCATGTCCAACGAACCTATATCTAAAATTTCCAGTGCGTAGACCCAAAATTGTTGGAGGAGTTTGGTAGAGTTCTCAAAGATCAAATCAGTGAACTTTCATCCATTAATCGCAAAATTTCTGGCCAAAAACCGATCACATATATTTTACCAAATCTCAGTACCCTGTATATCAAATTTCGAGTTTGTAGACTAAATATTGACAGATTTATTGCGTAGGGAAATGTACATAGACACACACACAGGCACACACGCAGACATGTCACTTTTATAGATAGACTAGCAGGGATGCCCGGCGTTGCTCGGGTGTTTGGAGGCGTATGCTGTGCAAAAAAAGCAAAAACACAAAAAAAATGGTTAATTTTTTAAAACTTTGACCCCTATTATGACCCCTTAAAATTTATAGTTTCGGGCTCAAATTACTTTATTAAGTTAGATCCAGATTCAAGTAACCTATATCTAAAATTTCAAGTGTCTAGACCCAAAATTGTCGGAGGAGTTTGGTAGAGTTCTTAAAGGTCAAATCGTTGAAATTTGACCCCTTAACAGCCAAATTTCCCAAATCGATTTTCACATCGATTTTCCCAAATCTCAGTACCCGGTATTTCAAATTTCGAGTCTATAGACTAAAATTTGACAGAGTTATTGCGTAGGGAAATGTACACAGACACACAGACACACAGACATACAGACACGTTCACTTTTATATATATATATATATATATATATATATATATATATACTAAGAGAGAAAAAGTATTAATAAAATTAGAAAGCGACAATACAAATATATATATATATATATATATATATATACACTAATGTATATAGTTTTATCCGTTTATTTAATAAAGATGATGCATCAATTAGGGGTTAGCATAAAAAAGACCTTTTTACACCATGGTATTTTAAAGCCTAATGCTTCTTATCCCAAGTGAAAAGAAAATGGTAGGACAAATAATACATCAGAAGCGAAATAATTATGCAATGAGAGAAAAAATATTGAGACTGTTTCTGTAGGAAATTGGAGACCTGAAGGGAGCTTTCTGATAAAGGAGGAATATAGCGTTTATTATATAATGAATGTAGGTCTATAAAATGGTGGGTTTAATATATTTGTGCTGTATGCGTAACTAAACATTCAGGAAGAATATAGAGTAAGTGATTGAAAGATCCAATAAGGGAAAGTTCTGAAAACGTATGTACGCCAAAGCCAGTCTGTTCGCCGGTATCGCCGAGTATTCGCTGGGCTCCCCGTGGGGCTTGTGGAAAAGGCATTCTCTCAGCTCCGGACCCATGTCGAGACGGTGACTAAGGATTAAGGCGGCTACATTGAATAGATGTCAGCTCTACTACCTGTTACCTGAATTATTTTTTTCAATAAAAGATTTTAAAATAAAGTTGTAGTATTGTAGTCTTGAGAACGACAAATTTATCGTTCCACCTTATATATATATATATATAAATATATATATATATATATATATATATATATATATATATATATATATATATATATATATATATATATATATACTAAGACGAAATCTCTAAACCCGCTGACTTTACTTAATCACTAACATGTTGAGGTCTTTTTTGTTGTTGGTATGTTATCTGTTTGTGACCGTGCATAGGGGATGACGTATCATAGTCACAGCATAACAATGGTTGAAGTCAGAAATTATAATAGCAAAAAAGGATAATTTCTTAAAAATTACGTCATCAATGACGCTGGAATTAATCTGGATGATTCTAAATATTATAGTTTTGTGACGCCATTCATTAGCAAACATTACAAATACTCTTTAGATCGTCTTTAAAGATGGAGAAAACAAAAAAAAAGTATATCATCTATTTAACACCATCATTTTATGAATCCGACGATTCTGTTGCTAGCATTGGTTTACCCGATAATTTTCCATTCAAAATTATTTCTATAAAGACGTCAGATACTTACAGGAAGGACTGCATGAAGGTTGCCAACAATTTAACGCTCACCCCTTTGGTAAAATTACATACCAACAATAAGTTCACCAAAGTCTCGTTCATTTTTCACTTGAATTGTTGACAGTCATTATGTATGATATCTGTGCAATTCTAGGAGGTTCATTCCCCTAGGCTTTATTTCCTCGTCGTTTGACAATATGTTTTTTGGTCACTACGTTTTTTCCAAAAGAGTTAACAATTTTCAAACCCCAAAATCCATTTGATGATTAGTGTTAATGTGTTTCAGTTGAAAGATGACACACCACCGTGCTGATTTTTTTTATAGAAATCGTTCCAGCCAAGGCATGAAGCCACTTGATGTAAAGAAATTAAAAAAATAATACTGCTTGTAGATAAAACAAAAACAACCAACAATAAGTGAGATGCCTAGATTTTGATCCAGAAAACAACAGTTAAAACAAAAGGACAAAATAAGGGAAACAGTTACGTGGTTTCTGAAAGTAACCTCAAGATCAGCAGATACTCCTCTTTTAACTTAAACGGGCCTACTGGGAAATACTGACATGGCATTTTCTCTTTTAGGACACTTGCTTTTTAATACAATATACTAGACTCCGTGTCATATCATCGAGTTGTGGAAAGAAGATAAATAAATAATAGCAATTGAACCATCTAATATTATATTCACGCGTGTCATAGGAAATGAAATGCTGTTTCAAATTTTTGCAAGATACACAAACGAAAATAATATTTAAAACTTGATTACAGCCAATGAAATTGTTGTGAATAGCAGCACAATTAACAATCAATTTTCAACCTAAGCATGACAGACAGACGAAATACTTGACTAACAGAGCGTCTCTACGAGACACGTAGACACATTTGAATATAATTACAATGATTTTGAGTAAAAAATACCATTAAATTGTAAAAATAAAAATTACATTTTAGAAGATCATGCAGTCATTTTAATTGCAATAACCTTTGCATTTGTGACAATAAAATAATTTGGAATAAAATATTAATAATTAATGCTAAAGTTAAAAGATATATATATATATATATATATATATATATATATATATATATATATATACCTACATATCTCTTTCTATATATACATATATAGAGAGAGGAAGAGAGAGACAGAAAAAGAGACAGAGAGAGAAAGAGAGAGAGAGAAAGAGAGAAAGAGAGAGAGAGAGAGGAGCAGAGCATACATTCTTTTAAGCCTACTTTATGAAATGATATAGACAATTGTTGTGTACATATTTTGGTTCCGATTTTTCTAATTTTCTGATTAGTTTTCTCGGTTCTGACAAAATGTGTCTGATTTAACTGTCATAGTCACCATTAAACCGATTACTTCGGGATCAGCCAAGGTCCATCGTCAGGGATGCCTATCAGTGAAGGTTTTGGATTATTTATATAGGTGTATTTTTTCATCCAGTAAATCATATGTTATTAAATATATTATTTGTTAGAAAAATATTATTGATGAATAGCAGGGACACCCGACGTTGCCTGAGATTAACTGGAGATCAACGAATTTCCCACACTTCTTATATATTTATTGTCATCGGAAACAGTGAAATGATCCATATTTCAATCAAATCGATTCATTGACTTTTCTATTTTGAAATTCACCATCGTGCATCAGAGAATGCGCCGCATGCCTCAAATTCAAAAGTGAATTATTATGGTTCAATTGTATTTTGAAAGTAGCATTTATTTTGAACGCGTCCCTGCCTTATAGAAGAGCTTTTGATTGATTTTATTTGTCGGACTCTACTGCTTGTGCAGTGATATAACTTACCAAATGAGATTAGAACGGCAGACTGTTTTGTTCAAAATTGGACTGTTTATTCTTTAATCGGATTTTTTTTATCTGATTATGTATTTTTCAGTACTTATCTGAGGCATTCTGATACAGGTTCACTCGTAAAGTACATTCTTGTAAAATTTAAAAAATTGGCTGAGTAGTTTCGGAGTCCATAGGGAACGAACTCACACACACCGAATCAGTTATATATATATATATATATATATATATATATATATATATATATATTTAGTAATTTCTAAATTACAACGAGCACTTTTTCTTTCCCTGTATTTTAATTAGACTAGTAATTTTACTATTACATTAAAATCCACTTTGCTCTTTAGACTATTGTTCTAATCTCCTTTAAATATATATATATATATATATATATATATATATATATATATATATATATATATATATATATATATATGTTGGGATGCCCAGTTATAAAAAGAAGTTCTTCCATTTCATATACCACGCCAACTAAGGGAAACATTCAAACCTCAAACTCGGGGAGAGAGGGAGAATTAAAATCGAGTAAAATAAAGTAGTTTTTTTCCTCGAACCGCTCGCTTTTACAATTCTTTTCATTTCTTTATTTTTCCGACGTAAAATACAGAAATATAAATATAATGGGAACGCCCATTTTGTTGACCAACTTCACACCCAATTGCCCTACCTCTATAAATTTGCTCCTCATCAAATTTTCCGTTTCTGTGGAAATATGTCTAATTTGGAATGCATTGTACTCCCGTCAATTTCGTAGTTGTTATTCGGAAATCTGATTTGTTTACAGTGGTGAAGTTTTTTCCGTACAACTGCTAATTTCAGCCGGTGCCATGGCTGAGGGTGTATCTCTACTAGTGCATTAAACATGTCCCCAGATAACAGTCTGGGGATTCCGTCCTCCCAGCGTAGTACATACAGCGCATAGTATTTTCAAATTGTTACCCATTTGGTACTGGCCAAGCTCTTTGTTGTTTAACTTCGGTGACCAAGTGAGAACTGGTGGGTCAACGTGATTACGCCTTACCAAAGTTTAAAAAATAAACTTTTAAAAATTGACTACTATTCAGAATAAATATTGTAGTTTCTATCTTGTCTGGATCTTTTTTTATTCTCTTTGGTTCCAACATTTTCTTTTATCTGAGAATCTTGTAATCCAAATAAATGATTGTTCTTTCCTTCGATTTGGTATTTCAACAACATAAGTACAAATGATGTAATGAAATGCACTTGTCACAATGACACTCTTGTCTTAATTTCTACATTTGGCAAGCTCGACGTGATGGCAAATTTTCAAAATCTTAAGCTGTGGGTATGTGCTGCTGCTGGACAATAATTTTTATTGATGTTTAACTAACTCAATTCCAATGCAGATTAGCATCTCAATACAGTTTGCGGCTAACGTCTCACCTGATACTCTCACGGCGTGACCTAAATTTACATGTATTGGCATATAATATCTGAAATTTAGCATTAATTTTAGCTACATGAACAAACGTTTGTCTAACCATGATACTCAACTTTTTTATTGTTTTGCCTGTATATAAGGCTTAATTTCAAATTGTTACAACGTTTCTGAATTTTTGAGATGAGGATTGATTAATCGTATTATTTGGATAAATTGTAATACTGAACTTATCTTGAATCTGATTTTCACAATGTTTTGACCGATATGACCTCCGACCTTTTTCAGGTGTATCTTGTCAAACTCGGGAATAGTTCGCGCAAATTTGGATGTAATTTCGAGTGGAACCCTTTATTTACTTCAGTCACCAGTTGTTAGAATACTTGGAAAAATTAATTGTACAAATGATATTCTATTGAAGGTTGATGGTAAATCCTCATACAAATGCGAATTACTTAGGACCTCTACAAAAGTGTAATACCCAATGAAGTAAATAAAGAGTTCCGCTAAAAATTCTGTCAAAATTTCCGAGTTTCACAGAAACATTCTCGAGTTGGAAAAGATACACCTGAAAAAAGTCGGAGGTTGTCGAGCGAAACTTTGTGAAAAATCACACTGAAGATGAGAACAGTAGTTCGATGAATCCAAATAATATGTATTCTAATTGTTAGTTTACAATATATATATATATATATATATATATATATATACCTACATTATTTTTTTTTACATAGGCATCATCACTTATCAAGGTCAAGAGGCCACTCGAGGATAACGTTTAAAGAGTGTAAAGTAGAAATTAGACAATATAGTAATCGTTAATAGTGGAGATTCGGTAAGTTTGTTAACTTATATGTAACAGTTCATCAAAAACTTATTTACGTTAGACTTGAAGACAACCATATTGTAGTCAGCTGGAAAGCAGGAAACGGAAGATAATTCCACAGGCGTGCAGTTTTAGAAAGAAGCTTTGCTCATTGAATCTACGTTTAGGTTTAGACACAGATAAAGTGTGGGGGAACTTAGTGATAGTGTTTTCTGCTAGACGGCTGTTTCGTGTGAATGTTTGGCGAGGGGGAACTATAGATTGGAGCTCAGCCGAGCACTTGCAATGAAAATAACGATAAAGCGGAGACAGACTCGCAACATCTCTTCTATGAGAAAGAGGTTTGTAGGGAAGAGAAAAGGACATCCCCTACGAGGCTACGTAGTCTATTTTGAACTCTGTCAATGCAGGATAAGTGCTTTCTAGCAGCTCCTGGCAAGATGTGGCACAAGTACTCCATCCTTGGACGTACCTGGCTCTTAAATAGATACATAATTACATCAGTAGTGAGATATCTACTGGATCGATAGAAGGATCCAACCATTTTTCCAACGGCCTTGGTAATGGTTTTTATGTATCTGTTCCATTGATGATCAGGAGTAATGGTCAAGCCAAGAAGCTTGTCAACATATGGGACATCC
>NC_136506.1:5271666-5274166 GCF_053919585.1 Euprymna scolopes | reverse complement strand
GATGGTGCATTATTTCACTGTAATAGATGCCCCCTAATCTTTGGTAAGACGAAAATAATGCCACTGTCACTGAAGCGAGATACCGGCCTATGATTACAGACTTCCTGTGCCCACATATTCAAAATAGGCCCGGATTATGGTAACAACAAGATGGGGCAATGCCACATACGGTGAAAGAGACACCATGCCATTTTTAATGTAATTCTTCGACAACATTATCTCTCGCTATGGCAACTCCAAATGGCCAACATGTTCCCCAGACTTGACAAAGCCCGAATTTTTCTTGTTAAGAAAAGAGTCTATATCAACCCTAACCCTAAACGCAGCAAGAATGAAAGGAAAACACCAGGAATGACATGAGGGAGTTAAATCCCAATGCAGAGATTCTTGCAACTTGTCATGAATAATGTATTGGAAAGAGCATAAGTATGTGAAGTTTAAAATGCGCAATATTTAAAAGAAATTATTTTTCATAGATAAAAAACTGTTTGAATATATTTTTAAACAAAAAGTTCCCAATGTCTTAGTCGATATTTGTTAAAATTACTGAAAAATATTATCAATAATAAAGAATGTATTTCAGTTAAATGCTCTTAAGTGACTTTTTGCAGGAAGACATTACCGTCCGCCCATGTAGTATCTGGTGTTCTCAAATGGTTACCCATCTTGTACTGACAAAATTCAACCTTGCTCAATTTTGTATAAACACGATTATAATATATTTATGAAAATCTTTTGAAGTAACATACACAAATGTACATACATTTCTAGATAATGGCATATTATACTACTAGCGGGGAGGGGGCACCCGAAAGAAAATACGCTTAAATATGATATTTTAATTTATCAAGATTTCGTATATATTATTATAGAGTTGGGATTTCAAAAGTAAAGGCAAATATATTTGGGTGACATCAGCTAGGCACGAAACTGAGAGCAAGACGGTGACATTCATAGCTGGTGGCGTTACCACTTTACCGACGTGGCACGTTTATGAACTGATTAAAAATGAACTAACATAAATGTACAGAATATATAATGATTTTTTTTAAATTTATTTTTTACCCCTAAAAATTATTTTAACTGGCTGAAGAACAATGAAGCAACGGTTCATTAAAAAATCCAATAAATTGAGACCCCAAGCGGTGCTCTGCGACTTTTAGTTTCGGAAGAACTAGAGTTTGAAAATATGAAGACAGACATAAATATAACATTTTATATATCAGATGATGTACTACATATGAACCTTTGCGCTGTACTTCAAATTCTGATTCATGAATTCATTGTTATCATTGGCTAACAAGGAGCCTTCACCCAGGTCATAAAGATCTCTCCTTGAGAACAACGTGTGATGTTCCCTGGAAGCTGAATGACAACAAGTCTCCCCAGATTTCCAGTACTCTATCTCTTTCGAAAACATTTACTAATGAATTTTAAGTATTGCAACACCCACTTCCTAATGAGTTGTCTCTAGCAGCGTCTATTGGTCCTACTGGAATTTGAGTGGTATTAAACCTCCCCAGTTCTATTTGCATCTGTCCAGCGGATGCCTGGTCAGCGTTCTCTCCTCAGTATTTCTTTCAACCTGGGGCCTTCTTAGCAAGTTGACATCATGCTTTTGGATGCGAAGATGGTACTTATAGGTATGCAGCTTCATTGTTCTTGGTTCCATGTAACGTTTCGTGTTTTGGTTCTGCAGCGGCTAGTCTCGCTCGCGCATGTGACTGGTTTATTAGTCTCAACATTCATTTATTATTATTATTATTATTATTATTATTATTATTATTATTATTATTATTATTATTATTATTATTCAAGATGGTTTCTAAAAAAAAACTGGTCTACATCACTAACGAAAACAAAGAGCTACGAAGACAAATATTAAAAGAAGCGACCGTGTGTGCTCTAGCATTTATTTTTCTACTAGTCACCACCATTCTCAATGCATGTTTGGCAGCGGTAGACTGGTGGCAGTTACATTTTGTCACTAACATCTCTGTGGCCATTCGGAAATCGACAAACACAAGTAAGTGTGCTGGCACGAATTGCATCGACATAGTAAACGTTCAACAATTGCCGGTGAATGTTGATTGGTTCAATGTTTTTGTATGGATAAATTCAATAACCATCTTTGCTTATTGGAGTCTCAAACCGTCAATATCTCCAACAGAGAGATGACACCTTCACGCATAATTTAGTCATCATAACAATGCGTTTTGCAATTTCTATTGGCTCATTAGGGTGAGACAAAAGATTAGAGACATTACTTTTGGAATTTTCCACCAATACAATTAAGGAATGCTGCAGAAACCGGACCCCCCTGAAAGCATTAAAATTCAAAACTAACACTATAGTTTGTTTGGACCCGTCCTGGAAGAATTATTTTATAATTTTCAAGGTGACTCGACGAATGAGGATCTTCGAATGTTTAACCATTCCTTATTTTATAATCATAGAACTTGGTAAAATTGATCATGTGTCAATCTTTCCCACAGTTATT
>NC_136506.1:5104166-5266666 GCF_053919585.1 Euprymna scolopes | reverse complement strand
GCGTTTACATTTATTGAACCCTTAGTAACACTAAAAATATAAATAGTTGTCAAAATAATCCAAATAATCTACATAATAATATGCCAAGGCATCCCCTACGTACGTTATCACCTTGCACACTCGTTTGATTTAAATGGTTCGCCCAATTCTTTGAAGCTAAATGCTGTGCAAAATAAAAAGACAACTGAAAATGTACGAAGAGGTAAAATTCGGATTTTAATTATTTTAAAATGAGTTGTTACTAAATCGAATACCCTCGCTTAGTTTTAATGGCAAAATCATACTATTTGCACGTCTAAGTGTAACAATTTTAAACATTACAAAAAGACAGATTAAAAGAGAGATATTCATTTCATTTAAATTTTAATTGACAATAACGATAGTTTTCACAGAAGAAAATACACTATTTTTTTTTGTACATTATTAAAGCTAAAATGCAGCTATTATTTCAGGAGATATATGAGAATTAAGGTACATTAATCCCATTAAGGGAAATAGCTCTGGAAAAATGATTAATGATACCATCTAATCATTATTCTTTATATAGTGTCGCCACATAAAGTTTCGGAGGCCACACAAGGGTTAGGGTTAATGAGTGTAAAGTGAGACAACAGCGTTGTGATCGGTGATGCTGGAAATGGATGAGCAGAAACTTTTTTAATAGGACGGCTCATCAATAACTTTAAAATGGCTATGTTAAACTCAATTGTAAAAGCAGCTCGACTGTATTGTGTTTAACAGACGTGCAATTCTGGGGAAAATAGCTTTCATAAAGGAAATGTCTTTTTTTAGGTTTAGATAGAGAGTAAGGAGAATTGCTGAGAATAGTTGTAATTAGGGAAGTGTTTGCCATTAATATTTTACAGGGGAAGGCATAAAGTGACGCTCAGTGGATAATCTGCCATGAAACAATTGATGAGTAGAGAGAGACTAGCAAGGCCCTTTCTTTGTAAAAGAGTTAGAAGGGAAGGGAAAAAGCCATCCCTTTCTAGATTTCGAATCCACTCGGTATCATAAAACTACTTTCATTTATTGATGTTGGTAACTTTCACTATTTCCCTCTTGTAAAAAAACAAAAGTACTCAGGAAACCAAACACAACAACAACAACTCAATAAACAATAACAAAATAATCTCATGTTGATCCATATGAATTTATATACAAGCAAATAAAAAGGGACCGCGGAATTTCCACAGAGGCAGCTAGTATGAATAATACCTGTGATTATTGAAAAAAAATCTCTGTTGAACTTTGTAAATAATTAAGATATCTCTCAACAAAAAGGAGGAGGATTTCTATAATAAAATTTATTGGCATAAGTTTCGGAACAACAAATTAAGGAAAAGTCATCAATATTTAAAAAGTTTATCTGTTATTTGTTATGATGAGTGCCAGACATTTTGAGTAATTACAAGTAAAGTTTTGGCAGAAATTAACTTAAATTGTATTAGCAACCAAAACAGAAGTTCATTTAAGTAAATTCCGCTTCAGAAAAAATATATCATCTGTCCATTACCATATGTCAGAGGTGATTTTGAGAAGTTATTTTGAGAAGTGATTTTGAGATGCAGTTCATACTGCCACGAGCTGACAACTTGTTATTCTGTATGCGAATCATGCCGAATCCATAGCACCATTTCAATTGTCGCATGTTGACAAAGTCCACATGAATTTCTGATTATGAAAAGGAATTCCGGAAACTAATGCCAACAAAATTCTCCTTACAGAAAGTATTAAAAAAAAACTTCTTACTGACTATTCCAAAGACCACTCAAACCTCTTAATAGTTCAGTTTCAGTTTTGTAAGAAACACTTATATGTACATTTAATCAATTTATTTCCTTTGCTTTTATTTTCCTTATTTTTAACCATATTTTAATCACATATTTGAAACAAATTGTTTACTAAAACAGATTAGTGTGCTTCCCATGCTTAATTGATACAGCATTCGTTAGAGGGGGGCGCATTTAATTTTATGTTAATTTATTTCAAAAGGAGATACATTTTTTCAGTAAGATATTTATTATTTTGCCGGCCATATGGGGCATACCAATACTCAAATGCATGGTTACCACCTATTATCAGGTCATAGTAGAAGGAAAACACTGATCCCCATGGCACTGCACTAAAACACTGGGGAAGAGAAGCTTTCTTAGTTCTGTCTACAACCTTCCTAAAGTTGGCGACTCGAAGAAATTCTTAGGTTTGCAAACGTAAATTACTTACGGTGAATCTAAGCTTTGCCTATCGCCGAGCTTCCATACTTTTTTTTTTTATTAGTTACTATTTAGGGACACCCTGTGTCTTGCCTTGTTTTCTAACATGAACAATGAACGCCGTCTCCCAAATGTTTTTCTCCTTCACAAACCGAGCAAATGGGCGTGCTTGCTCGACTTATCTGGGCCGTTTTTGTCTCATAGTTTGAGGGTATCGGTTTGAGACTTTGCTTGACTGCTGTTTCCGATTGGCAGTACAGTCACCATATCTCTCTGGTAACACTTATATTCACTGTTCCACCATCATTTGTATAATTCAGTTGGGGTGCAATATTGCGGCTGTAGTTATCTTAAGTGGGCTGTCCTAAGGGCACAACTCTCTAGATACAAATCGACAAATAGTCTACTTCGGTAACATATTTGGCATCAATACTCACCCACTTTGCCCAATACTGTTCCCCAACCTAAAATCATATGTAATTAAATAAAAAGGAAAGTAATTGGCATCCCAAACAAAAATCAAGTAAACAAAAGACAACAACCCAACCACAATAAATTTGGCCTCCTCACTTGAGTCTCACACTCACAAATAATCTCGATAATAAAAAGCTTTTCTCCTAGTAAACTCCACACAAATGTTAGCATTAAAACTAATCTACACTCCTCAATCCTTTCTTACTGCTTTAACATGATAGAACACCTGTGTACGGTTTCGGATTTACTGAGAGGTTTGTAGGAGGTGTGGGGTAAATATTGCTTGGTAATGGTTTGAGGAGATACCTGAGGATATAAAAAGAGTGAGGATGACAATATTGAGATATAATCGCACAAAAGCGTCATGATGGCCAAGCAATTAGAATATAATCGCCTGGAGTCTTGAGAGTCATTGACATGGTCTCAAAGAGGTGGCAAATTGTAGACATTTTAGTGTCATATGAAAAGAATGTGGCTGAGACAGAGAACGAGAAGTGTGTCACTTACACTATGTTGGCCTTGAAAGATAGACATATATATGAAGTTAAATCATAAGTAATTCCGAAGCTAGTAAGTATGATAAGTGTGGTATCAAATCGTTTGGAAGACAATTTGAAAAAAAACAGGCAGTCTGTGTCTTGGCTGGCATTCAGACCTCTGCTATTGTATGTACCACTGGTATCCTTAAGAAAACGTTTCAACTATGGAGCTCCTGGTTTGGGGCCGGGATTGAGGGAGAGTCCTGTGAATAAATCCCATTTCTTTTCAGACAGGCGTTATAAAACGAACTCAGGATTACAATGATTATTATACAAGTTTTCACACAGGCCATCATAAAAGTGTACTCTTTCAGAACAACTTGTGGTGTCCGTGGAGTCTGAGTTACAAGCCCCCTCTCCCGATGTTCAGTATTCTCAATTTGTTTGAATACCATTAATTTGTGTTACCGTAAAAACTGTATAACATTGATTTCAAAATAGTAGCGGTCATTGGTCTTCATTAGAATTCGAGTGGCAATAAGTCTCTTCAAAGTCTCAGTCCTCTTCAGACTCATCCAATGGAGGCCTGGTTAGTGCTTTTTACTTTTTGGTCTTTACATCCTCCTCGACTTTTCGACTATTTAGTGTTGGATCAGTCATGCTGACACCAGTTTTTGTTTTGTTTTTGTTTTGTTTTTTAAATGGCGGGGTGTAAAAAGTAAAATGGAGAGGGAAAAATGTAAAAGAGAGAAAGAAGAGGGGTAAAACAGAGTAGAGAAGGAAAAAAGAAGAGGAAATGGAGGAGGGGACAAGGAATAGGCACTTTTCACTTTTTCCTCTCTTCATTGTGCCGTTTTGTTTCATTTCTCTTGTAGTTTATATATATATATATATATATATATATATATATATATATATATATATATATATATATATATATACCCGGTTAGAATATGTCACACACGTTGACTACTTTCTCCAAAAGGGTTTTAGTTAACATTTTGGAATATCTCACCATTAGTCTTTGTTGGATTTGAATCTTCCCTTCGATTCAAATTTCTCTTATTTTTTCCCAAGTTTTTGGGACTGTTCTAAGTGCTCCAACAATTATTGATATTATTATTATTATTATTATTATTATTATTATTATTATTATTATTATTATTATTATTATTATTATTGGCTCACACAGGTCATAAAGGATCTCTCCTTAGAACAACCTTCAAGGTATTCCCCGGAAGCTGAGTTACAACAAGTCTCCCCAGATGCTCACTACTCTCCACTTCTTTCGATAACATTTGCAAATAAATTTTAATTATCGCAACATCCGTCTACCATTGATTTCGCGCTAACAGTGGCCATTGGACTCCACTGGAATTTGAGTGGCAATAGGCCTCCCCAAGGTACCAGTTCTTTTGGATCTGTCCAGCAGAGGTCCTGTCGATGCTTTCGCCTCACTCTTTCTATCCTCCTTGTGCCTTCTCGACTATTTGACATCATTCTTTGTGAGGGGGTGATTGGATAATGGAAATAGGGATGGAGAATTTATAGATATGGAGTTTCAATGTTCTTGGTTCCATGTATCTTTTCGTGTTTTGCCTCTCCAGTTGCTTGTCTTGCCTCTGCATGTGGCTCATGTATTAATCTCCGCATTACAGGTTTTACCTTAATATTTCAGCTGTTTTCATTATTGTCATTCTCTGCTCAATTTTTTCGGAATTGTTCCTAGTGCTCCTACTATTATAGGTACTATCTTGATGTTTTTATCATCCATACCCCTTTCAGCTCTCTGGCTAGCTCTGTGTATTTGTTCCGTTTCTCCGTTTCTTTCATATTTATCCTGTGGTCAGGCGGGACAGTAAAATCTACGTTCTTGCAGGACTTTTATTTCTTGTTAATTATTACGCCATACGTCTCCTTGCTTGGATGGATTTATCCGTTTGTCTGTCCATGTCCCATAGGATTTTGTGATTCTCGTTTTCAATTACTGTCGCTGACTTATGCTTGTACAATTTGTCTCTGTGTCCGAGGTGCGGGTTGTTGCTAAATTTTCAGTACATTGTCCTCCTCAATTGGCCCTGCTTATTTTTGTATGGCTTTTGGGCTAGTTTGCTACACTCACTTACTATAGGTTCTATCGTTTAGTCTCTTTGTCAACAGAGTATGTATCTCCTGTTTCCTTGTGTTTTGTCGATCTTTGCTTTTATGATGTTGGTCCTTATCGAGTCATCATGTGCTGCAGTTATTAGGGATTTAGTTTCTAAGTTTAAGTGCCCTTTTCACATCCATGTCCAAGTGTTTTCGTTAATCTCATCTTTTATCATCCTTACGAATCTTCCGTGTGGTTCTTTCTCTTCCCATTTTCTTTTCTTGTGTTGCTCGTTATCTCTCTGTTTTCTGTTTTATTGTTTTTTCAGTGTTGTTCGCTGCCATGATTATTCTTTAAGTGTTCTGCAATATGTATTTTCCTCGTTCTTTTTTTTTTTTTTTGGTGTCATTCACACAATCTTCTATACAAACCAGTCTCCTCCGCCGTCTTTTCTTTTTATATAGAGTCGGTACACATCCTACTTCTGGTGTAGTGCTTTGTGTACGGGCATGAGTTTCCTGTTCTTCTGATCGACGTGTTTCAGTTCTTGTTTAGTCCACCCTATATACGGTTCAGAGTATACTGCCTATGTATATATAAATATATATATATATATATATATATATTTATATATATATATATATATATATATCTTTTATTAGCTTTCTGCTATTCAATTTAGTTCCAGAAGTGTTCTTTATTCTCCTGATGTATTCCTTTCCAATTCTCTCTTTTATTTATGTTGCCTTAATGGTATCTGCTTCCAAAACTCCCAGGTATTTATAGTCGCCATGTTTCCCTAGTGCACTATTCGTTTAGTTGTGTAGTTTCATGCCCTCTATCGTCTCTAATTTTCTATTTCTTATAACTAGTAGTTCGCACTTTTCCATACCAAGCTCCATTTGGATATCCTGACTGCAGTTTCTCTTAGAATCTAACTTAATAGCTTGATTTGAACCACAAACAATAAATGTTAAGGCGTCATATAAGGGGTCAAAGTTTTTAAAAAATTGACCACTTTCTTTTTGGCCCTAAATACAACTCCAAACACCCGGCAACGCCAGGCTGAAATTCTAGAATATATATAAAAGTGAACGTGTCTGTGTTTCTGTCTGTGTGTCTGTCAATCTGTTTGTCTGTGTGTCTGTGTGCCTGTATACATTTTCCTTCGCAAAACATCTGTCAATTTTAAGTATACAGACTCGAAATTTGAGATACAGGGTACTGAGATTTGCTAAAATATTTGTCATCCATTTTCGGCCAGAAATTTGGTTGTTAAGAGGTCAAAGTTGAATGATTTTACCTTGGAGAACCAATCTCCTCCGATAATTTTGAGTCTAAAGACTTGAAATTTTAGATATATATTTTTTTTGGACAGGGATCTTTCTTACGAACTTTATTTGAGCCTAAAACAATAAATGTTATGGGGTCATAATTATGGTCAAAAGTAAAAAGAAAAAAAATACCTCTGCGGTCTCTACCAAACTACGCAGACAATTTATTGTCTAAACATTTTAAATTTTTCATAAATGGTATTTAGAGATAGGGCAAGCTATTTCATCGGATTGGCACGAAAATTTGAGCTACAAATATATAAATATATGTATGTATGTTTGCATTTCTGCCTAAAACTTTCACAGAGGCGACGGATTTTCACAAGATCAGTATCGTTATGAAGCTCGACCCTTCGGACGACAAATACTGAAAAATTGGCAAAAAAACATTAATTTATTTACCCTCAACTGTGCATTTTCAATAGGGAGGGGTCGCTTTTTTGCCGATATTTTCGAAAGTCATTATGTCTTTTCGATTGTCTAGCCTTAATTTAAACCTACGTCACTTCTGGTTTGGTGGTGTTCGAAACAGCAAAGACATGTTTTTCCCGTTCTTTTCCTCCTTCATTGTACAGGTTCGATCCTGCCTCCCTACTGCCACATTTTTTTGCTCAACTCCTCCACCCACCCGGGCAACGCCGGGATGTAATGCTTGTATCTCTCTGTCTCTCTCTCTGTCTCTCTGTCTGTCTCTCTCTCTATATATATATATATATGTATATATATATATATATATATATATATATATATATATATATATATATATATACGCATACATGACGATCCAAAAGTTTAAAAAAAAATGACGTTCCAAAAGTAATGGCTCATATCTTTCTTTTTCGCACGAATGGATCATAGGAGGATTGCAAATCACATTGTTAAAATGACAGTATGCATGCATCTTCCTGTTGCAGATAAAAATGGTGCGAGAGACTATGAAAGCTACTTCAGTCACGCACATGCGTCAGATGCTAAGATTCCCTATTGAATTCCTCGATGCAGAAAAAATTGAACACCTCAACATTACCGACGCAAGTGCAAGGTTTACGAAGCCGACGCAATTGATGTCATCACAGTAAGGATATGTGTTATTCGATTTCCGAAAGGCGACAGAGATGTGATTTATCAAGTACGTTCTGGACTTTTAAAGCTGAGGCATCAAGGAGCTTCATTAATGTGCATTGAGAATGGTGGAGACTATGTAGCAATAAATTATTGAGCACATCATTTCGCTCGATAGAGTGCTACTTTTTTAATTATCTCTCTCCCGCTATGAATCTATCTATTTATTCATCTATCTATCTATCTATCAATCTATCTATGTATCTATCTATCCGTCTCCCTCTCTGTCTCTCTCTTTCTCTCTCTCTCTATATATATATATTCAAATTGATTTATATATATATATATATATATATATATATATATATATATATATATATATATATTTAATATTTTCACTTCAAACAAGGTACATTGCCACTTTGGTATAGGGGGCTACTATTAGCGGCAACAACTACTGGGGTACTATGTAGGGGTTTGGGCAGCAAGATGACGGTTCACATTGCACTTGAACTTCTGCACGTCAGTAGAGTTGGGGATGGAGGGACCTGGAATGGAATTCCAAAGTCTAGCGGTTATGGGGAAGAAACTACTGGGGTAGAAAGATATTTTACATCTCGGCATCTCTACAGTGTGGGGTACGATTTTGCAGCCTGTCGGGTCTGTCGAGAGTGTCCACGTCGTATATATATATATATATATATATATATATATATATATATATATATATATATATATGAATAAAAAAGAATGCGAAAAGTATAAAAGCTTATAACTTTTCTTTATTCGTTTTCTATTGGTGACGTGCAGGAATACAAAATAATATTATGAAAAAAATTAAAAAACTTTTTTTATAAGTACATAATTTCGACCGATCCTTCAGTCTTCATCGGAGTAGTGAAAGTATGAGCATGCACGGGGAAAAGGGGAATGGAAAAGGAAGGAAGGTAGAGGAGGAGGAGAAGGAGGAGGAGGAGGAGGTATAGCCAATGAGAAGGTGCCACGTCAGTCTTAAATATATACACATATAAGTACGGACATATACACATGCACACAGTACATATACACATACAAACGAAAAATTAAAAATTAAACAGTAAATAAAAATGAGACACGCGTCTTTAACTGTCTAATCGTTTGAATTCTAACGATATTATTTATTCTAAGAGAGAATAAGAATTAAAGGATTTAAGACGTTATGAGGAGAAACGCTATGATGCTCATTTGTAATTTAATATATATATATATATATATATAGAGAGAGAGAGAGAGAGAGAGAGAGAGAGAGCGAGAGAGATTTTATATATATATATATATATATATATATATATATATATATATATATATATTGAGAGAGAGAGATAGAGAGAGAGAGAGAGGGAATTAAACCAGAAGTCTAGTAGAGCAAAGTTTAAGAAATTGTATTAATATTTAAAGGAATAGTGTTCATACTAGTTCATATATATATAATAAGCTCCATAATTATATTTCTATATTAATATTAAAGGTAAAAATTAATAATTGTAAGTAATGAATCAGTTTCAAAACAAATAACAAATCAAAATCAAATAGATTTTTTGTTATTCCTTTTGAAACTGATTCATAACTTAAGATTATTTATCTTTATCCTAAATATATATGCTAGAATTTTAGCCCGGGTTTGCCCGGGTGTTTGGAGATGTATGTTGAGCAAAAAAAAAAAAAAAAAAAAAACAAAGTATTTTTTTTTTAAATTGCCCCTTATTACGACCCTTTAACATTTATTGTTTCGGCCTCAAACCAAGTTATGAAGTTAGATCCATGTCCAAGGAACATATATCTAAAATTTCAAGTGTTTAGACGCAAAATTGTCCGAGGAGTTTGGTAGAGTACTCAAAGGTCAAATCGTTGAACTTTGCCCTTTAGAAGCCAAATTTCTGGCCGAAAACGGATCACATCGATTTTCCCAAATCTCAATACACTGTATCTAAAATTTCGAGTCTGTAGACTTAAAATTTACAGAGTTCTTGCGTAGGGAAATGTACACACACAGAGTCAGATCCGTTCACTTTTGTATGTATGTATATATATATATATATATATATGTATATATATATATACATATATATATATACATATATATACATATATATATATATATATATATATATATATATACATATATATATATATATATATATATATATATATATATATATACTAGCATTTCAGCCCGACGTTGTCCTGGTGTTTAGATGTGTATGCTGATAAAAAAAAAAGAATTGTAGTAGGAAGGCAGGTTCGAAGGAGCAAAAGAACAGGGGAGGGGGCTGAGGCGTCTTTGCGGTTACGATCACCAGCAAACCTGAACTGACTTGTGTTTTAATTAATGCTATACAAGAAGATATCTTTGAAACAATCGGCAAAAAAAGTGAAAGTGAAGATATTAATGTTTTTAGCCACATTTTTCGATATTTATCGTATGAAAGGTCGAACTGTGAAGCGATACTGATCTTGATAAAATCCGTCGCGTCTGTCGAAAGTGTTAGGCAGACCTTAAACATACATATATACATATGTTTATATATACGTTACTAAAAATGTTCGACCCAAACCGATGAAAAAGCTTGGCGTATCTCTGAATACCCTTTATCTAAAATGTCAAATGTTTAGACCAGAAATTGTAAGGGTAATTTGGTAGAGACCGCAGAGGAATTCGACCCCTATTATGACACCTATGAAATTTATTGATTTGGGATAAAATAAAGTAATTAATTTAGATCTATGTCCAAGGAACCTATATCTAAAATTTCAAGTGCTTAGACCCAAAATTGTCAGATGGTTTTTGTAGAGTTCTATAGAAGACAAATCATTGATATTGACCCCTTAACAACCAAATTTCTGGCCGAAAATTGATTACAAAGATTTTACCAAATCTCAGTATCCTGTATATTAAATTTCGAGTTTGTAGAGTTAAAAGTTATTGCGTAGGAAAATGTACACAGGCAGACAGACTGACAGACACACAGACACACAGACACGTTCCCTATAATATATATATATATATATATATAAATATATATATATAAATATATATATATATATATATATATATATATATACTAGCGTTGGCCGGGTGTTAATAGGTTTATGTTGAGCTGAGCAAAAAAAAACCACACAAACAAAAAAAACAAAAAAAGGTCAATATTTTTAACTTTGTCCCCTATTATGACCCCTTAAGGAACCTATATATAAAATCTCAAGTGTTTAGACCCTAAGTTTTCAGCGGTGTGCGGTAGATTTCTCAAATCTCAGTACCCTGTATATAACATTTCGAGTCTTTAGACTGAAAATTTACAGAGTCATTGCATAGGAAAATGTACACAGACACACAGACAGACACATATTTTCACGTTTATAGATGCAACAGAAATATATACGTACTATCATGGGTAACCGGCGTTGCCCGGATATTTGGATGTGTATGATTTGCCGAAAAAAAAGGTATAACCTTTTTTAAATTTGACCCTTATTATGAACCCTTAAAATATATTGTTTTGGTTATTAAGTTAAATCCATTTCCAAGGAAACGATATCTAAAATTTCACGTGTTTAGACACCAAAATGTCAGAGGAATTTGGTAGAGTTCTCAAAGGTTCAATCGTTAAAAAATGATCCCTTAAGAGCCAAATGTCTGGCCGAAATCCGATCACATGGATTTTCCCAAATCACAGTAGCCTGTAAATCAAATTTCGAGTACCAGAGTTATTGCGGAGGAAAATCTACATAGACACACATACAGACACACAGACGCGTTCACTTTTATATATATAATATATATATATATATATATATATATATATATATATATATATACCAACAAAACGGACAGATATTTATAAAAGAAAACTATTAATATATACTGATACAAATAGCTTTATTGATTAACGAGCATTTCAGCCCGGCGTTTTCTGGGTGTTTGGATGTGTATGTTGAGCAAAAAAAAAGTGGCAGTTGGAAGGCAGGCTCGAACCCGTACCGCAAACGAGGAAAAGAACGGGATAACACCTTACGTTTATGCTGTTACGACCACCGCCAAAGCGGAAGCAACATTTTTTTTTAATTCAGGCTAGGAATCTAAAGGAGAGGATATCTTTAAAAAAATATCGGCGAAAAAAGTGCCCTCCCCTGTAGAAAAGTGTCTAGTTGAAGGTGAATGTATTTTTTTAGCCAATTTTTCGATATATGTCATATGAAAGGCAAATTTTAAAACGGTACTGATCTTGGTAAAATCCGTCGCCTCTATTGAAAGTTTAAGGCAGACATGCTAACAAACGTACATTTATATATCGGTAACTAAAAAATTTCGAACCAAACTGATGAAAAAGCTTGCCTTATCTCTGAATACCCTTTATGTAAAATTTCAAATATTTAGACCAGAAATTGTCTGAGTAATTTTGAAGAGACCGCAGAGGTCAATTGTTAAAAAAAAAAACTTTGCCCCCTATTATGTCCCGTTAAAATGTATTGCTCTGGGCTCAAATCAAGTTATTAAGTTAGATCCATGTCCAAGGAACCCATATCTAAAATTTAAAGTGCGTAGACCCAAAATTGTCGTAGGAATTTGGTAGAGTTCTCAAAGGTCAAATCGTTGCACTCTGTCCCCTTAATCGCCAAATTTCTGTCCAAAAACCGATCACATCGATTTTCCCACATCGCAGTACCCTGTATATTAAATTTTGAGACTGGAGACTAAAAATTGACTGAATTATTCCGTAGGGGAATGTACACAGGCACCCCCCACACACACATACACACGGACACGTTCACTTTTATATATATATAGAGAGAGACTAGCATGGGTACCCGGCGTTGCCCAGGTGTATGGAGGTGTATGCTGAGCCCCTCCCCCCCAAAAAAAAACGGTATTTTTTTTAACTTTGACCCCTATTATTACCCCTTAATATTTATTTTTTGGGCTCAAATCTATTTATGAAGTTGGATCCATATCCAAGTAACTTATATCTAAAATTTCAAGTGTTTAGACAAAAAAAATGTCGTTTTTGTTAGAGTTCTCAAAGAAAAAAAAATGTTGCACTTCGATCCCTTTACAGATAAATTTCTGTCCGGAAACTGATCACATAGATTTTCCCAAATACCAGTACCTTGTATATCAAATTTCGAGCTTCTGGACTGAAAATTTACAGAGATTTTGCGTAGGAAAATGTAATAAGACACACGCACACACAGACACGTTCACTTTCATGGATATATTGATAGATATATAGAGAGATAAAACAAAAATATATACATATACATAAATCTATATGGAAACAATTTTGTATTTACTATAATCTTTTTATGAAAATATTATGCAAGTATAAATCATGCACAATATCTGCATGAATATAATTACACGTAATAGTGAACTAGAGATGATCATCCCATAAGATAATTGAAAAACTTATAGGGAATTAATTAAAATGAATGTTTAAAAGAATATGCAAATTAGCTAGATCCTTCGCAGATGAATTCAATGGAACGATCCATATATTAGAACATTGTATTTTCTGTTTAAATAAATAGAAATTAGGGGCTTTAATATGAATATCAATGCACAAAAAATAAAACAAAAATGATTTATAGGAGTATAGATAGATAGATAGATAGATAGATTTAATACGAGAATCTTATAAGTAGATAATTACAGCAAATCAATAATACTAGGGTCAATTTAAAGAGGGTCGGGTTGTAGCGGTATCAAATATGCTTTTAAAAGTAGGTATTTTATGATAATTCCATACACACTATAAATTAATTTCTTGTTTCAAATTGTTTAATATTTTCTATTATCATAAATTCAAACTGTACATTGAGCTTGTTAAGTTGCTATTTAAAGACTCCTTATATTTCTTATCACCTCACATATATAATTTTATTCTATTGTATATTTATTGTATAAATAATTGTTGGGATAACATTAATATACGCAGCAATAATGTTATTCATTTTCATATATATATATATATATATATATATATATATGTGTGTGTGTGTGTGTGTGTGTGTGTGTGTGTACACTATCATGGGTGCCCAGCGTTTCCCTAGTGTTTGGAGGTGTATGCTGAGTCAA
Organism: Euprymna scolopes; assembly: GCF_053919585.1. Classification (NCBI taxonomy): domain Eukaryota; kingdom Metazoa; phylum Mollusca; class Cephalopoda; order Sepiida; family Sepiolidae; genus Euprymna; species Euprymna scolopes. The sequence continues at coordinate 5,252,900 of NC_136506.1, read as the reverse complement.
TCTTTCAATAATTGACCGCTATTATGACCCCTTAAAATGTATTATTTGGGGCTCACATCACGTTATTAAGTGAGATAGATGTCCAAGGAACCTATATATAAAACATCAAGTGTTTAGACTCAAAATTGTCGGAGAAGTTTGGTAGAGTTCTCACAGGTCAAATCGTTGCCATTTGACGCCTTAACAGCCGAAAACCGATTACATAGGTTTTTCCAGATCTCATAAGCCTGTATATCAAATTTCGAGTGTGTAAACAAAATATTGACAGAGTTATTCCGTAGGAAAATGTACATACGCACACACACACATAACCACACAACCCCCCCACACATACATACACTTCATTTTATTGACACACTAGCATGGGTGCCCGGCGTTGTCCCGGGTATTGTGAAAAAAAAAAAAACAGTCAATTTTTTTAACTCTGACCTCTGAAAATTTTATGTTTTTGGCTCAAATTAAGTTATTAAGTTAGATCCATGTCAAATAAACCTATATCTTAAATTTCAAGTGTTTTGACCGAATATTTTCGGAGGGGTTTGGGGAAGTTCTCAATTTCTGGCCGACAACGGATCACATCGATTTTCTCAAATCTCAGTACCCTGTATATCAAATATCGAGTCTGTAGTCTTAAAATTGACTGAGTTATTGCGTATGAAATGTACGCAGACACACATATACACACAGACAGACAACCCCTTTTAATTTTATAGATATAATATATAAATATATATATATATACATATATATATATATATATATAATATACAGGTGTCAACAAAATCTGACTGTATGATCTACAGAGTTCTCACAAAGTCTGGCTGTATAATCTATCTATCTATATATATATATATATATATATATATATATATATATATATATATATATATATATATATATATATATATGTGTGTGTGTGTGTGCGTGCGTGTGTGTATGCATATTTTATTATTTCTTACATACATGTTTTATATGTGAAAATATTCATGAGGTTTGTTGGGGGATGATTTATTCATATAGGTAATTCCATATAAAAAATTAGATTAGAATTTTAAAACCTATGTATATGCATTTTCTGAACACATACACACACACAGACACACCGACACACGCACCCACACACGCACACACACACACACACACACATATATATATATATATATATATAAATGTAAACATATATAAATAATATACATATATATGTACATACATATATATATATGTATATATATATATATATATATATATATATATATGTTCTTACAATATTTTTGGAATATAATAGGGGTATGACCCGGCATAATCAGGAGATTCTATTTATAAACAATGATGCTAGAAACTTACGAATCGAATTAATTCATGTTCTTTTACCAACCAATCAAAACTAGAATTGCTCTATAAATATTACATTTTCCTTTAGCAATTTCGCATATGTTTTCTTAGTATCAAAACGGGAAGAATCTTAAGCTCTATGGATTCCAACTTGAGAAATTCTACTGCAAACCAGTCACCTCTCAGGACTTGTGTAGAACAACAAATCATCGGAAACTGTTCTTAAACTAAACATGGCTTACACTCATATATATATATATATATATATATATATATATATATATATATATATATATATAGAGAGAGAGAGAGAGAGAGAGAAAGTTTACCTGTATGTGTATTATTCTTGCATATTTTCGTATCAATTTATATTCATAACATTTGGTATATTCATAAGTTCATTTTATATTGAAGATTTATATTATGTGTCTGTCGTTGTGTACTAAAAAGAATTGTAAGTTTTCATTACAGTAATTTCTTGTTTTATATCATCTGAAATGTTCTTTGTTTTCTTTAAAAGACAATCAAGATTCGAGCAATAATTTCCCTTGTAAATTGAATTCAGTTAAAGAAGTTTTTTTTTTTACATTTTTATGTTGCGTTGACATTCATTGTTCATTTGAATATTCGAATGCAGTTCTCAGACAAACTCATTAGTTTCCATGATCAGTTCTGTTGCAACTTAGTTGTTTATAAAAAATATAAATCAATTCTTCATCTCAGCTCAGGTTTTTTTTTTTTTATTAAAGTAACACTTTCCATGTGCAATAATAAATATATATTAATATTCAACGTACGTGCGTCCGTTTTGCTTCAATGATCATGCATGCACATTTTATTTCATAAGTAGCTATATGACAAGAAAATATTCTTACCATTGCTTTGCCTCTCGAGCATGTATCCGGCAGAGTTAGAGATAGTTAATCATTCGAGTATCCCATCAATCTCTAAGATGTTAATTCATATATACTCGAGACTCGAAATAATGAAAAAAAACTATTCCCTTGCCATAGTCCTATACATAAGCAAACAAGTATAGGGTGACTCTTAATAATAACTGATAATAATGTAAGGTGGACCTTACGCTCGAACCGTCTTCGTTACAGTTGAACATTTTGGACCACCACGCTGTCTGGTACCGTCAAAAAAGAATAAAAAGAAATACATAAATCCGACTAATCTTTTTGTACTGTTTTAGAAAAAGCTATTTATTACCCTTAATTTATTGTTTTTTTTGTTGTAATGTTCATTTTGATTACATTGCGATTTACAACACGCTACCATCCCGACATCAGCTTAAAATTCTCTACCCGTCACTAGGAGGTCACACATCCATCTCACCCGGTTCGCGTTTTCCTTTTCTCCTCTGACCCTACACTTGCATTCAACCTTCGACTTTACAGGTCAATCTTCTCCGGCATGGATTCATTTCTCTTGACTAAATGGTATTCGTTTGTCCTTCTCAGTTCCTAATTTGTATAGTGCCTAAACAGCTACTGATGCCGTTGATACATTCGCTAGCCCTCTACACTTTCGATACTGCTGATATTTTTCTGCACGAAAATACGTGCTCCATTGCTATAAAATAGAGAAATGATAGAATAATCACATATATAAATTTTAATTTTATGAGCCAACAATATTTCGCTTAATCATTAAGATATCCGATAATAATAATAATAATAATAATAATAATAATAATAATAATAATAATAATAATAATAATAATAATAATAATAATAACAAACACAAAATTAAAAAAAAAATAATCTAGGGTACAATCTCTGGTTTCCATGTTAAGCTTTCACGGCAAACACTCGTCTAGCTACAAGCGCTGTACTCGTTGAGAAACTGATGAGCTTCTTCTGAGAATATTATTTCTTCGCAGATAACTATATATTTGACACGGAAAAGGCATAACGCCTCCAGTTAGTAGGGTTCCATTGGCTACATTCAGGTTTGATATACCGCATAAAAAACTACAGCATATCACACTTGACACATCGGTTTCTGTAAGACAATTAAAATTAAGCAACGGTGAGCCTGGCCAATACAAATGGGTGACCATTTGGGATTTCCAAGCGCTGGTCTGTGCTCTCCGCTTATCTAATCATTGTTTTAAGTCGTCCTGGACTTCTTGCCACTGGACTCAAACAGTGCCGATTCATGAGAGGTGTGCTTAGGATTGCGCAACTCTTGCCTCACAATTACAGATGCAGTTGCTCCTACAGGGGGTATTATTTGTCTTTCGAGACTGAACAGAGGCATAGTCTATCGAATATACAATTAGTCTTAAGAAAAACAGTTTCACTAAGTCAAGTCGAGGATATTTACCCTAAAAGTAATTCTATTCATATCATATTTCAGCATAAAAGAAAGTGCTAAATACACTGAGTCAATAGACGCGTCTTCTTGCAGGCACATCCAAGCCACTTTATAAGAGGTTCCATCCGTCAAGCCATCTCTCATGTTAAAGTTTCAAATATTATTTTGTTGGTATGTCATGTCAAGATTAAACAGCAATTCATTTATGTGCCACACATACATTTGAGATACTATTTTCGTTATCTTGTAACGTTCAAGTTTGAAATAGAATTCTTGTTTCTCTTTCAAATTCAGTTTGAAATAAAATATCCCTTGGTCTTTTCAGTCTAAAGTTTAAGATATGATTTCTTTTGTTACACTAATGATAGAGATACCATGCTTTAGTATGAAATAACATTTTATTTGATTTGTCATGGTAAAATTTGAAATAGAATTTTTATTTTAAAATAACATTTCATGTTGATCTCTAACGCTGAAGTCCATTTTGTTTATCTAGTATATCATACGTTTCTCTCAGATTTACGGTTATCGTAGTATTAGATTCATCTGCAAAACCTAGATTTGAAATATTATTTTAGTTAGATTGCCAAGCTATATATATATATATATATATATATATATATATATATATATATATATATATATACAGGATGTTCCAAAAGTCTCGGGCACATTTTGACATTGAATATCTCTAGAACTAAAAAACACATCTGGTATATCTGGTATATTTTGGTATAGCCTTACAAAACTTAATGCATTTAGCTTTAAAATGGCACCGCTTTCATCTTACTACCATTCACAATTAAGCAGATATGCGGACTTGGAATGTGCCCAAGACTTTTGGACACCCTGTATATATATATATATATATATATATATATATATATATATATATATATATATATATGTATATATATATATAGATATATATATATGAACAAATGATTAATAAATCATGTTGAAAAACATCTTGAAAAAGAGTAAAATCATATTTAATTTTAAAAATGAAGCACAAGATAAGTGGATAGTCCTTAATCCGCGGAGTTTCGAAGTCAGAGGACAGGAATTAGCAAAATGCGGGATCGTATTTTGCATGTAAAAATATTTAATGAAACAACAAGTCACAGATCTTACTTGGTTAAAAAAAATGGTGAGGTAAGGGGAATAGAAGGTAAAAGAAAAATGATAAAAAGATTTCACATGAATGGATAGTCAGGGGAAGGGTTAAAATCCAAGAATGGTAAAATCCAAACACGGTCGAATTAAAAACTTATATATATATATATATATATATATATATATATATATATAAATGTGTTATAATATCAATATATATAATATAGTATATATATATATATATATATATATATGTATATATATATATATGTGTGTGTATGTCATCTGAATATGTATTACTAGCAGAAGTACTCGTCGTTAACTAGCTTAGAAATAGGCTACGTTTTTATATTTCTATTGTTTGGGGGCCAGATGAAAACACAGACCGCATAAATTTAATGAAATACCACTGTTCAAAGTGGAACATACTCACTTGTCACACTCGATACCTTATATAGCTTTGTATGTGGTCAGTTTGGTTATAATACTTCACCATATAGGAGCCTATTCGTGTACACACACACACACACACGCATGCGCGCATTTAGCTTTTTTATATAGATTATTTAAATATTAGTCAAATTCTATTTCGGTAAACTAAATTAGTTATGACATTATTCAAAACAACTTATTTTTCGTAAATTATATTTTAGTAAAAAAAAATTAAAATCCATTCTATGAAATCCAGATAAACCTTATAATTGTATTATACCACACCTAATCAAATTTAAACACGCTCATCAAAATACTCTCATGTGGATCTATATTAAAAAAAAATTGTTAAACATAACATTACTATTCTATGGATAGCGTGCGAACTCATACTCCACAATTTGTAAATACCATCCCTGTTCAAGCAGAAACATACCTGACAAATTATTCTGATGCGCATCTATATCAAAACTCCTTGTAAAGGTTTATTTTTTATTTCCATTCTTGGGGGAGTGTGGCCGTTCGCAAAACCACGCCTGTTCAAAATATAACACACCCATTTTGCTCATTGGTACCTCTTCTATCATTGAATTTTGTGATTTTGTGTAAGAGTAAACCTTATAGAATCCTATATATATATATATATATATATATATATATATATATATATATATATATATATATATATAAAGTAATTTACAAAAATATATATGGCGATTTAGCTACACTGAATATTCCACGTTTCATCAATTCTAGGATTCTTTTGCCTGAAGAATCCTTGAGTGGATGAAACGAGGAATTTTCAGTGTAGCTTAATCGCTATACATATTTTATAAATTGCTAACTAGCTCTACCTACGTATTGAGTACTTTTGAAGTAAATACTTAAAATTTAAGCATAGATTTATACCTCTGTATATTAATTTTATGTGAGTAAATGAAGTAGTTATACATATATATATATTTATATATATTTATATGTGTGTATATGTGTTTTATATGAATATATATTATATATATGTGTGTATTTTATGCATATGTATATGTTATATTTTCATATGTATAGAAAATGGTAATGCATTATATATAAATGTTTTCGTCTGTTTTTTGATGTATATAAAGGTGCCTTTCTGTGTTTCTGTCTTTTTGCAGTACGCTATATCCATTTCTATGAATAAATACATAGAAGTTTCGCTAAATATATGCCTGCCTTTATTCTGAAACCTTTTTAGGTGTAATCTTAGAGAATTATGTATCCATTTGCAGACAAAGATATCATTTCGCCAGTGCCAGGAAGTAAATACCTCTTTTACGATTCCATTAAGAGAGAGAGAGAGAGAAAGAGAGAGAGAGAGAGAGAGAGGGCATGTGACGAGTAACGTGGAACAAACGACCGTTGTTTGTGCGCCATCCGACGAATGCAAAGATCTTTTACACTTCATCCATTGTGATGCGTTCACGACGCTTTATTCCCATTCCCTTCCAAGCCAAACAAACATCACCTCGACGTTTGGTGTTCTTTTGTGTCGAAATGTCGTTTACTTTACCGCTTCTGTAGAAATCTCAAAGAGGACATTAGAGACATTTATATCACCTTTATTTATTTATTTATTTTTGCTTTTTGGCGCGTTGATCAAATGTCGGTGGGATTTTCTTTTAATTAAACGAAATGCGAATTAAACTTGTTTGAACTGCATGTTAATCACATAAAATGGTCAACACAATGGCCAGTATTCATTTGATAAATATAACAGCTTTTTCTTTTCTTGGTATCTACACTTATTAACTTTTAATATTTTACTATTAATCGGCATCACACAGCCACTAGGACATAAGGCATTCAAACCAATCCTGATTGTTTTTATTACATTATATCCTCAAACAAGGCACATTGCCACGTTGATGTAGGGGGCTACTATCAGGGACATAAGCATCAGGGGTACTATGTAAGGAGTTGGGTAGCAAGACGTGGTTCATATTACACTTAAACTTATGCATGTCAGTACAGTATGGGGAGCAGGGTCCCGGAAGGGAGTTCAAAAGTCTAGCGGTTCTGGGGAAAAAAACTGCTGGAGTAGAAAGCTCTCTTGCATCCAGGGATTTCTAGTCCGATGGGGTGCGATTTAGCTGTTTTTCGGAGTTTTCGGGGGTATTTACGTCGAGGGTTACAAGTGCTAGCAATTCGTCAGAACATTCACTGTTAATGTTCTTGCAGAACAGCCAGAGGGATGATACATTTCGTCGATGGGACAGAGGCTGAAGCTTAGATGAAGTTCAGGACCTATCAGATCGGCGACTCTCTTTTGAAGCTTGTCTACGAGCAAGAGACTAGTGGTAGATGCACCAGCCCAAATATGACAACACTACTCCATACATGGGCGAATTGTGGCCTTGTAGAGGTACAGGATACTTCTGGGTGTTAGTAGCTGTCTAGCACGGTAGAAAGAGCCTACCTTCTTCGCAGCGGTCCTGGCAATACGCTCACTGTAATTGTTCCAGCTCATGTTTCCTGTAAAGGCTGTGCCGAGGAGTGTAAAAGATGTACTTTCAGATAAAGAGTCATTAGCCATGGCTTTTCGTGGTAGTAATTATCGAAGAAAACATGTTTAACCTTGGCAGCATTGAATGTGACCATCCATTTTTGTCCCAATTCCGCTACAGATCGGACGTCATCCTCTAGTGTTTCTGCCATTTCTTTAAATATGTGTTCATTTGTTTTCCTGTTGTGTCTGTTATAAAGAGTGGTGTCCTTAGCATATATACCCATCTCACAGACAATTTTTTTCAGGGAGGTCATTTATGAATATTAGGAATAATAGAGGTCCAAGGATAGACCCTTGAGGCACTCCCACATTTATATCATATTGTTTCGATGTAAGACCGTGGATGGCAACCTGAATTTTTCTTAGAACGATTTCATTATATTATGCATTCTTCCAGTGACACCTGTTTTTCCTGAGAAGATATTTATGCCATATCCTATCAAAAGCTTTCGATATATCGGGAGCTACCGCTCTACCCTCCCCCGCTTTGACAATAAATGGTATATACGTTCTTAGATTACAGTTAGTATGTCTGCTGTGGAACGGGCTTGCCTAAATCCATATTGTTGGTCAATCAGAAATTTAACACATGTAAGATGATGGACTACAGCTTGGCTAAGTGTGCCATTTATTTAGATATGTGTTCATGTGTTTGCATTCCGTGTCGGTTATAGAGTGTTGTGTCATCAGCATATATACCCATCTCACAGACAATTTTGGTAGGGATGTCATTTATGAATATTTGGAATAATAGAGGTCTGGTTAAAATGAGACTCTTCTTTCTTATATCGAACCTTTTTTATTATCGGTTTTCGATGCTTATCCACCCACAACTCCCAAACACTTAAAGTACATATGTCTGAAATTTCCAAAAATTCAGCCAAGCAGTTTTGAAATCCATACGAAACGAACTCATCCATACACATAGACAAAGTGATTGTATATATAAGTAGATATTAAAATTGCATTGTATTAAAAAACAAAAAACTGAAAGAGTCGGATTTTAAAACTCGTTATGTCGGCAGGACGATAGCATTCTGTTTTGGAATAATTAATTTTTTTAGTGTAAAGTGAAAAATTTATTTCTTTGGAAGATTACTGTGGCTAACTTATTATCGACATGGAATGATGACCTGGGTTTTCCAAGTTCGAATTCAGTTTGTTACCCACAAACATTTTTAATTAGGGATGTTGGCAACTTTCCCGTGCTTCTTGCTGTATTATAGAAATAATTCTTTCCATGAAAAACAATGCAAAGAATAAAATTGTCTGATTCATACGAAATAGATTAATTAATTGTCAGAAGCAGTTAATTTTTGACTGTGACATCTTTGAAAGTTAAAGGATTTGGAATTATTTGCATAATATTATACGGCTTTATAAAACGTGTCATTTTCATGTAACACTATCAGAAATAATCTTCATTCCTGTAAAGTTTGGTACGCATACACGTTCATATATTCATGTGTATACAATTCAATTTTAGAATAATTAATGGATCATTACCAATTTTGGAATGTACAAAAGTGGGTACAATGAGTTTAATGTTTAATTTGATTTAGTGAATATTCAAAGAACTCTGATTTTGTAAAATTTTACCGATGAATAGAAGACATTAATAAACTAAATTCCTCAAAATTTCAGTTGTTGGCAGAACCTCCAATGAGAAAATTGAAATATTTCAGATTTTCATGGAATTTGATCCATAGTCCTGAAACGCAAATTAAGCAAGATTTCATTGTAGTTCAATTACTTTTTATGGGCGTTTTATCTTAAGTCATACATTTGAAACATTTTATATAATTAAAATATTTATAATGATCAAAATTGGAATACAGATTCTAAACATAATGTTTAGTAACTTGAACCATTTTTACTGGATCAAGTAAAGTGTAGTTGAACTTATTCTATGCTTCCTCTATCGGACATTTTCAAATTAAGGTATTGCCAGATACAAGGCTATTCAATACATTAATAGGTTGGTGCAAAAGCCATGTCGTTTTTCTCCCAGATATTTACATGTCAAAAAACGACATTATTTTTGCGCCAACCTAACAGATATATTGATCAGATCATATGCTGCTGCTGCTGTTGCAGCTGTTGTTGCTGCTGCGGATGCTACTACTGCTGCTGATGATGGTGATATCGAAAATAATATCGCGTGGTGTCAGTAGCAGTGTATAGTATTTCCAATGAGAACTCTCCACATTCTATGGATCAATTTAAAACATAAATTAGTCAAAACACACATTAATAAAATCGATTCGCAGGATATCAGTTGTTAAATGTAAATATTTAAGATTTGCATGGAATTTGATCCATAGTCATAAAACACAAATTAAGCAAGATTTCCTCGTACTTAAGATCTTAGGATCTTTTGATCTTAAGTCTTGAATTTGAAATATTTTATAGAATTAAAATATCATGGATAATTGTCAAAATTGAAATAAAGATTCTAGACATAATGTTTACTACCTTTAATTATTCTACTTGGACTTCACTTATGATTTTGCCATCAGACGTCTTAAAAGTAAGGCATTGTAAAGCAAAAAGCCATTCAATATGTTGTAGAATTACTTGGATCAGATCAGATGATAAGATGGGTGATGATAATAATGATGATGGTGATGATGTTGGTGAAAGAAACATGAAAATATCATTTCTTCGTATTGGCAGTAGCAGCGTATAGTATTTCACAAAGTATAAGATCCACTTCCTCATTTGGAAATCTCCACATAACTTTGGTTTCTCATTAATTGATACCCTTAGGATAAGTCTTTTGTTGTTGCAAGTAAACACATCTTTCAAGTGTGTAATTAATTCTATACATCAATTTAGGCATAAATTAGTTAAAGCCGACTTTGATTTCAGCTTAATTTGTTTAAGTCTTACAGCACAGCTGATTAAATATCAGCTGATCAAATACCTTTTATAAAAAGCATAATAATAATAATAATAATAATAATTACAATAATAATAGCAATGATAATAATAAATTGATAATAATAATAATAATAATAATAATAATAATAATAATAATAATAATAATAATAATAATAATAAAGATCGAGCATAAGAAAAAGCTATCAGACCCACGCTGGATGAGTGTAAAGAAAACTGGGACCTAAAATTTCAGTGAAGACCAATGGTAGCTGCCACCCTGGAACGAATGGTAAACGGTTGTGATAACACAAATTAATTTTCTCAATCGCATTGCTGAAACTACTGGAAATCTGAGGAGACCTCTTGTCACTCCGACTTAAGTATACATCACAAGTTTTTCTAGAAGAGAATTCTTTGATATAGCCCGTGTGACAACTCCTTATGAGTGAATAATAATAATAATAATAATAATAATAATAATAATAATAATAATAATAATAATAATAACAACGATAGCAAAGATAATGATAATAATTAAGATAATATTATTAATAACACTGAAAGGGAGAATTGGTAAGACAAAACTCCGGAGAACAAGAAAACACGTGGAAACTAAATTATATATCAGAAATCTAATAAAATGGTATACATACATGGTCAGTATCGTTAGTTAGATATCTGGACTGTTAATAGTGTGGACTAAATAAGAACTGAGATAGCTCGATTAGAAAACCAGGAAACTCGTGACCATGCACAATGCACTACACCCAGACGTCGATGTAGACTGACTCTACGTGAAAAGGAAAGACGGTTGGAGATGACTGGTGTGCATAGAACACTGTGATTAACACACACACACACACACACACACACACACACACACACAAAAAGAACAACTAAAAAAATGCAAAACACTGAAAGGGTGATTATGGCAGCGAGAGACTGAAAATAAAAAAAAATGCCCAGAAAACAAACGATAATGTTGCATTCATATTGATGAGGGGAACACATAGAAGAGAGAAGGAGAAACAAATTTATACATTTTTCTGTCTGTGGTTCTTATAACATATATTTAGAGAGGAGGGTTATCAGTTCTTATGTCACAGGAAGGGACAGTCATTACTTTGATGGGGCGCGGGATACATTTCTTAGATGAGTTATACACAAAGTCCATTATAACGACGAGGGAGACAATGTTCATATAAAGACACACATTACTTTTCTTTTGGTAGAATGAAGACGCCGTTACAAAATAGGATGTGTTCTTTTATTACATTCGGCCAGTCGCAATTATGATGGCATCCAGGAATTTAAAGTCGACTACATGATTAAAACTTTCTACCCCTTCACTTCCAATGGGGGACCCTCTTCTGACCAATCTCTGCGCTATCTCCCTTATCTCTCTCTGTCTGCCTGTCTGCCTCACACATCTTCGACTCTAGCTCTTATAGAGAGAATTATTTCTGCCATGACGTCATGCGCATGTCTAAAAACGTGCATTACCCACGTGACCTGAACATGCATGCTCCGGACATGTCTGCAGACAAGAATTCTTACTAATCTATTTTTCGACCTAACATTTTTTTTCAATATGTTTTTAATTTTCTATTGTTTGTTCTTCTAACTGACCTTATTTTAATTCAGTTTTCATAAAAGAATTGAACAATACGCATATCTAACCTATTTTATGTGAAACTGAACAATCGGAATTCTACATTCCATTGCTGGCACTATTTCTGAACCTTGCTTACAAGGTGCGAATCTCGGTCTATCTAATATCATTTTTACTCATTTAATGTGTTTCTTACTTAAAAAAGGGGGCCTTTTCTTGTAACTATAAAACAAGAAAAGAAAAATGGGAAGAGTAACAACTACACGGATGTTTCATGAGAATGTCTAAAGTTGGGAATAACAAAAACACTTTGGCATGGATGCGAAAAGAACATTGAAACCGATAAATGAAAATGAATCTTTTATAACTGCAACACAAGATAACCCAATATGAACCAACCGCATTAAAGCAAAGATCGAAAAAACACAAGAAAACAGCAAATGCATACTCTGTGGACAAGGAGACGAAACAGTAAATTATATAGTATGCAAATTCAACAAACTAGCTCAAAACGAATACAAGAACAGGCATGACGAATTAGGAACGAAAGTACACTGCAGCCAAAGAAGATTACTTCGAAGGAGATTAGAGTTTATTGTATGTACTATGAATAAAACTGCCCATACAAAAAGGTTTGAAAAATTATTGAAGGTACCTCATAGTTCCTCTATAGATATGGTTCCATATAATAGCCACTTACTTACATCCAAGTTGCAATATTCTTTTTCTGGGTTAATAAGGATAAAAGAGTGTAAATCATAAAAAATAGACAAAAAATACGAATGTATACCAATTTCATATAAAACATATTAAGAGGGTGTAAAAAATCGTGTATGCGTCCTGAAGTAAATAAAAAATCATTTATGAAAAAGCAGAAAGTCTTTTAATCTCCAGATACATTAAGTGATATCATTCACTGGTTGAATATGCCATGGTTTTATAAGGAATACTCTAATATAAGCGAAAATATACGAGTATATAAATGAAAATCATACATAAATATCATTATTCAGAATACTATTCTCATTATTTTCTCAAAGTTTCGTCTGCCGAAACCTCTGATCATCTTCGGCTCTATCTTGTTGAATTCAGAACTTGGGATTCTGCATGGTATTTTGAATGGACCCTTTTCTTTAATATACATGGATCGGGGTATAAATCCTAAACTATCCACAACTGTATCCTGAATATCACATGCTGTATGGATTGAATCTTAAAAATCACTTACAACGTAATTTTATCCAGTACTATATCATATACACCATTAGAGCTCCATTCAATTCTTATATAAAAGCCTAAAACCAGAGGTTGCGTCGGCCGAAGTGTTGTGAAAATGAGGATAGTAGTTTGAATAATCCAAATAATATGAATTATCGACCATCATCTAAAAAAGTATTTATATCTTAAAAAGTGAAGTTGTCAGTCTGTGTGTATGTCTGTGTGTACATTTCCCTACCAAACTAATCTGTCAGTTTTCAGTCTACGGACTCGATATTTGACAGAAGGGTATTGAGATTTGGGAAATCTTTTTAATCGATTTTCGGCCAGTAATTTGGCTGTCCAAGGGTCAAAGCTCAACGATTTTACCTTTGAAAACTCCATCGAACTCCTCCATAAATTTTGAGTCTAAACACTGAAAATTTTAGATCTATGATAATTGGCTATTACTAAAACTTATTAGTTAAATTTGACCCCAAAACACTAAATGTTAAGGGGTCAGACTTGGGGTAAAAGTATAACAAAATTGACCTTGCTTTTTTTAAAAAACTATTAAGCAAAATTTTGGCCTAACAATTTTAAATTTTATATAAAGGATATTCAGAAATGCAGCAAGCCTGTTAATCAGTTTTGGGATGAAAATTTGGCTGTCAAGAGGTCAACGTTGAAACACTTGACTTTTGCAGACTCTACCAAACTCCTCTGCACATTGTGGGTCTAAACACTTGAAATTTAGATGTAGGTTACCTGGACTTGAGTCAAACTTTTAATATATATATTTAAATATATATATATATATATATTTAAATATATATATATTAAAAGTTTGACTCAAGTCCAGGTCTAGCGGCACTGATGAGTTGTGAAACGACGAAACTGTCATTACGACGGTTCTAGGTTCGATCCTCGGCTTGGGAGAGGTGTTAGTCTAGCGGCACTGATGAGTTGTGAAAAAATGAAACAGGTCTGTATGTCGATGACTAAAATATATTTTATAAAGCTCCCCTCTTTGGTAGAGCACTCTCGTAAATTATCTTACTCGCTACTTAATTTAGCTGAAATAATGCGAAGCTCGCAATTTGTTTACAAACAAAACGTTCGAGCCCCCTACGAGTAGCGGACGGATGTTTATTTAAATACGCATTCCGACAGTTTAATTTCGGCCACCGATTCCGTAGTCAGGGGGTAAGACTGCCGACTGTCATTACGACGGTTCTAGGTTCGATCCTCGGCTTGGGAGATGTGTTAGTCTAGCGGCACTGATGAGTTGTGAAACAACGAAACAGGTCTGTATGTCGATGACTAAAATATATTTTATAAAGCTCCCCTCTTTGGTAGAGCACTCTCGTAAATTATCTTACTCGCTACTTAATTTTGCTGAAATAATGCGAAGCTCGCAATTTGTTTACAAACAAAACGTTTGAGCCCTCTACGAGTAGCGGACGGATGTTTATTTAAATACGCATTCCGACAGTTTAATTTCGGCCACCGATTTCGTAGTCAGGGGGTAAGACTGCCGACTGTCATTACGACGGTTCTAGGTTCGATCCTAGATGTTAGTCTAGCGGCACTGATGAGTTGTGAAAAAATGAAACAGGTCTGTATGTCGATGACTAAAATATATTTTATAAAGCTCCCCTCTTTGGTAGAGCACTCTCGTAAATTATCTTACTCGCTACTTAATTTAGCTGAAATAATGCGAAGCTCGCAATTTGTTTACAAACAAAACGTTTGAGCCCTCTACGAGTAGCGGACGGATGTTTATTTAAATACGCATTCCGACAGTTTAATTTCGGCCACCGATTCCGTAGTCAGGGGGTAGGACTGCCGACTGTCATTACGACGGTTCTAGGTTCGATCCTCGGCTTGGGAGAGGTGTTAGTCTAGCGGCACTGATGAGTTGTGAAACAACGAAACAGGTCTGTATGTCGATGACTAAAATATATTTTATATATATGTATATATATATATATAAATTCTGGTTTATATATATATATATATATATATATATATATGACCATAAAGTTATGAACAATGCATAGGACCCGAGCTGCTTGCTATACCGTTCTTTATAGACACATATTTTGTCCGTATCCACAGCTCATTTGACTAAACCGGGGTTGGAACTGCCATCTATAGGATTATTATCTGTTCCACAGACATATATTTTTACCACTTCTAAGTTCTTTCGATTTTTGTTAATTTTAAAACCAACCAAATGTATTTCCTACTAACGGTAAAGAGGAATGAAGATCAATCAACTTGCATGGTGAACGTAACATGGTAATTGCAAATTCCGTAATTAGTTAATTGCAAATTCTGGTTAATTATCCCAAATACAATGGAAAATTCTATTGTGCATTTTATGTAGGACAAACGCTTTAAAGAAACAAGATTTGATTAACTCAAGTTTAATACAATAATCAGTTTGGCTATGACAAATGAATATTCTTATCATTGTTTTTACTCTCGAGTATATATCCGACACAATTAGACACAGTTAATCACTCGAGAACCACATCACTCTATCTAAAAAACATATAAGATATCAACTGATATATACTCGAGTCCAAATATTAAAAAGAATACCCTGTTGTCATAGAGGTAGTTATAAGTTAATTCGTCTAGTTCAGATTTACAGCATAGCCAATGTTTTATTATAATACCCACCTGAAATCTTTTAGACAATTAAATATAATCTGCAAGATTCTACATCGTTTTGAATTACATATGCATGCTGTATACTTTAGCATCAATAATGAATGCACAAAGGTTTCACCGGAGAAAAGTTTTCCTTTCAACTAAGATTATTGATTTACAGTAGAAGTTTTACTTCTGAGAAATGGTTCCCATAAAACAGCATATTTGATTCTGTTATCTCGTTATTGGTTTCCCCAACAGAATTATTGACTCATGGGAGAGACTGTTTAAAGATTGCTAACACATTTAATGCAGCAGTGATAATGAACTAGGTGTGAGGAGTTCAATTCCAGCCATTTACCATTAGTTTCCCTGATAAACATAAGTATCCACAGAGGGAATATTTGAAAGCTGCCAAGATATTTAGTAAAAAGGGTAATGATTAAAGCTAACGATCTGGTTGTCCGAAGTTCGAATCCAGTGTCTTCTCTCGCATCATTTTCCCTTATTGATGTTGGAAACATTCACGCTGTCCCTCCAGTTAGTATCTTGTTCAAGGATTCAAACAAACTAATGCTATCAATAGAAATGTCGGTTTATTTAACGGCTACATACATTCGATTTGGGCAAAGTGATAAAAAAGCAAATATATAACAATTAAATGTTACCAAATGCAAGATAAGTTACTGTTTTACCTAAATGGATCAGTTTTAGTGAGTTTATCTAATGTAAAATTTTTATTTGGCTCGACAAACGCGTAATTTCAATTGGTAAACGAGCACAAGGAAAAATGACCGCACTATATTTGTTACATGCCAATTTTTCTTCTGCTCGTTTACCAGTTGACATTACTCGTTTTCCGAAAGTAAAGTAAAGGCACTAAAAACATATCCAGCCAGGTAAAAGAGTAACATCAGGGATTTAGTAATATTTATTTGTTACATATTTGATGTTTGACCACTTTTTGTACATCTGTGGATTGTAAAACGAACCCGAGAAGCCATACTTTGCGGATCATGTTGATTTATTGATTTATTGTAGAATTAAAAAAAAATTACAAAAACGATTTCTATGTATCAGTATTTTTGGAGTTGAAAGATTCTGTGATCGCACTAATGATTTCCCCAACACAATTATAGATCTTTGTTAGTGCGAAATAACCAGTTGGGGATATTATGCGCTCTACTGCGGCACTGCTTTCTACAAAACTCGTGAAGATGATTTTAGCAAGAGCATTTATATAAGCTGCTATAAAATAAAAGAGTTGACAAAACAGAACAATCACTAATAAGCGTGATCTCTGTCCTCAAGCATATAGCGAGGTTGTTCAGTGTATGCAGACGTGATAGTCTCTAACCAATGGAAATTTGAATATTTTTTATATTGTTTATTTTATTTATTTTGAGACATATTCAGTTTCTTTAAATAATCTGCTCATGTATTATTTATGCACTTTTAATTAAAAAAAATGTTTTATTTTGTTGAACATATAGATCCACCAACAATGGATAAAAAAATACGTATAAGCATTTAAATTTACTTACTACAATGGTTTAGTTTGATTATTTTAATCAGTTTGTCCAAGCTGGGAATAGCGAATCCTACCAGATGGCAAACAATCACCTGCTATTTTACATATTCCAATGGAGAGATTTTTTTTATTAAGATTATGACCCTCCATATGAGTGCATTTGTTTGATTCTCTTTTGCGCTTGATTCACCGGGTACACTTTCCAAGTATTGTTTAAGGTTCTTTTTCATAAGTCCTTTGCTGGAATGATGGAGATCTTCCTAAGATTCCAATTTCTTTTAAGGAAATACATAAGACCGTGGTATTTCGCTATTTTCCCTCTCAGCTCAGTTTAATCTATCTTCATTGACACTAACGTCTACAAAAGCTGCTTTTTCCTCTCTCCTGTCCCACATCACTGAGTCATGTTTTATAAGACCATTTTCTAGGTACGTATCTGTAGAGAGTCCATAGTCATAGTTGATTGTGTATGACTTATTGCTAACTATTTTTCTGGTATATTTTCCACGAATTGCTGCAGTCTCCGATATTCAACTTTTTATAGTTTGATCTGTATAGTTGCTATTGGGTGTAACAAGCAAATTTTCCTTTATGCGAAGTGTCCTAAGTAAGCTTAGCGACTATATAAAACCCTTATGGTGGCAGATTAAAATCCAGTAAATACCATTAGTTTCGTAAATAGAATTAAGTATTTACTAGGTGGATATTTGCAAATGTTTGAGATACATAATGCCTCAAATAAGTGTCCACACCATTTGTACAGGCATTTACAATTGTCGTATTCTCTTAAAAATTCAGTATCTCATTGCTATAAATCTTCTGAGATTGCTGAACAAGTTTTTTTTTTTTATTCCAGGCTAAAAATGTGCAGCTGAAGCAGGAATTAAATAAACAGTACTAAAGACTGATTGTCCCAGCTGGTGAATATAAAAAAATGCACTGGACGTGAGGACAATTTTTGAAGAACTATAAGTAATAAGTTCTGTTTTAAAGTTGATGAAAATGCCGCAAGAACGTATGGAATGCATCAGAGAGCTTTTGGACCATCTTCCCTAAATTGGACATCAATTTATCTTGAGCGGCATAAGAGATTAAAGGAAGTTTGATAATTAAACGGATTGATGATGTGATTTACTTAGAAATAGAATCAACCCGAAAAATTTTTATACTATGCTAATAATAGCAATTTCTTTCATCTAATAGGCCTGCTTCTGGGTATACCACAGTACTCAATTAGCTGACATTTCCATCATTATTATTGAAACCTTCCTTTGTTGCTTAGATTCTACAGTGGCAATGGATAAAAATGTTACACTTTGGGCCAGTTATGACGCTTGGCTCACAGCAAAATTGTTAAAGGCAACTGAAAGCTACACTGAATTAAATGCAGTATACCTTTAGTCGATGTCAGATGCATACATCAAACATATTGAGATAAATATAAAAGAATGATTCTTTTCAGAGCACAATTGAAGCATATTTTGTGGCTTTTGCGTTTTAAACTTAACTTGAATCAATTATGTAGAGATAATTTTATAAAATAACAGTTGATTCTATACAGTGTATAGACTACAGTGTATTGAGATTCTATACAGTGTATAGACTACAGTGTATTGAGAACTGGGGGGAAGCAGGAGAATCTTCCTCACAGTACACTGTAAAGGGGCAGCAACTAGGGCAGGCAATCAATCGATTATATTAAAAAGAGGCAATTTAATTGATTTCTGATGAGTAAAATGAAAGGTGTTCAGTTTTGGGTAAATTCGGCTGTTCCATCTTTCATTGGATTTTTTCGATTATTGATTATTGTACTTTCTGACACAAAATCCATCTAAAACGCAGCCGGACACATGAGTACCTTCGTGTGTGAAAATTCATAGCAGTTTCTAGTCAATAGGAAACGAACTCACACACACACACATACACACACACACAACATTTCATTTCTATACGAGTTAAGCGAAGCATAATGGGAACATGAAATTAATACATTCAGTGATAATATTGTAGAGAAATGTATCTGCGAATTTAGTGCCATGATCAAGGGTCTGTTTAAAGAATGTCCTTTGCACCTGTCTCTAATTATTCTCTCAAACGTTTTCCCTCTTTCGCACTAACGCGCTCAATAAATGAGCCACATTTAACTTATTTGAACTTGTAGGTCTGCTCAGACATTCACGACCAAAATCCGATTTGGACACAAGAAAATTTCTGGAGGGAATGCTGCAACAGAAGATGAACAATAAAGCTACTTCTACTGCCAACTTTTCGGCCCCGTTAATAACCGTCTGACCTGGGCATCTTAATTATCTAACAGCGTTTAGAGATCCGCCCCTCAGTTAGCTGACCGAAACGACCCTTCGATAAGGCGCATTGAGCCGTTATTGAGAACAGATCAACTAGGGGGTTGAAACGTTGCTGAAATTTCACATGAATTCAAAATTATCAGACAACTTGAAAAAAAGAGGGGAAAGGAAATGAAAGCCTTTTCATATATATGTGCGTTTATAAAATTATTGACAATTGTCAGGAAATTCTCGATATGACATATATACGCCGTCTTATCATTGTATAAGTTCACTTATTGGAAATGTTTTAGCCGGTAATACGAGGTGTGTGCGATAAGTAATGCCCCTGCCCCACTTCTCATAGCAGTAGAGAAACGAAACTTGACACAGTTATTAGTCGTTCTCTACATAAGAATCACCCAGAGCTATGCATTTCTCCCATCGTTTGATGCAGCTATAGAGACCGTTTTTGTTGAACACCCCAGGTTGGACCACCAACCATGACGAGACTTCAGAAATCAAGGCTGCATCATCTGGGAAACACTTCCCTTAAAAAAAAAATCTTCATGGGTGGGAAGAAGTAATAGTCAGAGGGTGCAAAGCCAGGAGAATAGGGAGGATGGAGGAGGATTTCATAACCACACGCCTCTGCTTCTGATCTGGCGACAGTTGTGGGCCGGACCGTTGTCCTGTAGGAGGATGGTATCTTTGCTGATCTTCCCTCGTCTTTTGATTTTGATAGCTTCCCTTAATTTCCTCAAAAGTGAAGCATAATAGGCTCCTGTAATTTTGGTACCCTTTGCCAGAAAATCTGTCATCACTACTCCGTACTGGTTCAAGAAGACTGTACGCATGACCTTGCCAGCGGAGAGCTGAACCCTTGCCTTCTTTGGAGGTGGTGAGTCCAGGTGATTCCACTGCATTGACTATGCTTTGGTCTTTATATCATAGTGATGTACCAATGTTTCATCCTGTGTAATCAGTCTTTTGAAAAACGTTGACTCATCTTCTTGGCACATCTCCAAATTTATCCTTGAGCACTAGACGCGTTCCCGCTTCTGCAATATTGTGAGCAACTTTGGAATAAATCTGGCAGACATCTTATGCATATACAAATGGTCATTAATGATAGTTTCGACAGACCTTATACTAATATTGACATCTTGGGCTATTTGGCGAATAGTAATACGCCGATCTTCCAAAATTGCAGCCTTAACTTGACGGACAGATGCCTCATCATTGGCAAAAGGGGGGGGCGACCAAGTCTGGGAGCTGTTTCCACAGACTTCCGACCATGTTTGAATTCACGCTGCCACCGTTTTACAAGGTCATATGATGGAGCATTATTACCATAAGTTTCTGTCATTTAATCAAAAGTCTCCTGTGGTGTGCATCCTTTCACAAACAAAAACCGGATCACTGTTCGATATTACACAGGCTCCATTTCACACCTGACTCAGTTCAAACAGCTGTAAAACTTTTGCCAGAATTAGTTCGTAGAATTAACCCGTAGAGATATAAACATTTGCACATACCAAATTTCAGCTAGATCAAACAATTGGAAGTGGGTCAGGGGCTTTACTTATTGTAAGCAACTCGTAATCAAGACAAACACAAGAATATAATTAACAAAAAACGTGTTAGCAAAAGTATGTTACAAAAGTACACGTCATATGTCTGGATCCATTAGTGCCACGAATCGCTACATCTATATCTAGATAAAACTCTATTTTTATAGTGTCTGGTTAAATGCACTATTGCTAAAATAGATACATACACTTTCCGCATAGCACTTATTGTTAAAGTTTAGGATAATTTCATCACCTGCGATAATTTCTACAATTTATACATATAATTTTTTTTTATATATTATTGGATATTTTTCTACTTATTCTACTGCCAACAAGTGTAAAGGAATTTTGTGATAGGGGATGCTATCTATAGAGGGTCATTCTGGTTGTTAGTTTCGTCACATTACATTAAATTTTATGCATGTTTGCATTGTTGCTAAAACAGGGAGAAGAGAAGAAATTGCAACGACAAGCAGTCCTAGGAAAGAAACTATCACAGTGGCTAATCTTCCGGCACACAGACACATCTAGAATATACAAGACACAATGTGTGTATGTGTGTATATGTATGTGTGTGAGTTTTTACATCTGGCAATAACTTTGGACACAAGCGACAGATCCTGATAAGATTGGTATCGTCTTAAAGCACGATATCCCAGACGACAAATGTCGAAAAATTGGTCAAACACATTAATTCTTTTATACTATACGGTGCAGTTTTTTACAAGGAGGGGTCGCTTTTTTCATCCACATTTTCGCAAATGATCGTCCTGTGGCTGGACTTAATTCCAACGCTCGCGACTTCCGGTTTTGCCATGGGCACATTTCTAAGACGTTATGTTAATTTAACCTTAGTTTTCTCCTTCGCATTAAATGTTCGAGCCTGATTTTCTACTACTTCTTTTTCACACGTGTCTCACGGTGATATGACTACTTTTTTAACACCTCTTGAAGTTTCTTAATACACTACTTGAACACACCCGAGCAACGCCGAGTATTCCGGCTAATCTACAATAAAGAGTGTGCACGCTCCGACATATAAGTGTAGTAGGTAGAAGTGCAGAAAATTTATCAGGGCACATTCAATGAAATTATTTGTAAAATAAAGCACAGCTTAGTATACAGTGCAATATATATAAGTTCAGAAATACTTTAAAAAAATGAAAAAAAATATTAATTTCTTTGGACTCATTATAATACTGTTCTCCTCTCGACTGCCATTTTTACAACATTCGATCGATATAACCTCCAACCTTCTACAAATGCATCTGTCAAATACCGGAACTTGGGCGGATTTTCATATTGAAACCTTTATTTAATTTAGGAAGGTAGTGTTCTCTCATTCCCTCAGCCATGACCAAATAGAAACACTCCCAAATTTGACAAGATTCTCCTGAAGAAGCTCGGAGAGTGCATCGACTGAAACGTCATAAAACACTCCAGATGAGAGCAGTAGTGTAAAGAATCTTAATAATATGAAAAACTACTTCTCATCTAAAAAATTCGGAAACGTTAAACAAGTATTATTTGACGCTATCGAAAAACGAAAACATAGTTTCATTTAGTCAAAAAATAAAAGCAATTAAATATTTTTGTATAATTACTAACTGCACATCCTCGTCTAAACTTTACTCTCTTTTTCTTCATTTTCTAATGGTTGCTGTTAGATCATTGAAATTCAATAGAGTTAGCCTGGTAATATGAAATGGGTGATCATTTGCAAATACCAGGGACTGTATGTGCTATCTGCTTATTCTGGCATTGTTTTCAGTCATTCTGACTTCTTTTTGCCATTGGAATCAAACAGTGTCGACCCAAGAAAGGTGTGGTTGGAGATTGCGCAATCCTTGGCGCACAATTACATGCACAGGGGGTATCCATTTTCTCTCAGATTTAACCGATGCGATTATGTGATTCGTTCAAAACACTTGTTCGTTTTATTCATCTTTCTACATTCTCATCTTTATTGAGTCATTACGTCATTCTCTAATTATTTTTTGTGTGTGTTTTATTTTAAAACTCGTGTTTACCCCAAACAAGACATATTGTCATTTGAGCCATGATTGAATACTATTTAGTATTCCGTCTATGAGGTGTGGAATTGAAAGATGTCTGTTCACATTATATTTACATTTTTGCAAGTTACTGCAACCAGGTAAACACAAAATAGGGAGGGGACTCTAAATCCCAGAGAAGGAAAGAAACTATTGAAATAGAAGGCATTCCGGAAAATAGGGACCTGAACAGTGATGTAGTAATATTGGGGATTGTGTTTAACGAGAACTTGAGCAGCAATATACCTTTACATTACATTTAAAATTCTACATGTCATTACAGTACTAGAAGTAAGAAATAAGGTGAAATTCTCAAGTCTAACAATCTGAGGAAAATATCTATTAGAGTAGAAGGAATCTAGCGGGATTCAGTGAAGAGAACACCCGTTGGGATAATCGGGAGTATGAATGGTCGACGGGGCACAAGCGTTACGACTTCATCAGAACATATTTCCTTAAAGTACTTTAAAAACCAGCACAATGATGCAACACTGCTTTACTTAGCCTTGTTCCACGTACGCTCGCAGATGCCCAATTTTATTTGTGTTTTTTCCTGTACGCATTAATCCATTTCCTTACATATATTTGTGTTCATCAAATGCGAGTTTGTCTTTGCCATTATTTGCTTTTTACCATATTAAAAAAAGTTAACTAATTCCACACGTTTTTATACATTGTAATTAATTGGGTAAGAGTGATTAGCATTTCTGTTTTCTTCCAAAATATTTTATAGGCGAACCTATTTTTCCATTTGCCCATTAATTACTGGAACAATGTACTGGAGAAACCCCAACGATGATTAACCTTATTAGTTTAACAATTCGACTGATGTCATGATTACTTTATACATATTAGTTATTTTTACGATTCTGAACTCACTTGAATTTCTACTGATGTGTTCGAACAAAATTAGAAACACAAAATAATACATTTATACTAGTTAATAATTGTGACAAGACGATTCAAAAATGTCCCCAATTCTGATAAAATTACCGATTCCATTTCAATTTACCTATTTCAATATAATTAACAATTCAATTTTAAATCCGTATTCCTGTACAATTACCAGTACTGTTCTAACTTCCGTATTCAAATACAATTGACTGATGCAATTCCCTACCTGTATATGAGACAAATACGGTCGTTGATGGAGTGCTGTTGCTACATCATGGCAAGAGCTGCTAAAAAGACCTTATTCTGCTTTGACAGAGATCAAAGTATACTAATTAGCCTAGTAGGGATACCCTTTCCCTTCATACAACCTGTTTCCTACAAAAGATACATTGCAAGCCTGTATCAGCTTTATCGTTGTTTTCCTAGCAAATATTCATCTGAGCTCCAATCTATGGCCCCTTTTGCCAAACATTCACGAAAAACACTCGTCTAGCCTTAACCACTATCACTAATTTCACTCAATCTTTATCTGTGCCTAAACGAAACATAAATTCATTAAAAAGATTCTTTCTGAAAAATGCACACTTGCGGAACTCTCTTCCGTTTCTTTGCTTTCAAGCCTTCAATATGCTCGTCTTTAACTCTAATGTAAACAATTTCTTGATAATCCGTCCCCTTAAGTATTCAATTTCACCAAATTTCCCCTACTCATGATAACTATAATATATCCCATTTACTACCGTAAACTTATGGACTCTTATCATAGATTGGCTTATGGGTCTTGATAAGTGATTACTCCTTTGTATAATAAACAACAACAAAAACAATTACTGATTTCGATTGTTTTAAAATTTCTAAACATATTTATAGCTATAGAGTTGCCGTTATTTGGAAATTTGATTAAAAATATTGAAAGAATCGCTGCCGCTATCACACAATTGACGCACTTTCCCTATTCTGATACATTGCAATTAATCCTCCCAACACTAATGCAGTCGAGTAACATCCAATGTGTGTGGCATTCTTAAGAAATATATGAACAAAAATCGTGTTACAATTAACAGCACATGTAGCTTCAGTTGTTCGAATGTCGACAATATTTTTATATGCCTGAGAGTGCTTCACTATATCAATAAATTCTTACCAAATATTCCAAGGACCAGAAACAGCAAAATAAGATCTTGCAATGTATTGCTTATATGAGGAATTTTGCATTTTCTTATAGTAATTTTACCGCACTCAACAACATCACGCTGAATAATGTAGGAGACCAAATGAATTCTGGCCCTAGAATCTTGCCAAATATGTAAAGAAAACAAGAACATAAATTATAATATATTTCATTCGGTCATTGATAAGAGAACATATGATTGTTTACTTCATTTTTTACTAACAGATTAAGAAGTAGAAAATGATCTTAAATAAACTAAAACCTTGCATATGTATGGAGCTCATAAAGAATCAGATACCCACGAAATGTGCTGTTTGATCCCCGAGAATTAACTAAATTAAAATGAAAAAAGTGTAAATAAAGTGTTGTATATAAGATACCATAGCTAAATAGCAATTAAGTAAGCCACAGTGCATTTTGACAAGTGTCACATCGAGTGCATGATCATAATCCTTATCTGCTAAATAGAATCGTTGTAAGTATTGAATCAAGGATGGCTGACATGTAAGGTCGAAGCACAAACAGTGAATCGAGATGATAAATTACATCACTTTTTTTTTTGTTTTCATTTTTATACCATCCGAATGGATGAAATGGAATAGCAAGTTGCATTGTTATTGTTGCACCGGCCTTTCTAACACAAGGGAAATTCCACAGGTTCTCACTGTATATAGTGCCAATGATACCTTCATCGATTGAAGAAGCGACAGTAGTACCAGTGACTCTAGATGCATGCAAGATAGTTATACCCGTTTCCTACCTTTGTACCTGTGATGTACCTTAAACCAACTTCGACTTGATGTTCTTCTTTTTACTATTGTGCCACGACACAGCAGTTATTATGACTGAACTTATGCATTCCTGATCGACATTTTTATCTATCTGTTGCAGATATTAACGGTGTAAGAATCGAAGATATTAACGCTTGTCCTTGAGGTGCAGCAGAAATCAAGATTCATCATTGAATTCCTGGACTATGTGCATTGAGAATAGTGGGCACTATGTAGAAAAACAAATTCTTGAGCACAAAAGGTGCCCAGTTTATTGGTACTATTAACCTTTTGGCAGCCGTTTTACTTTTTGAAGTAATTCCAGCATTATGCAGTAGTTTTTCAAACATCTCCTTAAGAGAGTTAGCCGTGGAAAAATTTGGAATAAACTATTGAAAAAAAATGTAAAACAATACTATTGAAAAACATATTTCAAAATAAACAATTGCAAAATATTAAAAAAATAACTGTTGAAACACTATTTTAAAAATAAACTATTAAAAAAGTTTTCAAAATAAACTATTAAAAATATTTTCAAAATAAACTATGCAAAAATCTTTTCAAAATAACTATTGAAAACATTAAAAAAAACGATTTAAATGGGATGTAGTTTACTTGAAGCACTATGTGGTATGTATATGAGATTTTGCCGAGTTATTACTTGGTTATTTTTTCTTTAAGTCATAGGCTGTGTACAATGTGTGAGTCCCATGTGTAAACGTGTGTGTAACGTTACGCTACTGTTGTTTAGTATCATTCATGACGATTATATTCATAATCGTTTCTCCAATATCTTTCTTATAAGAATGGTATCGGGTACTTACTGAAGGGGTAACGTAAAGGTTGCTTACATCCATAATTTAAAATAAAAACTGGATTATCACTTGGAATACCCAGGTTGGCAATCCGTGTCTCTTACCACTGAGTCATGATCACCTCCCTGGTGTTTGGTATACAGAGCAATTGTCTGGCAGCATTCGCCCTGCAAGATCGTTGTATATAACTGATTCAAAATCAAACCGCCTCCTTTCTTACTAAATTTATCGAAGATGTTATGGAAATCGTACCAGTAGTTTATTTTATCTTAATTTAGAAAAAAAAGTTCTTGCAGTCCCTCATTTTTGTTGGCATAGACAATGAGTCAACATCGCTACATACACGCATCCATACAAGACCAAATAACGTTTTGTTTGGTGTTTATTTCTGTCTTTGTAAATATTGCTTACGATTGAATACATTTTGAAAACAACTCTTATCTGTTTCTTTATAAAGTAGATTCCACTTAATTGTCGCCCGTAGATATCCACAATAAACGGACAGCGTGGCATAAACCAATTACAATTAACACTTTACACCTCAGCGGAAACAAAAAGACTCCAACATTGGTAACATCTCGATAAGACAAACATCACTTGCTACAAACAAACCTAATCAGCTGGCATCTGATTTTAGAATAATATTTACCCTCCGTCTGCGTTTTGTCCTCTTTAATTGAAATATCTTGTTAGATGTTCAACCGACTGTAAGATAGTTATAATAACATTAGTATGGTGCTGAGAGGAATTGGAACTGGCACAACTTATTAATTATTGATAGAAAAAGAAAGGAGTAATGAACTGTAGAAGAATAGAAAATAAAAGGCAAGGGAAGATAATTAGGACATATGTTTATTGCACAGTAAGGTAAATTCTAAAAAGTTATAATTTTTATCCAAAATAAAAAGAAATGCTTATTTATTGTGTGGAATGAGTAGAGCTTTTGCGTTATGACACACCAACCTCTTTAAGGGTAATTGAAGATTAAACTCATAAATTTAGAAAAAGTTGTTATGCTTCAAGTTATTTATATCTTTAAATATACATATTGTTCTGTTTGCTTGTTTTTTATTCCATATTAACCTTTTTGAAGTAAATTGATAACAGATCCTGTCTTATATGTTTCCCAAACGATACCGCAATCACAGCATTTGCATGAAATGAAGACACACTGTGTGGGAGCATAGGGGAATTTAGCAGCAGAATAAACTTTAAGTATAGCGCGCTGTAATTCTTACCATCTTCATGTATGCTTGTAAAATTTGGACCATATATTTCATGCATGCAAAGCAACTAGACTATTTCCGTATGATCTGCAATCGTAGGTTGTTAAAAATCAGGTTGCAAAAAAAGATACCACACTCAGAAGTTTTAGCCCAGTTAAACCTTCTGTTAATATGCAATATGTTACAGCAGTGCTAAGTTCGTTAAGCATATCACATATGCCGCACATCCGGAATCATATATGCCGATTAACGGCTCCCTAAACAGCTCTTTTATGGTGAGCTGTCCAAGGGAAAAAGAACCGCAAGATGAAAAGCAGAAACGGTTCTAGCACAATCTAAACGTCTCCCTCAAACAGTTTGTTTTGTAATTCTAATGCCTGGAAAAATCTAACCCAAGAAAAATGCTCATGGTGTGCCGCAACTTACAAAGGGGCTACAATTGGCGAATCAGCAAGAGGAAATGTGACATTGGAAAAGACCTAGCAGTCAGCACTTCTGCTACAGAATCATTCCACAAATGTGCAATATGCCTGTCACAAAATAAAATAACAACACGACAGAGTTTTATTACCTATATCACAAACTAAGAAACTTTTAAACAAGATATAATACAGTATTATTTTTACAAAAGAGTCACAACTTATCGAGGTCTGGATTCCAATCGAGGATAAGAGTGTACATTATTCAGCAGGACAATATCGTAATAATCATTAGTAGTGGAAATCTGGTAAATTGGATTACTGAAGGGGAGGGTTCATGAAGAACTTGTTTATGTTGGACTTGCTCAAAACCATATTGTAGTTAGCTGGAAATAAGGGAAACGGAAGCGTTTTTATTTAGGTCATTGTTTATATTCGTTCCAAATATCACAGCAATACTTCAGAAAATATGCATCATGACGAAATAATATGTAGTACACTTCCTCCCACATACACACCAACAAACAAAGGAGATTCATGGGAGGATGGTCGCATAACCAAATTCATAAGGAATATAAGACCTTATCAAATTTAAGTTTGTTCAAACTGTTCTTTGTATGCCTTTCCTCAATTAATCGGCTGCATTGTAAACAATGACGAATCGACATTTGATAATCTGATATTCATCTTTTTGGGATGCGGTTTTACTACTAGATGTTCATTTAGAGTTTATTGCATAAACAAAACGGCCATTATTATTCAACCTTTATTACTGGCATCGCTTTATTACTCTGATGGTGCCAATTCTTGTAAGAGTTCCTTGTCTGTCCAATCTTTCCGGCGATAGATTCATCAGGAATCTCATATCACTATTAAGATCAATTTTCTAAACAGAAATTTAACTCTTGTTGCACAGCTACTTGGACAAAGAGAACATTTATGGGGTACTTAATGTCAGACCCATAAGAAGTTTCTTAAGAGGACAGAGTTTATGTTTAATCGAATTTATCCTTCATCTCTTTTTAAAATGTTTTCAAAAACATTGGCGTGTTTGACATGGTATGTCTTCCAATGAAGTTTATGCATATGTCTCCTCTTAACTGACATACCCGGACCAGCAGAAAATACCTGGTTATTTATCATGCTCGAACCCCTGCTACAACAATGTAATATGAAACTACTGTACTTCTTTTACAAATGCATCTACGTAATATACTCCTATAGAATTACAGCACCTGAACCCCTTTCTAATATCAATACATTTGACTCTATCTAGCATCAAAATCCCACTCGCGAAATTTGGATGCCAAAAACTTATTGACTCAGACTTTTTGTCTTTCGAATTCCAACCTTGATTACTTTTATCTGATATCTTTAGATCACCCGTATAGCTGCAGTCAGGATAACGTCACTATTAATAACATAGAACCGTTGTTTCTCCTTCCTCCATGACCATCCAATACCCTGCTACCACGATTAGCTCTCGTTAACTGTGTGCACTATAAGTTAAGCCCCCTACTCTTTAGTGTAAAGGTTTTTTCCTGTGATCATTTGATAGCTTTGCTTTTTTTTCATCATTATTATCGAGAAGGTTTTTGATCACTCCAGAAGAAGGAACACATATTTTCTCTCATCTGGTTTCATCCCTTGCTAGGCGTGGCTATGTAAGAATCGGTCAGCCGACGCGGTCGTTTCTCCAAAGATTTTCTGACCGTTCTCTTGTATTCTTTTCTACTTTCTTGGTGTCTATACTGTCACATCAATGTCCATCTGTTTTATGCATATCTCGAAATATGACTTTCTCATATATTTTTAGACACCTGTATTATATTAATGGTGTTGTTTACATCACTTGTTGTTTAGTTCAAGTGTTTTTCCCTCATAAACATTTGCTGCATTAATAAGAATGTTTACTGGAAGAGTTTGCAGATATTTTACTCCTTTAAATAACATTTCAAATACATAAAGTCAACTAATCTTTTTGGAATATTTATTAATTGACATGTATTAAAAAAAATAATTATCCGTTATCGCAGGTTTTTCAAAAGGCTTATCCCCACTTTGCATAAAACTAAAACGAAACTCACATCCAACATAAGTGTTTGGACATTAAACATCATTTGTTAATTAATTTAGAAGTTAATTCTGTACATACAGACATGTGAGTGACACTTTTTAACAGAAGCTTACTATCTCTTCAGACTGATGTCGAGCGTCCATGTGCACGTAGGTGTTTATTCAATCAATCTTCACTCTTACAGAATCTTTCATAGGCGGGCAGGGGAACTTATCAATATTTGCGGTGCTTGTCAAGTATTACATACACACACACACACACATATATATATATATATATATATATGCATGCATAACTTTATATAAATATATCTATTTTGTTGGTCTATAACGCTTCAGTTTACATTCCTGATATTTAATTAAACGGATTAAATGGACACGTATTAAATATACGTGTTCTTGTATTAGTGAGAATCCATGTTCTGCTGAGAATAGCTGAAATTAAACATTTTTCTCACAAATTGATTCGACTGCGAATATATTTGAGAAGGATGGTTTAACCTCAATATGATCTATTGTTATCTATTCTAACTATAAATCGTATGGTTTATTTTCTTTTTAGTGTCCTCCAGCTAATAGTTTATTTTTTTTAATTTAAAAAACACCATCGATATAACTTGGTCATCATATACATTTTTGCTGGCTCATTATTTTCTGTAACGTGCCATAACGTTATCTTTCGATGAGAATATGTCCGTGAACAAAGACTAATCTTAAGTCAAGTCGGGAGGTCATCTGACCAGGTGGGTTTATCAAAATTAATTATTAATGGAAAATACTTATTGAATAAAAGCTTTTTTTTATAATTTATTATTCAATGATGGAATATCAATCAAATGAACAGACTTATATATACACACATAATGGCCCTCCTCAGTCTGCTTATAAACTGACTTTCTAGACTTCTATTTCAATTTATTAGGTTGGTGAAA
Source organism: Euprymna scolopes (assembly GCF_053919585.1). Taxonomy (NCBI): domain Eukaryota; kingdom Metazoa; phylum Mollusca; class Cephalopoda; order Sepiida; family Sepiolidae; genus Euprymna; species Euprymna scolopes. Next base: position 5,221,053 of record NC_136506.1, on the reverse strand, counting down.
AAAATTATGTCGTTTTTTTTCCGTTCAACATAAATATAAGTTACCGCATTATTTTTGCATCAGCCTCATATTTAGCTCTTTCTTAATTCTTACATGATATGATAACAATTGTTCCATTCGAATGTATATAGAGTTATTAAATGTAAACGTGTGTGTAATCGTTGTGCAGTGTATACACAATCTATAAAAATGTAAGTATATTAAATGCAGGACCTAGCCGTCATTATAAGTGTATATATATACACCAATGTGTATTATGTGTGTATGTATGTATGTATGTATGCATGTATGGATAATATCGTGCAGTGTTTTTCATTTTGTATATTATGTATAAGTGTGAAAATACATTTGTGCGAGTATGTGTTTTACACATCTGTAAACAGTTCAATAAAATGACAACAAACATGGACCTGTTTCTTTTTTTTATTCAACCCCAAACGATATACGGTGCAACGTTGACAAAAGGGCTAATATTTGGGACCTAATTTAATTTGTATGGAGTTGCATTACACTTGAACTTCTGCATGTCAGTACAGTCAGAGAAAGAAGGAACCTTGGAGGGAATTCTGATTCTAGCAGTTTGAGGAAAGAACTGTTGCTTTCTGCCATTTTAGGAGCTCTACAGTGTAAGGGTGAGATATCGCTGTTTGTTGGGTTAGTGAGGTCATTTAGATTAACGTTGATACAAATGCTTGGAGTTCATCGGAGCACATTCAGTTAAATACTGGAAAAACTGGTACAAGAATGCAATATTTCGGCAATGGACCAGAGGTTTATATTTCATTGATAGTATGTGACCAATTAGTTTGGCGACTGTTTTTGAATCTTTCTGAAAGTGAGAGTCTAGTGGCAGATACATAAGCTCAGATGTGACAACAATACTCACATTCGCATGAGTGAATACTGGCCTTGTAGAGGTACAGGATATTTTCAGGTGTGAATAATGTTCTAGCTTTGTAGAGAGAGCCCACTCTCTCCGCATCAACCTTGTCAATAATCTGAATGTATTTTTTCCAATTCATGCTATATTTGAATATTAATACGAAAAGTTTGGACTAGAAATTTACAGATAGGCGTGTTACTAGTAATGAACTAGTTATGAATTCTGCACAAACAGACATGCTGATTGTCACTTTTTAACAGAAGTTTACTATCTCTTCAGACTGATGTCGAGCATCCATGTGCCGGTATGTGTTTCTTCAATCAAGCTTCAGTCTTATCAGCGGTGGAGAAGTTTTTTTTTGTACTTACTAAACAAAAGAAGCTTAGGATTGGCAGCATTGGATATTACCACACAGTTGCGTCCAGATTGCACTACAGATTGTTAGTTTTCCTTTAGAGTTCAGGTACATTCCTTAGACATGTATATTTCTACCTTTGTCTGCCCCTTCTGTTTGCTGGCAGTTGAGACTAAACTCAAACACACCAATGCAAATTTTTGTTATGCTATAAACGTAGCTTTGCTTTACAAATACACGTCGAAGCATACTGTTTTTGCGGTTCTGGATATGAGCTTAAACTATATCCGATGGTGAGGCCCCAGCTTGCGGGCTTTAGGGAGTGTGGATCCACTTTTAATTGTCATTGCTCTCTAGTCCACTCTGATCCAGAGTGGTAGTACCTGCGATGGTCCCAAGTATCGGATAAATAAATACCGACTTGGAGAACACATATATTCTATTAAATAAATGTTCTTCAAAATAACTGGATTTGGCATTAAATAACCTGAAAAAGGTTGATATGCCATAAAATAAAAACAACCAACCAACCATACTAATGCTTTATTAGTGCTTTACATATTGGCTATTAAAGCTCTATAGTTTTTGACGGATGTAACTTGATACAAACTCATTCTTTTCCAATCCAATCGTTAATCAAAACATCTCCTTTGTTCTCATAACCTAATTACATCATATTTTACGTTTGCAAAAGGTCAACATTTGTTTTTGTAATCTATTTTTGTTATTGTTTATTTTCTATTGTTTGCTTTATCTAATTATCAGTCAAATATTTTATTTGTATTTCCCTCGTCGAACCATAAAAACGGCATAGCTAAACTAGCTTATGCACGCTACGCTTTCCACCGCAAGGCTCGAATAATTTGCATAATCAAAAAGTTAATTCTTACATTTAATACTTCGAATAAAAAATATTTTCTTTTTGCTGTTTCTCTATTATCATTAACATACATTGCAACATACAATATAAGACCAAAGTGTATTAACTGTAAAACAAGATTTATATGTACTGTTAGATATCTTAATCCAACCAGTTGTTCTGCGGAGAAACGACTTGGAAAACCTGTAATCAAAGGACTTCACTAGCATAATCATAATTTAATAAAATCCTGGATTATCTTTGGATAATTTGATTTGATCCCGGTCGTATCTAAACTGAAGATTTTATTTGCAGAGATTGGATATTTCCATCCTACTAATGTGCAGCGAAATGGCATCAATTTAAATCTGGAACTTCATTTAGTGACAGAGATTTTAGTGCAACTTTTAGGGCTGGAATATTTTATGTTTAGGTTAGAAATGACATGCACGGATTTCTGCTAAATCTTCATCCACTCTCAGCTAATAACCACTTAATGCTATATATATATATATATATATATATATATATATATATATATATATATATATATATATATATATATATATATTTATAATTGTTAGCTGAAATATTCAATGAGTTTAAAGAGGTGTATACGAAGGTGCTCTATATCAAAGTAAGCAAGATATATATATTTTCTTTATTTTACATAGGAAATGCTACGCATTCATGAGTATATTTAAGTTACGTAGTTATAAATTACTAAAAACATCGTCAGACGATGTTGCTTTAGCAAAAGTCAAGTGCTTAATACTAATTGACTGAAAAATACTCATGAATGTGTAGCGATACAAAAATGTTTTTATAAAAACGAATAAAATGTATATATATATATATATATATATATATATATATATATATATATATATATATGAGACGATAGGAGAGGAAAATGAACTTACAAATACTATATATTGGAAAATATAGTGTGAGTATTTTATTTCATGAGGATAAACAGGCATTTATTACCTTTATCCCCCACTTATAGTATTTGTGGATTTACTTTCCACTGTTTCTGTATCATATATAAGCTCCATTGAAATTTGGTGAGCTTTATTTTTCCCGATAAGTTTCCTTTTATAGGATTGAAATCACTCTCTCGTGCTATCTATCTCTCTCTCTCTCTCTCTCTCTCTCTATATATATATATATATATATATATATATATATATATATATATATATAATACTGAAAGTAAACAAATTACCGATAAATAGACATTTAGCGATAAAGTTGGCAAAGTGAAACCTAGAGAGGCATATACTCTGCTCAAACACCACAAATGCGACTCAATAATTACACCGGCGCTCGCTTGATAAACCCAAGTAAACCAGAAATAGGTAGAATTAGCATAACAGTGTTTTCTAGAGCGCACGAACACATCATAAATACGTAGAATTAAACCAGTGGGAATATCGTTCCGAAGCAATCACTTTGTTTAAAATATAGAAACAAAAATAAATGTATGTTTATACAGTTCGACATCACAGACTTCAATCCCTCGATATCCGAAGAACTTTTCAACAATGTCCTAGAATTTGCCGAGGAATACACTGACATACCCTCGGAAAAAAATCCGCATTATAAAAAATGTAGAAAATCAGTTCTAGTAAATAACAATACATAATGGATTAAAACTAAAATATTTGCAAATTTTTCAGCCCAGCGCTTAGTAATGTCTTTCTTATGGGGAGAATGCTATTCGACGAAAATATTGGAGATGCCCCCTTTGGAACGGGACAAAACACTCCCTTGATGTTTTTTTTTTTTTTTTTTTATTACATTTTCACCCCAAACAAGGCAAATTGCCACTTTGGCGTAGGGGGCTACTATCAGGGGCAACAACTACTGGGGTACTATGTAGGGATTTGGGCAGCAAGGTGTCGGTTCACGTTACACTTGAACTTCTGCAAGTCAGTACTGTTGGGGAAGCAGGGACCTGGAATGGAATTCCAGAGTCTTGCGGTTCTGGGGAAGAAACTATTGGAGTAAAAAGATCTTTTACATCTAGGGACCTCTACAGTGTGGGGGTGGGATCTAGTAGCCTGTCGGGTTTGTCGAGGGTGCTCGCGTCGTGGGGGCACAAGTGATTGCAGTTCATCAGAGCATTCACCACTAAAATACTTGTAGAACAGGCAGAGGGATGCAACATTTCGTCGATGGGACAGAGGCTGAAGCTTAGATGCCAGTTCAGGGCCTATCAGATTTGCGACTCTCTTTTGAACCTTGTCAAGGAGCGAGAGACTAGTAGCAGATGCACCAGCCCAAATGTGGCAGCAATACTCCATACATGGGCGAATGGTGGCCTTATAGAGGTACAGGATACTTTCGGGTGTTAGTAGTTTTCTAGCACGGTAGAGAGAGCCTACCTTTCTTGCAGCGGCCCTGGCAATGCCTTCAATGTAATTGTTCCAACTCATGTTTCCTGTGAACGTTAGGCCAAGGAGTTTGAAAGATGGACTCTCAGATAAAGGGTCGTTGGCCATTGCTATTGGTGGTAGAGAGGGTTTCTTGTAATTATTGAATAAAACTAGTTTAGTCTTGGCAGCATTGAACGCGACCAACCACTTTTGTCCCCATTCCACTACAGATTGGAGGTCTTCCTCTAGTGTTTCTGCCATTTCTTTAGAAATGTGTTCATTCGTCTTCCTGTCGTGTCTGCCATAGAGTGTAGTGTCATCAGCATATATACCCATCTCAGAGGCAATGTTGTCGGGGAGGTCATTTATGAATATCAGGAACAATAGAGGTCCAAGGATAGAACCCTGGGGCACTCCCGCATTTATATCATATTGTTTAGATGTGCGACCGTCGAGGACTACCTGGATTTTTCTCTTATCTAAGAAGGATTTAATTATGTTAAGTATTCTACCAGTGATACCGTAAGATCTAATCTTCCTGAGGAGACCCTCATGCCATACCCTGTCAAAAGCCTTAGATATATCTAGAGCTACCGCTCTGCCTTCCCCCGCTTTGTCCAGTGATTGGTATATACGTTCAGAGATCACGGTGAGGATGTCTGCTGTGGAACGGGCTTGTCTAAATCCATATTGTTTGTCAGTCAGTAGTTTAGCATCTGTAAGATGATGGACTAGAGCATGGTTAATCATGGTCTCAAATATTTTGGCAAAAAGTGGGAGGAGGCTAATGGGGCGATAATTTGATGGGTCTGTCCTTTCGCCAGAATTCTTGAATACTGGTACAACAGAAGCAGTTTTCCAACAGCCCGGAAAGCAAGCTTCATTAAGACATTTGTTGTAGAGTTTGGAGAGAACTGGAGCTACTTCGGCTGAGCACTTTTTTAATAGCACAGCTGGGATAAGATCGGGTCCACATGCTTTTGAGGTGTCAAGGTTTTTTATGATAGCATGCACCTGAGCAGGGGTGGTTTTCAGATCGTCTAGTGTGGCGTCTGTCCGCATAGGAAAGTCAGGTAGGGGGTGGTTGGAAGGGTCCAGTGTGGAGTTTGAGGCAAACCGACTGGCAAGCATGTTAGCCTTGTCGGTTGCTGAGGAGACAACCTCGTGATTGTTGGTTAGTGGGGGAATTGTTGATTGCCCATTATTTACTACACTGTTGTAGATTTTCCAGAAGTCTCGAGTTCCTAGTTTTTGTGCTTCGATGCGCTTTTTAGTGGTAGTATGATTATAAATTACACCTATCTGCCGCATCTTGTAAGGTCATAGCTTTCAGCTCCTACGAATTTTCTTTCATTTTCCTGATCCGAGATTGTGCCAACCTTGTGTTTTTTTCAGTAATCCATACTTGATGGTTTTGATGCATGCTATTGAGCAATGGGGCGATAGGTGGATCACTTTCATCAAAACAATCGTGTTTTTCCTTCGAACATATCCTAATGACTCTTAGGCAGAGTCATACCCCACAGTTTTAAACTCTCTCCATGATGTCTTCATGCCATTCCCATACAAACTGAGAACAGCTTTTCATCAGTAGCTTTTTGAAACGAGTGCATTGTTTCCTTAACCTTCAACTTTCCTACATCCATTTTCTTGATAGAAGAATTACGTGGATTACGAACAGGGTGCTTGATTTTCATCCTGACTGTGGGGCAGATCAAATTATGGTCTGACCAACATTCCCCGATGCTGGAAGAACGTGTAACATTTACATCTTTTCTTTCAGAACGACGTACAATGACCTAGTAAATGAGATGATAATGATAAGATCGGGGATGTTTCAACTGGCTTTCTTGCAATCAGGCAGCTGAAACTCTGTATTACTGAACAAAAGATCAAATTTACTATAAGGAGGCAATAAGAGAATTTAAAAATTTCATGGGAACCAATGACATTTCTCCAAAATTGTGTGTCACTACCGACACGAGCATTGACGTTACCCAAGACAAACAGCTTATCCTGTAAACAGAACTGGTTTATCTGTTCACGTAGCTCATCAGATAAATCAAGTGTAGGTGCATAGGAACTAAAAAATGCGGCATATTTGTCCTTTCTACTGCAACGCCCAAGGACATAAGTCTGCCATTTGTATTAATAGGCTAAGACACAATATTTGTGGCAACATCATTCCTGATGGCAAAACCAACGTCAGATACACGTTTCTATATATATATATACTTCAGAAAAGTATAATGCAATATATCTACTGGTATGGAAATTCAGTAAATTCAGCTGTAATGTAAAAACCAACACACTCTATAATTTTTTTAGAATAGTAGAAAATACTTTATATACCCACATAATTATTGTAAAATATTAAACAAAATTCTATAAAATATCACACTCTACCATGCCGAATATAGCACGGAAATAATTTCAACAAATAATAAGAAAATTAAACATGATAAGCATCTTCCCCTTAATTTAATACCCAATGATAAGTGTAACTGCGAAAATAAGGATGACTGCCCTCTTAATAACGGATGCAATTGCCATACATGGGAACAAATAATGAATCCAATCAAAACATGTAATATATAGTCAAGGATCCAATAACAACAAAAACGACAATTGCAAACACAACAATACCAACAGCAACGACAACAACAACCAAAATATTAAATCTAAACATATTATGCCCAATAAAAACCTGCAGGACGTTAGCCAGAACTAACTTTGCACATCTTGAGAAATTCAATCAACCCAGCTCCACAACATAAGGTTTACCGATCCTGGGATGTATAAACTACTAGACAATGATGATACATTAAAAATATTCACTTATATAGGTGCAACTTTCAAACCAAAAGCATTTCTTCAAAAATGAAAGGCCTTAAAATAATAATAACAGTACATCTTTAACTACATTTATCAATAGCGTGGAGGACAAGAATATTCCCTATTTAATTAAATGGAGTATACTGAGCCAAATTTTGTAATCTTTGTATATCCGAATTGTCTATATTATCACCTTCCCTAAGCCTATAATAAATGCCAAAAAAGAGCTAATGTCTAGATGTAAACACAAGATAAAATGTAAATACAGCCAACTTAAAATAACAGATAATACGTAAACGTTCAACTAGTAAAAACATAATGCACGCTACTATTTACTTTTTAATTAAAAACTAAATTGTAGGACGTGTTGAGATCTTCTTTTAAATATGGTGAAAACATCCCATTTAACTATGGTACTAATACATTCCTATTTCAATACTATGTAGTAACTCACTCGTAATTACATATTATATTTTAAATCCCAGTACACAAATTTCACTTGAAGGAATTTTCATGAATATTATATCAGATTTCTCTTTACAACCTCTTAACTAAGCTGAATGTGTATACTCATAAGTAGGTCATGTATTCCTTATTGGAACATTTTTTCTCGATTCAGATATTTTAATATAAACTTATAATACTCAAAAATGCGTCATCTTTGTTGTACTAGTAAGCAGCCCTGTTTTCCTAGGCATTTTTATTTATTTATTTATTCATTTGTTATTAATGCTAGCACCATTGTTGTCATCATCATTATTATAAGTCTTTTATTTTTATTAAAATTATGAAATTATTATTATTATTATTATTATTATTATTATTTGTAATATTATTAATAACATTTTTATTAATATCATAAACATTATTAGTATTATTTATTACTATTATTATTATTGTTATTGTTATTATTATTATTATTATTATTATTATTATTATTATTATTATTATTATTATTATTATTATTATTATTAAATCTTTATCTAATACGCCGTGTTCAGTTGTTGCAAAATTTTATTTATCCAAATTTTCGGTTTAATATAATTATTAAAAGGATATTGTTAATACTTATAATAGTTATGAGAATTTACTTAATATATTTGATATTTAAACGGGAAAGTCACTTATAAGATTGACTGAGCTTCTGCATATTATTTTGTATAGAAACTTTGACCTGTTTTGGCGGTAATATATCTAGTAGCTAAATCTCTCTTTTCCTTTACGTGTTCCCGCTCCCCCTTTAATTTTCCTGATTTTTCTATCTTTCTCTCTTCCTTGTCGTTTCATCTTTTTCTTTCTTTCTTTTTACTTTTTCTTTTCTTTTTCCCTTACCTTTTTTATCTGGCTTTCCCACCCCTACCTTGTTACATTTTAGAATTACGTTTTCTTGTTACGTTTTAGAATTAAGATTTCTTTTCTTTATTTATTTATTTCATTCATTTCATTTCATTTTACTTTGTCTGTGTTCAGAAACTGTTTTATTTGGAGGGGACTTTGAAACTCATATATTTTAATTTAAAATATATATATATATATATATATATATATATATATATATATATATATATATATATATATATGAACTAATTATACATTTATTATAAAACATCTACAGCGGACTTATATAATGGTAGATTTACCAGACTTATCATCTAAACAAGAAGAATCCCTTCTTACCATTGTACTGTTGAAGATAAAAATTCGGATTGGACTCTTTTACCTGACTGCGACGAACAATTGTCACTTCGGATTTTACCATACAATTTGGTGCATTTATCACTAGTATCTCCCTCGTGGATAGGGTAAAAGAAAGGGCTTTTAATCTAATATGTCTCACTTTGTAAACTAGGATCCAACCCCTGTCCTATTGCTCAATGTTGATGCCCTTTGCCTTTTGTACAAATATTTTAATGGAATGTGCTCTGAATGAACTCAGTAAACTTGTGTCGCCTCATTGTACATATTCCCGACTAAAGAGCTTAGCAACAAAACCACTCCCCTAAACTGTTATGTGTTCTAAACATTGGACACTTTTTTATTTATCTTTTTTTAATTACATTTTCACCCCAAACAAGGTCCATTGCCCCTTTGGTGTAGGGGGCTACTATCCGGGGCAACAACTACTGGGGTACTATGTAGGGATTTGGGCAGCAAGATGATGGTTCACGTTGCAATTGAACTTCTGCACGTCAGTACAGTTGGGGAAGGAGCCACCTGGAATTGAATTCCAGAGTCTAGCGGTTCTGGGGAAGAAACTACTGGAGTAGAAAGATCTTTTACATCTAGGAATCTCTACAGTGTGCAGGTAGGATTTTTCAGCCTGTCGGGTCTGTCGACGGTGTCCACGTCGTGGGGGCACAAGTGCTTGCAGTTCGTCAGAACATTCACGATTAAAATACTTGTAGAAGAGGCAGAGGGATGCAACCTTTCCTCGATGAGACAGAGGCTGAAGCTTAGATGCCAGTTCAGGGCCTATCAGATTTGCGACTCTCTTTGAACCTTGTCAAGGAGCGAGAAACTAGTAGACGATGCACCATCTCAAATATGACAGCAATACTCAATACATGGGCGAATGGCTGCTTTATAGAGGTACAGGATACTTTCGGGTGTTAGTAGTTTTCTAGCACGGTAGAGAGATCCCACCTTCCTTGCAGCGGCCCTGGCAATGCCCTCGATGTAATTGTTCAAACTCATGTTTCATGTGAACGTTAGGCAAAGGAGCTTTTCTATTCTAATAGCTTTTTCCCTAAACGGTTAGACAATAGAATTCCATTCCTGCTAAGTACATTTCTGCCTCATATACAGAAGTCGAAATGCAATGTAAACCAACATACGCCTTGTTTGGAGTGAAGGTGAGTATATATATATATATATATATATATATATATATATATATGGGGGGCATACTTTTAATTTTGTAATTGAAATAAATATGACTATATTTTTTACATTCATTTAACTGTTTTATATTTATGTCTGAAGGCCGTTTATGAAAACTTTTCAAATGATTATCAAGTATATTTTTCAGAAAGGTAATAAATGTCAATAAATGGAAATTTATTGATATTGTTTCATTAGGTCTACAAAACATCTGTTTTCTGATGATGCTTGTGCGGAGGAACACACATCGAAATAGATTTATCTTAGTTTGTGTTCATGATTATAATTAACTGATGCTATAAATTCATAAACTTAACTCATGAACGTTTTCTAACGGGATAAACACAAGTCATTACTTAGTAAATATAAACGGCACTGTATTATAATGCTTATTGCACGGACACACAGACACATATATTTTTCTCTTTGTCTCTGTCCGTCTCTCTCTCTGTCTCTGTCTCTCTCTCTCTCTCTCTATATATATATATATATATATATATATATACTATATATATATATCACATATGCACGCACACTAACGTACGCACGCATACACACATACCCCACCACACACACACCCACACGCACACACACACACACATATATATATATATATAAAATATATTTTAGTCATCGACATACAGACCTGTTTCGTTGTTTCACAACTCATCAGTGCCGCTAGACTAACACCTCTCCCAAGCTGAGTATCGAACCTAGAACCGTCGTGATGACAGTCGGCAGTCCTACCCCCTGACTACGGAATCGGTGGCCGAAATTAAACTGTCGGAATGCGTATTTTAAATAAACATCCGTCCGCTACTCGTAGAGGGCTCAAACGTTTTGGTTGTAAACAAATTGCGAGCTTCGCATTATTTCAGCTAAATTAAGTAGCGAGTAAGATAATTTACGAGAGTGCTCTACCAAAGAGGGGAGCTTTATAAAATATATTTTAGTCATCGACATACAGACCTGTTTCGTTGTTTCACAACTCATCAGTGCCGCTAGACTAACACCTCTCCCAAGCCGAGGATCGAACCTAGAACCGTCGTGATGACAGTCGGCAGTCCTACCCCCTGACTACGGAATCGGTGGCCGAAATTAAACTGTCGGTATGCGTATTTTAAATAAACATCCGTCCGCTACTCGTAGAGGGCTCAAACGTTTTGTTTGTAAACAAATTGCGAGCTTCGCATTATTTCAGCTAAATTAAGTAGCGAGTAAGTGACGAGAATAATAGTAATAGAATTCCGAAGTGATAGGAAGATAAAAAAGGAATAAACTAAGTTATACATCTATCAATGATTCGTCTTTATTGTGGAACATCTTCTGGATTAAATAGAAGAAGAGTATAACAAACTTATGCAATAGTAAAATATCTATTTGCTGTGAAAGGTATGACTTTGTTCTCTTTCAATATACATATATATATATATATATATATATATATATATATATATATATAAATTTGAGCTTCGTATTTTCCAAAGGTACGGTAACCAGTGAAATATAAAGAGGTTTATACGAGCGTGCTCAATACAGAAGTAGAGCAAGTTACATTTTAGATTTGTCATTACATAACCAGTAGTGTGTTGCTACACAGTCATGAATATGTTCCGGTCTACTAGTATTTACTAACTAGAGACCGCATCAGTCAACAACTCTCATTTTCGGAGTGGGAATTTTAAATGAGTGAAAATAATTCCCCAGCAAAAGAAGGTTGGTTATTTATTTATTCTCGTATTTGTTTATTTAATCATTTATCGGTGTCTATATTAATGTTCATGTTGGTGTTAGGGGTTACGGTTTGTGGATTGAGGTGATTGGGTTCCAAATCTAGAGCTATACAGATGTGTTCTTCAACAAGCGAGAGGCTTCTTTGTCTGTAGTTCACAGCCTGTCTGAGACTTTCAGGGTCAGTGTGTCATAAAATTCTCTTTTTTAAAAAGTGTATTTTAATTTAATATACTTATATCTGAGAAGAGGTTAGGAATTTATCAAGGTCTGTTGAATGTTGTTTGTTGGTTTTCCAGTGAACGGTTGAAGGGAGGTAAGTGGAGTTAGCTGCTTAAAAAAGAAAGGAAGGTTGTAGGTCGAGATTGAATGGGGAAGAAGGAAAAAGTACAAAGTGGAAAAGGGGAAGGCGAAGGATGAGGGAAGAAGGAAAGGGAAAGTGAAGGTAGAATCATTTAATAGCTTTGTTTTATCTTACTTAAACAAAATCGATTTCTTTGGAACTCCCCAATATTATTTTTTATTTCGTTTGTTCATTTACTGTTGATTTATAAATTTCTGTATTAGTAAATTTATTAAAGACTTTTAAGAATGATGGTGATTGCAAAACTTACGATATATGTATTTTTTAAACTTATGATGGTAAAGTTTAGTCATTTAAAAATATGCATGGATTTACTTGGATTTGATGAATGTTGGACTTGAGGAGTTAGGTAGTGTAGGTGTTAAACTCTCAGATATTGCTTGTTGGTCATGCTGGATTTGATTTTATTAGGGTGTAATTTGAAAGTGAGAAAGCAAGTGCGATTTCTAATGTCTGCAATTCATGGAGGTTTCCTGTTTCTTATTTAAGAGTTTATCCCTATCCGTACATTTTGTAATAAATAGTTTTTCATTCAAGCAAAGAAGGCAAGGTGAATTTAGTGACTGGAATGTTTCTGCTTTTTTTAGGATGTGCCAGTCAGCAATAGGTGTCAAATCTTTACTCGTTAGATCATTGTAGTTTGTAGCTAATGATGTTTTATCTCTATCATGTGGGTTTAGGAAAGAGTCTTTATGGCATGTGTATCTAGTTTGCCTAATGTAGTTGGTGGGGTCTTCCTTGGCCTTAATATTAGATTGATAAATTACAGAGGTTGTTAGACATTTTTCCTTAAGGGGGCATTATGATTTATTAATACAGTTGCACGTTTTTGTTACCCTGTTCTCTCAATTTTGTTCTGTGCTGTTGCTTAAACTTTTATTATTATTTTTTATAATCTTTTCTAATCGTTTGATGGTGTGTTTGTAGAATATTTTGTGGAGCATGTTGCGAGGAGGATATAGTTTAGCGAGATTAATTAATTTTCTACCCAAGTTGGTCTTGACCATTTGGTTGAACGGAGGAGTGAACCAAGCGATGTTCATTTTGCGGCTTTATCTAGATGTGAGGGTCTTACGTGAGGGTTCTATATATTCTAATTTAGTTTCCTTATATCCACTGTTTACTAGGGATTTGCTGTATAAAGCTTTGTGTTTATCGAATATTTCTTTGGATGAGGAGTTTTAGCTAATTCTTCTACTAATAGATCTGGGTATATGTTTAATTGTCGCTTAAAGATTATTAGAGAGGGAGTGGACATATAAATGGTTACTGTTCTCTTTTATATAGGGTTCATAAGTTTCTTTGTTTAGGTTGAGTGTGACATCTAGGAGGGGGACTAGTTTAATGTTCGTGGCAATTTCAACTTTAAGGTTAATTCTTTTAGATTTCTTATGATAATTTTTTGGATTCCTTCACATCCGGGGCCGTCGGCATTATCTACGGAATGAAGGTTATATATATATATATATATATATATATATATATATATATATATATATATATATATATATATATATATATATATACGAACAAAGAATGAATAAAACATCTTAAAAAGACTTTAAGAAGAGTTTAAATTTTTATTTATTGCAGACTATTATCCTGATCTTTTCTTACTTGTTTACGAAACGTTTCGACCAACAATGCCCCTGGCCTTCGTCAGGTGGTAACTGCGACGGAGAGGAACTCCGAATCTCCTGACTACATTCACTGCTATTACTACATTCCGTAGTTGTTGTCGTCTCACCACGTTTTGGTCAACAACTACGGAAGGAAGTAATTACAAGTAACGCAGTAAGGAGATTCAGAGTTCCTATCCGTCGTGGTTCTCTCTTCTCTTCAGTAGTCCGTCGCTGACGATGATGCCGTTGCACCATGCCTAACAGTCCCAGATAGATTACACCTGATGCACTCGCTGGTGACTGTGGAGTCCAATTCGTGAATTGCATACACGGCCGCAGCCAGCACAAGGGAAAATGCCGTCTGCCCGCTGCGCCGCGTGCCTTTGGTGTCTTCTACGCTCTGCTCGGTCGTTATAGGTGGAGGTGAAAGTTTCCAAGCCCTCTTGGCAGATGTTTCGCCATTTTCGATGGCGTTGGATTCTATGCCACACTTTTTCAATGATGTTTTTAGTTGGTCCTTTAAACGTTTACGTGGACCCCCAGGGTTGCGTCTGCCCTCTGCAAGTTCCCCGTAGAGGACCTTGCGTGGGAGCCTTTCTGCTGGCATCCGGATGCTGTGACCAAGCCACCTAAGTTGTCTATTAGTTAGAATTCTTTCAAGTGGGTCCATTTGAGTGCGCCTGCGTATCTCATTGTGTGGCACCCTGTGCCACCATTTTAAACCTAGTATACGCTGTAAGCAGTTGGTATAAAATGCTTCTAGCTTTTTCAGGTGGCGTCTATAAGGCACCCATGACTCGCTGCCATACAAGAGGATGGAGAGACAGATTGCTCTATAGACAGAAACCTTGGTGGTGGTGGTGAGGTTACGGTTCATAAAAACTCTGTGCCAGAGTCTACCAAAGGCTGCAGCAGCCAGACCAATGCGCCGTTGGACCTCACTTGTTAGGTCACAGGAGTCAGTGAGCACTGAGCCAAGATAAGTAAACTCTTGAGTGTTTTTCAGTGGCTGATGGTTGATTGTGAACATTGGTGGTTCCTGACGGTGTTCACATATGTTAAGTGCCTCTGTTTTGTTGATGTTGATGGCTAGACCAGCTCGGGAGTAAGTGTTGGAGATAGTGTTGATGGTGCGCTGAAGACCCTCTTCAGATGAGCTCACCAGAGCTGTGTCGTCAGCGTATTGCAATTCATGGATTGCTTCTTCTGTCACCCGTGATCTGGCATGGAGGCGACTCAGATTGAAGAGGTTGCCATCCAGCCGGTATGAGAGGCGGATCCCATCAGCAGGATGGATTTGCTGTTTGGCAACATTGGAAACCGCAGCAAGAAAAAGATTAAACAAGACGGGCACAATGACACATCCCTGCTTCACACCCGATTCTACCAGGAAGGGCTCAGATTTTAGTCCTGAACTGGAGACGCGAGCCATAGATCCATTATGGAAAGCCTTCAGGACACCCAGGAATATTGGTGGGCAGCCAAATTTGACGAGTACCTCCCAGAGCAAAGGACGGTTCACAGTGTCAAAGGCCTTGGCGAGATCTACAAAAACCATATATAGATTTTGGTGTTGCTCGACGCTTTTCTCCTGGAGCTGTCTTGCAACAAAAACCATGTCAATCGTGCTGCGCTCCTGTCTGAAGCCACACTGCGATTCAGGTAAGACTTGATTGACAATGTGTTGGATGATACGAGACAGTAAAATTCTAGTGACAACTTTCCCTGAGGTTGACAGGAGGGAAATGCCTCGACTATTGCCACAAATATTACTGTCACCTTTCTTTTTATATATGCTGATGATATCTGCATCCTTCCATTGTTGTAGGCAGCAGCCTGACTCCCAGACATCTTGGATGATGTTATGGAGACAAGTGGTAATGGCATCTCCGCCATGCTTAAGAAGCTCAGCTGGTATGCCATCAGGGCCAGTGGCTTTATTATTCTTGAGGTTGTTAACTGCACGGCTAACTTCATGGATAGTTGGTATTACATCCAGTCCTTGAATTACAGGAAGGCCAGGAAGATGGTCAAGAAAAGTAGGGTCGATAGGGTACTGCCTGTTCAGTAAGTCTTGGTAGTGTTCAGCCCACCGATTGAGTATGACAGTCTTCTCAGTATAGAGTATGGAGCCATCAGCACTACGGACTGGGCAGAGGCTATTGTTCTTTGGCCCATAGGCTGTCTTAAGGGCATTATAAAATTGATGTTGGTCCCCCATATCAGCTAAACCTTGGATCTCAGTTGCAAGATTGGTCCACCATTCATTTTGCATTGTTCGGATTTCCTGTTGCACTTTTGACCGAATCTCGGCTAGCTTGTCACGTGATGCTGGAGTTGGATTTGCAGTCACTGCTTGCTGTTGCCGATTGTTTTCTTCAATTAGTTGATCCAAACAATATGACATAAATGCGGGAGTGCCTCAGGGGTCTATCCTTGGACCTCTATTGTTCCTGATATTCATAAACGACCTCCCTGATAATATTGTTGGAGATGGGTATATTTGCCGATGACACCACTCTCTATAACAGATATGAGGGGAAAACAAATGAACACATATCCAAGAAAATGGCAGAAACACTAGAGGATGACCTCCAATCCGTAGTGGAATGGGGACAAAAATGGTTGGTCTCATTCAATGCTGCTAAGACTAAGCTTGTTTCCTTCAATAACTACAAGAAACCTTCTCTACCACCAATAGCAATGGCCAAGAACACATTGCCTGAAAGTACTTCTTTTAAACTCCTCGGCCTAACGTTTACAGGGAATATGAACTGGAATAGATACATTGAGAGCATTGCCAAGGCTGCTGCAAGGAAGGTTGGCTCCCTCTACCGTGCTAGAAAACTACTTACGCCTGCCAGTATCCTATACCTCTATAAGGCAACCATTCGCCCATGTATGGAGTACTGTTGTCACATCTGGGCTGGTGCATCTGCTGCTTGTCTCTCGCTCCTGGACAGGGTTCAAAAAAGAGTCGCAAACCTGATAGGTCCTGAACTGTCATCTGGGCTTCAACCTCTGTCCCATCGACGAGATGTTGCATCCCTCTGCCTGTTCTACAAATACTTTAATGGTGAATACTCTGACGAACTGCAAACACTTGTACCTCCCCGACGTAACTACCCCCGACAAACCCGACAAGCTACTAAGTCTCATCCCTTTACAGTGGAGATCCCTAGGTGCAAGAAAGCCTTTTACTCCAATAGTTTCTTCCCCAGAACTGCGGGTCTTTGGAACTCCCTTCCGGGATTCTGCTTTCCCAACTGCAATGATATGCAGAAGTTCAAGTGTAATGTTAACAAACATCTTTCTACTCTTCTCCCTTCATAATGACCCCGCTAATTAATTCCCTAATAGTAGCCCCCTGCTTCAAAGTGGCACTGTGCCTTGTTTGGGGTGAAAATTGAATAAAAAAAAAACAAAAAAAAAACCAGTCTCTATGTTTTCTTCTTGAGAATCCCAAAATGTCCTTGGCAGTATTGAGGAGGACTTCACAGATGCTTTCCCATTTTTCAGTTTAGAAAGCTGTTGTTATGAGATCTGCTGCAGGAGTTGGTAAGGTAAGACATTCAGCCAGTTCGTTTTGTAGAGCAGCTCGTGTTGTAATGTTGTTGAAAGCTTTGAGGTCAAGATGTTTTCTGGGAGCTTGACGGCGAGCTGGAGGCCGGATCTCAAGAACGAAAATAGAGCGGACAAGGCGATGATCTGTCCACCCATCTGCTCCCCTCATGGCTCTGGTGATTCTCACATCTTTCATGTCATTACGTCTTACAATAACATAGTCAAGTAGGTGCCAAATTTTGGACCTAGGATGAATCCAGGTGGTCTTGAATTTGTTTTGGAGGTTGAACATGGTATTTGTGATGGACAGATTATGTTTGGAGCAGAATGTTAAAAGACGCAACCCATTATCGTTACATTTTCCAACTCCATGACGCCCTAGCACTCTCTCCCAAAGATGGTGACTGCTGCCCACTCTTGCATTGAAGTCCCCAAGGAGAATGATGTTATCTTCTTTGGGGATTGTCAGCATGATCTCATGGAGTTGGACATAAAATTGGTCTTTCAATTCATCAGCTGAATCTAGGGTTGGTGCATACACATTGACTAGGGTAGCGTGACGTTTATTTGATAAGGGGATACGCCAAGTTATTAGCCTCTTATTGTGATCCGTTGGGCTCTGGGGAATGCTGTTGAGTAGCCTGGTCTTGATGGCAAAGTCAACTCCATGGATGCGAGGAGCACCTCTATCCAGGCCCCTCCAGAAGAAGGTGTATCCCTCTCCTGACTCGGTGAGGGAGCCCTCATCCGAGAATCGGATTTCATTGAGAGCAGCGATGTCGATGTTGTACTTCTTAACTCATATGCAATTAGAGCTGTTCTCCGTTTAGTTCTTGAGTTGTTGTCAAGGTCGAGAAGAGTACGCACATTCCAAGTGCCAATTATTAGCTTCTTAGTATTATTAGGACCGAGGTATGGGTTGCCACGACGAGGCTCGACTACCTGTCCGTGGAGAGTGGAACAGCCACTTGTTTGGGTCACCTTTTCTAGACCCCTCCCAATTCAGGGTGGGCGGTGTGGATCCTGAAAAGGGCCGCCCAGTCACCCTGGGAGCTGCCGAAGGAGACTGCAGTTCCAGTCCCAGCCATCCAGCGACCATCACCCCAGAGCCGCCTCACGTGCAGGGTTGGAGCTAAGGGCTGCCAGCGACAACCTTGCCTGCCCCACCACTCCTTCCCCATCGCCAGAGGACTTGTATTTGTAGATGAAAAAAAAATAGTGTGTGGGAAATAAAGAGTCGGCATGGGCAAAACTAGTGCAGTGATGATTTGAGTGAAAAGTGGGTGCACGCTCCACAGTCCACTATCTTGGCAGACCATCAGCGGTTCCAGTGGCAGGCAGAGACCATGACGACTGGACTGACAGGCTGCTGCAGGAGTGTGCCAAGAGTCCAGTTTGTCAGACTTTGCCTAATGTGTCACCCCAACACAGATTTTCTCGTTGGGGTTTACTCCACTAGCCCACTGCCAACCAAGAATAACCCACTGGGCTGTGGGGCAGGGGTTGATGTGAGACCAGGGCGTGTCCACACGTCGGTGGGACATGGACTCACATCTCTGGGGCCCCCTGCTGCTCTGAGGTCCCTTGCTGTTCAGCCTGGAGCCGCGAGGCAACCAGTTACCGTGTGTGGCCACGAGGAGGCACAGCAGAGATCTTGGTGTTAGAGAGGCTGTGTACTGGCAGGGGAAGACTTACGCACTCGGCTTCCCTATTCGCATGGGGCTAGCCAGCGGTAGCACTGAAAGCGAGAAAGCACAAGCAAAGCATGCAACTTATACTAAGGAGCATGCAGAGCATGCGACCTATTGCCCAATAACCACACTAGACGCTTCATAACACCCTGTGTATATACACACACACACCTGACGAACGGCAGAGGAACATTTGGCCGAAGTGTCGCTCATAATCCTATATATATATATATATATATATATATATATATATATATATATATATATAGACGCAACACAATACGAACGTCTACAAGCTCACACCCATATATATATATATATATATATATATATATATATATATATATATACATCCACATACATAAGGTAATGAAGTTAATGGAGGCAAGAGCATGCATATATATATACACACGCACACATATACACTTATATATATACATATACACACATTCACACATATATATATACAGATGTACAGCCATACATATATAGACATGTACACACATATACTTGCTCAAACATACACATGTATAAGAACACATATAGACATACGTAAATATTAACATAGCAAAACTGCATACAGCATCCACCCTCTCATGCGCGCATACATATACACTGCGTGAATCCATGCTTATACATATAGAGGCAACGTTCCAAAAATAGCTCAAATATGGTGGCTTAAGTGGCTTTGAGCTGCCTATACTTGATTGTTTACCTGCGCTTGCATAACGAAATAAGCTCATTTTTGTGTTTACCGTGACTTTCGGATATGTTATTATGTCAACTGCTTCTGAAGTGCAAAGGTTGCAGAATTTTGATTTAGAGGTGTATGAATTGGATGTTTTCAATAAATCCCATTTAAGCGAGTATAGAATATTCCTATATTGGAGGTCTTTAATCAGACATTTTAGGGAAGTGCCTCTATTGTTATTTGCATTTTAATTATTAAAGGAGCTTATATGGTTGGAAATTCTCAGTTTAAGTAGATTTGCCGTTGTGCCGATATACGTGTAGGATTTTACATTTGAATTAATGGTGTTTAAGCTGTCGGCGTTTCTACTATGGATGTGGGATAAACTTATAGAAGGGGACGTGATGATTAGGTTCGAATCGTTTTAAGGATGGGGTCCTTGTGTGACTTGGGTGTTATTATGTGTCTAATTTTTGGGGTTGGCATAGTTGGAGTCAGTGAAGCTCTCTAATGCTGTTGGTTTAGTAGTTAATGTCTTTTGAGTACGATTTTTTTGTGTTCTGTCCGTTGCAGTTGTTTTTATGGTTTGGAGTTCAGTGATTGTACATGAATAGATTACGGGGCAAGGTTGTTTGTTCCGGCAATTACAGTTTTGTGTGGGTGGAGTCTGCGGGGGATGGGCCTGCGATTTTCTTATTTTAGAGCTGTGTGATGTTATTATGGTTTGTGCTATTTTAGGCATAGTGGAGTAAGATATTTTTATTGGATTTTTATTCAATATAGTGCCCCATCTATGGGGTTGTTGAAAAGATTGTTGAATTATTTTTAAAAGTCGTTAGGTATATTAGTTTTAACCTTGGAGCTGTATGCCGGGTTGAACAATATAGATTTCCCATGGGCCTATTTTTTGCCGATCTGGATTTATAACCCCGAACGACATTGGACTAATTCTGATAATGGACTACCCAGATTGTATCAACTTCTGTTTTCGTATAATTATCTCCATAGAATTATCCACAACCACTACAAAAAACTATTTCAAATAATTGTGCTGAAAAGCAAAATAGCGTCCATTCGCAGTTGAACATTTTGCTAACTGCATTCTATTTTCTCTGATGATAGGGGCAAGTGTTGACAATCCAAGGATTAAGGAAATTAACAAAAGCCCTTTCATATATTCCTATTATCAAGCAATAAATTCTTAAATCGAGTATATGTCTCTATATGTTTTTTTCAGAATTTAAAATTTGACCACGAAACTTATATATATATATATATATATATATATATATATATATATATATATATATTTATATATATATATATATATATATATATAGACTTGTTTGTAATATTTCGAATTTTAATAGGTTTGCATAATTCAGTAAATTTTCATACACCAATGAATTTTCAGCCAAAGAGAGATGACTTTAATTGCAAGCAAAACAATTATAATATTTCATAATTGAGCATTCATATACTGCATTAACAAAAACCAAGCCTTAGAACAAGAATTGATAGCAAAAAAGTGTGTTTCATTGATAGTTACAATTGTTTAAAGTCTAATTGGGCAAATTCAAACATTATGTCGTTTGCAAATTTTCAGATAAACAGGCTTTCTTCAGACTTATCGAATAAAACACACTTTAACAATAGAACATTATGTAAAGATATTTCCCTTAAAGGAAATAAAGCGCGCGAAAACATTTATCCCGAACCCATCATTGTCAGCAGCTTATATATATATATATATATATATATATATATATATATATATATATATATATATATATATATATATACCCTAATTTTCGTATCACTATTTTAAAACCTGTCATAAGTTACCACAAACACCTGACTCATTCAATATCTTTGAATAATACTATTCGTTGATTCTTAAATATTATTTCTATATTTCTTTATTTCACATATTTTATTTTTGAAAAGAAACATTTTTAGAATTGTTATCATATTTATAATATGGCCAAATCGACTAGGCTAAATCGTTACGATTATGTTAGTTTCGTATTCGACCTATGCTTGCATCTTTCTTTACAAAAATATCTGCTAGCTTATTTCCTAGATTTAAGGCCATGTAAGGTTTATATTTTATTTAATAGGGAAATAAAAACCAGCATTACCTTATACTTATTTAATCCTCATTCATGATTTTAGGTTAGAGAATCATTCTTTTTTTATTTTATTATTCTCCGGTTATGTAACAATATTGTTATTCTTGTTTAAGCCTTATTCTTATTAAACAGTTGAAAAAACTCATAGTAACCGTGCATAATGCATTGAAATGAATTGGGTTTTTTTTAAATATACGCACATACACAGAGATTGTGGTCAGACATTATTGTTTGGAAAATTGTATGGAGTATCAGCTAGAAAATTTGTGTCAATATGAAATCGTAAGGACAAATTGTGTAATTAAATCTGTCAATCGTTTTGTGTCAAAGTGGAAGGTACTTTTAAACTCTTGTGTTATAATAAAGTAGAATCAAATACGCTTATTAACAAAAAAATGCAGAAATGAAAATCAATTATTGTTGATCCAGATAGTGAGCTGTGCTACTCTGTCTGAAACACCAGTGAAGTTTGATATGTGTCCTGCAATATTCTTGTTGTCCACAAAACCGACCCCCAATGTAGGAGGTGTTTCAACCCTTGTAGTATAAGTGGTGGCCGCTGTTGCTTAGGATGAGACATCCGTCACACACTTTTTTACTTCAATTTTGATTTTCTGTAGTTCATTCTCGAATTCAGTAAGTCTAACGTCAGTAGATAGTGACCTCTTGTCGTACGTTCCAATGTTCAATTTCCAAAAGCAGCCTGTTCGAACCCAACTATTTTTAGCACTCTCTGTTCTGTTTCTGTTCCGTTGTCTGCCAGAAACAATAGCTTGAGAACTGCTATATATATATATATATATATATATATATATATATATATATATATATATGTGTGTGTGTGTGTGTGTGTGTGTGTGTGTGTGTGTGTGTGTATGTGTGTGTGTTTGTGTGTTTGAGTGGATGAAACCACGCAAGCATCAGAAAAAAACCATGCGGCTATTATTTTACATTTCGACAAAGTGAACCTCTTACGAGAGTATTAACATACTCGAAATATAAATAATCCATGTAGGATTTTTGTACAAATTTACGTAATTTCAGTTCTAAAATCTCGACATGTGTGTTGAGCACTTTCGAAAAATATATTTTTTTAATTCCATATATTTAAATATATATTAATTAATATGTATATCTCACTATCTCTCTCTCTATTTCTCTCTCTCTCTATCTCTCTCTCTCTCTCTCTATATATATATATATATATATATATATTTATATATATATATATATGTGGATTTTTTTAACAATCAATGTTAATACCTTTTAAATGGTATTATATTGATTATTGTACCAATATTAACCTCGGTTTAGCTCGATGAGAATTCAGAGCAATATAATTTATACAATCAGAAAAAACTACACTTTTTTTTATTTTTTTTTTTTTTATATATATATATATTTTTTATTTATTTATTTTTTTTTATATATATATATATACTTTTTTTTTAGTTTTATTTTTTTTTATATATATATACTTGTAGTAAGTTATAAAAATACATATACCAACCAAGAATTTACGCTAGTCTTCATGTTATTATTTGGATCAATATTTTTCTTATTGGGAAACAAACAAAGAAAACACATTTCCGGCGAGTTTAAGTGCACTTGTAACGCAAATTTAGTTTTATTAATTTACAATAATGTAAAAAGGGTTGATCTACCACAAACCAGACTAAAAAGAAACTGGAAAGAAAAAAAGCCATCAGGTGTATGAAGTCACTACAGTTCATGTATTTTTGTATGTAGACGGAAAAAAGGAGATTTTTTTGAACAAATAATATATCTTTTGTCCATTTTATATTGAGTATCTTCATGACATCAGCTGTAACTTGTGTAAAGATAAGGCAAAGAAAACATTGTTATGGGTTTATCATTTGTCATAGTCTCTTCAGCTGGCCTTACCTCTTATTTGACTACTGACCTTTTATTGCAAGATACGATATCACAAAACAACGTGTTATCATTGACAGGATTCTGGCGGTCAGTGGGACATGATTAGTTAGCAGAAAAAAAGACAGCATAAATAACTGAATTGTAAACGAAAGAAACTCAACCGAAAATGTGTTTACATGACCGATGTCAAAATATAGATATGAAACTATAAAGTGCAATAACATTTTTGTTTTTAGAAGAGTATCATCATTTATCAAGGCCTGAAGGCTATTCGATAGTAAAGGTTAATGAATGTGAGGTCGGTAGTGATACAACATTCTTTCTGGTGATCGTTAATGGTTAAAATTGGGTAGAATGTTATTATTTAAGGGGACGGTTCAAGAAGAACTTGTTTACATTTGACTTGAGGGCAGCAATGTTGTAGTTAGCTGGAAAGCTGACAAGCAGAACAATGTTCTACAGGCAGGAAGTTCTAGGGAAAAAGCTTTGCGAATGGAATTTGCATTTTGATTAAGCCACAATTAGGCTCGGGAAATTGGTGGAAATGGTTGGAGTTAGAAGAGTGTTGTTGTGAATGTTTTGCCGCGTTAGGTGGTCAGATGTTAATATAATTTTATCTGCCATTACTTATTATTCTCATGATAAAAATGAATTCTAATCTAGTCATAGATTAAATACTATATCCAATTAAATATATCCGTTAGTAAGAGAAACTTCATTCTGAAGGTCATTACTTAACCACATTGTTTTGTTTGTTATGAAGAATATATAAAAGCGAGAAAAATGAAGTTATTCTTATTTTTTGGATATTATTAATATTATTATAAAATTATTTTCAATATAATAGCTCCCACTTTCTCAAGCAAACCCCACCCCCTGTCGCATCCCTACAATGTTGTATATCTGTGCCTGTTTTACAAATCTTTTAATGGCATATTCTCGATGAACTGGTTGTCCTTGTGCCTCCCTGACATACATATCCCGGACAATTCCGCTTAGCAAGAAAATATCACTACTTCAATATTTAAACACCTAAATGCCAGAAAGCTCTCTATTCTAATAGGTTATTACCTCGAACAGGAAGACTTTGGAGTTTCCCTCCTGCTTCCTGCGTCCGTGGTTGTACTGACCTGCAGAAGTTTTAAAGTATCGAAACCAACATCTTGTTTATCATATAATTACGTAATAATATAAATAACAAGAATAATATTCATGAAAACTGAAACTAAATAATAGTAAATTAATCGCCAAAAATTACAATGGTGGCTTATGCCACACCAAATTATATAAAAAGGGTCAAAGAGAATGAAAGCACTGAAGAAAGACAACCCTAAGAATACATCTGTTGGAGGAGTGCAAAGAGAACTGAGATCTTGGGGAGGTTTAATTCCACCTAAATTCCAGTGAAGATTAATGGTCGCTATCAACGAGAAACTAATGATACGCTGTCGTTGCGATAAACTGATTTGGAAATGTTATCGAAAAAGTGGTGAATACTGAAAATCTGTGGAGATCCGTTGTCACTTGGATTATAGCAAACACTACATGGTGTTCTCAAAGAGAAGTTTTTGGTGATGGCCTGTGTGACTTCTCCTGCAAAGTTAATATTAATAGCTGAAATGTTACAAACAGCAACATAAACGACAAATAGTAATCAAACATATTGAAACCATAACAGAAGTTAAACAAAAAATGCTAATCAATCCTATTGAAACTATGACAGAAGAGAAAGAAAAAAATGAGATCTTGATGAGCCGTTCCATTGAATTAACAACTTTACCGAATTACGAACCATTACTATATTGTATAATTGACTACTTACACCCCTTAATCATTATCCTCGAGTAGCATCTGGGCCTTGATGAGTGGTGATGCCTAGGTAAAAAAAACATATAGAAACTATGACAGAAGATAAAGGAAAAATCATAATTCAACATATAGAAACTATGAGAGAAATGAAAAAAAGTGCTTATCAAACTTATAGAAACTATGACAGAAGTGAAATAAAAATGCTAATTAAACACATTGAAATTTGGACCGAAGTGAAAAAAATGCTTATGCAACACGTAAATACTATGACTGTTGAATCAGCATCGACTGGCATCGAACTAAATGGTGAAAGATAAAAAACATTGAAGAGGGAAGTCATTAACTAGATCTTTACAGGATAGGTGAAAAGTTAACTGGGACCATGAAAATGTTTACCGCCATCCAAATTCCATTGATGACCAATGGTCATTTCCAGCAAGAAGTTGATGGCAAGAAACTGGTGGGACATCGCAAATTCATTTGCAAAGAATATCGAAAAAGATGAGGAGTATTGGAAATTTGGGGAGATATGTTGTCACCCAGATTCTAGGGAACACCGCCGGTTGTTGTCAATGAGCACTCTCTGATGATGAGCTATGTGAGAACTACTACTACTACTACTACTACTACTACTAATAATAATAATGATAATAATAATAATAATAATAATACGACTACTACTACTACTCATATTTATTATTAATATTATTATCATTATTGTTTTCATTATTATTATTATTATTATTATTATTATTATTATTATTATTATTGTTATTGCTATTGCTATTGTAGCCTGATATGTCGGTAATAAGCAATACAAACACAACCAATGAACTAATAATAAACAAAC
The DNA here is from genome assembly GCF_053919585.1 of Euprymna scolopes. Classification (NCBI taxonomy): domain Eukaryota; kingdom Metazoa; phylum Mollusca; class Cephalopoda; order Sepiida; family Sepiolidae; genus Euprymna; species Euprymna scolopes. The sequence goes on along the minus strand of NC_136506.1, from coordinate 5,194,510 downwards.
GAAAATGTTTACAAAACATATTTCTACATATAATACGAATACTTATTTTATTAAAAAAAAGCAATAGCATGATTTGATTCGGGAACTTTAACTAGAACGATCCCTGGTTTGGTTGCGGTATTATGATGAATTAGAACTCTAGCTATGGCATAAATAAACGAAAGCTACAGTGAGGAGGATAACAATATACCCTATCTTTCCAATTTTAAATGTCCTTGTGACTATTTTTTTGTTTTATAGAATTTTATTGCAAAATACCACATAGATAACCCAATGCAAACACAATGCTATAAAAAAAAGTGTATTAACAAAAGTATATGACGGAAGTGAACATCGTGATTCTGAGGGCCATGACTGCCACGGATCGCAACCCAATAAGGTGTTAGATATAACTGCATATATTGTTGTTCTATGTCAATGGTTTAATCACGCTCAACTCAAACAATATTGCCATTTGGAAGAAAATCGGCACAATTTGGGACTATACCTAGGCAAGATTAAAAAGATGTTGGTCTACATTACATTTAAACTTTTGCAGATCAGCACAATCTGATCAGCAGGAAGCAAGAAGGAAACTGCAAATTCTGCTTGTTTGAAGGAATGAATTATTAGCATAGAAAGTGTCATCTACAAACCTCGAGAGTGAAGTGGTGAAATGTTGTTGCTAATCGGGTTTGTCGAGGATTTGTATATCGAGGAAGCACAAGTGCACCGAGATGATCAGGTCATATGCTATTAAAATATTCGTAAAACAGGTACAGAAATGCAATATTGCGGAGATGAGGCAGGGGTTTGAGCTCAGGTGACAAAGGGACCTATTAGATGAAAACATATTTGGAGCCTATCATAAAGGGAGGGTCTTGTGGTAGATACACAATAATCCATGCATGGGTGAATGGTGTCTCTCTAGAGGTAAAGTGTACTCGCAGGTGTGAGTAATGTCCTAACTCGATAAAAGGAATCCACCTTCTTTGCAGCAGCCTTCACTATGTCGTCAATGTATTTGTTCCAGTTCATATTGCCCGTGAATGTTAGACCGAGAACTTATAAAGAATAGATATTGGGTAGGGTGTTATTTGTCATGGATATCGGTGGTTGGAGAGACGTCTTTTAATTGTTAAATTATTCAATTTGAATTGGACAAATAAGTGTCTTATAGAATGAAATTATGTCCAATGCTAAAGATAAAAAGGGGAAGCTAGAGAAATCCGTGGGCATGGAACTAACCAATTAAGATGAGAAGTTCTAGAAACAGACACCATCAAAACTACAGAAACGAAAGAGAAGATTGGAAAATAGCACCAGGTAAGAAAACACCCCATGAAACAGAAAGATACAGTAGGAATTCAATTGAAACAATACACGCCTAGGTAGTATTGTCAATAACGTAATTTGGACTCTTTACATTTGATTAAAAAAACTACATACATACCTTGAAGCACAAATGTATTGATTAGAATAGCGAAAAGCAGCACCAAGATTACAATAGGGGACATGATAAAACTATAAACAAAGACAAAAGAAAATAATAAATTGGTAGAGAAAATTAACTACATGGACGAATGAAGGAGAATCGTGAAAACATCGACATAACTAAAAAAAAAGGACACTTAAACAAAGAAACAGAATTTCTCCTGAAATCTACAGAGAAACACGATTGGAACAAATCACATGAGAACTAAGACAGAGAAAATGCAAAATCAGTAAATGTAGACTCTATAAAAAAGAGACGAAATATTAAATCACATAAGTTAATTAGGCAAACAAACTCTTCTGATTACTAGAACGGACATGAGTGCATGGGAAAAGCAGTAGACTTGTAACATTCAATGAAATTGTTCAAGAATACAATTATCTGCCATGAGAATAAAGTGTCTAAAGCATCTCAGTTGACTAAGCGTGATGATGCGATCAATAAACGGGATATTGGTCTTCTGAAGTAATAGTCTGTCTTGTGTAAAATACCGCCAAGATATATATAGAGAATTTTTCCCAAACATTTACGATGAAACAGTTCAAAGCCTTTTACGTGATGTGAACATATTATACGTGTCTCTGTGCAGTAGAGAAGAGACGTTAGTAGGAAAACCCAATGAACCAAATCTTTTATGCTCATTTGAATACTAGGCTGATCCCACACTTCATTTTGCTTTAACGTTCCAAATGAAATCGTTCCGGGTTTTTCATTATATTTCAACAATGACAAGCTATTATGGGCACTATATCCATATAAACAAAAGTCAGACACTTTTTAAAAATTTATATTATTGCTTAGATTAAGGCTTCTGCTATTCATTTGCACACACACACATAAAAATACACACATACACACACACACACACATATATATATATATATATATATATATATATATATATAGTAGCGTCCAAAATAAGGTACCACATTTTAAAACGTAATATTTGTTAGAAATAACAACTGTGAAAAGCTGAAATTTTGACAACTGGTAGTCGTTGTCATCCATAATAATAACCTGCTAAAATTTTTATTTGCAAATGGATAGAAAAACAATGTCCGTCTCGCCATGGTGCCGACTGATGCAAGGTTTACAAATGACAAAGTAAGACGTATTTTAGAATGATAACGACTACCAGTTTTCAAAATGCCACCTTTTCACATTTGTTATTTTTAACTAATGATAGGTTTTAAAATGTTGTCTCTTTTTTATTTTGACGCTACTGTATATATATATATATATATATATATATATATATATATATATATATATATATATATATGCGGGAGTGCCCCAGGGATCTGTCCTGGGACCTCTGCTGTTCCTCATATTCATAAATGACCTCCCCGACAAGATTGCCTCTGAGATGGGGATATATGCTGATGACACCACACATTATAGCAGGCACGACAGGAAAACAAACGAACATATATCTAAAGTAATGGCAGAAACACTAGAGGATGACCTCCAATCAGTAGTGGAATGGGGACAAAAATGGATGGTAACGTTCAATGCCACCAAAACAAAACTGGTTTCATTCAATAATTACAAGAAACCTTCTCTACCACCTATAGCAATGGCCAACGACTCTTTATCTGAGAGTACGTCTCTCAAGCTCCTTGGCCTAACGTTCACTGGAAACATGAGCTGGAACAGTTACATCGAGGGCATTGCCAGGGCCGCTGCAAGGAAGGTGGGCTCTCTCTACCGTGCTAGAAAACTTTTAACACCCGAAAGTATCCTGTACCTCTATAAAGCCACTATTCGCCCATGTATGGAGTATTGCTGTCATATTTGGGCCGGTGCATCGGCTACTAGTCTCTCGCTCCTTGACAGGGTTCAAAAGAGAGTCGCAAATCTGATAGGCCCTAAACTGGCATCAAAACTTCAGCCTCTGCCCCATCGTCGAAACGTTGCATCCCTCTGCCTGTTCTACAAGTACTATAATGGTGAATGCTCTGAAGAACTGCAAGCACTTGTGCCCCCACGACGTGAACACCCTCGACAGACCCGACAAGCTGCAAAATCCCACCCCCACACTGTAGAGATCCCTAGATGTAAAAGATCCTTCTGCTCCAGTAGTTTCTTCCCCAGAACTGCTAGACTTTGGAATTCTATTCCGGGTCACTGCTTCCCCAACTGTACTGACATGCATAAGTTCAAGTGCAACGTGAACCAACATCTCGCTGCCCTAATCCCTACATAGTACCTTAGTAGATGTTTCCCCTGATAGTAGCCCCATACACCAAAGTGGCAATAATTGAATAGAAGTAATTCGCAATTCTATTGTTATTATCAGCTATTATTATTGTTAGATGTAAAGGTTAAGAACATAGATAGGTTCAAGGCTCCTGAAATTCATAAGAGAATTGTCCACCAGGACCCCCCCCGAGTAACTGATATACAAATAAGTAACATCCACTTCTGGACATTGAATTGTCAATCTTGAGTACAGGCGTTACCCACAAAAGTCTGGTGAATTACTTTAATTTTATGACCTGGATTATGATGTAGATGGTTAGAAAATATTGTTTTTTAATCTTATGACCTGGATTATTATGTAGATGAATAGAAAATATTGTTTCTTAATCTTATGACCTGGATTATTATGTAGATGACTAAAAAATATTGTGTTTTAATTTTATGACCTGGATTATGATGTAGATGGTTAGAAAATATTGTTGTTTTAATCTTATGACCTGAAAAATGATGCAAATAATAATAAATATTTGTTTTTAAATTTTAGGTTATTGAAAAATTAAAATAATAAGTGTTTTTATGACAACAAACGAAATCCTCCACTCTCTGAAACAGATGGTGGCATACTAAATCTAAGCAATGGATAGTTGCAATCTGGAGGTCACTATAATGTATGGGTTTCAATATAATAATCAATAGATTTTGGTTTTATATTAATAAATATGAAATCTACACAAATAAAAATATTATATTTAAGCTTGTTTTAAGACTGGGCAGCGCCAACTTCCTCTACTGTATATTAGGTACAATATAATAAACAATATAGAATTGACTGTCTAATTAAGAATAGGAAATCTTCACAAATTTATTTAAGGTAAGAACCCACAAATACTGCAAAGGTTTTATCTGCCTCCGTCATGAACAGATCATTTTTCTAAGATTTTTTTTCATATATGGATTACATTACACTGGGACGTCTTCATTGTAGACTTCAACAGTTTAATGTAATTTAATACCATTTAGCACTTGCTATAACCTATTTTACTGGAGAGTCACAACTTATCAAGGTCTGAAGGCCACTCGATGACACGGGTCAATGAGTGTAAGATGGTCAGTGAGACAACAGTGTATTAATAGTTAGTGGTGGAAGTTGTGTAGAATTTTTTTATTTAATGGGATGGCTCAACAACACGTTCTTTATATTGGACTTAAAAACGATTATGTCAGCTGGGAAGCTTGCATACAGTGCAAAGTTCAACAGGCAGGGAGATCTAGGAAAGTAAATTTGCTTAGGAAATTTGGGTTTAGATCTAGGCAGAGACAGAAAGTGGGGGAAATTGTTGACAGTGGTTGTATATAGGCGAGTGTTTGTTGTAAATGTTTTGCAGGGAGCACTATAGATTATAGTTCAGTCTTATACCGCTCACAGTATTAATCATCATCCAATCGTCCGTCTCTATTATTAATCGAGAGATTTTAGCTTTGCTATACGGCACAGTCATGTTGACACGGAATATCCATTGTCTTTCCAGACTGAACAGAGGCGTTTTAGTCCAGATGAAGACTATAAATTCAGTATGCTAATTTTCAAAGTATTACGTGTGCCCTTTCATAACATAGTGCGTGGGGTGCGTGGAATGTATTAGCAGCAGCAAAGTGTGCCGTGCATGTGAAGAGATTTGCAATAGCAGTAGGAGAAAAAAGTGCGTATGCAAATTAGGAAGTTTGCGCGAGAAGAGGAAGCAAAGCTGAGAACAAATGCAACACTTTCTCGGAAAGAAACCAAATTTGGTGTCGAGGAAAATAGACACATAAATAACATGGACGAGAATGGCTGGTTGCGACAGGTATGGTATGGGAGAGGAAAACTGTACACCGGGTGAAATCAACATGTTCAAATGAGACACTTTTTAAGTGGTGCCGAAAATAATAGTTATGAATTAATTTATTTGTGTTTTTTGTTTGTCCATTTGCAATAAACCACTTTTTTATTGAGCCAAGGCGATAAAGAAAATATATAATCCAAATGGAGAGTTTTTAATTTCCAAATGTATTCCTATGAAGCTATCCATAAAACACCATGAGGTAAACTCCATTATTTAATTTTAAAGTATTATATAAACTGAAACCTGAAAATATTTCACACGAAGGCAGTCGCTCACTTCGCCCACCTAAAGAATATGCAGCAGAAAGTTGGTAATTACTGCATACATTTTTAAGAAAAATATAGCCAAGGAAATCAATAGCTTATGATCGAAAGCCAATATTCCATGTCTCAAAATATTTCAAAGATAAAATGTAAACAGTGAACACTCAAAAGAGGCTCCGCTATCGTGAAGATAATATGAAGGAAACTTCCTACAAACATAACGTATATCTTTTCTGAACACATGTATCACATTAATGCATTTATATACATTAATAAAATATTATATGTAAAACTATGGTTGGTTGGCTGTTTTTGTTTTACGGCATATCAACCTTTTCAGGTTATTTAATGCCGAATCCAAAGATTTTGAAGAAAAACATTTTTAATAGAATATATTTGTTGTTTTCAAGTCGGATTCTATTTAACCCATAGTTGGGATCCTAACAGATACTACCACTCCGGGTCAAAGGGGACCTGGGAGCAATGGCAATTAAAGGGTGGCTCCACACTCCCCAAAGCCCGAAAGCTGGGCCTCACCACTGGATATTGTTTAAGGTCATATCCAGGACCTGTAAAACTATGGGTTACAGCTATTTCATCAGATTATGCAAATAAACACCCACAAATGATGTTCGAAAAGGAGTATAAATTTTATGTATAATGACAATTTGGAATCACACCCAGTGATATTTTTTTAAAATTACAAAAATAAAATTCTCATTCAACAAGGAATAAAAAAATGTAAAAATTTATTCATGGATTTTCAATGAAAGCAGCCTAATCTCTTGCTCAATTTATGCCTTTTCTAAATCAAGTTTAACTAGAATCCTGACTTTCTCAGGCTTAACCTAGGTGTCGACTGTCCGGTTTAAAGAAGATTAAGATCCTCAAGAAATGCACGTTTTTTTTTCAATATTTAAATTCCAGCTACCAGGCCCATATAACATCTTCGATCCAGCACTCGGACATATGTTTAGTTTATTACGTTCCGGCTTGCTCAAAAACAGGGAAACCCACCCTCAAAATTGTGCCACCCAATTGTCTTCTTTCAAATGTCAGACACATGAGGGAAAATACATCAACATGATATCACGTCGGGTATAAGGAAAATGAAAGAAAACAAATACTTTTATCCCCATGATATTTTCCGTGCATACAGTTTGCCACTGGAATAAGAATGGCAGAGGTTAATGGAAAGCAGACAGATTCAACAAAGCAAGAACAATGGAAAAGATCACCCAAAAAAATACAAATCGTTAAGTTTTATCATTTTTTTGGGATCCGATTTTTAGAATTTTTCTGCAGAACAATTAACAATTGAACGACGCTGCAACAAAACGTTACAAAAAGGAAATAAAAGAATCATGTGCCAGAAATGCGGCTTTATTATTTAGGTCCGTTGTGGTTTCAAACACAAGAGTGCCTTTCGAACTGAATAATCACTGACAGAATAATCGTGGTATTTGGCTTACTATTCAGCGAAATACTAGTTAGGGTGTATAACACAAGCGAACCCCTCTGGCTGAATTTTCATCGAAACACGGGCCAGGGCTTGAAACACAAGAAAGCTACTTGGGCTGAATGGTTTTCTGATAAACTAAGTAAACACAAGGGGTAACACTTCACATGAAATAAATGAATCAAATATATGACATGAATATTTTAGTGACAAGGCCATTTAAGTCCAATTAAAAGTTTTCATTCAATCATCGTTCTTTTTTATATAATATTGGAAACAAGAAATAGAAGATCACTAACTGAATCTTGGGTCGTCCAAAAAGATGGTTTACTCCAAGCATAAATGTCTAAATAGTTCATGAAAGGCAAGAAATTCAGAGTCTTTCAAAAACTCGGTTAAAGTGAGATATAGTCGCTGTCAGCTGACCTTTGTGGGGAGGCAAGTTGTTTTATTTTAAGAGGCAACAAATCCAATCTCATAAGGTTCTTCAGATGAAATACATTGCCTCGTATTTTTTTTCTTCCCTCTTCCATGATCTTACTATCAGCTGATAGTCTTGTGCCATCCAGTTAAAGAACCTGCTTTCTTCCAAAATCCCATATGTAGTCGCTATAGGTTTCTTGCCATGCCATTCGACCAGCACCTTGTTTTGGTAACCAGTACTGTCGAACACGAATTAATAATCTTTCCATTATCTCCGTACTCAGAAATGATTGCCTTGTGTCGCATCATTAGGGAGCAGGTTTCTTCAATATTATAATAATACGTAGCCATCTTAAATTCCTTGTAACACCATTTGGTCAACGCCGCTTTGCGTCTGTTATCATCGGAAACAAATCAAGAATTGCACAGAAATCTTATTTTTTTCGTTTCAGGTTCCCACGTAGCGTGTGAGCGTTACATCAATAAAACTCTGGCTTACGTGACGGGATCATCTCTTGCTATAGTGGCCGACCTTGACGGGTCGATACTACTAGTAGAAATCTAAACACACTAAATGAAACCAGATTGAAGCAAATACCCATTTTTACTGATTGAAAGTTGCTTTATTTAAAGCTCGGACTAAAAGATTGGGTGTTCTCGTATCAAATTTTTCCCTCAAGATTGATATATTTCTTACAATCTTAAAACGGTTAATTTGTAATAAACCAAACAGAAACATAAGCCAGAAAATATTTTAATTTATTCTTTTAATTGACCCTACCTTCATTAATTGTTTTGATTTGGGCTTTTAGGAGATTGCTTTTAAAAGTAAATTTAATGTTGCTTTAGGATTTTAGAATGAAGTATTTTCCTAATTCCTACAGTTTTTAACTGTCTTGTGACATAGATTCCTTAAAATAATTGTAAAAAAAAGAATATTTTGTACACAAAATTGATTTCCTATGCTATAAATCTCAGTTTTGCTTTATGGCCGAAGAACCACTCAGCAGAATAAAAATTGTGTTTTGTTTTCATGTGAAAAAATGTAAATAAAACTGGAATAAATAAAATTTTTTACTGTTTTCTGAGTATTTTCAACAAATGCTGCGTAAAACTGACGAAAAAATGTCCATTTCATTTCATTTCTTTTTTTTTCAGATATACCAAAATCTTTCCATTTGTAAATGAATAATTCATGGAAGGCACCGAAAGAATTTTTTATTACTCTTTTACAATTTTACTCTTCTATTGGACATAAATGAATAAAGGTGTGGCTATGATGGAAGCTTGGTAATGAACCACAATTATTAGTAGGAAAACATTTTTCCTTGCTGTAGTGTTGATTAAAAAATAATGTTATGATATATATATATATATATATATATATATATATATATATATATATATACTGTAGCATCCAAAACTAAGGGACAACATTTTAAAACCTAATATTTGTTAGAAATAACAACTGTGAAAAGCTGACATTTTTACAACTGGTAGTCGTTATCGTCCATAATATCATACTAAAATTTGAATCATTTCTAAATAATAGAAAAATAATTATAACAAGTATTTATTTATTTTCAAAATCGGGACGTCCAAAAGTAAAGAATATATCTTACAAATATTAGGTTTGAAATTGTTGTCTCTTAGTTTTGGACGCTATTGTATAAATACATACCAATTGCATCGTCAGACGTTAGCCATCTCAATGCTTCCCACCAACCTCATCATAGATATCAGGTCAATCCTCAGTGACAAATAAACACCGTCTGTGAGTCCGAAGATGACTTTTCAGGCCAGCATTAGACTTGCACACATGGCAGACAAAGTCGTGCGTTAAAACGTTTTTTTTATTACGTTGCTCCTGACATATGTTTTTTATGGTTAATGTAAGCTGCTTTTGAAAGGAGAACCCGATTACAAGCCTCACATTTCAAGCTCTTAAATGGGCAAAACCGACACGTTCCCTTTTCGAAGGCTCCTCAGGAGTATTTTTCCTTGCAAAACATCCTGAACCCCCTCCAACTAACCTTCTCCATTAAGACCGGCGTTCTTTCAAGCTCTCCCAGTTCTAAACAGGAATCTTAAAAGCTTTAAGAGCGTCCTTTATACAATCCTTGAAACGCTTCTTTGGTCGATGTTGAGGACGTTTCCCAGTCTTAAGCTCGCCGTAAAACAACTGCTTAGACAGCCTCACATCCTCCATTCGAACAACGTGACCTACCCAGCGCTACCGGTTCCTCATCACCATTGCTTCGATGCTCACACACCCAGCCATCCCAAGAATATCCGTGTCAGATGTCATTTAAGATTTAGAACTCGTCTGAAGCATTTCTGATGGAATCTCTCGAGTTGCTTCAAGTGCCGACGTTGTGTTGTCGAACATTCAAATGAGTAAATCAAAAGAGAAAGCACACAGCTCGAGTAAACATCACACCACAACCCCTTTTCTAGTATTCCAAATGCCGTACTAGCCATCTGGATTCGAAGACAAGATTGTGGAACCCAAGTACACAAATGTGTCCACAACATCAAGTCTATTTCCCCACACATAGATGTTTGGTTCAATGTATGTTGCGCCAGGTGTAGGGGTGAACATCACTTTAGTCTTCTTAATGCTGATAGTTAAGCCAAAGGCATCACATGCTGCTGAAAAATAATTCACTTTATTTTGCATATCACGCTCTGAGTGAGACACAAAATGACCGGCATCAGCACAAAATAGATCACTAACTAGATCTCCAAATATTTGTGACTTTGCATTAAATTCTCTTAGATTAAATACCTTGCCAGGAGTCCTTAAGCGGAAAAAGACATATTTATCGAAATCTTTAAATGAATATGAAAGAAGCACTGCGAAGTAACTTGAGAATAGAATAGGAGCCGGAATATATCAACGGCAAATTTAAGCTCTGCATGCGTAGAAAGATTCGAATGGCAGGGGTTAGGGTTCAAAAATGTGTTGATGTCTCCAAACTAAGAGATCCTAAAATTCGCATCGATTTGAATAAAAACCAAGCACAATTGAGTTTGCTGATATCCGAAGAACTTTTAAAGATCAGGTATATATTTCTGGAGGGGAGATACTTGGTCTGAAGAAGTGTGTACACAAAGACTGGTTTGATGATAATAATCAAAAGATAAAGGCCCTCTTGGGGGAGCAGAATGTTCTCCATGAACACTTTTGTAGTGACAATCTCAGAAACAGACCCATTGTCGAAATAAACTACAAGGAGCATGAGGCAGTTCTAGAGAGAGAGAGAGAGAGAGAGAGAGAGAGAGAGAGAGAGAGAGAGAGGGCTTAGGAGAATGAAGAATATCTGGTGATCCAATATATCTGCAGAGATGCAATCTGCGTAAGACTGAAAAGACACCAAATACCTATATATTCTTCTTAAGCATGTTTTTTGCCCAAAACCCGCTCCTTTTGTACCTTTTACTGTCCAAAGATAGGTCAACTCTCATCAAAGATCCATTAAAAATCAGAGAGCGATGGATGTAACACTTTGCTGATTGTTTTTCAACCCATCTACTGTCGATGAAAATGTTATTAGTGGCTTGCCTCAGCTTGACATACTTCATCACATGGATAAGTTCCCCTCACTCTTTGAGGTTGTCTCTGCTATGAGTAGGTTAAAAATTGGGAAAGCACCAATCTGCATTCCTATTGAGCTGATTCAACATGGAGGGATGCAGGTAGCTAATACATTACACAGGCTAATCAAAAAGTCTTGGATGGGTTTACCAATACCGCAAGATTGGATAAAATGCCGATTATCCATTCTCTACCAGAGGAAAGGATCAAAGACTGACTGCGATCATCACCATCGTATAACGATTCTTGCATCGGCAGGGAAGCTCATCGAATACATATGTGCGTTATCCATTGCTGAGACGCAACGCGGTTTCACTAAGGGTAGGGGCACTGTAGATATGATATTTACTGCAATGCTACTGTTTAAAAAGTGCATCGAACAACAGTTGTCACTTTATCAAGTATTCGTGGACTTCACAAAGGTCTTCTAGGTAATACGTGGGAAGATTGGATGACCTCCTTCCTCTGTAGGATGCGTCAAGAACTCCACAAACATATGAAGGCTGTTGTTGCGTATAAGGGGCAACTAGATACATACATACATACATACATACATATATACATACATACACACATGATGTTTGAAACGTCTTGTCAGACGAGTGCCACTCCCTCATACACTTAAACTCAATGAGCCCAAAAATGACTTTTTTCTTATAGTGGTGAATTCACACGCTCAAGCAGGCATGACACTGAAGATGGTCATTGAGATCAATTATTACATGCTTCCAGCATTTCAAGCCTCCATGCATCGCAACTTTTCCATCGCCACAGGACCACTTTTATAGACAAATGCCTGATGATGTAACAGAGTCTTAGCTTTGTACGACAGCAAAGTCTCTCTCTCGGTTCAAAATGTTGATATCCAGCAACAAGCAAGAGTAAAATAGCCAGCAACAAGTTAAACTGCAGACCAGCTTACTGTGGGTACTGGTCTCCCTCTTTATGTTTTTCTTTTAAATCAGAGATTTTCTTCTCATAGAAATGTTGCCTTCACCACGGCTTACAGGAGTCCTCTCCACCCACACACACCCATACATACACACAAACACACACGGTGCTAGTTGGCCGTTGACCCCGAAAAAGGGTTCATTCGCCCTTTGTCAAGTCATGACATGTCATATGCTACTGGTACCATGTAACCCAGTACAACCTTCATCATGGTCGGGTCACCGGCGACTAAACTGGTACCCCCAAAGACTTGTTTGGTGAGGAGGGTTGCTAGTCCCCCTGTAGGATTAAAAACAAGACCTTCCAAAGGACATACACACATACATACATACATACATACATGCATAGATACATGATGATGATGATGATGATTGAAACGTCTTGTCAGACGAGTGCCACTCCCTCAGACATTTAAAATCCATGAGCCCAAATGCCTGAGGGAGTATCTATACAAATATGATGTTACAGAGTCTTAGCTTTGTACAACAGCTAAATCACTCTCTCGGATCAAAATGTTGAGATCCAGCAACAAGCAAGATCAATATAGCCAGATACAAATAAAACTGCAGACCAGCTTAATGCGGTTAATGGTCTTCCGCTTTATGGTTTTTTAAATCAGAGATTTGCTTCTCCTAGAAAGGTTGCCTTCACCAGGGCTTACGGAAGCACTCTCCACCCCAATACACATATACACACACAAATATATACGGTGCTAGTTGGCCGTTGACCCAGAAAAAGAGTCATACATACATACATAGATACATACATGCATAGATACGTACATAGATAATACTATTATATTAATGATAACCGTATGACGATAAGGATTATATCTGCATAACACTACTACCCCCATAATCCATGCAACCACTACACCAATCATCAAATACTTATAATAGATATACCTATATGCACACACACATGTACATACATATGCATACACATACATACACACATGCACACATGCATATACATACATATATATGTATACATATACACATATACATACACATACATGCATGCACACATGCAAATATACATATACATCTATACACATATATACATACACATACATACATATACATGTATATATATATAAAACAGTAGCAGTAATAGTAATACTAATAATAGTAGTAGTAATAATAATAATAATAATAATAATAATATAATAATAATATAATAATAATAATAATAAAAATAATAATACTAATAATAATTCATTTTAAAAATTGATTGACAACAATTACCAGTAATTACGCATTTTGTGTATTATGAGTTTTTGCATTTTCAAATATGTATATAGCGGGTAACATTTTTCCCACCAGGAAACTATATGATCTACTTAAGAGTAGGAAAATTTAGCATTATAATGGTATTGATCAGGGGGTGTAAAAACAGTGTTAATACAGTATTCACGCTAATTCATAGAAGTGAAATGAGCGTTATGGGATTTAATTTATATGTGAAAATGTACATGGTGAATTACTAAACAGTATGAAATTGGAGGACATTAGTATATAAGCTAAAAGAAATGTAGTATATTAGGTGAATAGTAATAAGAAGTGGGGGTTTAATTTTTCAAACGGTAAATGGTTCAGGATAATCTATGTAATTTTAAGTTGGCTGCATTTAAATGTTTTCTTGTGTTTACATCCAGAAACCAACTCATTTTTGGCATTTATTATATACATACAGATATTAAAAAATTAGCTCCTGCAATGTATGATCTAAAGTTTTTTTTTAACTATACTCCATTTGATTGAATAGGGAATTTTCCTGTTCTCTACACTATTAATTAATGTAGTTAAATATGTAATATTATTGGGTTGTGTTCTTTCATTTTGAAATTATTATTTTTATAAAGTTTGAGGTTGCACTAATATAAATGAATGTTTTTAATACATGTTCATTGTTTAATAGCATATTAAACTCAGGGTCGGTAATTGATATGTTGGGAAACCGTGTTGATCGAAATTTTCAATATATGCAAAACCAAAACTGGCTAGTATCTTGTGGGTTTATATTAGGAAGAATATTATAAGAGTTGCTATTTTGGTTGTTGTTGTTGTTGTTGTTGATGTTATTAGAATCTTGGCTACATATATTTGCGCCCAGGGTATTTAGGTTCGAATCATTATTTGTTTTTACATTCGGCAATTGTGTCACTGTGAAAGTGTATACCATGTCTTTGTGTATGCAATCGTTATGTAAAGGGCGTCCATTTTTTTGGGGGGGGTCATATATTCCTAAGGATTAAATTATTGGAAATATTCTGAGTTTTTTTAATTTTAGTATTATTTGTTAAAATGATAGTTTGAGCTAGTTTTCGTCATGTAGGGTCTTCTTATAGAGATTTTATTTAATATTTTGATGTACTTATGTGGGCACCTACACGATTTTGCTACTAACTTTAAAAATATTTAATTCAATTTTCTATGTTTATTACCTTAAGGAAATTAGGAGCAAACCTTTTATAATATCCGCTAATATTTCTCCTCCGAGAAGATGTATAAACATCAAAAACTCATGGGTTAAGGAAATATATTTTACTATACTGTATTCTCTGTCTTGCATACAATAACATTTCGATATGTAAAATTTAACTTTTTCAAATCAGAAATTTTAAATTTCGAAATCAATGATCTATTTGCAGATCTAGTATATTGAGCAATTTTATTAAGCTTGGAGAGTGTTATATAAAATATTACATCCGATAATATTTTGTAAGACAGACAATCACTGGATTTGCACACCAGTAGATTTATTGTCTTTCATTATTCTGAACAGTACGCGGGCGCACACACATACACACACATTCATCCCCCCCATATATATATATATATATATATATATATATATATATATATATTTCTAATTCCAGGCTTGGCTTCAGAAGATGTGGTACATACTATTGCACCTTTCCGTCACTACCCTCCTTCTCCCCTGACCTAAACTCGCCTAACTTCCCCGGTTGGTCATAAGTCCAGAACATCACCAACATTGCTTGCTTTGACACTAAAGCCAGCCTGATAGCTGTCATACTTCGAGTATTTGCCGAGCTCCTGCTGATGCTTGTGAAAAAGGCATGATCTCAGTTACGGATTTGTATTGAGGCAAAGATTTAAGCTAAAGCTAAAGCTGAAGGCAGCTACATGGAATATGCTCTACTACGTAACCAATTTTTCTGAATTGATTTTGTTTTTATAGTACATTTTTACGTTGTAGTTTGATTTCTTTAGGACGACAAATTTATCGTTTCACCCTAACAAATAAAAGTATTTCCGGCATCTATGAGGCTCCAGGGTGAAATGAAAGCTTTTTTATTACTTGATGCATTCGCCGAGGAAGTATAAGTACTGTGAGTTCCTCAGAGCATATTCCAGAAACGTACTTGTAAAAGAAATACAAGGATGCAAAATATCGATGATGGGGCCAATAATGTTGCTTGGCATACATTTGCGGGGCGTATTTGATATGATACTCGTTGTAACAGAGTGGTGCAAGATTTTTGTACAAGATCTACGATGAATGAGTAAAGCAGTACCCACATTAAAACACGTAGGCAAATTGGCAGGTTTGCACGCGCTGACATCAGTGGACGTGAAAGAAGAGAAAAGTAAATGAAAAATGCACGGTAAAACCAAAATGTTTGCTGGGGAGGATGGACGTGTGAAAAGAAGGGCAGGAAATTGCTAGCCGGCGTGAAGTGGTGGGCA
Source organism: Euprymna scolopes (assembly GCF_053919585.1). Taxonomy (NCBI): domain Eukaryota; kingdom Metazoa; phylum Mollusca; class Cephalopoda; order Sepiida; family Sepiolidae; genus Euprymna; species Euprymna scolopes. Next base: position 5,178,541 of record NC_136506.1, on the reverse strand, counting down.
GAAGATTTTAAGATACGTGCGTGCGAATATACGTTTGAAATATAACTAAATGCGTCATTTTAGAAGAACCATGATTAAATGCATTTTGTTTGCGAAAAAAAAAACATTGCTGAGTCGGATTTTTCGTTCTCTTCTTTTTTTTGTTCCTTTGCGCCCAATGCTCAGACAATGTGTGGGTTCGAATGGCTGTAATGTAACAACATGGTTAAAGTATAACGGCCATGTTACACGCTTTCTTTTACCCTGTTTAAATGTGAAAGACTCAGCGGTGGATGCATCAGCCCAGATGTGACAACAATACTCAATGCGAGGATGGTGGATTTATAGAGATACGTGCCATTCTCTTGTGAATAATATCCTTGCACGTTAAAATAAAACCGCCTTATTTGCAGCAATCCTGGCAATGTCTTATGTGTATTTGTTCCAGTCTATGTTGGCTTTAAATGTGAAGCCAAGGTAATCTGTAATTTATCATTGCATTCGGCGGTTTAGAGCGCTTGTTGTAATTCTTAAAGGAAAGTTGCTTAGTCTTAGTAGCATTAAACATTATCATATCATGAATAATTGGAATAGATTCACTCATTTTTCAGTAAAATAAGAAAAAAATTCACTTAGAAACTTTGAAAAGATTCCACCATCGTTCATTACATTTTTCCGCAGCCCCATAACTCTTGTTTCACTTATTTTGTATTTTAGTTCTCACTTTCCATAAGTGCTGTGGCTGACAAAGGGGTGAGAATTGCTGGGGTTTTTTATGTAGGAATTATCTATCATTCTAACATTTACATTTTTTTTTAAAGATTCTTTAGCTCCTTACATCTAGTGGCTATTTGTCTTCTCGAATCGACCCCCCCAAATGTCCACTAATTCAAAATTGTTTCTTTATCTAAATATCTTTCTTTACTTCAAATACGAGGCACATATTTGATTAGTTATACGTTCCATATCAAAAGAAACACATTTTGTAATGGCAAAATAATCCTTATATGAAGTACTGTTCCTACATATAAAGAGGAGTTGCTCGGATAATTTTTTCTGTCTTGAAAGGTTTTAAAACTTTCGTGACTAGCTATGATAGAGGAAATACTTTCGTCACTAGCTATGATAGAGTAAATACTAATGATGAATAAGGGAAGGATTCCAATAGTTAAACAATTGAGTTTGGTGGGTAAAAAGGTAAAGAAATACATAAAAGATGGATAGAAGTCGAGTATCATTCAAACTACCGTGTTTGAATATATGGTTAAGTGGCAGTGTTAGTAATTTAGAACTGCTTTAAAGCTCCACCGCTCACTCATTTTTCAAACAAATTTCAGACAATTATTACACTTTATAGATATTTAAACATTTCAATTTATAACATTATATTATCAATTCTAAATGCTGCAATATTTTAAGTTATAAATTTATCATATTTTTTACAAGAATATCTTGTCCTTTTCTTTTTCAGTTTTAACAACTAGCCCTTTACTGTTCTATAGTTACGCTTAACCATATTACTTTACATGCTCGAATTTTTCTATTATAATATCACTTATAAATAAATAAGAATTACCTAAAGAAGAGTAGTTAATGATATATTAGTTTAATAACCTTTTACTAAGCTGATAGATATTTTATAATTTTAATCAATAAAAATGAAGGGGTTAAAAATTGAATATTAAATATAGTAAAATCAAAATAAAAAAATACATAGTCAAGAAATTAACATATAAAAATAGATACGTTTATTAAAAATTGAACACATTTAAAATGTTTAAATATAGATTTGCGAGGAATGAAAACAGATTTTATAAGTATAGAATAATAACAAGAAATATAAAAATAAAGAAGTTGCCAACATACTAGACATTAAAAAGAAAAAAAAAACTTGTTATTTTGAGAACACATATTGTCCACGAAAAGTTAAAAGATTTAAAACTTCAAGATGAATAGAAATTAAAACATGTTTACAGTGGAAAAATTATATTGAGTAATTGCCAAGGCTGCTGCAAAGAAGGCAGGCTCTCCCTACCGTGCTATAAGGCGACTCACATCTGATAGTATCCCGAAGCTCTACAAAGCCAGGGTCCACATAGTCACATTTAGGCTGGCTCATCTGCCACTAGTTACTCGCTCCTAGATAATGTATACAGGAGTACGTAACGATACTAGGCGTCGTACTGTCGTCTAAACTCTACCATCAGTCCCATCACCAAAATGCGGCATATCTGTGCCTGTTTCACAAGTATTTTAATAAGTGCTCGGATTAACGCAAGGCACTAGTACTCCCTCAACGTACATTACTCCAACAAGCAGATCAAGTAGAAAAATCACACCCCTAGATGTCATAAAGCTTTTACCTAAAACAGCTTGTCACCTTGAAACGCTAGACTTTGAAATTCTCTCCCATCTCTGTTTGTGCAGTAGGAACCCAAATGTGAAACTCATTACCCAACTAGCTACATAGTATACTTGGAAATCTTATCTATAATGGCAGTTTGTCTTGGTTTGGGTGAAATACACAATAAACATATCGCAACAAAGAGAAATGACAGTTAAGGTATTTTAAAATTATTAATATTATAGTATTTTAAGAGGAAATGCTCAAATGAATATGGCTTACCAGGATACGCTATTTTAGTATAAGAGTAATATCATAAAATAATGAAGCTTGTATCATCGTATATGTGTGTAAATAATACAGTCCTGTATTAATACTGGGGCATGCAATGATAGGAAATATTAATGAAAAATAATAAACAGTTTCAGTTGTTTCATGTTAAGATATAGATGACAATTTGAGATATATTGAGAGGAAGGAGACATTGAAATTATCCCATAAGGATAATAAAAATACTAAAACTATAAAAAAATTAAAAGTTGTATCATTATCTAGATTTTATATAAATAATCGAATACATTTATCTATAAAGAAAAATTGCAATCACATCGGATTTTCAAACGTTATAATTTGATCATATTATATACAGGGTGACCTAAAAACGAGCCCCGTGTACACTTTATGTGATGTCTTCATTATTTGTTCACCGATTTCCCTTATTTTACAGGACATGCCAGAATCTACGACCGTGAGTACACCAAGATCCCAGTAGGCGCCGGGACAAAGAATACATTGAGTTAAATTTTATTACAAGACTGGCTCGTTAAAGAAAACCCAGGACAGTTTCATGTCTCAGTTCGAATGTGAAAAGGCTCAATCTAAAAGCAGGATTCAGAACTGGGGGCACTTCAAGAAGTATGGGACCGTGGAGAACCTCAACGCTGCCAGAGAGAATCGTCCAAGCCACTCGGGACATCTTAAGAAGCAAATAGCCGAGCTGGCCGAAAGAGTGAGAAAGTCTCTCCAGCAAAGTCCAAAACGCTATGTGCGTAAGCGAAGTCAGTCCCTCGATATATCTTATGAGACTTCTAGGAGAGTGTTGGTGAACAATATCAGGACTTACTCATGCAAAATACAGATACTGACAAGACGCAGAGGAGGACTATGGCAGTCAATATTATCGAGAAGATCGAGATGACACCAAGTTTCCTAAACCTCCTTTGGCCCTCAAGTGAAGCACACTTCTATCTTGATGGAAATGCGAACTCCAAGACAAATGTCCTCTTGGGGTCCTCCAGACTAAATGAAATATATATATATATATATATATATATATATATATATATATATATATATATATATACGCACAATAATAATAGACGGTGAAATTCACATTAAGTGACAAAGTATTAAAGGCAAAAGCAAATGATGATTAAGAGAGGAAAGATCTCCGTTCAACGTGAACTCATAAACATAACTCATAAACGCAGAGACACACAAAAATGTGGATGCCATAAAGTGTAACATAAATAGAAATGAAAAAAGGTATTAACTTGTATGTAGATTTTATGATGGCCACGCCTTCATTTTTGTCTTGAAATAAACATTGTTCGGATTCATCAATGTAGACAGCATGCAGGGTGTGAGAGGAAAAACACAGATATTTTTTATCCTTTTGCGCTTATTATTTGATTCAGTTTAAAGAACGGCGAGTACATTATTAATCTAATAGATAATATAACAGTCCATTAAATCAGTTCTAACACTAGTCAATATGATATATATATACATATGTATATATATATACATATATATACATATATAAATATGTATATATATATATATAATTCTAATAATTTGAGAAAAAAATATGTATAATTATTTCGACAGCCAGACAACGTAACAGTTCGCAAGAACCAAGAAAGCTTACAAAACGGATGTCCAAGACTTCAGTTTCTCACTCTTTTGGGCTAATCAATAAGACACCCGATTTGAAACCCGAACCCCCGGCATGCTGGTCCCAGATATGACCTAGAACGATATCCGATGGTGGGGCCCCACTTTGCGGTCCTTTAATTTCCATTGCTCCCAGGTCAACTCTGACCCGGAGTGGTAGTACCTGTTAGGGTCGCAACTATGGGTGTGTCCACGTGTGTAATGGGCGTGTCCACGTCGAAGCATGCCCCCCTCGTAAAAAAAATAAAATACGCTTGTTGTTTTTTTTCTCACCCCCCAACCCCTTATGTTAAGAACGACTTTCAGAATATAAACCCTTATCCTTTCTATGTAAAGAACGGCTTTCGGAATGGACTTCCAACACATCTCGATTTTAAGAACGGCTTTTGAAATAGACTCCTCCAACACACTATGTTAAGAACGGCTATCTGAATAGACATCTCATTTTGCGAGGGAAGATTATCAAAATATCTGCCTCATATGTAACTTTCATAATCGTTGTCAGGAAGTTCACCTAGAAATACTATAAGGGAACAAAAAATTGAGAGTGCTAGTGTCAGTCAGATAGTATTAGATTTGTTCGTCGTGCGCGCGTACATATCTGGCGACCACGCATATAAAAAACTAAAGGAGATAGTTTTTGCTTTTTTATTTTTTTATTTTTTTATAATAGGATATAATGGTCTGGACTAAGTTATCATACGCGAACTTGGTAGAGTTTTTATAAAATAAAGTGTTATATTTCTATTCTAAATGTTTAACACAGAACCCCGGCTCTAGCTTTATAACCCCTTCCAATCCATCACTAAATAGTTAATTCGGACACTAGTCATGTTACCATAATAAGCATTTTGATTTTATTGATAGTATTATTAATATTATTAGTGTTATTATCATTTTGCTACAGTCAGCGCACTTGTTATGATTAATAGGGCTTGTAGATGCATTTACGCAAATACCACCCTTGTTTTTCTCGCACCTTTTATAGTCCAAACGAATTCTGGGTCTAGTATTTTTTAAAATAAAAAATGGCGTAATCGAAACATATTAAAGTTATTTGCAGCTTCTCTTTCAATTTCCGGGTGTTAGTCATCTCAAATCACACTCTATTTCCTTTTGATTGATTGAGTGTTGATATCTCTTCTGGCGAGTTAAGGGCATAATATATTAACTGATTGATGTAATAATTTAATGACTGATTTTGCGTTACGAAACAGACGCTCCCAAGAATTGTAAATGCCAACTGAATTAAAGGAAGGAATACTAATTTGATCAACATAATGAATTTTGGAATATATTTTGTGTTTTTTACACAGTGGTCACCACTTATCAAGGCCCGGAAGCCACTCAGGGATAAGGGTTATTGCAAGTACATTACGTTAATGTGGAGATGTGATGAAGCGTTTAGTTAAGGGGGTGGTTAATTAGGAATTTGTTAACGTTGGACTTGAAGACATCCAAGTTGTAGACAGGTGGGAAGCAGGCAGACGGAACAGAGTTCCACAGGCGTTCAGTTCTAAGAAAGAAGCTTTGTTCATGGAATCCACATTTTGATTTATGCACAGATAAAGAGTGGGGGAAGTTTTTCACAGTGTATTCAGCTAGACGGGTGTTTTCGTGAAAGATTGGCGAGGGGGACAAGCGATTGGAATTCAGACGAGCACCTGCCATGGAAATAACGATAAAACAAGGATAGGCTCGCAACGTCTCTTCTGTGGGAGAGAGGTTGCAGGGTAGAGAAAAGGGTATCCCCCACTAAGCCACGAAGTCTATTTTTTACTCTGTCAAGGCAGGATAGGCTGTTTTTAGCAGGCCCTGCCCAGATATAGAAGCAGTATTCCATCATTGGACGTACTTGGTTTTTATATAGATAGAGAATTGCATCAGTAGTGAGATATCCTCTGGAGCGGTAGAAGAATCTCGCCATCTTTCCAGCAACCTTGGAAACAGACTTGCTGTACGTGTTCCAGTTTAGGAGTAAATGTCAAACCCAGAAGTTTGTCAAAACACGGGGCTTCTCTCAGACGATCCCAAGTTGCTGTAAATATACTTCAAAACACATTTAAATCCCCAGGTGAGACTTTATAAATAATCGCAATTTTCTTCCCAAAGGTATACATAAATTAAATTGGTCTTGTGCCATTCTATGTCTGTTATAAAGCTGTAATATTTGCATATTGTTTTGTAAATGTCAACCGTGTTTATGCTGGAGTGAATACAAGATATCAATTCATAATAATGAACTATATTTTTTTAAATGTCAACGTTCTCGTAGAGGTCTACGTACACGCAAGTGGATACAACATTTTCCACGGGTCGAAAGTGGACATGAAATGCAAAGCATATTCACCTAGGCTGAAATGATATGCATATATATTCGTGAGATTAACGACTAGAACAGTAGTTCCAAGCAATTGTAGTTATGTGTGGCGAACTGATTACTGGTTTGCCTTGAAGATATTAGACCGATTTACTTTCATTTCGCATAATAAAGAACTTTTATTTTGCAATCATGATAACACAGCGCAATTTCAATTGTAAAAAAAGCCATCAGATGCGTACTGCAATTTTAATTTTCTTTTCTATGCAATCTTCATTTCTTATCGAAACAATATTAAGAATTTAAAAAAAAACGTGAAAGACTTGAACATTTTGAAGATGTGTTAAGACATGGCCTTTCTCACATTCACCCACATATTGCAGCAGTAGTTACGTAATACCAGGCACAACTACCTCACTGACATTTACCATGATTATTTTATAACAGATATTTTATATAAGATATGTCAATTTATGTAAATACAAGCTCTCTATATATAATCTTCTATATGTAAAATCATTTTATTTCAAAAAGAATTTATAGGTAGAATATTTTTTATGCTAGGCATGCCGCAAAAATAAACAGAACTAAAAAACTGTGCCGCCATGTTGAAACGGTGCATAAACACTGCATTATACCATGCAAATTACACCTCTACAACAAATGGACATAGTAATGCACGACATTGTAAAAGGACTGTGTTACAGCGTAGTTTCTACGATGATATTTTTATGTTATAATGCTCGCGAGTTTTTGGCGATAGCTCTTGAGTTTCCTATTCGTGATGTATATTTTAGTTTTGGAGAGAGTCGGTTAAAATTAAGCCGGTACTATTTTCATCTTTACAAGTCAGTACTGATTTAAATAAGTGATTGGCAGATATTTATAACATCTCAACGCAATTAGGATACGTGAATGCAGAAGGTCAAACTTGCTTGATAACAGAATTTTAAAAACAAGAACCAATTTAGTATATTTGTTTTTCTTTCAATATTTTTCTATACTTCTTTTTCTATTTATTTTGATGTAATAGAAATTGTAATTTTGTAGGCAATCGTTAGTTGTCACCGACAAACGTAAAAGTTTAAGCTTAGAGCTTATCCATCGCGGACATCAGAAGTTGAAATCTCAATTTTATCTCGAGTTCAAATGCTCCTTAATCATTGAAATAAAGAAAATTACTTTTTTATAAAGAAAAAAAAGCATACATTTATCGCTAATAATACCGACAGATTACTAAGAGAAGATTAATTAGACAGTACAACCAACACTATATATACCCCTTAACGTAAAGATATTTTTTAATCTATGTTATATCGTTTATTCATTGTGGAGCTGGCCGCCATGCCCAGGAAATAACGATTAGTTCAGGAACGTTCCAGGCCCAGGCAAACCAAGATATTTATCCCAGGAAAACCAAGATATTTACTCCAGGCAAAACAATATATTTACTCCAAGCAAACCAAGATATTTACCCACAGCAAGATATGACAAAAGGTAGAAGGCGAGAAAAAGATTGCATAAACAGACTCTCTTGTATGACACATAACAATTTTCTGAACAGGCATGGGAGCATTTCACGATATGGGTGCTTCAGGTGATCATTGATGAAGCAAAAGATGAGGAAATGCCAAAGAAATGCTTCTTTTAGCAGTGAGACCACACACACCTAAACCAGATGTCAATCGTCATCTTCATCACCATTCTCTTCATCAGCAATATGATCATTATCAATTCGATGATGATGAGGATGATGCTGATGATGATGATGGTGAGGAGGAGTTTAACAATGATAATGATGATGATGGTAGTGATAGTGATGGTAATAATGATAATGGTGATGCGGATGGCGATAATATTTGTAGTGGTCGATGGTCGTGTTGATGATTGTGATGAATTATTTACGTGACAAAATTTCCTGTTTAAGAATATTCTCTATTTAGAATAAGAATTAATTTACCTGGAACTATTTTTTCTACAAGGTGGACACCAATTATCAGGGCCCGGAAGCCACTCAGGGATAAGTGGTATTGTAAGTTCAGTATGTTAGTGTGGATATTATAAGTGTTTACTTAAGGAGGCGATTCATCAGGAATTTGTTTACGTTGGACTTTAAGACATCCAAGTTGTAGTAAGGAGAGAAGCAGGCAGACGGAACAGAGTGCCACATGCGTGCAGTTCTAAGAAAGAAGTTTGTTCATGGAATCCACGTTTTAATTTAGGCATAGATGAAGTAAATGATGAGGAAAGTTTTTGACAGTGGATTCAGCTAGACGAGTGTTTTTTTGTAAAAGATTGGTGAGGGGGGACAGAGATTGGAGTTCCGACGAGCACCTGACATGGAAATAACGATAAAACAAGGATGGACTCGCAAGGTTTCTTCTGTGGGAGAGAGGTTGCAGGGTAGAGAAAATGGCATCCACCACTAAGCCATGAAGTCTATTTTGTACTCTGTCAAGGCAGGACAGGCTGTTTTTAGTAGCTCCTGCCCAGATATAGCAGCAGTATTCCATCCTTGGACGTACTTGGCTTTTATATAAATGGAGAATTACATCAGTAGTGAGATATCTTCTGGAGCGGTAGAAGGATCCCACCATCTTTCCAGCGACCTTGACAACAGACTTGCTGTACGTGTTCCATTTCAGATCAGGAGTGAAGGTCAAACCCAGATGCTTGTCAAAACACGGGGCCTCTCCCAGACGAGAGCCATCCATCACAATTGATGCCAGATGGGGATCAGAGCGTTGATGATGTCAATATAAGAGTTTGGTTTTGGATGCATCAAAGGTAACCAACCACGCCTTCCCCCACTGAACCAGTCGTTGGAGATCAGAAGAGAGAGAATCAGAGAGAACTTTGCAATTTACAGCCTTTGATGTGTTGCTGTAGATCGTCGTGTCATCAGTATAGATGTCAACGAATGATTTAAGTATGTGTTTAGGGAGATCATGGATGTAGATCAGGAAGAGAGTTGGGCCGAGGATGAACCCTTGAGGGACTCCAGCAGTAATACTGCAGGCCTCTGATATTTGTCCATCAACCACTACTCTGATGAGCCTATCAGAGAGAAATGATTTAAGTATAGAGAGAATATTTCCAGTTATACCGTAGTTGGAGATCTTGTGAAGTAGGCCTTTATGTCATACCTTGTCGAAGGCCTTTGATATGTCAAGAGCAATTGCTCTGGAAAGGAAGCCTTTGTCAAGAGATTCAGTAATCCTATGAGATATAACCGTAAACACATCTGCGGTAGATCTTGCAGAACGGAAACCATATTGCATGTCACGAAGAGGGTTATTCCTGCTGAGGTGGTTGACTATTTCTCTATTTAATATGGATTCCAGCTACTTACATGACACAGAGGAGACGTATTGGTCTGTAGTGAGAGGGAGATGACGTATCACCTGAGTTCTTAAATACAGGGCATATTGATGAGGTTTTCCAAGGTGTTGGAACGTACTTCTTTTTAAGGCAACGCTTAAATAGTTTCGTAAGTATGGGAGCAAGTTCTGGTTGAAGCTTTTTTAACACTATAATTGGGATGCCGTCAGGGCCAGATGCTTTAGTGGTATCAAGGTTCTTGATTAACTTGGCGACCTCATGTTACCTAGCGTGTTCTGTGTTATAGGAGGAAATATGGGGAGTTGATGGCCTTCGTCGCATTGGGTGAACTTAGCTGCAAAGTTCTTGGCAAATAGTTTGGCCTTGTCTGAAGCTGAGGAGATGACCTCTGGTCCGTCGATATTGGTTGGTATAGAACGCAAACTTCTGTTCAGAGTCTTATTTGTTATTTGCCAAAACTGGTAGAAAACCAAGCAGCTGATCAGCTACTTTGGATTTAACAGACTGGGAATATAGCTCTCTTGCATTTCTTAATTCTCTTTTACAGTATTTGCTGGCAGTCCTGAATGCAGCTTTAATTTCAGTGCATCTATTATGTTGGTAACTATGGAAAAATGATTTCTGTGCGCGATGGCAGCAGCAAATTCTGGGGAGAACCATGGCTGGCTAGTAGGTTTTTGTTTGCACTTTTAGATAGTATGAATCGGTCTATGCCTTCAATTAACCATTCGGTCAGATCTGATACTATAGATGACACATCATTTTTAAACATGAAATGCAGAGCAAAATCAGATATGAATGTACGGAAGCTATCCCAGTCAGCCATAGAGTATCGGTATACAGTATGCTTTAGGGTTACGTATGGGGGACTTATTACGTTTCGTTTTTATCTCAACTGATACGACGGAGTGGTCGGAGTATCCTAGAGGAGAATGAACGGAACATGAACATAGCTCAGGGAAAGTTGAGAGAAAAAGGTCTTGGAGGCTTGCATATTGACCTGTAGTATATGGCACACGAGTGGGCTCGTAAACAATCTGGTCATAAGCAAATGCAAAATAATGACAGAACCTCCCCTCATTATCTGTCTGAATAGAGTGGGTCAGCCATTCCACGTTATGGACGTTGAAGTCACTACAGATGTGGATGTTAGCCGTGGGGTGTGCAGAAAGGATGTTGTCTATTTTCTCAAATATACTCTTAAAATTAGTAATTCCGCTTTTGGGGGGCCGAGAGAGGCCAAATATAAATGCGGTGTGAAAGCAAGTGCAACCCGGAAGCACATATAAGGTAAAATAGGATCTTCTCTAGAGATATCCCTGCCACATGGGAAGCCATCTTTAATGTAGACACATATTCTATGCCCATGCCGATCTTGGGGGTCAGATTTAAATGTTAAGTTAGAGTATCCGTTAATTATGAAATCATCTAGGGAAGTGGTTGGCCCTATTCCAGTTTCGGTTAGAAAAAATATGTCCGGTGTCGTTCCCTGTAATTGGGTTTCAACCTCTGGAAGGTTGGAACGTAGACACCTTATGTTGGAGAAGGAGACATGTTAATAAGGGGCTACGTTGGAAGATGGGGTTCTAGGTTTATTCGAGTTTTTTTTTCTATAGAGGTTTAATGTTGATGGTTTGGGATTTGTAGAACAGCTCGGCATACTTGGTTAGAGCAGTACAGAGAGGTAAAGTAGGAGAGAAAAAAACAGAATTATTTTATAGCACATGAAAAGGTAAAACCGTAATAATTACCCACTAGTATGACATCGAGAGGCCCCACCAGAGACTACTGCATGGTCCAGAGTACATTCACAAAATGGTAATACAGCAGTCCCAGTACTTTGCGCCTGCTGAGAGGACAGCCTCCATAATCGTTAATCCAAGGTTCGCGTCCCTGTCTATGAGGCGGATAACGTCAGCCCAGACAAAACGTTTAACTCCAGCACCCTTACTAGTTACATGGCCACAAGGATAGGCATAGAGGCAGAAAAATTTCCGACATCTCAGGCTACTGTTTACCAAATACTACTTACCTTTAAATCAGCTTTTTTTTCATCCTTTGTCAGAAAAATCACTCATTGGCACGAGGACTGAGGGACAAAAAAGGAGAAGCGAGAGTTACTCGAGCTGCCGATAACACATCCACTATATTATCTACTCTCCATTAAAAAAGGGTGGTTGGGTATAAGTGACATATTAATATCTAATTGTAAGAGTCCGGGGCCCAATTACTAATTCAGGACGCTTTTGAAGATAATCTCCCCTGCCATATTAATCGGTGGATGTTTTGGCATTATATATCTCGAGGTTGAATAATTCGAGCTTCAGTTTATAATTAAAATCACCTTTAATTTGGGAGATTTTCGTTTACAGTGGTGACTTTTTTTTCCGTTTTATATGTAAGAAGATATTGATTAACAGCATATATGACAAAGATGTCAGAACAGAACAAAAAAAAAGCAAGAAGAGATTGGTAAAATATAGTTACGAGTTTTTAAGTCAAAGCTGTAATAATAAAACAGCGGTACAAATTAGGTTCAAAAGTTGGAAATTAGATTGAAATATATTAAGAAGTTATACATGTGGGAATATACAGATTGGCTAGGTACAAAATATCCATCATCATCATCATCGTCGTCGTCGTCATCATCATCATCATCATCATCATCATCATCATCATCATCATCATCAGCATCATCATCATCAGCATCATCAGCATCATCATCATCCAACCGATGATGATATTTAGCATCATTCATTCATTTCGAATGAATCAGATGATTATTGTCGGCATTGATTTTCCCGATATCTTTCTAGTTCGGATTGTTTCCAGAAATACATCGGATAGGTGTTTGACAGAGCAAGTGAAGGTTACCAACATCTCAACGAGAAAGGGTTTGCGTGGGACAAAGTGAATTCAAAAATTTTTCATCCAAATTATCAGTCCATACCATTAACCACTAAGTCACTTACACATCCCTAATAGTGATCATGATTTTTAAATAAATTAACCGTTTTATTATTCTATTCTTCAAAATAACTTTTCCTTCATACACGATTTTAGAGGCTTTTTAAAACGTTTTTATGCAATGTGGGCCAAGTTATACATTAAGATGGGACTTCCCAAAACAATCCCACAAAACTGGTTCAAGTTGCACCTAGGTTGTCATAATGTGTCCAAGCGAGACGCTGATGGTGTGGCAACAATTTAACACAATTTTCTTATGTTTTGTCTTTGCACGGATCGACCCTATCCCAGACAAAGTTTTCATTTCAACTCCAAAATAGATGGTCTTTTAAAAATATCACAAAAATTCTGAATTTTGAAAGTTAAAAATTGCCGGCAGCAAAATTGTTATTTCTCAAGTAGCGTCTATCCTTTCGCAAGGCGTAGTTGTAACATAATTAGCACTTGAGAATAATGCCTGAAGTAATATTTTTAATAGTAAAAAATATAAAGTCAGTCATGAACATACATCATATCTATCTTAAGAGGAGCCAGCTTAATTGGAAATGTTATCCCTTTATAAAGACTTATCAACTTATTCAAGAGGATAAATGTAAACAGATATCTTATGTTCCCATTGGTGGAGCTAGATATATTTATAAGAGAAAAGTGGTGCTCGAAATAATTAGATTTAATTAGTAGTTAATTTTGAGGGAAAAGCAGAGGGCGTTTCTTATAATGACGAATCAAGAAGAGGGCATGTTACTGGAATTTTCCAAGGGTGTCAATATGTGATTAAAAATTTGTGTAGAATGACCTTGTGAATATAAAAAAAAATATGTATGTAAATCTTTTGTAGCCGGAACAAGCTAAAAATGAACCTCCAACATTAGGAACGAACCCTCGATTCAACAACATTTTATAAAACTAACAAAAGTTAATCAATATCAACGTTTTCTCTCATATGTTCAAGATTAATCTTGTTTACTTTTAATCACTTAAAATCTTCGCAAGAAACAGAGCCAAACAAAGCAAAAATATTGAATATCAGTTTCAGAAATCATCTCTCTCTTTCTCTCTCTCTCTCCCTCTCTGTATATATACATATATATATATATATATATATATATATATATATATATATATATATATATAAATATGTTGGAAAATTTGATTTTGTTGGTGAGTACAAAAAGAGCCTGGAACAAGAATCGATGGTGTCACCTGGAATGTTATTCGATTCGTGTGAAAGAAAAAGTAAAAAGACAGAGAGAGAAAGAGAGAGAGAGAGAGAGAGAGAATGAAATACAGTTTTGGGGCAAAAATTCGTCAGAGAAAATAAAAACACAAAAAACGAATAAGTCGATAATGGTATGGATTGCCGTAGTTCACTTGTATACGCAATGCAATAACATTTTGTTTTAAACTTAGAAAATCTTGCATGAATCGAACATCAGTTATTAAGTGACATAAGAGATCCAAGGAATTTAGGGAGTCTGTAAGGGATAATGCGATGTGTGGGAGCCTTAAGGAAGTTAGAACTATCTATATAAAAACCAATTACGTCCAAGGATGGAATATTATTGCCATATCTGAGCAGGAGCTGCAAAAACCGGCCTATCCTGCCTTGGCAGAGTACAAAATAGACTTCGTAGCTTAGTGGGGGATGCCCTTTTCTCTATCCTGCAACCTCTCTCCCACAGAAGAGACGTCGCGAGCCTGTCCTTGTTTTATCGTTATTTCCGTGGCAGATGCTCGTCTGAACTCCAATCTCTGGTCCCCTCTCGCCAATCTTTCACGAAAAACACACGTCTAGCTGAATCCACTGTGAAAAATGTACCCCACTCTATATCTGTGCCTAAATCAAAACGCGGATTTCATGAACAAAGCTTCTTTCTTAGAACTGCACGCCTGTGGAACTCTGTTCCGTCTGCCTGCTTCCCTCCGGACTACAACTTGGATGTCTTCAAGTCCAATGTTAACAAATTTCTAATGAACCGCCCCCTTAAGTAAACACTTCAGCAAATCTCCTCACTAACTTAATGTACTTGCAATAACCCTTATCTCTGAGTGGCTTCCGGCCCTTTATAAGTGGTGATCTCTGTGTAAAAAAGTACCGTCGGGTAATTATATGAACAACAATCGAGCAGCTTGATGTTAGTATATATATACTGAACACAGAATGATTCACAAGGAACTGAAGATGTGGAAGACAAACGTGAAGTTTTCCATAATGGTCCTCAGAGAATATCAGAAAGAAAGACGTTGTCATGAGAGAAAAAAGATGGTCGAGCCGATAAATTCAGATCTTACAGTTCTTGGTGCACTGTAGATCTGCAATGAAAGTTGTATTTACTGCTATTGTCAACAGACGAGAGATTGAGTTCTCACTGGAAGCCTGCTAGCTCCTCAAGACTCCCAAAGGCCAGACATAATATGGTCACCACACAGACACTGATGATGATTCTTATTTATTATTTTTTGATAGCACGGATATTAGCTACATGCACGGGATTCCCAATGGACAGACAGTAAACAAGAAATACTATGATGAGGTATTAGAGGAGTTCAGGAAGATATTTCATCGGAGGAGACGAGCACTCTTCGAATTGGACCAGTGCTATTTTCACCAGGACTATACACAAGTCCAAATTTTGTCGCAGAATATTTGACCAAAATGCATATCAAGAGTGTCTAACCCTCACTATAGTCCAGACCTTGCTCTCTGTGATTTTGGTTATACCGAAGGCTCAAATAGAAAAAGTACCGGCTGTCGTTATGAGACAATTGTGGAGAGTAAAGGCTGTGACGAAGGTATTTGGCACACTCACACAAGAGGTCCCCAATGAAACTGTACAACAAGTGCATTGCATCCAGAGGCGATTTTTTCGAGGAGTAATAGAGTGTCATGTGTATACTATCATTTAGTGCCAAGACGAAAAAAAAGTCTGGAAACTTGTTTAAGGCACTTTGTGTATTTATATATATATATATATATATATATATATATATATATATATATATATATATATATAAACTAAGTTATAATAAATTCTAATACGGTGCTCTATTATAAGGACAAATATTTCCAAATAATAACGTTATATATATATTTTTTCAGAAGTTTAGATAAGCTGAGCGATGTGTACGGTTGGTTTCAAACCTGATAACTAGAAACTATCTTAGGATCAAAAATCATGCTCTTTTCAGTCGATCTATCTATCTATCTATCTACCTATTTCTCTCTCTCTCTCTCTCTCTCTCCCGCCTCTTGGAAACATTTCAATAAATTACGAAAATGTTCTTTTACATTTTTAATACTTTCTGAAGAAGGCGCTTCACAGAACGTCTGAAACGCGTTAAAAACGATTTCAATGATTTAAAAATATTATTACGATGATCTAAACATAATTTTCAATTTAAACCCAAAACACGCAATAATAAAATTATGTTAAAACATACACATTGTTGGTGACCACCCCATTATTTAAATAGACACGTTACTCTCGTCGGCACTTCTTAAACCATTATATATATATATATATATATATATATATATATATATATATATATATATATATATATATATACATATATATATATACTGTTTTAACAAAAAACAGGACTGCAAGAAATAAATGGGGCGATAGCAACAAAAAGTGTATTTCATTGTTAGTTACAATTCAACACTATTTCAACAAATTCAAACAATATGTCGTTTAAAATTTTTCACAAGAATACCCATTCTTCATACTTATTAAACAAAAAAACACTTTAACAATGAAACATTAAGGGGAAAACATTCCTTTCTGAGGTATAGAAAACAAGCGGGAATACTTTACGTCTGTCGCGTCCTTTGTAAATTATTTTTAAAAGATTTTTATATCTACTTATTTTCGTATCTTTATATAAAAAAAATTCAAACTAAATATCTTTTTAAAGATTCATATATCTACCTATTTTCGTATCTTTAATAAAAAAAAAACGAATTTCGAACTAAATATCAAACGATGTTACCACTAATTCCGAATGCCCATTAAATATGTTTTATTTATACGATGTATCGGTTTCCTAAATTAGATTTCTATATTTCTGTATTTAATGAAACTTTTTTCTTTTTAAAAATCATTTTTTTATTTTTTCTTAATGTCTACTTTTTCTACTTTTAATTTTTAATTTTATTATTTAATAGATCGGCCTAATCAATAAGTTAAATCGTAAACAACCAACGTAAGTTTCTTATCAGGATTTTTTCCGTTTATTTACAAAATTATCTGCAGGCTTATTTATGCGATTAAGGAACGGTTAAGTTTAAAACTTATTCAATAACGAAATAATGTCTAAACATTATTCTATATTTAGTTCATTTTCATTCTTCATTTTAAATTAAAGATCTCGATCTATTTATTATTTTTATTTTTTTAAATTTTATATTTTTATTATATATATATATATATATATATATATATATATATACATACATTCATACACATTTTTCCTTTTTTTCTTTTTTCTTCTTTTTCACTTTTTACTTTTGCTCATTTTAGATTTATTATTATCGAATGGTTTAGAAGTAGAGGCGAGATAATTCTGTAAGTCTGGAATAAAAAAAAATAATTGAAGTTACAAGATACCAAAATATTAATAATTATTCCTAACGATAAAGGAGAAATAACCAGGGCCGTTCGGTGTGTCTAGTTTTGTAAATTCCTGATATCCATTTATGATTTATTTAGTTAAACAGATCCAATTAAAACTATGCTAATTTATGCGAAATATAAGTTTTAAAAGCACATCTTAACATTGATACCATACATTAGCCTACGTTTGCCAACAGACAATAATTTGCTGACATTATGTATGGCTTAAATACAAAAACAGCTTCAGGAATTAAGTTCTAAAATACTTATCCGATAGTTTTAAAATATTAACCGATAGTAATACATGCCCCATTAATAAGTATTCTAATATAAAAACTACTCCTTAGCTCCATGTACGTTTTACTTCAATGAAAGTGGGAGGTAACCTTGGTTTTTTGGATTAAAACGGTTATAAATAGATTAATATCTAAAAGCTATACTTTTTTCAATTTTTACTAGTCCAAAAACAGTATCAATTAATTCCCTATTCCTTAATTACTATTTTTTCCTAATTACTTGTTAAACTATTTTATTTATCTGGAAACGATATCAAACTTTTTGCTATCAATATGACTAAAAAGGGTTACGAGTTTCGAGACAGTACTGCTAATCCTTGTTAATCGTTATTATAAATCTAAAATACTTATCTAGTAATCCATGGTTTTTATTTCTAAAATATGTTTATGATGTAGAATGTTGGGATCCAGATTTGCTTGATTGATTTGAATCAAGCATTACAATTAATTTACATTATTCTTAGCTATTTAACTCTAGATTAACTTTGGCTCTGCACCTAAGAACCTTTATTTTTCCCAGATTTGTTTTTCTTTTCTATCTCAACTATATATATATATATATATATATATATATATATATATATATATATATATATATATATATATATGATAGATCGTCTTAATTCTACTGTTCTAGAATGTATCCTATCCAAACGTAATCCTCTCCCTGTATGAGAACCAGAAATATCCTAAAATGGAATACTCTTGCCACATCTGGGCAGGAGCTGCTCAAAACATCATATCTTAACATGACAGATATACGAACTCGTTCTGAAACCTAATAGGTGATGCCATTACTAGCTTTGAGACCTGATTGGTGATGCCCAATTCTATAGTACACCGTATTGGGAATGGGTATTCAATCTCTTCGGCGAGCGATACTCAAAATATGAATGCAAATTATTACAACGTCTACGCAGTCATAATTTACGGAATGAGAGCATGCTACATTCGTAGAAAAAAAATAAGGATTCCATTCGAAATCCTGTACAGATCCTCGATTTTTACAGGAAGATTCCCGAGTTTGACAAGATAAAACTGAAAAGGGTCGGAGGTTACATCGACTGAAACATGCTGAAAACAACACTCAAGATGAGCACAGAAGTCCGTATTATCTAAGTAATACTGAAACTTATTACAGAAATGGTTTTAATTTGGAACTGATTCATCATCATCATCATCATCATCATCATCATCGTCGTCGTCGTCGTCGTCGTCGTAATCGTCGTCGTCGTCGTCGTCGTAATCGTCGTCGTCGTCAGCATCATCATCATCATCGCCGCCGTCGTCATCGTCGTCGTCGTCATCATCATCATCATCATCATCATCATCATCATCATCATCATCACAATCACCATCATCATCATCATCACAATCACCATCATCATCATCATCATCATTATCATCACAATCATCATCATCATCATCATCATCATGATTTCTTTCTCCTCGTCATCATCATCCTACAAGCAGGAATGGAATCAAGGTGAAGATGTCAAACATGGAAAAACACCCACAGCAAATGGTAATATTATCCGAGTTAATATGATTAAAAACGTTGGCAAATATTGATTGAAAACGCTAAGAATTTTCTGTCCACGCGATAATATCATCGCAGTTTGACCGATATATCGAGATGAAAGTGATTATTATGGTCTAATTATTAAGCAATACATTATATCAAATTTTATCCTTTATCATTACTTGACAAGTTATCAGGATTTTGTTTTTAAATCAAGTCATTCGATTCATTTGAAGTAAATGAATAGAAAAAAAACCTTATTGATTCAATCCAAATATTCCGCCGTCAATAAGTGCGCATTTATTCCATATCCTCAAATGCTGCGACTCGATTCGTGCTTTCTTTTCTAAAGAATTCCTTATTTAAAAACAAAAACAATCAAATTTATCGAAGGCTTCTTGGATCTCATCTTAATTAGAGAAATTCTTGTTTCAAAGGAAAGAGATTCTTGAAAGAATGTGCTATGGAGTTTACGCGTTCGTCAATCGACTCAATTTTATTTATTTAATAAGAGAGAGAGAGAGAGCAAGAGAGAGAGAAAGAGAGAGAGAGAGAAATGTGACCTGTTCAGTCGTCCGTTGAGTATGTGCTACATCAATGGAACCTAGAAATTGAATATTCAAAGCCAGTTACTATTTTTAAAATAAAATGACAAGTAAATATATCGTTATTATATATATATATATATATATATATATATGTATATACAGACACATATATACATGAATATATATGTATATATGTGTGTATATATATATATATAGAGAGAGAGAGAGAGAGACACACACACACACACACACACACGAGACAGATATATATATATATATTAACGCTGAAAATAAATACTAATTATTTTCAAAATGTAATGCTTTTTCTATATATGTGTATGTTTATGAATTATAAATAATCACTTGTTATATATACCAACACTCATGTAGTCATGCCACGTATGAGGAGCGTTGTGTACTCTTGCCGCAGACTCTGAACCTGCAATCATGTTTATACGTTTTCCTTTCTATAATTTCAGAATTATATATGAAATACGCTTCGTCTTTGATCTTTCTATATTATTGGTGCTCGAAATATGTAAAATTTCACTAAGCAAGTTAGTTTTTAGGTAGCACAAGCAGTAATTGTTATCTGTCGAGAAACAGTTTCATTTAAATGAGTTTAAGTAGAATAGATTGCAAAACGTTATTTATAAACTAATAAACTATCGAAAACCAACCATTTATATGCAGAACAAAAATAATATTGGGTGCCAAAAGTTTCATGAGTCACCTTTCTTAACCGTTGGTTAAACTCATATTGCAGCCGAATACATCGTGATGAAATTGGATGATTTTTTTTTTGTTGCCTTTGTTTTGTTGGCAATTTTAGGAACAAAGGTCAACATCTACTGCCGCTGACAATCATTTCTTAACTTGCCAATACCATCTTTTCGTCTGTTTCTTGCTTATTAGAGGAAGAACCGGCGAAATTACTTACGTACTTCTTAAGGGCATTGTTAGGGTCAATAAACAAAATGAGATTTGTTCAAAGATTAAAAGTAAAAAGAAGTATTTCTTCCATTTTAGAGATTGGTAAATTTTCAAACAATGTATGTATATATATATATATATATATACTTGTATGTGTGTTTATGTCTGTGTGTATACATATAATATATTATATGTATATATCTATGTATATATTAGGTATATACATATATACATATTTATATATAATTAGGTATATGTGTATAAATGTATAATTTATGTATGGATTTATACATATAATATATATGTATACACACAGGCACACACAGACTAACACACACATACACACACACACACACACACACATATATATATATATATATGGGTGTGTGTCCGTATATATATATGTGTATGTATTAGACTATATACATATTTATCTATGTTTCAATGTATCTATTTAGTATCCATCATTCTATCCATCTATGTATGTAGGCATGTATCTATCTATCTATCTATCTCTCCCTCTCTCTCTCTCTCTATATATATATACTTATATATATATATATATATATAAGGCCGTAAAAAGAGAGTTATATTAAGCTACTATGATGAGTTTTCTCATTTGCAAAGACGTTTTCGTCTTTCATTTTTTTTTTTATGACAATCCCAGTTGCTGGCAAACATCTCAGCTTTTCATTATTTTTAGTTTGTGCCTCTGGAACGGTAACATCTGGTACGGTCAGAGTCAAAGACAACTGAATCTCTCAATATGTGCTTTGCGAAATAAGATGCACTCTCAAAAATTACATAAGCATTGACATTCCATAAACGACAGTGAAAATGTATGAACGAAATAACTTTAATAAATATAGACCTGCATCCATGGTATTGAGGAGAATATTGCGATAATGTTTTCGTTAGTTTATTCATTTCAATCAAGGCTACTTAAGTAAATGTTGTTTCTTCTTTTTTTAATGCGACAATGTCAGTTAGGAGTTTTTTTAAATGCAACAATGTTACTGAGGAGCTGAGAAGCAAGATGTTTTTAAATTTACATTTAATTTTCTGTATTTGATTATTGTAATTCTGTGAATATCTTCAGTATTATTCTCACTATGACAGGCATTTGATATATATGAATATCTGAATATGAGATATAAAATATATGTACATATCTATATATACAGGGCGAAAGGTTGGACCTCTTTGTCATTTTACCGTTACTAGTTGATTTATCTTTATCTCTTCTCTTTATTATTATTATTTTATTATTATTATTATTATTATTATTATTATATATATAAATAAAATGAACTCATTTTTCCCGTCTGATTTTGACATTAATAGGATTAAAAATCAAGATATTTCATGCAAATATAATATGCACAAACGGCAGAACAATATCTGAGGTGTGTTATAGGCTTATTATTTCTCAAATTCCTCGATAATCTTAGATTTCTATACTTTTTCTGCTGAGAATGCACGGCCAAAATCGGTTAAGATCAATGGAAGTGGTAAAATATTTTCTCTCTAATAAATTCCTCCTCCCCCTGCCACCACTTAACACCGTTTGGGATCGTTCACAAGGAACAGTTGAGAAGAGAACACCGGTTTGGCTTCGTAGTTCTTTCATGTGAAGTTATTTAAAATCACTAAACTAAGCTGCAGTGCTCTGTGGCGTAGTGGTTAGCGTGCTTGACGCTTCATATTATATTTTCACGTTCGCGCCGACCTACCGTAGTCGTTTTTTTTTTTTTTTCCTAAACAATTGGAATGGACTTTTCTTGGTGGCCGAACTGTTAACGTTGCAGATGTTTGTTTTTTTCACTTTATTTTCCTACTTTTACTCATGACTCCGGGTTTGATCCTTCCTACTTATCTACCATAACATTTTTTATACCTCCCCCCCCCGTCCCTCTCGGGCAACGCCGGGTACCCCCGCTAGTTACAAATATAACATTTTTTTTTATTTTTCGATGAGGATTGATTATTCGTATTATTTTGATTCATCGGACTACTGTTCTCATCTCGAATGTGATTTTCACAACGTTTCGGTCGATATAACTTTTCAGTTTCTCCACGTACTACGGAAAACTGACCATATCTGGAAAAAAAGGGAAACCATCTACCATTATGGGACGAAGTAAAATTTAAAGACAGAGAGGAACGGCGGAGAGTAAGACGACTGAAAGGAGCAGAACATATGCTGGGGAATAACCAACTGCTAAGTAGATCTAATGTAGAATTCAATACGATATGGGAATCAGTAATTACAAAACAATAGATAATATATACAAGTAGTACATATAGAGATAGATATACATTAATATATAGTAATAATTAGTAATAAATAGTGATATTTACAACTAGAAATAAAAATAGGTTTAAGCCTCCTAAAATTCGTACTAGAATTGTCCGCAAGGACCCGTGATGCAGTGTTTAGAATACTGGGAAAAATCAATTGTAAAAGCGATATTCTCCTGAAAGCTGAAGGTTCAATCCTCAGTGTGGGCGACCAAAATCTACATTTGCGAATTACTTCTATCCAGCCATAGCTGATGGAACAAGAGCACGCTCCCCCCCCGTGAAGTAAATAAAGAGTTCCGCTCGACATTCCGTCCAAATTCCCAAGTTCGACAGAAACATTCCCAATGGGGAGGGCTATGATAAGATTTCAAAGAAGCTAAACCTTCCCAAATCCACTGTTAGATCCATAATAAACAAGTTCAAATCGCAAGGCCACGTTATGAGTTTAGAGGGTAGAGGGAGAAAAAGGATTCTTTCCCCAAGAGATGAACGGAAAATTGTTCGACAAGTAAAACAACACCCAAGGATCTCTGTTGGGGAAATTGTTGATGAACAGAGCACCTCTGGAGTGAATGTATCTCGACATACAGTTGGTAGAGTTTTGAAGAGAGCTGGTTTAAAAGCATGTCGCCCGAGAAAGACTCCCTTATTGAAGCCTATGCACCTGAAAGCAAGGCTAGCCTTTGCAAAACGTCATATTGATAAAGATGTTGCATTCTGGAAACGTGTTCTATGGACTGACGAAACGAAAATAGAGTTATTTGGCCATAATAAAGTGTCTTATATTTACAGAAAATCTGGCGAAGCTTTCCTGCCTAAGAACACCATACCCACAGTGAAGCACGGTGGAGGCAGTTTGATGTTTTGGGGATCCTTTGCTGCCTCTGGACCAGGGCGACTTGTTAAGGTCACAGGTAGCATAAAAAAGGAAGATTATGTTAAAATATTGGATGAAAACCTGAAAGACTCTGCTAAAGAGCTCTCACTTGGTCGTTGTTGGTGGTTCATGCAAGATAATGACCCAAAGCATTCGGCTAAACTGACTAAGAAATGGATTGAGGACAATCATATTAATGTTTTGGAGTGGCCATCACAAAGCCCAGACCTTAATCCAATTGAAAATTTATGGAGAACATTAAAATTGAGGGTAATGCAAAGGAAGCCTAAGAATCTTATTCAATTCGAGGATTATTGTCAGGGAGAGTGGGCTAAAATTACTACTGAAGAGTGCAACAACTTGGTTGTAAACTATGAAAAGCGACTGAGGAAGGTAATCAAGGCCAAAGGCTATACAATTGATTATTAAATAAACCGTTCCAATAATTTTGAACAAGGGTTTTTTGCAATTATGTTTGTTGTTCCTTTGTTATTTATTTTTCTAAAATCCGATTGCTGCATCGGAAAGGCCAGTTAAAAATACATAATATACTTTGTTATTTTCTTTAATTTAATCCCTTTTTTAGAATTCATTAGACAAAATTTAACTTTTATTTTACCGTGCCAATAAATATAATCATCACTGTATGTATGTATATATATATATATATATATATATATATATATATATATATATATATATATATATATATATATATATATATACGGGCAACATTCAAAAGACATTATTTTTCATGACTAAAGATTGTTGGAATTTATTAATAAAAATCTCTAAATGTCAGATTGTATTAAAATTACTGAAAGATATAATAAAAAATATAGGATTTTTTTTAAAGCTCAAAACTCTTCAGTGAATTTTGGACACTGTATATTTAATTGAGTCTGTCTCAATATATAAATATTTTGTATTAATAACTGTGTCTCCATATTACTCTATTTCACTGTATATATGTCTATAGTTATCTACAGAAGTTAAAACAGCAAATACCTTTCTATATTTTTATTTTATCAAAACAATAAAATAATTTATTATTGCTATTTATTGCCTTCAATATTTTTGAATCTCAGAAATATGGCTTAGTTTCGCGGATTTTATGTATAATGTTACATATAAATAATTAAACATGTCCTCGTGTGCACTAAATTGCAAAGCGTTTTATTTTTAATAATTATATTATATAACATGTAATATTCTTATTTTTAATAATTCAATTATATAACATGTACTATTTTTTATGTTTAATAAGTCAATTATATAACATGTAATATTTTATTTTAATTATTCAATTATATAACATGTAATGTTTCTATTTTTAATAATTCAATTATATAATGCGTAATATTTTTATTATTAATAATTCACTTCTATAATATATAATATTTTTTAATTCAATTAGATAATATTTAATATTTCTACTTTTAATAATTCAATCATATAACCTGTAATATTTTAATAATTCAATTATATAACATATTATATTTTTATTTTAAATAATTCAATTATGTAACATGTAATATTATTATTTGGAATAATTAAATTATATAACATGTACTATTTTTATTTTTAATAATTCAATAATATAAAATGTACTATTTCAAATTTTAATCATTCAATTATAGAATGTGTAATATTTTTATGTTTATTAATACAATTATATGGCATGTAATATTTTTACTTTTAATAATTCAATTGTATAACATGTAATATTTTTTATTTTTAATAATTCAACTATATAACATATAATATTTTTATTTTTAATAATTCAAAAATACACCATGTAATATTTTTATTTTTATAAACCCATTATATACTGTGGTATATTTTTATTTTTAATAATTCAATTATATAATGTGTAATATTTTTATGTTTAATAAGTCAATAATAGGCCATCTGATATGTTTATTTCAATAATTCAATTATATAACATGTAATATTTTATTTTTAATGATTCAATTATATAACATGTAATATTTTTATTTTTAAGAATTCAATTATATAAAATGTTATATTTTTATTTTTATAATTCAATTATATAACGTGTAGTATTTTTTAATAATACAATTATATAACGATTAATATTTATATTTTTAATAATTCAATTATATTACATGTAATATTTTTATTTTTAATAATTCAATAATATAGCATGTAATATTTTTATTTTAATAAATGAATTATATAACATGTAATATTTTTATTTTAATAATTCAATTTTGTAATGTGTAATAGTTTCATTTTTAATAATGCAATTATATAATATATAATATTTTTATTTTTTATAATATATCATGCAATAATTTTATTTTTAATAATTACAATTATATAACCCGGATTATTATTATTTCAATAATTCAATCATGTGACATGTAATATTTTTATTTTTTATAATTCAATTATATAACATGTATCATTTTTATTTTTAATAATTAAATTATATAACATGTATCATTTTTATTTTTAATAATTAAATTATATAACATGTAATATTTATATTTTCAATAATTCAATTATATAACATGTAATATTTATATTTTCAATAATTCAATTATATAACATGTAATAATATTATTTTTAAGAATTCAATTATATAACATGTAATGTTTTTATTTTTAATAATTCAGTTGTATAACATATACTTTTTTATTTTTAATAATTCAATTATATTTACCCGCTTTTGACTTGAAATAATTCGCATTTCTTTCTACCATCTTATTCGTTTTGTAATCAAGGATAACAACATTTAACTGTGCTTTTTTTCTGATAATATCAAACGAAACCTTGTAAGACGAATTTCTACTACTAAAATTTAAATGAGTCCAATGTAAACACCATAGATTACAATGAAGATCTTATCAGCAGAGGGAACGTGTCTAACTACACTGCACGAAGCAAGATAGAAAGCAACCATTTCATCTTCTGTTGCATCCATAGTGTATGCATAGACACTCAAAAAAGTTGTATAACGACCATTTACCAGAGGTAACCTCATAGTCATGATCTGGTCACGCACACTACAGAGAAGTTCTTCCCGGCTAGAAAGAATTGATGCCTTTATAGCAAAAACCACGCCTGATCTCCTCTTACATCCGTCCGTCCTACGACTCCAGAAAAGGAGTAGGCCCCAGCCAACTCAGAAAACTTTCCCTCATCAGCCAGCCTGGTCTCAGACAGAGCAACGATGTCAATGTCATAACGTTGAAGTTCCTTAGATACAAGAGCAGATCTACTCTCTGGACGCGTTATTGCTGACGGCAAGGCAAGCAGCGTCTGCACATTCCAACAGTCGATGGTCATTGTTGTATATTTTCTCGCAGTAGCATGATGACGACCGGGTCCAAGCTGTGGAGCCCTGAAACACCTGCCGGGCCAGGCCCTGGAAATTCCAGTTCCCTTATTGCCATTTACGTTTATAATCATATTTTCCAACTTCATTGAATGTTTTGCCGTTTTAGGCTACATCCAGCCTTTTTTTTGCTCTAAAGATATACGAGATGGTAAAAAGTGTATCTAATTTATATCGAGCAATGCCTGTGCAGGAGAATTGTTATAGGAGGGAAAGACTTTGTACCGAGACAATCCCACTCTCTAAACAACTGACACATTGATCCAAAAAGAATAGCAAGTCAACATCATTGGATGCAGCAGTCATCGCCGGTTTTATATCAGAGTTTCCCTTCTCCTAGAGAGGTTACCTTCACTACGGCTTACAGAACCCTCCCCACCCACCATGCCATTTGATCCGTGACTGGAACTTGGGTTGCTTGGCACCAGAGATTATTCCACACGCCGGTAGGTCATATATACCGCAGCTTACATCGCCTAAGCTCCTGTGGAGGTTTCTGTCAGGGTTACCTACCCTTAGTCTTTGGTTAAAAAATATTGGCTCACAAGGCAGTGGAGGTCCAATTATACGGCGCAGGACATTCGCCGTTCATCAGAGCCCCGTTTGCGTGGCAGTGGTCACGACGTGCACGTGGGTTTGGTTTGTCTGGGAGAAGAACAGAAAGACGCTAAGACACATGTGTGCTTTTAACATACGTCCACATCTTGACCATATGCATGTGTGTACACACACACACACACACACACACATATATATATATATATATATATATATATATATATATATATATATATACTATGACAGTCCATTTAAGAAATTCGTTTCTTATCGTTGAACACTTTCAGTGGAATTAAAGTCGGTCAATTTAGCTCCTATGCATAGATTGTCGTATAACGATTAGATCACTGTCTGACTGACGTAAATAACATTTAAAATTAAAATGTTTAAATTAAACGTCATTTCACGAAGTTAATGGTAGCCGAATTGATTAGGTCTTCGTAAATCGAGCCAGAGATGTGTCGTGTTGCGGGGTTCGAATCGGTCGACTGGTATTAATCGTGACACTCTTCACTGAAGATTCCCGAAAGATGAAACACTAGTGTTTGTAGGTATTTAATTATTATAGTAAAAAAATAATTATATATATATATATATATATATATATATATATATATATATATATATATATATACCTCAGGTCCATTTGTTATATAGTTATTATTATTAGTATTAGACTATACCACTTGTGCGCGTATGTTACGTGAGTTCTTATTAGTAATGATATGTGTCTTAGTGAGAGTTCTTGTCTTATTACATATGATGTTGTATCTTAGAGAGAGAGATGTTGTTGTAATGGCATTTTATAACACAGACATATAATAACGATACAATTTACCTTTTTGTAGAAATCACAACACAAAGATGAGCTTTATCCAAAACACATGGTGAATTTATTTAATACGACCGGTCGGGATTTCCTCATTAAGAACTCAAAGTTTCACATCTTAGTTTCTGAAGTGACGTCTCGCTTCAGACGTCCGCCTGTCTGTCTCCCCTGACTGTCTCTCCTGACTGTCTCTCTGACTGTCTCTGACTGTCTCTGACTGTCTCTCCACCAACTAACTCCCACCTGCTATATTGAGAACTCATGCATCCCGGCCACGTGAGCAAAATTCACGTGTCTCAACATGCACGACTTTTCACGTTTTCGACATTGATTTCCCAATAACCTATTTTCCTTGTTTGTTTCCACAAAGGAATTTAACCTACATATCTAATTTATTTAACTCATATTTTATTCTTTAAACAATTGAATAGTTTATTTATTATTTATTTCATCCGAATTAACAATTTACTGGACATTCCATTTAAACCTATTGTTCTTTAAAACTTATGTCCAGGGTTCGATTTCTGCTTTCTCTTATTTCCATTTTAACTAATCTCTCTATTTTTATACTTACATGAACAGGGGACAGCCCTTATCATGTAACACATTGATGATAGTTGGGATAGAACACACGTTTCTGTTCAGGATTCTGTTTGCTTTCTTCCAAAACTGGTAGGAACCAAGTCGCTGTTCAGCTACTTTGGACTTAACGGACTGACCATATAACTCTCTGTCGTTCTTTATAACTTTTTGTTACAGTATTCTGTATATCTCGGTATTAATTCTGGAATCCCTCAAGTGTCCATCCTGGGCCCAACTCTCTTCCTGATCTACATTAATGATCTTCCAAATCACATCCTTAGATCATTCGTATGCTGATGACACTACTATCTATGGTAGCACATCTAAGGCCGTAAACGACCAATTTCTCTCTGATTCTCCCTCTTCTGATCTTGAGCATGGGGTACAATGGGGAAAGGAGTTGCTGGTTACTTTTAATACATCTTAAACCAAGCTTTATCTTTACATCATCAACGCTCGTATCCCACCCTGGCATCAATTGAAATGAATGACCCTCGTCTTTGGGATTCCCTATGTTTTGCCAAGCTTCTGCGCTTTACTTTTATACCTGATCTTAAGTGGAACACAAACATTAAATCCGTGTCCAAGGCCGCAGGAGAAATGGTGGGATCTTTCTATCGATCCAGTAGATATCTGACTGCTGATGAAGTTCTCTATTCTATTGTTCGTCCAAGGATGGAGTAATGTTGCCACATCTGACATATCCTGCCTTGATGCAGTTCAAAATAGATTTCGTAGCTTCGTAGGGGATGTCCTTTTCTCTTCCCTGCAAGGTATTTATCACAGAAGTCCTGTTGCCAGTTTGTCTCTGATTTATTGTTATTTTCATGGCAAGTGCCCGGCTAGGCTCTAATATATGGTCCCCCTCGCAAAACTTTCACAAGAAACGTCCATCTAGCCGAAATCATTATCACTAATTTCCCCACTATTTATCTGTACCTACCCCTAAACATAGATTCCATGAGCAAAGGTTCTTTATTAGAACTACAAGCCTATGGAATTATCTTCCGGTTTCCTGCTTTAAAGCTGATTACAGTATTGTTGTCTTCAAGTCTAACGTAAACAAGTTTTCGGTGAGCCGTTCCATGTAAGTTACCAAATTCACCAAATTTCCATTTCTAACGATTTCTTTATTGTCCAACTTCTACTGTACACTCTCTAACTCTTATCCTCGAGTGGCCTCAAGGGCTAAATAAGGGGTAATGCGCATGTAAAAAAAAACAACAAGATTGAGTTATAATTATTATTTTCAAATTTTCCAAAACCTACAGAAATTTTAAAGAAAGCGTAAGGTTGAAGAGAAAGTTTATAAAAAGAAAAACATTGGAGAAAATGTTATACTATCTTCGAAAGTAACAAAAAGTATATTTCGAAATAGGCGTGCCTGGGGAATGGGAATTATTTGTTAATAACAAAATTATCCAGTTTTCCTCTGATTGACAAAATGTAAACAAACAAAATAAAGATTCTCGTTGCGTGTGTATAAATGATTATGGTGTATAGGGGAATGAACAGGGGAGAAGCATCTTTATTTCTTAATAGATGTGATTGTGTCGCATGTAATTAGATTCTCAGACGCAATTCTCCAGCTTCTAATCGCCAATCTTTAGTTTCTAAAAGGTTATTCGGTGCATTACCACGAGAGATAATTACACACCAAATGAAGGAACCAAATTAGTTCTTTTTTCATCTTTAATCAAGTCGTGTTAGCGTAGTGGTTCCCAAACTTTTTTTCACCGGACATCTTTTTCATATTAAAGTTTGTTCATTTTTGGTGGGCAAAACTGTTATGTTTCTAAATTTTTGGGATGAGAATTGATAATTTATATTATTTGGTTTTTTTTTTTCAAACTACTACTCTCATTGCGTATATTATTTCCGAAAGATTTCGACCAAAGAAAGCTTCGACCTTCTTTGAATGTATCTTAGAAAATTCGCAAATACAACTAAGGTCACATTAATACTTATATACCCCCCGGACTAATGGAAAGAGAGCGTGTACCCACTGACAATTAAATAAAGAGTCTCATACCAAATTTCTTTACGGATTTCTCAGTTCGTCAGATGATGTCTAAGTTCAACTTAGTACACCAGACCAAGGTTGGAGATCACATCGGCCGAATCCTTTTGAGAAAAATATACGAGATGAGAGCTAAAGGGTAATCTAAATAATACAATAATTATTTTGATTCAAATAACATTGTTGAACATTTAGACATGAGGTAATTCTATACGTGGGTATATTTTGAATCGTTGTTGTCATTGATCCTATTTGCATTCCCGAATGTGTGTACGTAAGGTACCCATATACACTTCTTATTCCACATATATTTTATACCGTATATTTCAGCGAACGTTAGTCTCACATAAGAGTGCATATTTGTGTAGTAAACTTATGAATTTTGTTAATACCTATGAATAAGATAACGCCTAATTGAATAACTTTCTAGATGTAAAAGAAATATATATATATATATATATATATATATATATATATATATAATAAGTTATATAAAATATACATGGCGATTAAGCTATACTAAATATTCCGCGTTTCATCCACTCTAGGACTCGTCAGGCTTGTTTTATAACTTACTAACTAGCTCTACCTACGTATTGAGCACTTTTGAAGTAAATACTTAAAATTTTACGCATAAATTTATACTTTCGTATATTAATTTTATGTGAGTAAATGAAGTAGTTATAGACACACACACACATATATCTATACATATATATATATATATATATATATATATATATATATACATATATCGCACTCTGATCTAAGCCAAAGGGCGTGTGCCATGCAACATACTTGCATTGATTTGTTAATAATTAACGAGAGTAGAACAGTGTATTTTGAGTTTATTTTCGACAACCTTGAAAATCGCCATTTCCTTATTTTGGTTCTTTAGTTCTCACATTCCGTGTAGAATGTTTCTGAAAAAGTGAGATAATTTCTGTTTTGGGGTAGGAACTTATTCATTTCACACTTATTGTTAGCTAGTTTTTAGTTTAAAAGTATTTTTAGCTTCTTACACCAAGTTGAGTCATGCCTTGTCTGGAGCAATTACGATTATACCCCCCCATATATATATATATATATATATATATATATATATATATATATGTGTGTGTGTGTGTGTGCGTGTGTGTATGTGTGTATGTGTGTGTGTGCAGACGCATTTTGAGAGTAGAAAGAGAAACCTTATAACTCTCACCTTTTGTCCTTCCGAGCTCATATTACATAGAAAGAAAGGGAATTGCTGTTGACTAGTTTTTAATTTTATGTATTATGTATTATTTTGTTAGCTATATACATATATATATATATATGTGTGTGTGTGTGCGTGTGTGTGTGTGTGTGTGTGTGTGTGTCGTAATCTTACACGATTAGAAATAAGTTTACGGCTCTCTTATAAAGACACATGCTGAGAACGTCCGAGAAGCTTCTATCAAGGAATGGAAAATCTCCACGACACGGGCGGGCCCTTACGGAAAATCGTGTTAATTGCTGCCAGGGAATCTAGTTATGTAGACAGAAATTCAGTACCAGGACATTACGACTTTCAAATACAGAAGTGTCAACATCAATTTGAACATTCAGACAATGAATATAACATCGTGTTGATGTAGCGTCATTTCGAGACATATTATGAGAAACCATAAACAGTATAGGCACGGGTAGTCACGTAACGGATACAGCTATTAGCCCATCGATCAACATGAGTCATTTCTCAGAATTCATTGGCACAAATATTTTATAAATTTCACTTATCAGCAACAACCACCTAGATTTTAATTTCAGCATTTGTTATTTTATCGTTTCCTTACACATAATTCCCTAGATAAATAATAGTAACCGCCTCTTTCTTATTCACTCCTTCTTTTTCTGCGATTTTATTAGTTAATATAATAAAGGAATACTTACAAAACATAATTAAAGAAGAAGGCAAGACAGACAATACTGAACCTCTAGCTGCAAGGACATATGGAAGAACTTTCCGTTGATGGAACTGTTTTTTATACTCTATCATCAAGTGGATTTTGCTATTGATAAACATTGACTCTATTGTAGATCGGATAAAATCTCGAGGAAATAGAAAAATGGTATTTAGCGGAAACAAAAAATATTGAGAAGAAAAGTTAGTACGCGAAATGACATCACAGCGGAGAAAAAATAACAGGAAAAGAAAAAAAAGAAGAGCCGTTGATAGTTGGCGACAGCGAACAGAGGTCGGCAGCAAAAATCGTGTGTCCACAAAAAAGAAAAGTGTGGCGAGAGACTTTTAAGCCCGTGCTGAAACGGCAGAGTTTTGTTTAGCATATGTCGCCCGGTGCAAGAAAAACTGTAAAAAAAAGAAGAAAACAAGACGCAAGCATTGCTTGGAAAGTAACGGGGAAAAGCCGATTCAAATTTCCTTCCTTTCGTTTCTTTCTTTTCAACTGTATCAAGCATAATGATAAAACAGTAATGGAACACATTACTAAGGAAATGCTTTTATACTTCATCTTGTTAACAATTATCATCGGATAGTTTTGGCTTTGATGCATAATTACGCTTTTGTAGATTGGTAAGTGTTTG
Source organism: Euprymna scolopes (assembly GCF_053919585.1). NCBI lineage: Eukaryota > Metazoa > Mollusca > Cephalopoda > Sepiida > Sepiolidae > Euprymna > Euprymna scolopes. The sequence continues at coordinate 5,144,613 of NC_136506.1, read as the reverse complement.
CAAAAAACTTCAACTCGTTATTAATGGGAACACAATCTATCGAGTTGAAAAGTAAAGAAAATGAATAAAGTATATATTTATTTCTGTTTCACTCTTTTTCAACATTTTGCTTATTAAATAAAGAAAGAACGAATGCAATTAAAGAAGTAAGAATGGTACAAAGTGATGATAAGTATCTTAACTTTACATTTTGATAAATATTAACGGGCGGTGGCGAGAGATTTTAAGCTTGTGTCTAAACGGCAGGGTTTTATATTAATTTATTTATTGCGGACTATTATTCTCATCTGTATCAGTTGTTGTTTCACGACGTTTCGGCAACTATTCCTCTGGCCTTCGTCAGGGGGTAGCCGCGACGGATAGGAACTTCGAATATCCTAACTGCATACTCAGCAATCACTGTCATCCGTAGTTGTTGTCGTCTCACAACGTTTTGGCCAAGTAAGCCTCTGACCGGCTTTGGGTAGGATTGAAACCGCCATCTTCAGACAAAGCTCATCTGGAACATATTACACGTTTGTGTAATTCTTTATCGAGTAAATAAACAATGTGTTTCTTGATGACGTTAAGACAATAATGAATTCCAATTAAACATTATATATATATATGTATATATATGTATATATATATATATATATATATATATGTTATATATAGGAGTTTCATTGAGAGAGTTTTAAGAGTGAGTGTTAGAGGAGAGTGTTTCTTAGAAAGTCTTATTATAAGTGATGCTTAGAGAGTCTTAGAGAGAGTTTTATTAAGATGGATGTTGTTGTGAGAGATATTGTTTTAGAGATGTTTCGTTTTATAAAGAATGTTGTTGTTTCTGTTATGAAGCGATTCATATTTATTACAACTGTTCATACTTAGACATGTAGAAGAAGAAAGCTCTTTGAGTGAGTAGACAGTTTCCAGACAGTCTTAGTGTAGATATAAAATGTAGAGTTCACATTGTAGATATGAGATGTGTATGTCATGACATTTTATAACAAAGACATATAGACATATAATAACAATTCAATTTACCATTTTTCTAGAATCACAACACAAGACGACGTTTTATTAAAACACATGATAGTTTTATTTCTTCACGACCGGCCGTGGTGTTCTCATCAAGAATTCAAAGCTTCACATATTAAGTTTAAAAGTCACCGTCTCGCTTCTAGACGTTGGAATTCCAAACTCTATCTGTGTTTCTCCGCTGCTTCTGTCTGCTTAACTCTCAAGTTTTTCTAACTATTTCTAGAACTTTCTATTTTCCATGACGTCATACGCATGTTAAAACATGTGCCTTCTTTCACGTGTTCTGGACATGCGTGTCCAAAACTTTTCCTTTTTCTACAAAAGGAATTTTAACCTATACGCAGTAACCTATTTTTCCAATATGTTAAACACATCGTCTCATAACTGCATTTTTTCAATTAAATTTTCATAACAAAATTCACAGTGCACATTCTTTTCTTGAAATATTTTATCTCTACTCTAAACAATCGTTTGCTTAACATTCCTTTTTTCTAATTCTCACACGTAATCTATTTATAAACCTAAATTACGCTGTTCGAATTTCGTATATTACTATTTCATTTTCATTTTAACTAAATCTCTCTATTTTTATACTTACATGAAAAGGGGACAGCCCTTATCATGTAACACACACACCCACACACCCACACCCACACACATATATATATATATATATATATATATATATATATATATACCATTCGGCAAGGTTTCGGAAACTAAAAGACATACTAGAGACGTTTAAAGTAAGATGTGATGCGTTAATTTGAAACGTACCATGAATAAATGCCTTTAATTACAGCAGCAAATACTGCTCCGGTTTTGTATTATTCTGTTTGTTTCCTTGCGACTGAATGAGATACAACGGGGTAAAATGTAACGACACCATTGCAGAGAATTTACGACAGCATTACATTTATACGTTAGTCCGATTACCTAGTGTGCATAACTAACGCAGAGGAATATATTTATCTTGTCTTTATAGTAAATAAACGAGTTCCATATTATATATAAGGTTGGCAACACAACAGACTTATTAATGAAAAATGTACAAATACTTTTATGTAATTATTTTATATACGCCGGACAAAAAAGCTGATCCTTCTGTCGCCACGCCTAACAAAAACCCTCACCATAAATAATAAACCTTTACCTACTGAATTCATCATATACAATCTTTCCATGATATTATCCGTTGTCCGAACTGCAATCCATCCATAAAAATATTCCCTCTACTTCATTGGCTTTACGCATTGATAAATTATGACTAATTAGTACAGTGTTACCCACTCAACTACTTGTGATGCGGTTTCTTTCTCCGAAATATAAAAAAGGAGTTATAGTTTTCCTCACGCCATCTGCACTTTAAATTTACCTGCTGCAAAATATCGGACATACCCAACGGTATCTCTACTATATTTCTCTTATTCTGTCGGTCTGTTTTTCCACTATTTTTTCAACCAACTTATTGGCTTGAGCTAAGCAGATTGTTGTACTGTCATAAGGTACTGTGGATAAGTAATATGATATCCGTTCGATGAACAGTAATGGATTAGTAGAGATTAATAGGATTAATCACAACAGTACCATATTTACTCGAGAAATTTTCTTGAGCTCAAATTTTGTAAGTATATTTGCTATGAAAAGATGCAGCTAACTAAGTATTATTGTATTCGTTCGATGCAAAGTTAATGTGGATTAAAAGGAATTGATATTTAATGCAAAAAAAATCAATCATCAGTTTGGCATAAAGCCGCCATTCTAATTCAAGTGGTTATAACTGAAGTTTTATTCAATAGGAAAACCATCTAGTTTTGTTTTAATATTTTATTTTCTTGCTTTCTCACTGCTGGATGAAAAATGGGCCATCCACTGTAGTAAAAGAGAACGTGCCTTTTTCTGTAAATCTCTACTTATTAGTAAAACATCAATATGTAAAACTACTTTCATGGAAATATCTAATATGTTAAGAATGAAAAAAAAAACTGATACCTCTGCTAACATCCGTGACAAGAAAGTAACATACAATAAACTACAAGGAGCTCCCGAAGTTGCCCGGGATTTAATAATGCTTAACGAATATTTTACACTCTCATATTTTTATTGTCATTAAAATCGGTGAAATCTATTTTTCAATCAAATTGATTAATTGGCTGCTCTAGTTATGAAGCCATCGCGGAGCACCGGGATGATGTTTTCCATGCCTCTCCCTAGTGATCTAGTCTTTAATACATTGTAGTCTACGTTTCACTGTAGAGAACTTACTGTTGATTTTATAAAATTATTAATATATATATAGCACATTAAATTAAAGTTTAAAATGCAAAACTCAGATATCATGCTTAAATTATGCTATAAGCAAAACCACTCATTATTAAAACGCCCTTCTCATATCAAATAACATACTGTTGATTTTAAATACCTAGCCTTACTACTTGCGCGGTGATAATAATTTGTATTAAAGTTTTAAATAAAAAAGTAAAGTACCCTGACGCCATAATGCTTTACACAGAAACATTTCTTTAAAATATCACCTTGTAATATTACTGTTGACTTTACATGTAAGGCTTTTCAGCTTGTTTGGTAATACAACTTCTCAAGTACACTTGTGAAGATAGGTATTAACTTTGTTCAATATAGGCTTTTCTTTGTTCATAAGATTAGTTCGATTATCTCATATCAGTGCTTATCAAAGACATTCTAATAAAAAACCTTAGAACACTTCCGAGCAAATGAAGTGCCTTAGTATGAAATTTTATAAAGATCGACCCAGCAGTCTCGAGTCCATACGAAACTCATTAACATACACAGATATATGCGCAGGCAAAGTTTTATATACTACTAGATAGACAGATAGACAGATAGATAGATAGATAGATAGATACACAGATAGATAGATAAGTATAAGGCAAAAATTCTACGTTTTTTTTATAGCATCGAAGAGTGTGAAAGGTGATCTTATTTAGAAAAATTATAAACCATAAACATCTCCGAAAAGGTTTAAGCATTCCTGCGAAAGTGCATTAAGTTACATCGATAAATGCTCTGAACTAGTTTAAGTGCGTGTTCTCTTGTTGGAATCCGACCAAACAGTTCGAGATTTATATGTAAAGTCAAAGGTTCTCTCGTAATAACACAAAATCAATCATTACAATATAATAATGACATTTCTAATTGATTTAATTTGTCAAGAAGATACGAGAATACGGATAATTAATTATGATTTATTTGCCTCTGGCAACTTTATTAGCAAAACATTTTTCAAAAATATGATTTTTGAAGGAAGGAAATGTTCTTGTCTTGACTCAGTGCATATTATTATTATTATTATTATTATTATTATTATTATTATTATTATTATTATTATACATATTAACAATCTTAGGTTAGACTAGATTTTGAACTTTCATATCCATTTTATGATGGTTTTCTAGGTCATCCTGCTTCCGTGTTGGCTCATAACAATGTAGAAGTGTTTTTAAACAATATCATTTGAAGATCGCCATGTTTATCGAATGGGTTCCGTTGATCCGGTTTGGTAAAAAAGGTATGTAGAATACGCCAGTATTTATACTTGCAGCAATGTGTATCACATTAGAGCACTTTTCTGATATTGTAGAGGTAACTATATGGGGGGGTTACTCTGCTGTTACAAAGACACTAACTAGTAAATAGATTTTCTCTGTTGTATAACTGAACCGGTAGAGTCATTATCATCAAACGTTAAAGTCCGTTAGGAATAAGAGATTTAAAGGCTGCTGATGAATACTTTGAGAGGATTGATAACAAGGAATAGAATGAATAAATCGACGAGTGTTGGTCAAATGTTGATATGAAGATACCTCAATTGTTATACAGACAATCGGATATGCAAGTAATTTCATTTTTCTTGTGGCATGTGCCGATTACTATTAAACTATAATCCTGGCAATAATTATACAAAAATTGGGAGCACTCATGTGTTACTAACCGAACACATATAGTACAACATTTATATTACTTTGGAGTTCTTAAATATAGAATTAAGTTGACATGAATTGTAAAAAAATATATTGAAGACGTTACCCAGACTGCTTCAAAATGAGCGCTCTACCCACTGTGCTAAAAATCTACTCAACACTGACAGTATCATGTTGCTCTACAGAGCAACAATTCTTTAATGCACTGAATATTGTTGTATCTTAGAAAATATCTCCAAAATAGTTTTTAATTTAATAGGTCATACACTATAACCAAATTCTCAACCTCTGTCACTTCGCTGGAATTTTGCATCCTTATGCTTTTATTTTACAAGAACTGTACTAGAATGTTTTCTAATGAACTCATAGCACGTTTGTCGCCTTAATATTCCTAGTACCTACTACATGTAATATAAGTAATAATTAGAAGGAATATTTATAAACAATAACTTAGGCATGTATACTTGATAGAATAGAATCTTATTCGTTATGTTTTCTTTTGTAAGAAAGATTTGGTATCAAAAGACAAGTTAGCAACGTGACAATAATAATCTATAAATTATGTCAAAACCATCAAGTGATGACGTAATCAATTAAAGAATAGTGTTAGATAACGACGATGTTTTTAAGGATTGAACAGTCGAGTGTTCGTCTTTGGCCGTGCCGAGTATACAATGAAGTAACCGGCTCGATAAGAGTTTTGGTGTAACATAAAGCGTTAGACAACGTGAAATTAAAACTCCAACAAAAGCCAGTTCATATAAGGAACTAAAAAAGTATACTACAAGAATATTTTATTTATAGCGTCTTTATAGGTTGCTAATTTTATTAATCTCGCTGGAAAATACAAAAAGACTAAACTAGAGTAATTCGCCCTTATATGAGTTATCTCCTATTTGCCTTCACATTAGTTGCTTTAGGGCGTCTAGTTTTCATTCGTTATATTATTCCCAAATGTTCCGTCTTAGGAGATTAATGAGTAAGCCTAACTTGTTATACCTATCCCTCTGAAATTTGTGAAGAATTAAAGATAGGAAAGTCTTATACGGCTGTGAAAATATCTATTGTACTAACGATATTTTGAAAGAGAAAAACGTCCACTGAGAATTTCTCAATCGATGAAAATCAATCTAACTCTTTGCAATGTGTTTAGTCAAGGGGACTGTTTACACTGGGTAATACTCAATATAACACCTCAGTGTTCTATCCCAAAATATCTGATATATGATCTATATTTCATTCTTACAAGTATGGCCTGTAAATACATGTTCTGCATTTGGCAACTAGCGTAAAGCTCATGCATTAATTATATAGCGTATTATCTAGCGAATTGATATATCTATCTATTTCTCTCTCAATGAGTAAGCCTAACTTGTTATACCTATTCCTCTGAAATTTGTGAAGAATTAAAGATAGGAAAGTCTTATACGGCTGTGAAAATATCTATTGTACTAACGATATTTTGAAAGAGAAAAACGTCCACTGAGAATTTCTCAATCGATGAAAATCAATCTAACTCTTTGCAATGTGTTTAGTCAAGGGGACTGTTTACACTGGGTAATACTCAATAAACACCTCAGTGTTCTATCCCAAAATATCTGATATATGATCTATATTTCATTCTTACAAGTATGGCCTGTAAATACATGTTCTGCATTTGGCAACTAGCGTAAAGCTCATGCATTAATTATATAGCGTATTATCTAGCGAATTGATATATCTATCTATTTCTCTCTCTCTCTCTCTCTCTCTCTCTCTCTCTCTCTCTCTCTATATATATATATATATATATATATATATATATATATATATATATATATATACGATGTGACTTAAATAAGTTTCCGGACGTTTTTGTATTTATGATTGCTACAGGAACTTGAAAATCTGACTGTAGGGAGTTGAGCAGTAAACTGTCTGTTCACATTATATTGAAACGTCTTCAGCTAGGTATAGTCATGCCAGTAGCAAAATTCGAAACTTTAACAGTCAGGGTCCAGAAACTATGAGAGTAGAATTCTTTCCAGTATCTGGAGATCTTAACATTTAAGGGGAAAGATGTGTCTACTGGTCAGGTTTATCAAGGTATGCACGCCAAGCGGGCGCACAATATGAGTTTATCAGATCATATTCTATTATAGTAGCTGCAAAATAGGCACAGTGATGCCGCATTGCGTCAATATGACTGATGGACTTAATCGATTTAATATGATTTTTATAACCCTGTTTAAGAATGAGAGACTAGTTGTTGATGGACTAGTTCAGATGAATAAAACATAATCCATGCAGGAGGAATGTGGTAATTGAGTAATTTTCAGCCTAAAGGTAATCTATCGTCTTTGCAGCAATGGATTTACTCCTCCCCAAAAAAATGCATGTTTAATTTGGTACAATTCAGGTAGTTTTAATGCCTATCGCCCTTCAACAGATGAGAAGCAACACTTCTAACTCTCAGACAGGTATCAATCCTAAGTATCTGAGTTATTCACTGTCAAAGAAGAAGGGTACGTTTAGGCTGGGGGAAAATTTTTTCTTCTGAATCTTGACTTCCTCTTTTAAGGATGTTTTAACAAATTATGTAAACTAGGCAGTTACACAAGTGTGCCTATTCGAGTTTGAGATATTTTCAAATAAAATATTAGAAAATACAAGTAAAATATTTCTACGTTAAGAAATCACCAGCACGATAAACAAACAATAACAGTTCGAGGACAATAGCAGACACTGGCATCATTTTTAGCAGCGTCACATATGCCATTATTTTGGTTTCAGGATTGAACATTATTCAGGAGGAGGAAACAAATTATTATATAATTTACAGGAATCGTGTTGTAGAGAGTGTTCGAAAGTGGAATGAGGAAGACATAAAATAATATAATTTACGAAATTATGAATTCAGTTAGAGAATAATTTGATTGACGATAGTATCGGACTGGTACCCTTGCATGATTTGACCCGAATTCTCGTAAATTCCCGTCAAGCATGTATCGGGCGAGACCGTAAATCATCGGTGTAAGCAGAGCGTTGTTCAAATGTTGAAATGCTTACTCGAATTTTATTTTATTTATTTAATTTTTTTTTTCTGATATGTTTTTTAATAACTTTAAGGTGATATTAAGGGGGCGGTGACTATTAATTTTCTGATTAGTTAATTATTATTATTATTATTATTATTATTATTATTATTATTATTATTATTAATATTATTTTCATTTTTTTGTAATTCAATTTCTTGCAGTGTGGATGGCCAATGAAAAATCGCTATATAAATGGAGGCAAACGACATTCTAATTGGAAGCATGCGACTAAACCAAAAAAAACAACAACAACAAAAACCACCTGACAAACAAATATATTTTCAAAGATATTAGAAAAAGAAATGAAAACATCGATGCAGACAATCTCATATTGCCGTGAAGAGATATTGCTGCCCCCCCCAAAAAAAATTAATCGCAACATTTGTAAACACAAATGTTTGCTTTAAAATGATCGTGTGTAAAGGATGGTTTCTCCTAGAGCTGTACACATGGATAGTGCACACAATGTGTGTCCTTGCGCATAGGATTATTTTTTGCGCGATTCAAGATGGAGATTGTAGAAATAGTAAAAAGCATTTATTTATGAGCGTTCGACCTGGCAAGCCTTAAAATATTATCTCTACCCCATCTCCTCCATCTTTGCTTTCGATGACCGTTCAACAGTCGACCGAAATGAAGGATTCCTAAGGAAATATCCTCACCTCAAGAAAAGTATTCCGCCGAACCGAAACAAAAAGAAACAACTGTTTTTAAATTAATGTGCCCCCCACTAGAAAACTTTGCCTGAACAAAAAGTTTAGAAACAAAAAAAAAAAAAATACTGTTACAAAAAGAAATGCACTACCACCTAACAATTATACTGTTAAAATATTTTCTTGAAAAATAAAACAAACTTTCTGTTGATAAATATTTGTCAAAAAATGATTTACTAAAATAAAATAAATGAACAGTTTTTTTTTTATTTTTCAATGTAGGTTTGTTTTGTTATTTTTTATTATTTGCATTTGCATTTTTTGTTTGTTTTGGACGGTTGATTTTGTTTTTGTTTCATTAGTCTGCGTCTGTTACGATGCTTGCTGGTCTCGCCCGATCCATGCTTTATGGGAATCAAATTCGGGTCAAATTATGCAATAACACCATCGGCTTTTTATGTTATTTTTGTATCGAGATAATCCGAGTTTGAGCCCGAAAAACCAGGGTGTTAATTAATTGGAAATACTGCTACATTTTAAATTATAAAAAGGTATGTCTAGTTATGGTGTTTAAAATGCCGTACCTGCAAAGTTTTATGTTGAACTGTCGTTCTTATATTTATACATATTTTTGTGAACTGGAGTTTGCAGTCCGTTTGAAAAAAAAATGTCTCATTTTCATTGTATAGTATGAAATTCTACCAATAGCAAAGGGGGTTACACTTATGTGAGTAAACGCCTTAAATATTGGTACAGCCTTGTTTTTGTGCAGCATGTAGAAAAAAAGAATAGAAAAATGCAAAAATGGCCGCCTTTTCAATTTCTATACTGGCGATATTTTCACTTACTATAGCAATGGGATGCTTCCGACTTAAATTAAAAAGCGTAATTGTTTTAGAGACTGGGTTGGTTTTGGATTGGGATGCTGGACAACAAGTTTTCTCAGCAGTGCGTTGTGTTTTGGAGCTGAGAGTTTCTGATAGAATAGCGTCGATATTTGCGTGATTGCTACATTGAGTATGCAACAGGGATGTTTACTTACCCTCGAAAAAACAATGGAACATGTAGTTCACATATACATTTCAGGACACGCATTAATGTATGTATGTACCTTTTCTATTTCATGTTAGTTCTGTGGAAGTTCTCAGAATTCAAAGAAGCCGTTCCTAACACTTGCTCTCTAATGTAGATGCATAGATCTTGGAACATTCTTAAAAATTTTGCTCTTATCTCTCAAACGTTGAGTGAAAAAGTTAGATGTACTAACGTACGTCATAGAATGCATTTCTCTTAGTGTTTTGGTCTCACTTGATTACAAGAGAAGAATTCATCTTGTCTGCTGGAGTATACAACTTATTGGCGTTACTATAGGAAACTCCACTTAAACAAATGGCACCAATATTTGCATACACACGCAATGCCGAGGGGATGTTCTTTGGGCTTCGGAGTCAAAGTTACTTTTAATATTTAGTTACGGTTTATTGTAGAGGACAGTATATTCGCGCCAGGTTGCTATGACAAACCCCTGTATAGAGATAAATTAGAAACTTGAGGGCAGTGTGTAATAAACCTTTTTTCACTGTATGTAACATCATATGCTGGTTTTTATCCATGGATAAATGTATGTATATTGGCTGTGTATAACAAGCTTAGTTTTTCACACATTGGAAACTGACCTTGGGTTTGACTTTGTTCTCGTGAGCAAAGAAGTAAATAGGGATAGACAGTAAACCAAACTGCGTTATAGATACAGTCATGTTTGCTAAAACGTTTAGATTACAAATCTAAACAAATGATTGCATCTGCAATGGAAAATTGTGTATCTTTCAAATAAAACATCGACTTTCTGATTAAGCTGATATGATATCATTGAAACCAATCTACTTAAATTGATTTCCTAAACTGTTCTTACGAGTCCGTTTTGACAGATTCTCTTCTAAGTGTATCTCTCTCATGCGAATATATTTATATACATAAATAAATATCTATGGATATATATATAGATATGTATATCTATCAATATATATGCATATTTATAAATGAGATAACTTTGGAAGATAATATGTTATACATATACATACAAAGAGAGAAAGAGAGAGACAGATATAGAGAGACAGAGAGACAGAGACAGAGTCAGAAAGAAATACAGTTCCAAATTTATTATTATTCCATTTTCACCCCAGGGGGCTAATATCGGGGGCATAAGTTGCATGACTATTGTGAAGGGAGGTGAGTAGCAATAAGTCTGTTCACATTACATTTAAAATACTGCATGCCAGTACGGTTAGGAAAGCAGAAACCTGGAAGAGAGTTCCAAAGTCTATCAGTTCTGGGGAAGAAACTAGTGGCGTAAAAGGCTTTCTTACACCAAGGGATCTCTACGTTCAAGTGGTGGGATTTTGCTGGTTGTCGGATTTGTCGGGAGTATCCACGTCGACGGGGTACAAGTGCGTGTAATTCGTCAGAGGATTCACGATTAAGGTACTTGTAGAACAAACAGAACGATGCTACATTTCGTCGATAGGACAAAGACTGAAGCCTAGAAGACAGTTCAGGACATATCAAGTTAAATACTCTCTTCTACCCCTTGTCAGGGAGTGAGAGACAATTAGCAGATGAACCAGCGCAAATGTGAAGTATATTTAATTTATAGGAGTTCGGCAATGTCTCTTGTAATTACTTAATGTGTTTATAATAACTATAAAATGGTAGAAACTGTTAAGTAAAAATATATACGTATTTAGTATAATTTTGCTCCTCTCTGATATTCCGGAAGGTAACCATGCGGAGGAATCAATGTAGGTCTGCAGCTGCGTAGAAGGACTTTGCTGCACAATCAAACCTATGTGATGGAATGTGTTACCCCAGTACGTTAATTTTCTAATGATGGTCTCACAAAAAATAACATCTGATTCCTATTTGCAATGGGCTATTATGGTAGTAGTTAACCTCAGAAAACTGTCATGATGAACCTCATCTAATTGAGGAAATTAAAATTATATATATATATATATATATATATATATATATATATATACATATATATAGTCGAGATGGTAATTAATAAAAACTGAAGAAAGTGCTCAATACTGTGCCCGTTTCTTTCAGCTATATATGTGTGTACGTGCGCGTGTGTGTACCCGTGGCTGCGACCGCTCGCTGACCCTCTCTTAACAATTAAGAACAAAATAAAAACTAAAAATAAATAAACCGAATCATAGCCCCCCTCCGCCTCCAAACATAAGCGAACACCCAACAGCTTAAGACATACTTACCAAGAAATCACCTCACCAACGCGACGCTAAAAACTTTAACACTAAGACTTGAATTTTTAAGTAACCCCCTCCTCACACCCCACATATTCCCCTTCCCCTCATGTATCCCTATACCCTCAACCACACCAGAAATGAGCCTCCCAGACCCTCACCCACAAGTTCCTTAACCCCCAAAACTATGACATTATCGACATACCAAACGCCCCCGCCCTTCCCTCCTTGTTCCCTTCCTCTCTTCCTCTTCCGTCGTCCTCGCAACCCCCTCCGACCTCAGATACTCTTCCACTCTTTCATCCCAAAATAGCGAACATGTCTGTAAAAGTCTGAGGACGCCACAGACGACAAAAAAAAAACGCCCGTGTAGCCGAACCAATAATGTGACTTAACAGAAAGATAGGATAATAAAAAATAAAAGTATATATATATATATATATATATATATATATATATATATATATTTATATTTATATATATATATATATATATATATATATATATATATATATAAATGTTTATTTTGGAAATATTGTTAATGTCAATGTTTACCGTTTTCGTTTAACGGATTGAGACTGTTATGATAACAACTTAATCACCGTTACTTTCAAGTAAAACTCAATGTATTCATTTTAGTTTCTTTTTTCATCTTAGCCATCTTTATCACAGCCGTTTCGTTAATAGGATGGCAATTTTATGATTTGATGTGTCCATAAACATTTCCTTTCTCACCAACTAATCCGATATGATTCCCATTCGATGCTTCCAACAAAAAAGTTAATTTTGTACATGATCAACCTGGTGCTTCAGTTTAGGGAAAAGAAATTCCATCCCCACATTGTTACAGTTCGGCGATCTTGTGTATCATGTAAACCAAACTTTACAAAAGGTATGAGAATTAGTGGCATTTTACCACGCTTTGCTAACTCTTTCCTTGCTCAGAATTAAATGCCATACAATATAAACAAACACATATTGCTTTTTCCTTGCAGGGACGGAACACTCAAAAGGTACACATATCAATTGTTTGGTAATAAAAATATTAAAAAAATACCGACATACCATTATCCTCCACCCCTAAAACGGCATGAAAAAATTATTTGAAGAGTAACAATATTTAATTTACTATTTTTGTAGATTACTGCCCTTTTTATGATGTTATATTTATTTTGTTTTTTATTTTATAGTTTCTATTCCTGGGGCCTATTTGATTAAATTTTATATTTTTGATCGAATACTTAGGCTTCACAGTATTGACTTATCATGTCGAGACTTTATTTTTAGAACTGAATAAATGCTTAGCAGATTAAACACCAAACTCTTATGCAGGTAGGCTAAAAAGCAACTCTTTTAATTGTTATATTGTTGTTTTTATACCAATTGCACTTTTATGGGGTACTTTATTTAATTTTTATAATCTGATTGTTGAGACTTCACAGATGTTATCTCGGTTTGGATTTCCTATACATGTATGTTATCATGCAAGAATTATTACGCCATTATTTAGAATAACCATTCCGCCCATGTAGAAGAGATGGCGCTTTTTAATTCTTCTATACTTTCATCTTACAAATTAAAAAAGATGTGCTTAATCTGTAATGTAATTTGATACTATTTGTAAAAGATTTGATTCCTCCAGACCCCACCTCCACAAAACCGAGGAGGAAGACTGAAACAACAATCATCAATAGCGAGGACTACGTTTCTTCCTTGGTTTTAATGTTTACGATAAATGTCCTGAAGATTTACATGGTGTGATAAAATAACTTATATAACCATATGCGGGCAGTATGCCGCGAAGTAAAGCAATGACCGACCGACTCGAAAGATACTGTCATCGGTAGAAGATAGTTATCTACCACTGATTTCTATCACTCTAAAGAGTCAATAGAAAGTGAGAATCTCTAAATTTCAAAACTTCGTTTTTTCCTTTATATTATTATCCTCTTTAACGATTTTCCGTAATGTTTGAAGTTATACTAATTTAGACATGACACATTCACCTGTAAATTCATCTTTGTCCGTTCTTACGTTCGACTGTTCGCACTTTTCTCAATAACTACACCTGGGAACTTTTGGAAAATTTTCACAAACATTAAACATGATGTGAATAAAAAAGGAACATGACGGATTATCCAAGAAAATTTCGCCTGCGCTCTAGGGCTATTTTTTTGGGTTAAATGGCTAAAATTTACACCTTTGTGTTTATTAAAAAAATGATGGATTGGAGTTTTATAAAATTTACTGAAAAAGTTGTAACTGATTTATTTCTATAAGATTTTTTGTCTATGCTTCACGATAATTCTTGAGTATGCCCCAGGGGCTCTTTTAAGGCTAATAAAAACACTCCATTCTTGGGACTATTTTATAATAATTGACCAAAATGTTATGTGTATGTTTATTTAGCAGTTTTGCGTGGCACTGAACCCATATTTAAATATGTTAAGGTATTGGGGACTTTTGGGGCTAAATGATTGGGGGTGAATGAGTGAATTAGTCATTTGTTTCTTTTTGGTATAGAACAGAACTCAAATTTTTATAGGTTAAAGCCTAAGACTGCATTATTTGTTCATTTTCACCAGAATTTTACGTCACCTGTGGACTTGTTGAGTAAATGGGAGGGGGGATGCTTAAGTTAGTCATTTTTCATGCCTAGTTCATTGTGAACTCACGGAGGACCATGCATTCGCTACTTGTCTGTAACGTGTCCGTCATTACCTGCAGTTTATCTCTGCAAACCAGCCCTAATCACCAGAAAAAAACAGTGCTGAAAATCACGAACATTTGCTTCCACAAGAAAATGCCTGACAGTGAAAGTCAGATTATTAAATTTGGGTCATGGCCGCCGGTGTCCGCTTTTTTTCTAAGGACAGCAGTTACAACCAACAACCAACATTTGTTTAAATTGTTTTCGTCAGGTGTGCTATGTTTCCACCGGCCAACGCCGGTTAAGGGGGGCTGCTAGTTTAAAAAAGCAATACAAGGAAACATAGTTTTATAATTTTTCTATTTATGTTCCAAAGTTATATCCCATCAGCTTTTAAAATAAAACACAATAAAATCCCTGTTTTCACTTCCTTATTTGTTTATTTTTAATGAATCCGCTATTATGTAAGTGAATACAGAATGAAAGTTTCACTGGCCAAAGCCAGACCGAACGCATGAAGTGAACAAGATACAGTTTTCTGGATTTACCTCTTATCTTACATGCCAGAGTCGCTGAAAAATGGATCATTCTAACGCTCCACTAGATAACTAACTGCCGATGCAATTCTCTGTCTGTTCATTGATTAGTTCTTCCAGTTCTCTGCAATAGAATTTCTTGCTGTAATTTTTGCGGCTCTTTTGGAATACTTTCATGGGTGACTCGTTTGCGTTTTGTGTGTCATTTCTGAAAAAGTATTATCCGTTTTTATGATTTTCTTTTTTAAAGTTAATATACCTTCATGAGGTTTGAGTTCTGGAAGAACATTAAGTATTACTCGATACTTATAATTGTGGTTCAATGTTGAGGGTCTATTTTGAAATAAACATTGCGAATAGTAGAGGCCCGGACAATACCAGGTTTACTTGAAAAATAGTAGGTGTCTTTTGTAGTTACCTAATAAAGGGGATCGTGTGTGGTCGTCTAGTCAGAGTTTACGTTGTCAGATCATCTAGTTGTGCTGTATATTTGCTCATATGCCGTTATGTATGTGTGTGTTGTACATGTATTTTTCAACAAACCTTCGCGCGTCGTCGAAGTTGGTCCATCTGAATTCATCTCATATTGTTGAGGGAGACTGGTACCTTTTTTGGACGAAGGTTTTATTCACTTTTCCAGATGTCTCGTAGAAGGATGGAAACTGAACCTCTGGCCTGCGTGGTTTCTCTTGGTCTCGTTTCTACACAAGTCAGCGTCCCCCCAGCGAAGGGGACGAGGCGTCTGTGACCGTCCGTAACCTTCTGTGTCCAAACAAAATCTCCACAATTCAGCTAACCTGATGACGTTACTCACACGCAATCTGATCAGCTGAGCCTGACTTTCGATCAACGTGTCTCAATATAATTTACACACCTCGCCCCCCTCTCTCTCCCCCCTCTCTCTCTCGACCTATTCTCTAACAGGTTGAAGAAAGAGTTGTAATTTGTGACTAGAGATGTAGAAAACTGTCAATGTTAAAACAAAGAGAATTCTTACTCACGCAATGATAATATACAAGGTTTCTTGTCAGAGCAGAGGAACTACAAGGCAAGAGACGATTGCCAATCGAGCTGCAGTCCGCCACCCCCATCTCTCTGCCCAAATCACATGATTTAAGTGTCTTATAAATGGCATTGTTAAAAAAACGATTTGTCATTTATTGATGAGCATACATGTATCTGATGAGCGTTGGTGTTGTCAAGGCAAAGAGAAAGCAGATTAATAAAAACGACTATACACGTGTACGCACGAAAAACACGCAAAGTGAATATAGACGTACATTTTAAGGCAGATATTTTCTGCTTCTTTTGGCAGATACAACCAAGTTATCAACTGAATTATCTCAATTTGTGTCGACAGTTGTCTTGTTTTAATGTTTAGCCTGTTACTGTTTAATTGTTGATTTCAGTATATTCACAAAGTTTTATATTTCAAATTTGAATCTTTTACATAGATCAGAGGGAGACCTTATGTTTAGGCTAAACTTCGTTTCATATTTCTGGATAAGGTATGTACAACATGCGTGAATCAATTAAAGTGAGCGTTTGTGTTAGTACTGTTTGATTTTCTTGTTTTATGAAACATGTGTTTACTTTTAAAGTTTTTTTGTCTTTTAAAAAAAAATTACATTTCATGGGCGTTGTATCTGACAAAACGGAATAAATGTTGTTTTTTTAGCGTTTGATTTTTAAGATGTATTGAAATCACCTTGCATCTATATGTTTCACGCCGTATCTGGAGTGATTTCTATTAAGGAAACATGGCTGAAACCAGTTTTATGAATACACTTTAATATAGAAACAAAATTTAACTAACATTACATTTCACAAATTGAATATTTACAGGTGATATTTCAAATTTTTTACCTAATTGAATGAATCAGAATGGTGGAAATTGCACGGTTATGATAACTGAACTGATTCATTCAACACATGTAAGTTTCATCTATTGCAGATATTGATGCTGTAAGACTTTAAGAAGTCAACCTCTGTCATTGGCGCGCGACAGAAGAAAAATGTGTCATGAAGAAAAAGATTGAACCGAATAACATTCAATGGCGCTTGTTGAAAGTTTAGGAAGCAGATGCAGTTCATGCCAGCGCAGTTACTAGATGGATTGGTCGATGTGATGAAGCATATTCCGGACCTTCATGATCGAGGCGTTCAAAGTGGCTGTCAAAAGTGCATGACGAATCATTATGACTACATAGAAAATAAAATTTTGGAGCACATCCTGCATGTTTTGCTGGTATTACTCCCGTCTTTGTAGGGTTTGAACGTTTTAGTTTTTAAGTTAAACAATAAGAGGTTTTACTTTTTGAACAACCTTCGTACATTACATTATAACCCTTCTTCCTATTTAACACTTCAACTACTATTACTATCACAACTACTATTACAACTACTATCACATCTACTATTACAACTACTATCACAACTTACTATTACAACAAATGGTAATGATAACATTAATAATAATAACTCATTTTATTATTGTTTCTCATTGTAGATAATGAGATAACTGGTGATTTTAATTGCCCCGATGATTGTTTTGGCGCCAAAGGAAACTGGATGATATGTAGGCTTACACACAAAAAAAAGAAACTATCAACAACCAACACATGCCAACTCTATTTAATGACTTTCCACAAAAAGATAAATCCCTAGTTCTGATTCTGGTCACACACAATATGTATTCCATCAATATATTTTTGATTATAGTAAACACTTGTTTTTCCTCTTTAACTAAATAATCCTTATAAAGTAAGAAAAAGGAACATATCTCACTAATACGATATTACTCATTTTTGTTTAGATAAGGATTTGTTTTCCATATTAGTTGGGTGCTCGGGACTACCATTCTTATCTTGAGAGTCATTTTCACAACGTTTCGGCCAATGTAACGTCCCGCAAGGACCCTTGTGTCATTGGTTAAAAGTACATAGAAAAATCCATTGTAAAAGTGATAAACTCCTGAGGGTTCAAGTCTCAAATCTCAGTGTGAGCGACCGAAATATACCATTGCGAATTATTAAGGCCCTCTATCCATTCATGGCTGATGGGACGAAGCATGCGACCCCAGTGAAGTAAATAAAAAAATTCTCTCCGGAATATCGTGAAAATTCCCGAGTTTGACAGAAACATTCCCAAATTCGACAAAATACACCTGAAAAAGGTCAGAGACTACATTGACAAAAACGTTGTGAAACATGCAGTACAGAACCACCATTTAAACTGTCAAACTTAAGCATGACAGACCAACGAAACTTCATTTAAAAAATAAATTTATTAATGCTATTTAAATCTTAAGCACAACAGACAGACGAAATGTTGTTTTAAACTTAAGTGCGACAGACTGAAGGTATCCTATTTCAAATTTACATGCGACATACTAACCAAATGCTATTTCCCAACTTAAGGGTAACAAAATGATAATATGCGATATTAAAATCAGGTTATACAGACAAACACACAAGCTTGTTCAAACTTAAGTGTGACCGACCGACACCAAAATAAACAGATTTGCTTTGATGCAAGAAAAGGAAGTATCTATTTTATGGAAAAAAATATTGATCAAAATATCAAGTCCAATTAAAAATGTGACATTTAGACCAACAGATGACTCCTATCGTACGGGTGCAATTATGTATCTCGAAATTCCTCAGGCAACACTAGGCCTATAATCATAAAATCAGTGATAAGTATAAGGGAAGAAATATATTCTTTCTCCGCAATAAAACCAATATTGTTTTCTGAACAGAAGACAAAACAGAGAAATCGTTGTCTGAAAGGACAATGATATGGCACCTTACATCAATAAAGCCATAACTCAGAAGAGATGAATTCACGTGTATAGCAATTAGGGTTTATTGAGATGTGTTTGATAGCCAAGTACAGTAAGTTATATATATATATATATATATATATATATATATATATATATATATATATATATATATATTGGTGAGATTACTGTACATGGGCATCAAGCACATCTCAATAAAACGTAATTTCTATACACGCGAATTACTGAATCTCTTCTTAGTTAGTAGTTAGTAGTTATATATATATATATATATATATATATATATATATAATTTAAAGGAGATTAGAATAATAGTCTAAAGAGCTAAGTGTATTTTAATGTAATAGTGAAATTACTAGTTTAATTAAAATACAGGAGATGCTCGTTGTACTTTAGATATATAATAAACTCGATAGTTAAATGTCCTAGAGCTAATTCAATAAATTTTAAATCAAAACCTTTTACTTCAATTTTTCAGATTCATCTGCCTTACTGTTAATGCTAGGTTTATTTTTGGTGTCTTTTCAATTCAATAGAAATCCTCCTAAATTTGCTGATGAGGATACCGTGCTTACCAAAAAAACTATGTATAATTGTTCTACGTGACTTCATGTATACCACAAATAAAAAGCACGGATTTCCGAAACGATCGTACAGATAATTGACTTTGTTGTTGTTCCTTCTTATGAAACTGATTTTTAATTTAATTAAATTTTGATTTTTAAATTTAAAATTTTTTTAAAACTTTTAAATTATAGATCACATTACTTAATATATATATATATATATATATATATATATATATATATATATATATATATATTGCCAGCAAGTCATTATTCTAGCATGTCTGATTGAATAATTCTTCTTTCCAATTTTGTTGGATAACTTTTCGATTCGCCGAGCGGGCATTTTTAGTTAAGCTGCACGCCTGTGGAACTCTGTTCCGTCTGCCTGCTTCCCACCGGACTACAACTTTTATGTCTTCAAGTCCAATGTTAACAAATTTCTAATGAACCGCCTCCTTAAGTAAATACTTAATCAAATATCCACACTAACGTAATGTACTTGCAATAACCCTTATCCATGAGTGGCTTCCGGGCCTTGATTAGTGGTGATCACTGTGTAAAAAAAGAAAAAAGATATATATATATATATATATATATATATATATATATATGTGTGTGTGTGTGTGTGTGTGTGTGTGAAGCCACGTTGTATGTATGAGTCCATTCCTAATAAGTTCCGAAACGGCTAACACTTCCTTTTTGAAAATTGCACACAAATACTTATTCATATGTGTGGCAGTGTTCTCAAAATATTTTTTTTACAGACATTGATCCGAAAAAAATCATATCTTACGAATATATTTTTTCTCTTACAGATGTAAAAGAGTAAGTTTTACATAGGAATATTTTACGTTACGCCGATCAAGAAAAATATTAAAATTACAGCAAAGCATTACATAATAACAAACACACTTAGTAGTTGAGTATTCGTTTACAGATCGAATGATTCCCTGTTCAAGCCCTGCTAAACCTCTCCATTTATTTTGGAGTAACGAGTTTACTTTAAGATATAGGGAGAGATACAATTTAAAATACCCGCAATTCATTTCTTCGTTTACATATTTACAAATTAAACATTAATCAAAAGTGACTTTTCAAACCATTCATCGTCAAGCCTTAATATCAGCTGACGTGATATTGTAAACAAACACGGGCAAATTTAACTGAACGACATTACCATAATCATTCTATAATTTTTTTATTGTGAATATGTCCACGGGCCAACTTATTCTTCGTAATATATAATATTAAACATAGGGAATACGCTATAATAATACGTACGCAATCTGCAAAAATTAAAATATCATGTTTAAGTGTATTGTACGACCGAGAAACGCCGGATTGACAAGTGTAGTCTCCCCTTTATCCAGGCCATATGTTTTGGGAAAATATCAGATATTTTGTTATTCATATGCAAAAGTAGGAAAACAAATAACTATAGTTGAAACATTTTAATAAGTGCCTAAACAGGCCCTGAATGATGGATGATCTCCTTAATGTACGACCTAAAGGGCAAATGCCAGAAAACCCACTAGCCAATGAACACAAGTAGCTTTCCAACAAGTCTTCCTGTGTAAAATTCTGATCAATAATCGCTGATATTTAGACGTTAAACTTGCAAAATAGGCGAGGTATATATATATATATATATATATATATATATATATATATATATATATATATATATATATATATAAATATATATATATATATATATAATTATATATATATATATATATATTTCTATATATGTGTCTTTTGTGCATTGATATTCATATTAAAACCCTTTTTTCCTATTTATGTAGGAAAGGATATACGTCTTTCTTATATATAGATATCTTAGCACTAAGTGAGACTAACCTACACTCCTCCATTCCCTCTAACCACTTAAACATGCCTGAATATCTCCCACTCTGCCGTAAGGACTTTGACAGATATATGCACGGACTTGGAGTTTACATTCGTAATACCCTTCCATTGACTAGAGAAACAAACCTAGAAAAAGATGGTCCAGCTTTATGTGCTTTAGACTAAACGTGCAACACAATATTAGCTACTATTATTTTCTCTACCGCTCTCCCTCGACTCAGGACTGCACCATAATAAACAAAGTAGCTGACAGCATAGACACGGCACTGTCCCTCGACACTAGCGCACAGATACATGTATTTGGTGACTTTAATGTCCACCACAAAAACTGGCTTGGGTTCTCCACTTACACAGATGCAGCAGGCAGCACAACTCATACCTTCACTATATCTCACTCGCTATCACAAATCGTAACGTTTTCAACCCGTTTTCCTGACCAGGAAGAACAACACGCATCACTTCTAGATCTGTTTTTGACCACAGTTCCCGATGACTGCATAACGAAGGCCCACAGCCCACTCGGGAACGCTGATCATGCAGTGATAATGGTTGAAATCGCCCTAAACTCTAGACCCAAAACTGAAGAGCCAGTGCCCAAAACAACGAGATATTATAAAAAAGGCTGACTGGGAAGCCATCAGGGAACTAATTAGAGATGCCCCATGGAGAAATATGTTCTCTTTCCCTGCTGACCAATGTGCAAACGAGATCACTGACTTGTTCAAAACTGCAATCGAAGCGCTTATTCCCATTCGGAAATTTTATAGTAAGCCCCACTCTCCCCAATGGTTTACGCTGACTTGTGCAACTGCCATTGCTCAAAAGCAGCATGCATACCGTAGGTTTAACCGACATAAGTCCAGTTCAAAAAGACTGAAGTATATAGAAGTTAGAAATAACGTTAAGAAAGAAATAGCGACAGCTAAGAGAGAATTTACGGAAACCACTAAAAAGCGCATCGAAGCACAAAAACTAGGTACTCGAGACTTCTGGAAAATCTACAACAGGGTAGTAAATAATGGAAAATCAACAATTCCCCCACTAACCAACAATCACGAGGTTGTCTCCTCAGCAACCGACAAGGCTAACATGCTTGCCAGTCGGTTTGCCTCCAACTCCACACTGGACACTTCCAACCACCCTCTACCTGACTTTCCTATGCGGACAGACGCCACGCTAGACGATCTGATAATCACCCCTGCTCAGGGGCATGCTATCATAAAAAAACCTTGACACTTCAACAGCATGTGGACCCGATCTTATCCCAGCTGTGCTATTAAAAAAGTGCTCAGCCGAAGTAGCTCCAGTTCTCTCCAAACTCTACAACAAATGCCTTAATAAAGCTTGCTTTCCGGGCTGTTGGAAAACTGCTTCTGTTGTACCAGTATTCAAGAATTCTGGAAAAAGGACATACCCATCAAATTATCGCCCCATTAGCCTCCTCCCACTTTTTGCCAAAATATTTGAGACCATAATTAACCATGCTCTAGTCCATCATCTTATAGATGCCAAAATACTGACTGACAAACAATATGGATTTAGACAAGCCCGTTCCACAGCTGACATCCTAAGTGTGATCTCCGAACGTATATACCATTCACTGGACAAAGCGGGAGAGGGCAGAGCGGTAGCTCTAGATATATCTAAGGCTTTTGACAGGGTATGGCATGAGGGTCTCCTCAGGAAAATCAGATCATACGGTATCACTGGTAGAATACTCAACATAATTAAATCCTTCTAAGATAAGAGAAAAATCCAGGTTGTCCTCGACGGTCGTACATCTAAACAATATAATATAAATGCGGGAGTGCCCTAGGGTTCTATCCTTGGACCTCTATTGTTATTGATATTCATAAATGACCTCCCCGACAAAATTGCCTCTGAGATGGGTATATATGCTGATGACACTACACTCTATGGCAGGCACGACAGGAAGACGAATGAACACATTTCTAAAGAAAAGGCAGAAACACTAGAGGAAGACCTCCAATCTGTGGTGGAATGGGGACAAAAGTGGTTGGTCGCATTCAATGCTGCCAAGACTAAACTAGTTTCATTCAATAATTACAAGAAACCCTATCTACCACGTATAGCAATGCCCAACGACTCTTTATCTGAGAGTCCATCTTTGAAACTCCTTGGCCTAACGTTCACAGGAAACATGAGTTGGAACAATTATATTTAAGGCATTGCCAGGGCCGCTGCAAGAAAGGTGGACTCTCTCTACCGTGCTAGAAAACTACTAATACCCGAAAGTATATTCGCCCATATATGGAGTGTTGATGCCACATCCGGGCTGGTGCATCTGCTACTAGTATCTCGCTCCTTGACAAGGTTCAAAAGAGAGTCGCAATCCTGAGAGGCCCTGAACTGGCATCTAAGCTTCAGCCTCTGTCCCATCGTAGAAATGTTGCATCCCTCTGCCTTTTCTACAAGTATTTTAGTGGTGAATGCTCTGACGAACTGCAATCACTTGTGCCCCCACGACGTGAGCACCCTCGACAAACCCGACAGGCTGCTTAATCCCACCCCCACACTGTAGAGATCCCTAGCTGTAGAAGATCTTTTTACTCCAATAGTTTCTTCCCCGGAACCGCTAGACTCTGGAACTCTATTCCAGGTCCCTGCTTCCCCAACAGTACTGACGTGCAGAAGTTCAAGTGTAACGTGAACCGACATCTTGCTGCCCAAATCCCTACATAGTACCCCAGTAGTTATTGCCCCTGATAGTAGCCCTCTTCACCAAAGTGGCAATTTGCCTTGTTTGCGGTGAAAATATAATTAAAAAAAATATGAGTCGTGAAATTGCATTCACTAGCCAACGATATAGCTAATTTGGATTTTCTGTGAAACCTTCATTTTAATTAATTCGCTGTTATTTTTTTCAGTTTTCTTATTACACGATCATGTAATTAGATCAATGAAGATAGTCTACATTATATAGGCTTGCGTGAGATTTTCATAAAAATTTATAGTAAACACAAAACTATTTCCATATATATTTATGTATACGTTTATATTTTTCTTTTTAAATTTTTGCTTTTAAAATTCCTCCTCGAGGTTTTGGTCTACGGACATAATACTTCATATAAATGTATTTGAACCCATGTGAAACTTTATATTTGAGTTTTAGTCCGGGGAACTCGAAACAAATGTGTATAAATTTGAAAGAAAATGAAATTATCGTGGTGAAGGTCGAACGCAAGCATTACGAATAAGCATGCATAACGTAAAACACTATTGGTTTATGTTTTCATTTGTCACATGCATAACATAAAAACTATTGGTTAATGTTTCATTTGTAACATGCATAACGTAAAAACTATTGGTTAATGTTTTTATTTGTCACATGCATAACGTAAAAACTATTGGTTAATGTTTTCATTTGTAACATGCATGACGTAAAAACTATTGGTTAATGTTTTCATTTGTAACATGCATAACGTAAAAACTATTGGTTAATGTTTTCATGTGTAACATGCATAACGTTTTATATTTACACTGAAAAGTAAAGAGAAAAGAAAATGAACCGATGTTCAAATAAGTTTCTCTGCGGACTTAGACATTAGCTTAAAATGGGGTCTGGTTATAATTATACAAACCACGATGTTAATAATATCGTGGGAAATACTAACGCTTGCTTACCTTCGGAAATACTGACAACATTCTGTCGTGTTTACTTTTTGTATATATCCTATCTACTTAAAACCCTGTCGTCAGCGCCCTTTTTTAATGACCATTTTCATAGAGGAGCGGCAGCTAGGGGACAGATTCCCGAATACTAATGCAGAAAGACTTTATTTGAAAGTACTGCAGTGTTCCCAAAACCACTGGCGTCAAGGTTTCTGAAAATGCACCTTGAAAAATGAAATATAAAGGACTTTTTTTTAATGTCCCTTGCCTTAGGTAACAACATCTGGTGACTAGTTTCCTGGAATCAATGCGGGAAAACTGAATGTTGATGTTCTCCCGTGTTCTGAGAATGCACGTTGAAAAATCAAATATAATAAAAAAAAACAGTGTTTAAGCATCACTTTATTAAAACTAACATCCTGGTATTGAAAATGAGTTACCTTCGTAGCGTCGAGCTTGCAACGAAAATAGTGTTCTAAAACTACTAGCAACGTGTTATTCTAAAGTCGTTACAGTAAACCCAGATGAAGAAACAAGTTTTAAGGACAAGTAAGCAACTCTGACATTGCACTAAATTCTACAAGATTCCGAAGGATTTATTTTGTGTACCACTAACTCTCAGGAATCCTTCAGCTGTTTATTTTATTGAACAAAAAAGCGTAATTTTGTTGTTGTCTTTGGATTTTCTCTGGAAAACAGAATTGCATGTTGCGATAAACAAAATTTAATTTTTATTTTTTGTTAAAAAAGGTGAGCTTTAATTAGCTGACATAGTTTCTTTCTGGCTTGCTTCGATGCACATTGGATTAAGCTTACATAAGGGCTAGATAGAATGTCCTAACATTCTATAGCTGTAACGTTCAGTCATATATTTTACTGCTTCTTATATAATCTTTCTGGCTTGCTTGGATGTACAATGTAGCAATATCAAATGAACACAGCCTTACACCACAAGAGCATTAGAGAAGTTTTTTCACTGCACATTCAGAATAATCTCACGTATAAAATCAGCAGGTTCTTTCATAATCGTTTATATTTCAGCTTAAAGCCAACTCGGACAGTGACACTTGGCTTCTTCATTGTAAACGTTAATGCAAGCACTTATATAAAAAAATCATACAATCGAGGGTAAATGTATGAGGATTAAGCAACTGCCGGAAACAGCGCGGTGGGTCTCGAATAGGAATACGAATCAATCGACTTGATCGAAAATTGTATAATTTTATTGATTCCGGTGACAATAGATGTATTGGAAATGTGAAATGCTCGTTGATCATCATTCAACACCCGGTAACGTCGATTCACCCTTATAATAATAATAATAATAATAATAATAATAATAATAATAATAATAATAATAATAATAATAATAATAATATATGTACATGCATATATCTCTTTTTCTCTATCCTCTCTCTTTCTTTATATATATATATATATATATATATATATGTATATATACATATTTATATATATATATATATATATATATAAATATATATATATATATATATACTAGTATAGATACCCAGCGTTTCCTGGGTTGACATGAAGTTCTGTTTGAAATACACCTGTATTGTAATCATTTCCAACATGGGCAACGTGGATACACCCATAAGGAAAATAAAAGAACGGACGAAAACAGGTAGCTGTAATCGCCTCAAAAAGGAAGTATTTAATACCCTCTCTACCAGATATTTCGGCAGAAGGACTAAAAAGAGAAAAAACTATTATCTGGATATTGAGTACTGGAATGCCTCCTCCAAAAATAATTAAATATAAATCGTTACAACTTTTGGTTCAATAAAAATAGCACGAATGCCTGTGCGATCGCAGAAAAAGAGAGAAAAAGACCTACCAAAAATTAATTCTAAAAACAATTACTTTAAATTGTTCGTCATTTTTTATTTCTAATGCAATCCTCTCCCCGCCCCCAAAAATGAATTTGTCATATTTTGGGATTCGTTCTTTTTATAACATTGTTACGTAAAAGAACAGAATGGTCTCATAAAAATTAATTAAATTTACTACGTTGCCAAACTTGAAAAAAATGCTAGAGATGACATGCCTGGTTGAACGCTTTGTAGCCAAAAATAGTACGTTTAATTTATATAGAAAAGTGATCCCCCACGTTGAAATGTTAAGATTTTTGTTTCAAAATTTCTTTTTCATATTATTCATTAAGCCTGCTTAAACGTATTACGCCACAAAAAAGCAGGTCTTAATGATTCTGGGGGGTTAAACGACGCTGCGCCACGTCGCAAAAGTTTGTAATTTAAGATAATAATTAAATTAGGAAGAAAATATGTTTCGCAGGCAATCAAACACACTTGTTATGGTATAATTATTATAATAAAGCCTGGGCAACACCGATTAAATAATCTAAACAAAAAAGGAGCCGATAATGTTTGGGACGATGGCGTTTATTTCCATAGGAAATTGCCCCTGTTTTTGACTTTGCCTTTATTGGGGATCCAAATGAAAAAAAGTTACTTAAAAATTAAGAATAAGCGAAAAAAATATCCCCCGAATTTAAAATAAAAATAAGAATTCAGCAGAATATTTCGAAATGAAAACAAATCTATTCCAGAAAATATTTAATAACGTGCTCCGTTGAAAACAATTTTTCAATTAAACCATCACATTTATTTTCCTTTTAGTTTTCTGGTTTGAAAATACAACGGTTTCAGATTTCAGATAAAATAAGTTAAATAAAATATAGATTGAAATTTAAATAACCTAAAGGATTAAAACAATTAATTAGTACAGTTGAACGACGCTAATGTCGAATAATCATTTAAATATTATGTCGCGCTAATCATTTAAATAGCTTTATTTTAATGTGATATACTAATCGGCACAACTCAATGAATGTAGATATGATTTGAAGAATGCTATATATGGAAATGACGTATAATATATAATGTCTCCGTTGACAGAAATATCCTATCATTGGCGTTAAAAGTTCTTGACCAGGAGATGTGCACACATATATGGCCTTTATATTGCTTTTGTGCTTGGGAGTTGTACATAAAGACACGCGCAAACACACGGGCGCTACCACTTTATATTTATATATATATATATATATATATATATACATATATATATAGTGAGAGAGAGAGAGAGAAAGAGAGAGAGAGAGATAAATGTTTGCTATTAATCAAACACACCTTTTCTTAAGATTTTTCCTGATTTAAAAAGTGTCTCTTATTTCGATTCTATTGAATGGAATTGTATTAGAAATTAGCAACAATAATTTTTCCCATAAATTTTCGAAATTTATAACAGACAAAGAATATGGACTAAATTGTAAATCTTTTTGACAGTTTGCTATAAAAATGTAAATAGTCGTTTACAAAAGAATGGTAAACAGCTTAACTCAGAAAAATAATAAAAATCTGACAAATGATTTTTAAGACTGTTCTTTATCTTTTGATAATATATTTCATCGAATCTAAATAATATATTTTGTTTGATATTTGTATATAATTTTTACTCTTACGTAACTACTTATCAAGTCGGAGAGCCATTTGCGGGGTTAATGGGAAAATGTAAAGTACATGATAACAGTGCTAAGCTTGAAAAATGGCATATGCATGCCGGTTTATGGTGAGCTTTTCGTGAAAGTTGAGATGAAGACAATAAATATTTAGTCAGCATGGAATCAGTCCGACGGTAACGTATTTAACATTATTTGAACTCCACAAATAAACTTTTTCTTTGGCTAAGTTCAATGGACAAAATAAAATGAAACATCTAGCATATATAATGCATTTTATAACGTGGAACACGTGCAAATATATAAAAGATATGTCTATTGTTTAAATGTTGATTTTTTGAAAATCCTTTTGCTTAATGCATATCAAATTTGTTCGGTTTCTTTTATGCTGAATCTATTAATTTTGGAAATTCAGCAAGTGTGAATATTAACTTTTTTATGTTTTTTTTAACTTCTCCTGTTTAGCTATTATTTTAATATGAATATTTGTGCAAATGCTGGGGGAGCATTATTTTGTATAGTTATTGATAAAAGAGTTAACTCGTAATGGAATGAAACTATTTGTATAATTTTCCTTCGCACAGAACAGATAGAATCAGCTTAATACATCATTGTCAAGCCCACTAATGCAATTAAGGACTGATATATGATTTAGAATGATGTTGACGTCTGTTTTTATGTCTGAAGGGAAATTTAATTTTACCAATAAACAGTGAAAATTAATAATAAATCAGAAACTGTTAAAAGTAAATTCTATAGCAAATGTTGACCTACAAATCGCACGGAAATTTTATATAAGCTGAGTTAAACAATTGAGAAAGTAAATGTGTTTCTCTTTTCGTTGTTTTTGAAAAAAAATACCTTGTTTTTCCACCCCAAACGCGTGAAACTTAAAAAAGCTACTATTTATGATCGTTTCACAGAGGGACTCTAAAGAGTTGAGTATCAAGATGTATATTCATGTTACATTTAAACTTCTGCGAGTTAATACAGATAGGTAAACTGCACACAGAGGAGCATCTAAAGAATAAAAATACGAGGAAAGAATATATTAACGTAAAAATCTTTCAAGAATGGGGGGATCTACTGCATTGAAAAAGGCTAGAATTTTGTCTGTTATTTTCAAGCGTCGGTGGGAGTTCGTCGAATACTCGGCAAATTACGACGATCAGGCTTACTATGGCATTGTGGGACATTATATACTCGACGATATTCTCGAGGTGTGACCGGACGAACTAGTCCATTTGGTTCAGGTGGTGGAATGTTGGTTCCAGTGAGAGGAGGGTACAAATCGTGGTACTCCTGAAGCCAAGCCATTGCCTTTTGCAACACCTAGGGCATGCCAGCGGCCACGTGATTGCGCCAGGGGGTCTTCATACACTTCAGCTCATCCAGGTATACTTTAATGTTGACTTTCAAGCCGACTTCCGTGGCCGGAAGCTTCATCAAGCGGTGTCCTGACACGTTAAACCGTCCAGACTTGCAATTTTAGAGTGATGACATAACTTATAACGGTAAAGATCGTGAGTTGTACAGGGGCGCATCTCCTACCTTACTCCTTGAACATTGTGGCACGGTTAGACATGATAGAAGGCTCCTCTTGCACTTGTAATTGTACATACTAACTAACTAGTAGATGTTCTGCAATAAAAAAAACGGAATTAATCAAACGAAAATGGAATTATGTCGTCCTTTCGAGGCTACAATGTTATTCTTCCACCCTGTAGACGCAAATTATTATCATTCTTTTTGGCATCATCACCATTATTAGCATTGTAATCATTATTATGATCATCGGCATGATCATCATTATCGTCATCATCGTTATTATCACTGTTATCATTATATACAGACACACATCACCATCATCATCATTATAATTGTCACCATTATTAATATAATGATTATAATCCGGTGTATTTTCCGATGGTTGTATAAGTGTTTGCCTTTGTAAATATAGGTTCTATTAGTCTACTATTAAACCAAGTCAATTGTTATATGTAAAAAACCAAAAGAAAACGCTTTCTTACAAAGAAAAAAAAACAGTCAGAGAAAACATCACAGAGACAAGTTTCTTTTGTATGAAAGAGACAGTCATGTTGATAGATGAAGAGTTTCTTACACCAATAACATTGTCTTCGTCATCCTTTTTTTTTTTTTTGGCGATGACCACCAGCTACGTCTTTCCTGTTTGAAAGCCAAGGCCATAAACCTCTGTCTGGAACTGAGGGTGTTCTCTGGCCACCTCTAACACCTGTAAATGTCGCTCACATTTTCAATTCACACAATTGCTTTTATTATGTAACTACTATAAGTATTATTGACATTATTATTGGCATTATTTATTCCCATATTATGGCCATGATTATTGTCATTATTCAAATCACGTTTATTTCGCTGCCATTATTAATAAAGTATTATAGTCTTTATTATTATGAACCTGATATATATGATATATATATATATATAGACACACACACACACACACACATATATATATATATATAGTCATTTTATTTTGTTCATTGTTATGATTTCTGCTATTATAATTTTTATTTTTATTGGCATTATTATAATTTTTACTATTATTTTAACGAAATTATTAGAATTGACAGTATAATAATTATTATTACCATTACTGTCATTGTTATGATTATTGCCATCTTTATCGTTAATATTATCTCTATTATAATTATTATTATTATCATTATTATTATCATTAATCTTATTATTATTGTTATTGTTGTTGGTCTTTTTATCCTTCTTACATTATGTCTACCTTTGAATTACTCTACTGAATGCGTGACCTTATGGATGAACGAAAAGAGTGCATTTTTTGTGACTACGTGTCCTTTGTTATATTAACCTTGATTTCATCTGCCAAAACAGAATAATATTACTTTAGAAGGGAGGAATACAAAAGATGATTTATTAGTTGCTGTCGTCTCTTCTGGTTTATTATCTTTTCAGTCACAGACAAATGAATAAAAAATTCATGACAAAAATGTGTTATATTTTCAATGGAAAAGAGTCTTGACGCGTACAGCCGGCAGTGAGACGGACCAAAATGTTTATTGTCTTATGACATTTCGATACATTTTCACTACTTCTCTCTCTTTCTTTCTTTCTTTCTCCCTCTCTGTCTATCTCTTTCAATTTTCTCTATTTCCCATTCCCTTTTCATTTATTTAATTCATAAAACTCACTATATCTGTCCGTCTATCTGCCTCTCCATATTTTCAAATTCTATCTCTACCGAAACTAAAAGTCGAAGAACGGCTCTATGAGCCTCTAATGATTGGATTTTTTAATGAACTTTTCTTGTATGGGCCTCTAGCCGGTTAAATTTGTTTTATAGTGGTCGAAAAGGTTCAGAATTAAAAAACAATCTATATAATACTAAAAGTCTATGGATCTTGTATGTTTGCAATCAGATTTCCGGTTTTCAACATCCGGTTGCGCATGCGTAAATAGCAACGTCTTCAATCCGTTATTCCAATTCCGGAATTTTTATATCGCTTTTAATACAAACAATTTCATTTAATTGGATCAAATAGTTTTTTTGTTTTTTTTTTAACGGCTAAAAACATTCAACTTCGTAAAGTCTGTCGCAGTTTCAAAAAAACTTCTCCCTTTTAAAAAAACAAAAGTAAACAAACAAGAAAAACAACACTCCTTATTAATAGAAACAGCGGCGGTGAAAGAAAACACCTCTCACTTTCCCTCTAATAGATTTCAACACTCCTACTCCCTCTGTTTTCGTTACGTACGCGAGAAATCTTTAATTCATGTCATTATAAATAAATAATTTTATAAAATCAACCGTAGCTTTTTTTTTTAACGGCTAAAAACATTCAACTTCGTAAAGTCTGTCGCAGTTTCAAAAAAACTTATCCCTTTTAAAAAAACAACACTTATTATTAATAGAAACAGCGGCAGTGAAAGAAAACACCTCTCACTTTATCTCTCATAGATTTCAACACTCCTACTCCCTCTGTTTTCGTTACGTACGCGAGAAATAGTTACGTGTATGTGTGAGAGAGAGAAAAAGGGAGCGATGTAAAACTGGATAGTTAAGCGAAAGGAAAACATAAAAGTTTTTTTAAAACACTCAAATTGTACAAAAAATGTTGTAAATAGAAAAGTATTGTCTAAGTTTTAGTGACCTTATTATTAGCATATGAATACAATATTTATTCCCTGTACAATAAGTGCTTAAGCACCCGTGCTTTTCAGCGATACATATTCAATAAAATAAATTGATTAATATAATTAATCTGGATAACAACTAACAATTTCATTTAAAAGATGATATATCAAAATTTGAATTTAACTATAATAAGGATTATGATACCTGTTCAGTGCATATTTACCTATAAGTATGACCAACCACTTATAATTCAGTAACTGTAATTTAAAAAAAAAATAACAATTATAATAAACAGAACGACTCATAGAAATCTATCTATATTCTTTTGTCGGTACTCCTGCAGTATTTTACCCACCGATTTCACGATCTTAGCCGAGCGTTGACGAACGCTTTCGGCGTTAACGCCGACGAAAGCCGAGAATTCGGAGCTACGCCGACGGTGCAAGAACGCTAAAAGTATGTGAATAGCAACAACATTACAAGGAAAAGATATTACACACACACACAACAAAATGGATAAAATTAATACAGAAAAATTTGGATAAAATAAATCACAAACACTTACCGTAAGTTTTTTTAAAGTAAAATAAATTTATTTTGTTGAATATTTTTTTTTTTTTGGTTCATTTTGTTTTCCGATAGTTTTTTTTTGGGGGGGGGGTAAGCAACAGTAATAAACACTTCAATGCTTTTTTTTTTGTTTGTTTTTAACAAAACGTTATTAAACAGTAACAATTTTTTTTTTCAGTAATGTTTGTAGGGGGCGGGGGGACACAACAATTACTGTTTATCTTTAGTTCCAACTGGAAGATTTTCTACTGACTGTAGAGGCAAAGTAGGGAGCAAAGGGTTTTCAGAGGATGTGGAAAGAAGCTCGTTCCCAAACCGGGTAGCCTTCCGCGATTTGATTTATTATGGAGACAAAAGGGTTGTGTCCAAATTTTTGTCTCCACATAAATTCGCATAAATATGTTTCCAACAGCTCCCGGTTTTTTGTTTTTTTTATCGCTAAATTAAATAGCTGAAATGAAAGGCTGTGTATTTTTACTTTGAACAATAAAATAACTGAAATGAAACGCTATGTGTGTAATTTCAATGAAAATTATTCGTCTGCTGCGCGTTCGTTTGAAGCGCCCTGATTGGCTGATAGAGTATCGTACCGCTCGCCATGTTCCGGCGTTTTCCGACGGATGTCGATCAACGCTCGGCTAAGATC
Source organism: Euprymna scolopes (assembly GCF_053919585.1). NCBI lineage: Eukaryota > Metazoa > Mollusca > Cephalopoda > Sepiida > Sepiolidae > Euprymna > Euprymna scolopes. The sequence goes on along the minus strand of NC_136506.1, from coordinate 5,110,705 downwards.
GTGAAATCGGTGGGTAAAATACTGCAGGAGTACCCTTTTTTCATTTTAATATACTTTCATAGAAATGCTTCTGTTATGTAAAAAAAAAAACTATTTTCTTTATGCCACAAGTGTCACGCTCATACATGAATTCCATAGCTAATATAACGTACTGACCCAACGGGTCACGGGTGGTCTAGTAATATATATTTGATACATTTACCTTAGTTTATTTTTAATCAGTTAATATACGTGTCACAATGGAAGAATGGCCTGAATGTTACAGTTTTGCTTCCGGTTACATGCTAGTTCTTGTCACGTCAATCTTTTTTTTACTTTTATAATCACAACTTTATAATAATATAGACGAAATTTGGAGAAATTAAAATATCATATTTTAGCGTATTTTACGACCGGGCAATGCCGCCCTCGTTAGTCTATATATGTTCGTTTTATGTGAAAGTAATTTGTTTAATGCTGTTTCAAATCATTTTTTATCGTACACACACAAACACGCACAAACACATGTACACACATGCATATATATATATACGTACATATATATATATATATATATATATATATATATATATATATCAGAGTACCCGTAATCCGTTGGATCAGTATATAGATAGCTATAGAATAGTAAGCAAACAGAATTAACGTATAAATATGCAAGTGTGTAAACGCGAAAAATTGAATGCGCTCGCGCGAGAAAACGAATGAGGCGACTCGCGAAAACAATACACAATTTCCCGCGCGCAAAAAAATTAATACATGCGCAAACGAAAACACACATGGGGACCATTAAAAATAATACAGAATACCTTGGATAATAAGCGTCTTAATATATTTGCTTTTAGATTAAATGAACAATCCTTTATATAAATGGGGTGTAATCCGTTAAAAAAATTGAAAACAAAAAACAAAAAAAATACACGAAAAGAGTATGCAGTGTACAGGATCACCCGAGTTTTTTGTGGTTGTTAAAAAGCTTAAAAATATCGGGAAATAATAATTGACTGATTGAGTAATATTTAACTGTGAGGCTTTGTCAAAACAAATCTTAAAAAAAATAAAATATCCTCCCACACATATTTCCTACGTATTTTTTAAAAATGTTTGACACTTATGATTTTCTACACTATTTATTCTTTCTGCCTTTAATCCCGACACTAAAGTTGAAAAACTGCTATCGATTACATGTCTAGCTACGTCGCTAAGTAGTGCGATCTTTTTTATTTACATGAGAAAAAAGCATATTTATTTTTTTGTTTGAAAACTATTAAAACTTGCAATTAAAATAAAAATAAATTACCGAAAATAAAAATGTTAAATAGAAAAACGTATTTTTTTTTAAAATCGAGTTCAAGTTTTCATCAGGCACAACTTTAAATACCTTTAAAATATGTAAGTGCCCCTGTACAATCGGGAACCCCTTACGATTATTCCTTTTCGTTTTTTAAAACTATTTTTGTGGATTATTGATTACTAAGTTACGAGATTATTAAACAGAATGAAAAAATCAATGTTGCAAGATTAAGAAGGAGGTTAAGATCTACATACTACATTCTAGTAATTCGTCTCCCATTTTCAGAACCGATTTACAGCCTCGGTTTTACGTTGGATCCTTCATCCCCCACCCACCATTATAAATATTTTGTGTCTTTTTCTTGCCGCTTTTCACTTTGAGAAAAGGTTGGTCTGCCTCTCCGCTTCATTATTTTGTTTTAAACTTATTTACGACTTTTTTAACAGATGACTTTGCATTTAATGACCCGCGCTATTTATAAAAAACCTATATGTAGGATTTTAATTGAAAAATTTGTTTTGACATGATACGGCCTTTAGAAAACATTTTCTAAAGAGAGGAGTGAACAGTAACAATCTGGAATCCTCCGAAGCATACGGTTATCAATAATCAAATCCTTAAAAATCAATAAAATCACAGAACGCTACTAAAATCACAAAAATATGGTTTCCAACCCTCATACTTGAATAGAAACTATTTTTATGTAATACGTAAAAAAATAAATCGTCAGAATACACAGGAGCGCTACTAAATATATTTATAAATATGATAATATTTATATTTTATATATTCGTATTTAAAGCATTATTTAACTTAATGGGATTAAATTACCTGTATTTGTAAGAAAATAACGTAAACATATGCTACATTACCAACAAAAAAAAATCTTTACCTTATTTATGCTTTGAATAGCTTTTCAGGGCAGCTAAAAAAAGGTAAGCAGACGAAGTTTTTTGAAAACCCATAGGCAGAAACAGAAGAGATGGTTTAAACCCCCCTCCCAAACACGCAATCGGATCTGGTTTATAATTGTATATATATATATATATATATATATATATATATATATATATATATATATATATATATATATATATATGTGGGGGGGTGTACGGCGTGCCTTCAGTAATTTTACATACTTTTTCATACGGGTACTCTTATTTATTTCATATGGGTACTCTTATTATTAAACTCCAGTAATCTCAAGCGGCTGCAATGTACTTGTCGTACTGCTCCAACAACTTCTGTAAGGCTTCATGAAAGTCCTCTTATGTGAACGTGTCAACGACCCTTGCCACAACTGCTTTCTTCTTAATTGTCTTTAAACAACAGGCTCCATGTTTTTCTTGGAGACAGGTCTGGATATTAGGAAGGGTGAGCAAATGCCTTGATGTCCATCTTGGTCAAATAGACCTGACAAGACTAGAAGTGTTGGCAGGCGTATCGTTCACAATTACCGCAAACATTCCGAATCTTTAGTTACTCGCGAATAATTATATGTACAGTTCCCGCACTGACATTAAAATGTGCATTTATTTTCTCTATCGACACACGTCAGTTTTTATCAACGCAATTCATTATTTGACTGATAAACTCTGCTGTTCTGTTTTTTTCTCCTCCGAAACCTCTCATCATCTCTTACATACTTCCTCGCTTATTGAACTTTTATTGCCACTCAAAAACCAGTGCTACATTGATGCAAGAGTGGCCAAAAGCAGTATGTAACTTTCCGTACATTATTATGGAATTTCGTCCAAGTTTAACGCAGAATTTCATTGCATATCCTTCTTCTAAAATCCCCTCACACATAGATTGCAAATTTGAAAGACATCATCAGGTTTTAGTAATGTCTATTCAAATTCCTGCTCTAGCTATTCATTAAATTTGAAATTCCTGCAATCTTAATGCTCGCACCTCCGTTTCTTACAGACTCACACCATCGATATCATCAACAAAGAAATAAAAGTTTCAGTTCATGAATGCAGCAGTCCAGTCATTATAATAATGCAATTTGAAATACATTTAAGGCAGAATAGAAAATAGAAGGCATTACTTTTAGAATGCCTCTGGTATATATATATATATATATATATATATATATATATGTATATATATATATATATGTGTGTGTGTGTGTGTGTGTGTGCGTGTGTGTGTGTGTGTGTGTGTGTGTGCGTGTGTGTGTGTGTGTCCGAATGTTTGAATAAAGACAAAAAGTGACCGAATGTTAAATATTATTAAAGTTTTAATCATCCATATATTTTCTGTTATTATCTACACTTCATTCCATCTATTAACAAGTTTATCAATTCAATCAATGTAAAACACTGTTGGGTTTGATTCGAAGAACTCCCAAATATCATTTTAAAATTATTCTACGTTATAAAAGCTGTTTCTTCAAAATGATTTTGCAAGCTATGAAACAAATGTAAGTGTGAAGTAGTAAGGTCAGGAGAAAAGGTCGATAAGAAATTTTCTCCCAACAAAGTTCCTAAATCTTTTGTTAGTGATTCTAGCTGTGTGGGGTCGTGCATTGTCCGAATGAAACATCACTATTTTTCGATTCACAAGAGCAGTTTTTTTCCTCCCTCAAACGTTCTAATTGCTGAAAGTAGATTTACTTGTTGCAGTGGTAATAATTCAAAGTGGATTATTACTTGTAAATCCCGCCACATTTAAAGAAGAACATTATTCGCGTGAAGTTCTATATTCAGTAGTGACTAAAATATTTCCCCTTTACTAAGTAATTGTCTACGACGCTAAACATTTAAAAAAAATATCCATTTTTCGTAACCAGTCACAAATCTCTGTAAAATGTGAAACAATATGGGCAATATGGAAAGAGGAACAGATGTACACTCGGGATTTGAAATTGTTTTCAAACAATTCATGAGGCACCCATTTTATATGTTGAAGAACTTTTCTAAGTTTTTAAATATGACGATAAATAGCTTTATGGTGTGAACTAACTTTTATTGCCTACTAGCAGGGGTGCCCGGCGTTGCTCGGGTGTTTGGAGGTGTATGCTGTGCAAAAAAAGCAAAAAAACAAAAAATGGTTAATTTTTTAAAATTTTGACCCCTATTATGACCCCTTAAAATTTATAGTTTCGAGCTCAAATCACTTTATTAAGTTAGATACAGGTTTAAGGAAACTATATCTAAAATTTCAAGTGTCTAGACCCAAAATTGTCGGAGGAATTTTATAGAGTTCTTAAAGGTCAAATCGTTGAAATTTGACCCCTTAACAGCCAAATTTCTTGCTGACACCCGTCACATCGATTTTCCCAAATCTCAGTACCCGGTATTAAAAATTTCGAGTCTATAGATTAGTAAAGGTTTAGCCCAGAAGCTTGTCAAAACATGAAGCCTCCCCAAGATGAGGGTCATTCATTACAATTGGTGTCAGATGGGGACAGAGCGTTGGTGATGTAGAGATAAAAGCTTGATTTTAGATGCATTAAAATTAACAAGCCACCACTTTCCCCATTGTACCACTTTCTCAAGATTAGAAGAGATAGCATCAAAGAGATCTTGGTCTTTTACAGTATTAGATGGTTTCCATAGATAGTAGTTACATCAGCATAGATATCTAATTTGGAAGATCATTGATGTAGATCACCAAGAGAGTTGGGCCCAGGATGAACCCCTGAGGGACTCCAGCATTAACACTAAGAGCTTTTTATTTCTGCCAATCAACCACTACTTTTATGAAGCTATCAGAGAGAAATGATTCTATAATGTAAAATACATTTCCAGCTATACCGTAGCTGGTGATATTGTGAAGTAAACCTTTATGCCATACTCTATCAAAGGCCTTTTATATGTCAAGAGCAATTGCTCTAGAAAGGTAACCTCCGTCGAGAGATTCATTAATACTATCATATATAACTGTAAGCACATCTGCTGTAGATCTAGCAGAACGGAAACCATATTGCTTGTAACTAAAAAGGTTATTGTTTCTTTGATGGTTGATTACTTCTCTATTTAACACAGATTTCAGCAACTTACTCATGACGCACAGGAGACTTATTGACCTGTACAGAGAGGGAGATGAGCGATCACCTGAATTCTTACACACGGGGCATACTGATGAAATTTTACAGGGTGAAGGGAAGCAATTCTCCTTAAGACAACGTTAAAACATAAATATATAAAGAAAGTATATAGACTCCTATCTTTATACTCCCAGGAGAAAGCCATAAGATATTAAAGAAATACATAATAAATACTTATTTATCAATGCATATATTTCATATCTTACAAAGATCAAGTGTCATAGTGTATTAGAAAACACAAATATTAAAATATGGCAAATATATTATGAATTAGGAGATTCCCTTTAATTTGGCAAGTATTAAATTAATATATATATATATATATATATATATATATATATATATATACCACGTGATGACCGGGTCTAAACTGTGGTGCCCTAAACACCTACCAGGCCAGACCCTGGAAGTTCCAGAGCCTTTATTGCCATTCATGCCCATGTCTACATCAGTCCTCATGCTTTTTTGTTATCGAGCTATATACTGATTACAAAGTGGGTATTCCATTACATATAAAGTGCTTGAAGCTTTTTATAGGGAGTATATACTTTGCACTGAGACAATCCAACTCTCTAAACAACTGCCACATTGAACCAAAAAGAAGAACAAGTCAACATCATTGGAAGCAGCAGTCGCCGAAGATTTTATATCAGGGTGTTCATTCGCCTAACGAGTTTTCCTTCACCACAGCTTACGGGAGCCCTCTCGACTTACTATGCCATTTGATCCATGACTGGGGCTTAGGTTGCTGGGCACCAGAGCACACTCCACACGCCTGTGGGTCATGTATGCCGCAACTGACAGGGCCTGAGCTCCTCTGAAAGTTTCTGTTAGGGTTACCCCACCCTTAACCTTTTATTATAAGAACCTTGGCCCACAAGTCAGTGGAGGTCCAGTTATACGGCGCATGACACTCGCCGTTCATCAGAGCCCCGTCTGCGTGGCAGTTGTCACGACGTGTACGTGGAGTTGATTTGTCTGGAAAAGTACAGTATTACGCTAAGACCTCTGTGTTCTTTTAACAAACGTCCATACTAGATTTTGACAAGATATAATCATGTGTACATATATCTACCTCTGTATGTGTGTACATGAGTGTATGTATATAAATATATACGAAAAAGAATTCAATACATTTTGGTAAATAATTTGCAATTCGATCTATCATGATGTAAACTAGTTGGTTAATGT